>NW_026991719.1:126293491-126893491 GCF_029215605.1 Mirounga angustirostris
AAATTTTGATAGATCATGTCAAATTCCTCTGCCTATAGGTATACAAAAAGAGATTATCTACTCATTTACCTGCCCATCAGCATTTTGTGAGCATGATTGTTTCTCTCCTCACCCTCTCCATCTGCACGTCCAATATGATAGCCACAAACCACTTGCAGCTCCTGAAGTATATGAAATGTCCTAATTGAGCTATAAAGTGTAAGTGTAACATACAATGAAACTCAAAGACTTAGTATGAATAAAGAATGCAAAATATCTCATTAATATTTTTTATATTGATTACATGTTGAAATGATAATGTTTTGGACCTTGTTGGGTTCAATAAAACACATTATTGAAATTATTTTGTCCAAGTCTTATTTTTGTCTCTTTTAACAAGTTCCTGAAGTTTTTCTCTTTGCCCATTTCATGTTAAGCTTATTCCTGGGTATTTCACAGTTTTTATTGTCATTGTAAATGGAGTTTTATTTACTAGTTATTGCTTTTGTTAATGAAGACCCCTGGTTTTTGTATATCAGTTGTGTACTGGGCCACCTTACTAAATTCTCTTATTTGTAATAGTTTTTCACTTGGATTCTGTTGTTTTCCAGGTAAATAGTTGTATCATCCTCAAATAATGATAAATTTACCTTCTCCTTTAAATTTTTATACTTATATATTTTTCTTGTCTGATTTTATTGTCTATCTTCAGAATAATGTTAAATTACTGTGGTGCGAGAGGATATCTTAGTTTTTTCCCATGTCTTAGTGGGAACACTTCTAGTATTTTTTTCACTAAACATGGTGTTGAATTTTTGGTTGATAGAGAAATGTCATGTTAAGGAAGTATCCCCTTAATCTGATTTTATTGAGAAATTTTTGCAAAGCAAGAATGGATATTAAAAAAGAAGAACGGATATTAAATTTTGTCAAATACCTCTTCAACATCTGTAGGGATGATCATACGATTTTTTACTGTTGGTCTATGAAAATTTGAAATACATTCATAGCTTTTCTAATATTGAACCATCTTTACATCCCTAAAAATAAATCCCACTTGGTTGGTTATGTTTTGATTTTTAAATGAGTTACTAGATTATGTTTGGCTATATTTTATTTAGTATTTTTGTAATGGTTTTCTTAAGTGAGATTTATCTGTGATTGCATATTCTTTGTGCTTTGTTGGTATCAATCTTTCATAACCAAAATTTGCAATTTTTTTTTTTTTATGCCTTGAAATGATTTACATAGCATTGAAGTCACCTGCACCTTAAAGGTTTGGTTGAATTTTCCTTTGAATTCAGTTGACCTGCTGCTTTTTATAGGGGTTGTTTTTTAAAAAAAACTTTTTAAGAAATTAATTTATTTGAGCTCGGTGGGGGTTGCTTTTGAACAATATTCCCTATTTCTTTTCTAGGAATAGTTTTTATAAATTTTATTTTATAGAGATTCTCTTTTCTAGAGTGAGTTTTGGTTATTCATATATTATTCCTAGAGAATCAAACATTTCCTCTAGGTCCCTAAACTTATTTGTATAGAGTTGAAAAAAATTGTTTTAAATTTCCTATTATTTGCTCTAAATCTGTGGTTATCTACCCATTTTCTTTTCTTGTTTTGTGTATTTGTGATTTCTCCTCCTTATTGATTATGGCAATTAACATATCTATTTAATTCTTTGGAAGAGTCTCATCTTGGATTTATTAGATCTATTATTTTCTAGTTAATTGACTTCTGCTTTTATCTTTCCTTTTTCCTTTTTTTCTGATTTTCCTAGGTTTATTTTTGGTTTGTTTTCTAACCTTTTGAGTTGGATACTTTAATTCTTTATTTTCATTTTTTTAAAAAGATTATTTATTTATTTATTTGACAGAGAGGGACACAGTGAGAGAGGGAACACAAGCAGCGGGAGTGGGAGAGGGAGAAGCAGGCTTCCCGTGGAGCAGGGAGCCTGATGTGGGGCTCAATTCCAGGACCCCGGGATCATGACCTGAGCCTAAGGCAGACGCTTAACGGCTGAGCCACCCAGGCGCCCCTATTTTCATGTTTATTAACACAAATATTTTCTCTTAGCACTGCTTAAACCCTGCTTACAGGAGTCTGAATACCTAGTGCTTTCACTGTTGCTATTTTATAGATAACCTTCAATTTGGGTTTGGCTATCTTCTTTGGATCAAGAGTTGTTTAAGGCGGCACTTAAAATTTTCCATATGATAAGAGAGTTATTACTTTTAAAATTATTTTTTACTTTATGTATATATTTTTACTTCTGGGGATATATTAAGGTTGTCTCTGTAGTTTTAAATAGGTTGATACCAATTCCAATGTATGTGTGTGTGTGGGGGGGTGTTCCCCACCACCAACAACAAGCAATTCTTGGGACACCAGTTGGGTGTCCCACAACTGAACTCAATCCTGATGCTATCTACCCAGAGATAGCATCAGATTCCACAGGTAAACGTTTCAGTCCTCTAAGACTGCCCCTCATCCCTGACTTTAGACTCCAGATGCAAACCCAGGTTGTTACCTGTGTGCTACAGATTGGAGATTCCCACTACCTCCTCCTTGCACTTTAGATGCTGGTCTTAAACGTCCAGATTGTTACCTGTTCTTCTGACCAACTGGCTATAAGTCAGAGGTTCCCAAGTTCCCTTCCTCAGGATTGATTAATTTTGCTAGAATGACTCACAGGACTCAGAGAAACATTTTACTTACTAGATTACTGGTTTATTATAAAAGGGTATGTCACCAGCTAGACCTCAAGACCTGACCTTTACTGTTCACCTGCTTGTACTCACTAACCTTTGTCTCACATTTTTCTTTCAGCTCTTGTTTCTGGCTTACATCTTAACTCAGGCAAATGAAACCCCCAAAACCCTCCTCAGGTGATGGCTGACTGCCCTGACAAGACCTCCCGCTGGCCCAGACCACCCAGACCGTCGGAGTGGGGACCCCCCCCAACTTGCGCTTGCGCAGATGGACCATGGAGTGACCCCTGGGATGACCAGCAATTACCTTTACCTCATTATAATCCTAAAATCTCTCCCCAAGCAGAGAGCCTCAGCCTCATTTACATAACATACAATGTATGCATAGGCATGTTTCCTTAAGGCGCTTGCGGGACCTTGTGCCCATCTCTACATACCATGACAAGGCTTCCCTGTCTAAATATTCATCCTAATCCTAAATAAAAGGTACCCATTTGCCCTCTTAGGGAGTCACAGCTCTGGAAGCTATTCCCTGTGATCTCTTTCTTTGCTGCCAATAAAGTTTACTTTGTGCAACAACTCCACCTGGTGTATCTGTGACTCCCCAAGGAGTGAACTCACATTCCTTTGGTTACAGATATAAATGAGGAACAGCCAGATGGAAGAGATGCATAGGGCAAGGTAGGGGGAAAGGATGCGGAGCTTCCACGCTCTCTGAGCAGCATGCTACTCTGCGTTGTGTTCACCAACCCAGAAGGTCTCCAAGCCCCCACACCCCCCCATCATTTGGGGGTTTTATGGCAGCTTCATTACAATGGCACGATTGATTCAATCATGGGCCTTTGGTGATGGATTCAACCTCCAGCCCCTCTTCCCTCTCCAGAGGTGGTTCCC
This sequence comes from Mirounga angustirostris, assembly GCF_029215605.1. Classification (NCBI taxonomy): domain Eukaryota; kingdom Metazoa; phylum Chordata; class Mammalia; order Carnivora; family Phocidae; genus Mirounga; species Mirounga angustirostris. The sequence goes on from NW_026991719.1 coordinate 126,297,070, forward strand.
CTGGAAACCAGCCCCCATCCTTAGATTACCTAAAGGCTTTCCAAACGTTCCTTCTTTAGCATTATAAAAGACATTCATCACAGGAAATTCCAAGGATTTTAGGGGCTCCGTGTCAGGAACTGGTTGAAGATAAATTATATATTTCTTATTATAAATATTGTGATATCACAGGTCTAATATAGAGTCAGTTTTTATGAATATTCCATGGACAGTTGAAAAAAGAAATTGCATTCATTGTTTCAAGGTAGAGATTTAGATACATTAATTTGATATGCTTCATCCATTATGTTATTTACTTCTGTATTCTCACTTTGCCCTGTTTATGCTTGAGTTTATTCATTGGTACAAAGGAATAATGATAGACCATATGCCAAAGGACCACATGAGTTAATCCAGGAAAGGTGCCCAGAAGAGTGCTTCTGGGCCTGCGTGTTCAATAAATGCTGCCAGCTTGGGGATTAACTCGTCCATTTGACCTGTCACAGGCTGAAATAAGAGAATACAAATTTACTTCTGTGCATATTTTCTGCCTTAGTTTTCTTGAATTTCCGGTCTTTTCTCCCCCCTTTTTTTTCTTTTTTTAACCTTTGAATGTTGAAACTCTTTATTTTGCATGTACTGCATTCAAAACCATTAGCTCTTCATTGAGGATTGCACCTTTTGTTCTTTTAAGGCGTTTTTTCCACCTCCTCATGTAATGCCTTTTTTCCACCTCCTCATGTAAAGCCTTTTGAATGCTAGTAAGTTTTTATAGACTTAATTTTTTTTTAATTTATTTTTTTAAAGATTTTTTTATTTTTTGTCAGAGAGAGACAGAGCACGAGCAGGGGAGCAGCAGGTAGAGGGAGAAGCAAGCTCCTTGATGAGCCCCCAATTTTAGTCTTTAAAGAGCCAATTAGGTCAGCGTTGATCCTCTCTAATTTTGTTATTTTGTTCATTTCTGTTCTTGCCTTTATTCATTTTCCTTTTGTGGGGTTAATTTTTTCAATTTATTATTATGAAAATGTCCTAATAATCAGCCAAATTGAAGAAAATATACTGTGAACACCCATATCCCCACCATTTTTTTTTTTAAAGATTTTATTTATTTATTTGAGAGAGAGAGAATGAGAGACAGAGAGCATGAGAGGGAGGAGGGTCAGAGGGAGAAGCAGACTCCCTGCTGAGCAGGGAGCCCGATGCGGGACTCGATCCCGGGACTCCAGGATCATGACCTGAGCCGAAGGCAGTCGCTTAACCAACTGAGCCACCCAGGCGCCCCATATCCCCACCATTTACATTCTACCACTAACATCTGACTACACTAAATTGCTCGTGAGTCTTCAGACTGTCTGAGGACTAATATCTTTCATGCATCGTGAGAAACTCTGCCATTATCCCTTTACATATCGTTTCTCTATCTTTTTTATTATCTCCTTCTAGAACTCTGACTAGACAAATGTTTGACCTTCTCATACTATCTTCCATGTCTCAGATTTCTCTACGCTTTTATCTCCTTGTCCTGAATTACTAGTAACTTCTTCACAACGATCTTCCAGTTCACTAAATCCTTCTTTGGGTTTAATCTGCTCAACCCATCCATTGAGTTTCTAATTTTTTTTTTTTTAAGATTTTATTTATTTATTGAGAGAGAGAGAGAGAGAATGAGCAGGGGGGAGGGGCAGAGGGAGAAGCAGGCTCCCCACCGAGCAGGGAGCTGGATGCGGGGCTAGATACCAGGACCCTGAAATCATGACCTGAGCCAAAGGCAGATGCTTAACAGACTGAGCCACCCAGGTGCCCCCACTGAGTTGCTAATTTCATCCCAATTTTTATTTCTAGAAGTTCTAAATGGTCTTTTCTAATCTGTCTGGTCATTTTTTAAAAAAGATTTTATTTATTTATTTGACAGAGAGAGAGACAGCGAGAGAGAGGAAACATAAGCAGGAGGAGTGGGAGAGGGAGAAGCAGGCTCCCTCCTGAGCAGGGAGCCTGACATGGGACTCAACCCCAGGACCCGGGATCGTGACCTGAGCTGAAGGCAGATGCTTAATTGACTGACCCACCCAGGCGCCCCTATGCTGTTAAGGTTTGATTCATTTATTCACCTTCCCTCAAAAAGACCTTCCTTCTCACACCTCCACTCCTAAAGGCATTCCCTTCCCTCATAAACCTCTCCCCAGGGCAAACTACTAATCTTTCCCACCTCCCTCACAGAGAACTTCCCTCCATCACCTCCCCTCACAAAGGTCTTTCATCCCTACCTCCTCTCACAAAACACTTCCCTTCCTAACCTCCTTCACAAAGGATTTTACTGCTTCACCTCCCATGACAATGAACTTTCCTCTACCATCCATCCTCAGGAAGACCTTTTCTTCCCTCACTTTCCCTCACAAAGGACTTCCCTTCCTTACCTCACTTCCCTAACAAAGGTCTTCACTCCCTTACCTCACTTCCAGAAGTGCTAACTTCCTTCACTTCCTCTCACAAAGTCCTTCCCTCTCTCAAAACCCTCACTAAAGCATTCCCTCTGTTGCTTCCTCAAAGACCTAACTTCCTTCACCTCCCCTCTAAAAGTGCTAAAATCTTCAAATCCTGTGTCAAAGGCCTTCTCTCCTTCAACTGCCCCCATAAAGTATTAACTTCTTTTCCTCTCTTCACAGGGCTTGTTCCTTTCCTCACTAATGCTTTCACTGCTGGACTTGCTCTCAGAATCGGTTTACCTCCATCACTTGCCTTCACAAAGACCTTCCCTCACTTCTCTACCCTTTCAATTCTTCCCTCTCTCAAAGTGCTACTCTTCCCCATCTCTCCTCAAAAAGATCTTTCGATCTTCTCTCACAAAGTTCTAATCTCCCTTGCTTTCAGTCACAAAGTCCTTCCTCTCTCAGCTTCCTGACTCATGTCCCCATACAGTCTTTCCCTTTCACATCTTCCTTGAAAAGGCCTGCTGTCCCTCACCTCCTCTCTCATAGGCTTCCCTCTGGAATGCACAAAAACTCCTTCTCTTCCTCTTTTCCCTACATAAAGGCCTTCCCTTCCTTCACTAAATCTTTCTTTGCCTCACTTCCCATTATGAAGTCATTCCCTCTCTCACCTCTGCTAACAAAGTACAAACCTCTCACAAGTTCCCTCACAAAGACATTCCCTCCCTTACCCTGCTTCAAAAAGGCTTCCACTCCCTCACCTTCCTTCACAAAATACTAATTTCGCATCTCCTTCAAAAAAGGTTTTTCTTCCCTTACACCCATCACTAATGCATTTTCTGCCTCACCTTCCTTACAAGGTCTTTGCTCCCTTCCCTACGCTCACAAGGTATTAACCTCCCTCATCGCCCCTCACAAAAGCTTTCCCTCAGCTCCTTTCACAAGGTGCCAACCTCCTTCATGCTCCCTCACAGAAGCTTTTCTTTCTCTCAGTAAGGTCTTCCCTCACTCACTTCCCCTCACAAAGGCTTTCTTTCCCTCAACTCCCCTTAGAAAGGACTAGCATTCCTCACTTCTGCAAAGTACTAACCTTCCTCACCTCATCTCACAAAGCCCTTTCCACTCTTATCTCCATTCACTAAGGCCTTCCTTTCCTCATCTCTCCTCAAAATGACATTCCTTTCCCTCATAAATGCCACTCAATTTGTCTCCCACTTGTTCTCACAAAGGCCTTCTCTTCCCTCAACTGTGCATCCCTGCCTCACTTACTCTCACAGTTGACTTCACTCCATCACATTCCCTCACAAAGGTTTTCTCTCACTCATCTCCTCTCTCAAAGGTCCCCTTCCTCAAGGCTTTTCACAAAGTACTAACCTCCCTCATCTCCACTCAAAAAGGCCTTCCCTCTTTCATGTCCCCTCAGAAAGTACTAATTTCTTTCACCTTCCCCTACAAAGTACTTCCCTCCTTCATCTCACCTAAAAAATACCTTCTATTTCTCACCTTCCTTCAAAACCACCTCCCTTCCCTCACTTCCCCTCACAAAACCATTTTGCCCTTTACCATTTAAAAATATTATGTGTAAATTGTCTGTTTCAGAAATAATTTTATCAAAATTAAAGTGAGCAATTGATTAAGTATACAGAGATTTGATGCATTGATGTTATAAACAAAGAACCTGTGTTTTATTTAGGTTATCTCTCTTCTTCTTAATAATCCTGTTTGATTTTCATTATCTTGAATTCTTTGTCACAGCTGAAAAGTGGATTCTTTCTACTTTTTCCTATACAGGGAAATATATTCATAAATTTAAAAGAAAAAAATATGATTTAAACCAATTTCCAGAAGGGAAGTGTACAGCTTAGGGTTTATTAGGAGCAAAGAGATAGTATCCCATAGAAAATAGGAGTATTAACAGGGATTAGGGGATGCTACATCCATGAAACAAAATAGGTTGGTATAGGAAAGAACAAGTCCAAATCTGAACTTAATAATATTACAGTTGAAATAAAAAAACAAATTTTCAAGTGGAATAAGTGGCAAAGTATTTATCTGACACATACTCAATTGAACCAAAGAATGAAACCATGTGATTTTCCAAACATGCAATACAAAAGGGAGAATGAATGGGAAGGATGTGAGGAAAATGGAAACATTTATGACAGATCCAGAATTGTCAGCATCTATCCTTTAGTGATCACCATAAAGGAAAGACAAGGGAAGACATTAACAAAAAAGTCAGAGAACTGAATAAAGACATGAATCTTGAGAGAAACAGCTGACCCAATTCCAGCAGGATGAGTGAGGATTTTCACGGAGTGAGATGGAGACATTTCCATCATTTCTGTAGACTCTAAAATAATGTATAAAACATAGAAATTCAGATTCCTCCTCTATAGAACAGTGTTTCTATTAGTACCTTTGTCTCAAGCTATAGTGTAAATTAAATGTATTGATATGTGGAAATCCCTTAGGAAATTTACAGGCACAGAGTAAAAGCAATGGCATTTGTCAAATAAAAGAACCACCTGGCATGTTATTATCCCTTTCTATCAAATGGGAAATGATCTGTAAGGGCACTTAGCATTGGCTGCAAGTTTTTAGTAGGAGGTTACCAATTCTGCCATTGAAAGGATTTGGGGCATGAGGGAGACCCAAGTTGGGGCCCTCTGGGTTATTTACCCTGGGCTGCATTGAGCAAAATGTTTGTCCCATATATTCACTGGAGAGTCAGAGCCTCAACCATGCTTGTCCCTAAATCATCACACTGATTAACTGATATCTTTGTCATGTTTTCTAGAAGCAGGAACTTCTAGCAGGTGTCCTTGTTTGCCCTGCCTGCAAAAGGAGGAGTTTTTGCCCGAGTTGTATCTAAGCCACCTTAGCCTGTCCTTTGATGCTCAGTTCAGAATCACTCTCTCTGATTGATAATATCTTTGAGGCCTACTTCCTGGAAAGGTAGTTTTAAACCTTTCAATGACACAAGGCCAAAGTGAGCCATGATGTACAAGGCAATTTGGCTATGAGCATTCCCAAGTGTGTTCAAGGCAAAAGCATTTCAGAGAGTGGTAATTAATAACCAACATAACTATCATTCACTGACTTCTGACTATATGCCAGTCACTGTATCTAACTTAATTCTCCTGAAAGTTTTGTGATGTTGACATTATCAGCTTTTCACAAATGTGGAAACACAGGCTCACATAAATTGAGTGACTTTCTTGAGACAACAGGTAGATAGGACGTTTCAGAGCTGGGTTTGAATCCAGACCAATGTTTCTTTCTGTTTATTTTGTAGCTCTGTTTTAAAATTTCTCCTTAATAATACAGTGCACATTTATTAGCAAAGCCCTATGCACGCTCATCTGTGATGACCCCTCAGGTTTCACTCATTTGTTTCCATTCTGCCCCTCCTCCACTGTGCTTGAGTTACACTGGCCTTCTTGCTGCTCAACATGCTGCTTTGTTCTTACCTCATGATATTGCTACTTGCTGTTTCTTCTTCCTAAAGTACTCTTCTTTGAAATCTCCATACGACCCACTCCATCTTGTTGTTCAGGTCTCAACTCAAATGTCAACTCCTTGGAGGTTTCCCCACAGCCCACAGCTATAGCAGCTGTCTCCCCAGCTCCTCTCCTCTCTCCCCACTTTCAACTACCCGCTGATCCAGGAAAACATCAACTCCTGATGGCAGGAACTTTGGACTTCTTGTTCTACTCTGTAAGCCCAGGGCCTACAACTATATCTGACACTAATTAGGCACTGAAGACATATTTCCTGAAATACTGGTATCTTTGGTAAAGGGCCAAATATATTCCATAATTAAGCTTCTGTGAAGTATGTGAGTTTGTTGTGGTCACCCCACAGGAGTAAGATAGACTCGCCCACACATCCCAAATTAGGTTTGGATGCTGCATCTGATGCTGCTGTATGAGCACCAATAGGGAATGAATGGTTTGTTACTCACATAATGAGGCTTTCTGGGGAGACCTGGGATGGCTCCCAAGCAAGACCAAGACTGGTTTGAGAGAGCTGGGAAAGGAGACTGGCTTGGGATTTTATGGTAGTTAGGGGCTGGGCCTGGGGCAAGTGTTCCTGTACATGGGCTAGGGCTTGTGTGGCTCAAATTTCAGAGTTCCTTATCAGCTTGCTTCAATGTGGGGCAGAAGAAGGGGGAAGAGTAGAGCTTGAAAGCTGTCAGCAGTCAAACATCAAAAAACAGCATCAGACTTTTTATCACATACTTCCACCCTCTCCCTCACATCACATGTCTCCCCATCTGGGTTCTGGCAGTCTAAACTTTTATGTCATCCCCCTCTCTTTTTCCCATCCTGCCCTACTCCCCCCTTCCCCCACACATAAACACCAAGTTTTTTTTTCTTCCTTGCCTGTGGGTTAAAGTATCAAGGAAGGAAATCTGTCTTCAGTGCTCAGCCATGACCCAGTCTTTGTACCCAATGACTGTGTAACTGTCAATTTGCCAGTCTGACCCCCAGCCCTCCTGGACTTTACAACCTCTCTCCTCACAACCTGCCTCTTCCCTATCTTCCAACCTCCCTACCATCAGAGAACTCACAAAGACACATACATACATCATTTTCAAAATGTGTTCCTTTTATTAATTGTCACCATTGGTGTACCTTTTGGTGTAAGGTTTATTCCTTACGGGTTGGCTGTTTTTCAGAACTTCCACTGGGGATGCCAAGAAGAGTTGTTGGTCTTGGGCTCTACTATGCATGAGACATTACTCGCAGAGGCAGAGTTGTCCAGGTTCTTTTTGTTCTTGGACTGCTTTATTTAGATTCTTCTTTTTATGTGCCCTCTGGTAACAGACTAATACTTTCTGCCTTTTTGTTGTCTTTGGATTTCTTGAACTCTGTTGAAGGGCTAATTTTATCCTCTTGATGATCTGCTTCAACTGGTAGGGAAAGAGTTTGAAAGCAGTGGATGGGGGGGTGCATGGGAAGGGTGGATTTATAAAAGGGGTGTGGGCTGGGGAGGGGGTTTGTCCCAGACAAGGACAGGTAGGAGTCTTGGGGGTGTGGTAGATGAGGATGTAGAGAAGGACCATGGGTTGTGTGATCTGACCTTTTCAATGTCTTCAGTTTTGGGTTGATGGGGGTTCTTCTGATTCATTCTCTGTCTATTGCTTGTAGTTGGCTGGTTAATGCTTGCGACTGGTGGTTCTGAATCTGTGCTGGGCTCTTGTGGTTCCCCATTCACCTCTGCTAAGTCTAAGTCAACAGTGACTTGACCAACAGTTTTCCTGATCTCCCTATATATACTTTCTCTAGGACAATGAAGAGGCATACTCTTCAGCTTTGTTTAGTCAGTAAGAAACTCCTAGCCAGTGGTAGTCCTGGGGTGACTCAGACAGACATCACAATGCACCAGCCCAACCCATCTGGGGGCAGGGAGAGGGGAGTAAAATGTGAGGGAGGTCCAAATTATCTTGTTAGAATAAGGGGAAGTTACCTTAACTCCCCCTGAAGAGCCTTCCTAAAGTGACCTTTTGCCTTTCCCCATCTCCCTTGATTCATTTGTGGTGGATCACATGGCAGAGAGAGGGTGTTTCCTCCCAGTTCTTCCCCATGACCACCCTACTGAGTGGTTTGTTCTGTTCTCCCCCACCTTCCATCACTACCTTGTTTTTGTCTTACCTAAACTTCCTCCTTACCTTGTTATGTCTTACCTAAAATTTCTTCAAGCAAATGAGGTTCTATGTAAGTCTCAGCAGAGATGTTTATCATCCCACTTCCTAACAATGGCCTTAAGACCATTCACTACTTGGCAACCATCAGGCAACTTTCCCAGGGTGTGTGTGGATATACTTTGGGGAGGCCTATATACCCTGCTCATATTTGTAAGTTTCTTCTTCCAGGAAGCCTCAGATTAGTACCATTAGTGTTACAGGCCTTTCCCACGGCCATGGTTGAATTAATCCCTTGGCTGTGCCATAGGGGAGCCCTACAAATGAGGATTAGGATCTTTTTGGTCAAAGAGGCAGCAGCAGCAGCATTTTGTAAGTGTCCTAGTGTATTAATCAGGGTTCTCCAGAGAAACAGAAACAATGAATGAGGAAACAGAAAAAAGAGAGACAGAAACAATGTTTCTGGAATTAGCTCACATGACTATGGAGGCTGAGAAGCCCCACCATATGCTATTTGCATCCTGGACGCCCAGGAAAGCCAGTGGTATGATTCAGTTCAAGTCTGAAGGCCTGAGAACCAGGAGAGCTGATGATGTAAATCCAGGTCCAAAGGCAGGAGAATGTGTGATGAGAGGTCTCAGCTCCAGCAGTGAGACAGAAAAAAGGCGTTTAAGTTTCTCTTCCTTCTGCCTTTTGTCCTATTCAGGCTCTCAACAGATTAGATAATGCCCACCCACACTGGGGAGGGCAAACTACTTTACTGAGTCCAACAATTCAGATGCTACTCTCATCTGGAAATACCCTCATAGACACACCCAGAAATAACGTTTAATCTGGACACCCCATTGCCAGTCAAGTTGATACAAAATTAACCATCACAAGATGGGTCACACATCACACATCACAAGGGTCATCACAAGTTGGTGTCAAATTGACACCCATACACATATCCTTAAACCATACTTAATCTCAAGTAAAGACAATAACAAGGTCATAATTCCCACTAACATGATACAACTATCCTGGATAAAGTAAAAAATGCACTAACGCCTTCCCCAGAAGAGGAATTAGAGTCCTTGAGTGATGATATTTGTTCTTCTTCTTGATGATACCCCATAACTTAAGTACTATGATTTATTTATTTATTTATTTATTTATTTATTTATTTATTTGACAGGAAGTAGGTTTTATTGGTGGGCATGAATCGGGAGGGGGCAGTGCCGAGGTTCTCAGGAGTGCAGAGCCCTCCATTTGTCCAAGGGGCCACGATTAGGGATGTATTTGACCCCACAGCCATCTGGGATAAGCCGCTTTTCAGCCACCATGTCTTCAAATTCATCCGCATTAAACTTAGTAAAGCCCCACTTCTTGGAGATGTGGATCTTCTGGCGGCCAGGGAACTTGAACTTGGCCCTGCGTAGGGCCTCAATCACATGCTCCTTGTTCTGCAGCTTGGTACGGATGGACATGATGACTTGGCCAATGTGGACCCTGGCTACTGTGCCCTGGGGCTTTCCAAAGGCACCCCGCATACCTGTCTGCAGCCTAGGTTGGAGATAGCATGAGGTCAGACCTCAGTGTCCACTGGAAGAGCTGTCTCCAAGGTCCCTTAGGGCAACCCATACAATCAACAGGCTGCATACACTACCAAGGAGGCTACTGTTTGCAGCCATGGCACACTGGGCAAGTACTATGATTTAAAAGTAACCAAACTTGGGGCACCTGGCTAGCTGAGTTGGTCAAGCATCTGTCTTTGGCTCAGGTCATGATCCTGGAGTCCCGGATTGAGCCCCGCTCAGCGGGGTGCCTGCTTCTCCCTCTCCCTCTGCCCCTCCCCCTGTTGATTCTCTCTCTCTCTCTCTCGCTCTCTCTCAAATAAATAAATAAATAATCTTTTAAAAAATAAAATAAAAGTAACAAAACTTAAGTACTATGATATAAAATCAAGATATCTTATGTTACATGATAAGGAAATAAGAGAGGAAATAAAACACTCACACACACACATATTCCTAAGGAGGAAATACTCATGACAATTACAGTCCTTGTTTCTGTAACTGGTAACATGGTTGTAGCTGGTATTTATATGTACCTTCTTTCACTACCCATTTTGTATTTTCTTTGCCTTTAGCAGCCACCTCGGCTTTTTACCTGGTGGGGTGATCCCAACCTTCATTCCTGAAGGCTCTGGGCCATTAGTAGTTCTGCCTGGATTGGGTTGTTGTAGTTTTCCATTGACCTTAATCACAGGGCATAATGCTAAGAGACTTAATAATAAGAGACACCCTTATATCTCCTGCACTCCAGACAGTCTTTCTTACCTCCATTGTGGAGTAGCAGTCCAGTTTCCCCTTGGTAATCAGGATCAATCATCCCAGCCAGCACAGGAACCCCCTTGTTTGCCTGTTGATTCACAGGCATGAGGAGTCCAACGTGGCCAGGTGGCAGTCTTCACTTTCAGTTCAATGGAATCAGTAGTGTGCTTCCTGTTGGAAAGAAGACTTTCCTCCCTCTGGAACGAAGGCCTCTAGGACAGCAGAGCATTAAGGTCACAGGAACAAGAAGCACAAATGTTGCTGGTGGGTCACTAGGGGTCATAGGGAATCGGTGCCATTTCCACCCCTTGATTCCTGAACCCATGAATCCCGGCTATGGGAGAAAGAGCACCATTTACTGGATGTTGATTCAGAGCATATACAGCTTTCTGGAGAACCTTGCTCCAGCCCTGCAAGGTATCGCCACCTAGCCAGCACTGTAACTGAGTCTTCAGAACTCATTCCACACCATTCCATGGTTCTATCAAGGCAGCTTCTTCAGGATGGTGGGGAACAAACATGGCGAGACCAGTGAATTCTATGAGCGTGGGCCCACTGACACACTTCTTTTGCTGTGAAGTGAGTTCCTTGATCAGAAGCAATGCTGTGTGGAACACCATGAGGGTGGATAAGGCACTCTGTAAGTCCACAGATGGTGGTTTGGAAGGAAGCATTGTGTGCAGGGAAGGCAAACCCATATCCTGAGTAAGTGTGTATTCCAGTAAGGACAAAATGTTGCCCTTTCCACAATAGAAGTGGTCCAATGTCATCAACCTGCCACTAGGTAGCTGGCTGATCACTCTGAAGATTGGTGCCATTTCAGGAGTTCAGTATTGGTCTCTGTTGCTGGCAGATTGGGCGCTCAATGGCTGTAGCCAGGTCAGCTTTGGTGGATGGAAGTCCATGTTTCTGAGTCCATGCATCACCTCCATCCCTGTTACCATGGCCACTTTTTCATGAGGCCACTGCACAAACACAGGACTGGCTCAGGGAAGAGGCTGACTGGAATCCACAGAATGGGTCATCCTACCCATTTGATTATGAAAATCCTCCTCTGCTGAGGTTGCTCTTTGGTGAGCATTCACATGGGACAAGATACCTGCATGCTTTTTGCCCATCTGGAAAGTTCTCTCCAAAGCTTCTTTGTCATCAATTCTCCAATCATGCTCTTTCCAAATCCTGCACCATCTAGCCAAACCATTGGCCAGAGCCCATTGGTTGGTATATAATTGCATGTCTGGCTATTTCTCCTTCCAAGAACAGTGAACAACTAGGTGCACTGCTGGGATCTCTGCCCACTGGGAGGCTCCCCCTTCACCACTGTCTCAGAGGACGTCCCAGAGTGGAGCTGTAGTGCTATCGCTGTCCACTTCGGGGTGTGCCTGCATGTTGTGCAGAACCATCTGTAAGCCAGGCTCAAGTCTTCTCCTCCTCTGTCAATTGATCATAGGCAACTCCTCATGAGGCCATAGGTGCAGGCTGGGAAAGGGGAGCAGTGTAGCAGGGGTGGGGACCATGGCCATTTGGGCCACTTTTTCACCTAAAAAAATTTTTTTTAAGTTTATTTATTTTATTTAAGTGATCTCTACCCCCCTCATAGGGCTGGAACTCACAACCCCAAGGTCAAGAGTCTCATGCTCTTCCGACTGAGCCAGCCAGGTACTCCGGGCCACTTTTTCTCTTTTCACTTCCTCATGACTTCAAGGTCTGCTCAAGCCTGGTTACATATATAACACTTCCATTTGATGATGTCCATGCCCAACTTTATGGCTTGGTGGGTCAGCTAACACCCAATTTATGACGGGCAGCTCTAATCGCATGGTAACTCGGTGGCCTGGTGTCAGGTGTTCAGCCTCTATTAAGGCCCAGTAACAGGCCAAGAGTTGTTTCTCCAAAGGAGAACAGATGGTGCAGGGCCTTGCTCCAAAATCCTAAAGGCCTATGCTATGATTCACTTCTAGGGTCCTGCCAAAGGCTCCAAACAGCATCCCTACCTGCCACGGATACCTCAAGCACCACTGGACCTGCTGGATCGCGTGGCAGAGTAGACTGCACAGCAACCTGGACCTGTTGCAGAGCCTTCTCTTGTTCTGGGCCCCACTCAAAACTAGCAGCTTTTCAGGTCACTCAGTAAAAGGGCTGGAGTATGTTGGAGGAATGAGGAATATGTTGCCTCCAAAATCCAAATAGGTCCAGTAGGTGTTGTGACTCTTTTTTTGGTATAAGAGGGGCCAGATGCAACAATGTATTGTTCACCTTAGAAGGGATATCTGGATGTGCCCCACACCACTGGACTTGTAGGAATTTCACTAAGAAGGGCCCCAAATTCTTGTTGGATTTATTTCCCAAACTCTGACATACAGTGTATACATACACTTACCAATAAGTGTAGAGCAGTTGCTACTTCTTGGTCACTAGGTCCAATCAGCATGTCATCAACTTAATGGGCCGTGTGAAATCTTGTAGAAGGGAAAGATACTCAAGATCCCTGCAAACTAAATTATGACACAGGGCTGGAGAGTTGATATACCCCTGAGGTAGAACAGTGAAGATATATTACTGGCCTTGTGAGGTGAAAACAAACTGATTCTGGTGGGTCTTACAACAGGGATGGAGAAAAAGACATTTGCCAGATTAATACCGGGGCACCTGGTAGCTCAGTCAGTTAAGCGTCTGCCTTCAGCTTGGGTCATAGTCTCAGGGTCCTGGAGTCGAGCCCCGTGTTGGGCTCCCTGCTCAGTGGGGAGTCTGCTTATACCTCTCCCTCTGACCCCCTTCCCCCGCTTGTGCTCTCACTCTGTCTCTCTCAAATAAATAAAGTCTTTAAAAAAAAATAGCTGCATACCAGGTACCAAGGGAGGTGTTTATTTGCTCAAGCAATGAAACTACATCTGGTACAGCAGCTGCAGTTGGAGTCAGCACCTGGTTGAGTTTATGATAATGTACTGTCATCGTCTAAGATTCATCTGTCTTCTGCATAGGCCAAATACGAGAGTTGAATGGGGATGTGGCAGGAATCACCACCCCTGCATCTTTCAAGTCCTTGATGGTGGCACTGAATTCTGTAATCCCTCCATGAATGTGGTATTGCTTTTGGCTTACTATTTTTCTAGGTAGAAGCAGTTCTAGTGGCTTCCACTTGACCCTCACTCCACAGGTCACAGAAGCCACGTGTGCCTGCAAAGATTGTCTATTTCAGTAATGCATTCTGGAGCTGGGGACATAACCACAGGATACATTTAGGAACCCACTGGGCCCACTGTGAATCAGAGGGCAGCTAGAACTCCATGGATCACCTGACCTCCATAAGCTCCTACTCTGACTAGTGGGCCAGAGTGACGTTTTGGGTCCTCCTAGAATTAGCATCAGTTCAGAGCCAGTGTCCAGTAGTCCCTGAAAAGATGGATTATTTCTCAATGTACTATTACCTTCGCAAAAGGCCATAAGTCCCTTTGGGGAAGGCTGGGAGAAAGAAAGACGAAGAGTTATAAATTTTCAGCAGTGTGCCAAGATCCTTCCTGAAGGGGACCTGGCCTCCCCTTCCTTCTAGTGGATCTGGGTCTGTAAACTGGCTTAAGTCTGGAAATTGATTGAGGGGCCATGACTTTCTGTTTTTCATGATTCAGGTTAGACTTTAGACTTTCGTTCACTTGATCTAGTTGTTTCTGCTTCTATAGATCAATTAGGAATTTACTAGGCTTCCTATTTCACTTCTAGTCACTTCATGCTCAATTAGGCAATACCATAGTGTTTGCATGAGTCAGGCCATTCTGATTGCTGCTTTACCTCTGCTGTCCATTATAGAAACCTTAGTCACACCCTGCCATTGGTGATTAAGTGCCATCCACTGGCCCCTGCCACACTAGGACCCAATTACTACCATTGCATTTAGGTTTCCCAATTCGGTGACTGCAGTTCCCACTATGAGGTCTGACCCATAGAGAAGAGCAACCACAGAACTCTTCGAGGATGCTGGTGCTCCCTTCACAAATTTATTCCTCACACTATTGGTGAAAGATATCTTCTGGACCCTCCCAGGGTGAGTGAGCAGGTCTTAAATGACAAATCCACTCTAACATTCCAGCCCTGCTACGCCTTTTGATCCCTTTGTCTATATTAAACCAAGGCAGGTTCAGCATTTCTAATTTGTTCATGGTGAGCCACTTTTAAGCCCAAACAATCTAACCATTTGAGACTTCTCTAATTCCTGGAGATGCAGTATTAAAGTCAGGATCTCTGGGCGCCTGGGTGGCTCAGTTGGTTAAGCGACTGCCTTCGGCTCAGGTCATGATCCTGGAGTCCCAGGATCGAGTCCCGCATCGGGGTCCCTGCTCGGCAGGGAGCCTGCTTCTCCCTCTGACCTTCCCCCCTCTCATGTGCTTTCTGTCTCTCTCATTCTCTCTGTCTCAAATAAATAAATAAAATCTTTAAAAAAAAAAAGTCAGGATCTCTGCTTAGCGAGCCCATGTCAATAAATTTGGCCTGATCCCAACTTTATGTCCCTTCCACCATTATCCCACACCCTCGGTATCCATTCCCACACATGTTCCCTGAATTTCTGTCTGGATAAATTGGAAAACTCAATTCATTCCTTTGGAGTGGAACATACCTCCTCACAGGTCACACTTTGTACTTTGCCTGTAGGGGCCTGCTGGGATTTGAGTCTACTTATACGTCTAGAAGCAAAGAAGTGTGTGTGGGGGTAGGTTCTGAAGAGAATCTCCTCAGAGGAGGCCATTATGGTTTCCTTGGGCAATGTGTAATGAATCCCCTCACATGGAGGTGGGGAGGCCACTTCCACTGGGAAAGACTCATCACAATTTAGGGGCTCAATGCCCCCAGCTTCAGTAGTGTATTCCCACATGTCCTCTCCATCTTAATTTATGGATCCCATTCTTTCCCAATTAAAGCCTCAGTTTAAGAGTAGACACCCTTCAAGTCTGGAGGTTCAACTTGCATTGTAATTCAGGTAGTTGCACATGAGGTTCTGCATTTGAATTTTTAGCAGTTTTGGCTCTGTGGCTATAGAATGTAAGGGTTTCTTTCAGAGCACACATAGAAGCTCCTAAGCCAGTTATGTGGTGTTTGAACTGGGAAGTCAAATCCCTGAGTTCATCCTTTCCTTTCACCACATTGTCCAGCCACATTAGGAGCTACCAACCAATGTCACTGTATTTGTTAGTTTTCAAAAAAATGTTCAAAAGTATCCTATACAGAGTCACCTAGCTCCTTGTTTCTTATAAGTGGTTGATTAGGAGTATCCAGTGCAGATATTTTGCTTATCTCTATCAGCTCACGACATGGGCTATCAGTGTTCTCTTTACTACTAGAAACAGACACGAGCATCTTTAAATCTAATCAGGTTTGAAAGCCAATTCCAGAAACCCGAGAATAGATTCAGAGAACTCATCCCTAAAATTCTGTTCCTCTAGGGGTGCCTGGGTGGCTCAGTCGTTAAGTGTCTGCCTTCGTATCGGGTCACGGTCCCAGGGTCCTGGGATTGAGCCCTGCATCGGGCTCCCTGCTCGGCAGGAAGCCTGCTTCTCCCTCTCCCCCCGCTTGTGTTCCCTCTCTTGCTGTCTCTCTGTCAAAAAATAAATAAAATCTTAAAAAAATTAAAAAATAAAAATTAAATTAAATTCTGTTCCTCTAGAACCACTCCTGGTATCAAATATGTTTTAGTTAGTGTTCTCCAGAGAAGTAGGACCAAGAGAACCAACAGTCAATTCATTCATTCATAGATAGACAGATTATGGAAGCTGAGGGGTCCCATAGATAGATAGATAGATAGATGATAGATTGATTGTGGAAGCTGAGGGGTCCCATGACCTGCTGACTGCAAGCTGGAGACCCAGGAAAGCTGGTGGTATAATTCAGCCTGAGTCCAAAGGTCTGAGAACTAAGGGAGGGGGAAGTGGTGTAAATCCCAGTCCAAGGGGGCAGGAGAGGATGAGATGAGACTTCACAGCTCAACAGTGAGGCAGAAGAAAGTGTGGGGGGGAGGCAAATTCCTCCTTCCTCCACCTTTTGTTTTATTCAGGCTCTCAGTGATTGGATGATGCCCGCCCAACATTGGGGGTCTACTTTACTGAATCCACAGATTCAAATGCTAACCCCATATGGAAACACCCTCACAGACACACCCAGAAATAATGTGTATCCTGTGACCAGGCAAGCTGATACATAGAATTAGCTATCACACCTAGTGAGCCATCTGCTCTTGGGAGTGGGACCTCAGCATGCACATAGTGATTGCTCTTCCACACGAGTGACTGCCCAAGGCGACTGTATATTGCAGAGTATCAGTCTTTCTCTGTATAGAATGGGGGCCAAAAATATAAGTGACAAAGAAATGAATATAATTGACTACATCAAAATTAAAAACTTTTGTTCTGCAAACAATACCAATCAAGAAAATGAGACGACAACCTACAAAATGGGTGAATACATTTTAAAACTCATGTTTGATAAGAGACTTGTAACAGTCCAGAACATATAATAGCTCTTACAACTTAGAAATGTTGTTATTCTTAGAATCTAAAAAGTTTGAGACTGACAGAGACTTTTTAATATGATCCACTTTCCCCCAGCTTGCCACCCTCCCCTCGCAATTTACTGATGGGGCAGCTTAGATACACAGAGGGGTCACAGGAACATTGACAGTCTCTTTCCCTCAGTGCACACCTCTCCAAGTCTTAACCATGGTGTCGAGTGTCCCCACAAGGCTAAATCGGCCATGCCTTGACCCCCTATTCCCCCTGCCACATTTGCCCCTTTTATCTGTGCCTCTTTGTCTAGACTCACTCCACCTTCCCCCAACCACGCGCTTCCACTCCAACCTCTCCATCCAGGATGGGAGGAGCCTGTTTGCACAGGCGCACTAGGGAAACCGAGTTGCATCGTGTACTAGGGGCGGGGCTTCGTGAGGGAGCGGGCTCTCCCGCGCCAACAGGGTCTCCCTGCCGACCTGAGGGCGGCAGGGCCGACTTGGCGGGAACCAATCACATGCCAGGAGCCATACCCGAGGTCTGTTTGCGCAGGCGCCCTGGGCATCCCCAGCAGCCTTGCGCGCGGAGGGGCGGAGCTTCTTGAGGGAGCCTCAGTGTCGCCGGCGTGGGCTCTGAGGAGGCGGGCCCACCAGCCATGCAGGCCCCAGATGACAGCGCGGGCGGTGCGGAGGGTGGTGCTGGAGCGCCCACTGGCCCTGGAAGCCCCGGAGAACCTGGAGGCTGGGGCGGCACCGCAGCCGAGGGCACAGTGGCTGGAGGAGCTCCCCAGGTCGAGGGGGCATCGTTTTCCCCAAGGCAGGATGAAGAGGCTTCAGCCTTGGCCTTGGCCTCGGGCGAAGCCTCAGGAAACCAAGTGTCGGAGTTGTATCCTTTCCAAGGAGACCCCAGGATCGGGAGGGTTGGGGGGGATAGGCAGGAGGGGGAGGGGGGCAGGAGGATGGGTAGGAGGGGTTTCAGGGAGTGTGAGCGGGGGACTTGCAGGGGCACAGAAGGGGATGCGGGGAGGGCCGGTGGCTGGAGGACACAGGGGGGTTGTGATGCAGATTTCCTGAAGCAGCGGCCAGGGTGGTCTTGGGGGGCCCGGAGGGGCGCTCTGGGGGAAAGCAGGCCTCCGGTGGGCAGGGGAGCCTCAGCCATAAAGTCCGCGTAGATGGTGCCTTAACCGAATCTCCACCAGCACCCTTCTGGTGCCTTTCCTGTGCCACATGGATGCGGAGGTGGCCCGCCAGTACCTGACCCTGGGTGCCGAACTCTTCCACGGGGCCGTTCAGACGGAGCTCACAGTGACTGGCCGTGACCTGCTGATGTAAGTTCTAGAAGGGGCTTGTGGGAGCAGGCGGGAACCTGGGCCAATCTCTGCCTGAGGGACACTCTTGGAGATACGCAGACACCCGAGGCCTGGTCTAAGGAGGCACATGGGGCACACGGTCTGTCGCAGCCTCAGGGGTTGCTCTGAGGGAGACCTGAAGGAGTAACCTTGGGGCGGGGATTGGACTGAGGAGGGCTGGGACTTAATCAAATCTAAAGTTACTTCCTTTCCCCCTCACTTTTAGCAAAATAACTGCCGAAGACTCTGCCCTCCTGCAAATTTCCACTGCCTTCTTGCTCAACCAGCTTTCCATGGTAGTGCAGACCATGCAGCACTTTGTGCCCCACTTTTTTGCTAAGCCTCGGCCTGAAACAAGGGGCTGAGTCCACAAGAGAGTCCCATTTTAGGCAGTGTGGCCTTCCCTAGGGGCATGATTTTGGCAGTAGTTGCTCCTTTGTTTGGGGGGCATAATTGTTTGCCTTTACTCACCTGTTTTCATTGTTGCTTAAATACTGGTTACCACTGATAATAAAACTGAGCCAGTGTTACGTGTCTGAGTTTCTTTTCAGCATCCAGATTTTCTCCCCCTTGTCCTCAGGTTGGTGGGGAGGTTCTGGGATTCAGATATTCAACTTCTACAAGGCAGTTGAAGACAACTGAAAAAATGGAAAAAAAAAAAGAAAATTGCTTGGGTCCTATCGTTCAGCATTGACTAATGTCAGCATTTTGGAATACTTTTGTGGTTTTAGGTTTGTAGGAATAATACAATAAATGTAGAGCAATCATATGAATGAGTAAGGTTTTTCAAGTTTAGCATTAGTGTTTTTCCTGAAATAATTTTCATATGAAGTTTGGGCTTTACCTCTGTCTAAAACTTCAAAAACATCCTATCAAATGGATACATGCGTTTTAATGCATTGGTTCAACACTTATATTTTTCTCAATTTTTTTTCCTATTATACATAAAGTTTCAGTGGGATTCTTGTATGTAAGTCTCTGTATGAATGGTTGTTTTCTTAAGATAGATTCCAAGAGGTAGATCTACAATACAAAATCGCTCTCCAGAAAATGTGCCCGCCCCCACCAGAATGCTGCTTTCCCCACTTCCCTGTCACAGCTGGATCTGTTTCCTGCCACAAAAAAACAAAAACAAAAATCCTCAGTTTGCATGAGCAAAGAATTTGGAACCACTAGAGTAAGAATTTTGTGCTTTACTGGCCTTGTTTCAGATCCCAGAAGAAAAGTGCTGGGACACGTCGTTGGTTGGGGCGCGTGAGGGGCGGATGGAGGCAGTGTAGTGTAGTCTTGGGAAAATTTTTTTTTTACATAAACTGCTCATTTATTAGCATCAATACTGCAACGTAACAGGTTCCTGCATGGAGGTGGCAGAACAGGCAGGGCTCAGATGGGTGAGTGGCGGGCTCCTCTTTCTTCCATTTGTTCTTGTTGTAGTCGCACTTGGCTGAGAAGCCCTGGATCGGGCTGACCTTCGTATCAAGCATCCTCTTGGTCTGCTTGGCCACCCACTCCTCGTCAGAGGTGTGCACCATGGGTGGTACACATAGTGTTTCTCCCAGATCAGAATGAGAGTGGTGAAGCTGATGAAGAACATGGTGGCGCCCACAACCATCTTCCACTTGTTCGTGCTCCTGTTTGTTTCAGCAGAGCTCTCGCTGAACTGAATGTGGTGTAGTTCAACTTTTTCATCAGTGGAGAGGCTGCTCCAGGGAGGCTTCTTCCCTTTGAAGGACTTCTGGCTGGCAGAAGTTCTTGCCGTGGGCCACATTGGGCAGTGGATAGTCACCCCGGTCGACAGAACTCAGGAGAGCATAGTCTTCACTCTTCATGACACTTCCACATGCTCTTACAGACACTGAGTTGGAAGTTGCTTGCTTGCCAATTAGGCTAAACACTGGAGCCAACATTCGGCCGCTGCTGCCTGCTGCGACCTCCATGACCACTCGGGGAAAATATAATTAAAACCAAAATCTTCTGGTGTGCACGTACTCTGCTGTGCTCTTGACCCACATTACCGTAGGTAATTCTCACGACAACCTGGTGATCTCGGTACTACCCTTATTACACCTTTTGTAGGGGAAGAACTGAGGCTCAGAGAGGCTGGGTGTATTCGATTCAAGCACCTACTCTCTTAGCCAAGCTATCACGCCACCCTCGGCACTGGGAGGCTGGGATTGTGCTTTTCCTTCTGCTGGCTCCAGGGACCACCCTTGTGACTAATGAAAAATGCAGAAATGGATAAATACAGGAAAAGTAGAGGAGAACTGAGGAGAAGACAAGGTTGATAAGAACCGCAATCCTGGCTTTCCAGTGGCTTCCCTATACTCCCAGGCCCTTTTGTATCTTGAAACCTTCCTTTGACCCTTTTTGAAATAGAGGGTACAGTGATGGTACCTATTTTCCCGCCCCCTTTGCCCCCTCTCCTCAACTATGAAGAGGGCTCTTTTCAGGTACTTCCAGGAGCTGAGAAAAAATAGAACCAAATCTTCTGCCAATCCAGAAAATGTCTCCACAAAGGTAGAAGAAAAACAGTTCTGTCCCTGAATAAGCATTGTACTAGAATGCAATGCACATCACAGGCAATCTGCTAAGAGATTCCAGAGAGAGAAATTTCACCCTTTTGTGTAGCTCAGCAGATACAACTCATTACATGTTCTCAAGATTGACCATAACTAGACCTCAAGTAAGAGGACTTCATGCCACCAGGTCCCACACATAGTTCATCCTGAATTTACCTGGTAACTGGGGTGACCATAGGTATTAGTTAGTTGGTGTTTTGGGCCGCATGTTTGTGTTCCCTCCCCCACATTAATATATTGAAGCCCTAAACCCCAGTGTGGCTGTATTTGGAGATGGGACATTAAAGGAAGGAAGGAAGGAAGGTTAAATGAGCTCATAAGAATGGGGCTCTGGTCTGATAAGATTAGTGTCCTAATAAGAGAGACACCAGCGAGCGCTCCTCCCCACCCTCCCCTCCCCTCCCCCCCCACCCTCTCCAACTGCACAAGGTAAGGCCACGTGAGGATGCCGGAGAAGGTGGCCCTCTACAAGCAAGGGAGAGAATTCTCACCAAAAGCCCAATTTGCTGGCACCTCGATCATGGACTTCTAGCCTCCGGAACTGTGAGAAAATGAACTTCTGTTGTTTAAGCCACCCAGTGTGAGGTATTTTGCTATAGCAGATTGAGCAGACTAATGCAATTGGCTTTATCCAAGGGAAAAATAAGCTTTTCGTGTTTTTATGACAGGAGCTAGTTTTGCAACTTGGAGCCAGGTGCCCACTGAAGTTAGGCTTCTACCCTCCCACCGAAACTGGACATAGGGACACAGTCTTGCTGGATGTTTACATTCCAAAGAGATGTTTCCTAGGTCCTTGAAAAAGACATTCCTGGATCATAAACCTGGCAAGGAGCTTTTCTAGTCTTTAAAAATATTTACATACTTTCAAAGAGACAGAGAAAGAATTTCTAAGTTTTCTAAAGTAAATGCTTTAAGAAAGGGGCCATCTCTTCCCATATCTTCAACAGGGAGAATTAAGCCTCTTATTTTATTTTTTTAAAATACTCTCTATGCCCAATGTGGGGCTCCCAACTCACAACCAAGATCAAGAGTCCTATGTTCTACTGACTGAGCCAGCCAGGTGCCCCTAAGCCTCTTTTTTTTAAGATTTTATTTATTTATTTGAGCGAGAGCACGAGGGTGAGCAGAGGGCAGGGTGAGCATGGTGGGGGGGAGGTGAGCATGAGGGGGGAGGGTGAGCACGAGGGGGAGGGGGGACAGGGAGCAAGAGGGATTAGCAGATTCCCTGCTGAGCAGGGAGCCCTATGCAGCTGGATGTAGGGCTCAATCCCAGGACCCTGAGATCATGACCTGAGCTGAAGGCAGATTAACCGACTGAGCCACCCAGGTGCTCCGCCCCTAAGCCTCTTATTTTTAATTTGTACTTGTTCTTAAAGTAGCTCTCTCTAAAATATGCTGTATCTTGAAAACTTGCTAAGCTCCCTAATTAGTCTAGTAGCTCTTTTGTAGACTCCATTAGATTTTCTTTACAGGTGATCATGTCTGCAAATAAAGACAGTTTTTCTTCTTTCTTTCCAGTCTGAATGCCATTTATTGCTTGATTTCTCTCATTATGGGTTGGATTTTCCTGCTTCTCTGCATGCCTGGTAACTTTGGATTGGATACCAGACATTATGATTTTTCCTTAGGTTCTGGATACCTTTGTATTCCTAAACACATTCATGAGCTTTGTTCAGGGATGCTGTTAAGTGAATGGAAACAGTTGGGGCCCCTGGGTGGCTCAGTTGGTTAAGCATCTGCCTTTGTCTCAGGTCATGATCCCAGGGTCCTGGGATCGAGCCCCCGCATAGGGCTCCCTGATCAGGGGGGAGTCTGCTTCTCCCTCTCCGTCTGCCCCTCGCCTCCGTTCTTGTGCTCTCTCTCTCAAAATAAATAAAATCTTTTAAAAAAGTGAATGGGGGGCGCCTGGGTGGCTCAGTTGGTTGGGCGTCTGCCTTCGGCTCAGGTCATGATCCCAGGGGCCTGGGATCGAGCCCCGCATCGGGCTTCCCGCTCAGCGGGAAACCTGCTTCTCCCTCTCCCTCTGCCTGCCACTCTGCCTACTTGAGCTCTCTCTCTATCTCTCTGTCAAATAAATAAATAAAAATCTTGAGAAAAAAAAAAAAGTGAATGGAAACAGTTTGATCCTTGAGTCTTGCTTTGAAGATTTGCTACATGGGACCAGAACAGCTCATTGTAGGATTCATTTTTTCCCCCCCACACTACTGAGGCAAGACCTTTCTGAGTGTCCTGCCCAATGCCTCCTGACTTATTTTTTTTTTTAAGATTTTATTTATTTATTTATTTATTTGACAGAGAGAGAGACAGCGAGAGAGGGAACACAAGCAGGGGGAGTGGGAGAGGGAGAAGCAGGCTTCCCGCGGAGCAGGGTGCCCGATGTGGGGCTCAATCCCAGGACCCTGGGATCATGACCTGAGCCGAAGGCAGACGCTGAACGACTGAGCCACCCAGGCGCCCCTGCCTCCTGACTTATGAGGTTTGCCCTCCCGGTTGGTGGAGTTAGACACTATTTGCTGCCTGGCTTGAGCGTTGGGCAGGGTTACCTTTCATTCTTGAACATGGTCCTTTCCCTGGCCTTGGGTAGTTTCTTCACCTACTTGTGCTGGTCAGTGGTCTGTGGCTTACTCCAGTCGGACCCTCTGGGGATGTGCAGGCTTCTCTCCAATGAGCCCTCCTCCCCCCATTTAGTCAGAGCTGCATTTTGGCACTTACAACCAAAATGCTCCAACTCACAGATAAAAATAGTCAGTAGGTTTCAAGCCACAAACTCGGGAAATGCAGGGGGATTTGGGTGATTTGCAATTACTTATTGGGTGAAGTTTGGGAAGGCCAAGAGACTCCCATTCACATCATGGGAGAAGGAAGCAGAGAACCCAGCTATCCCCTGCAGGCAACTGGGACCAGGTGTCTTCTGAAGGCAAACTCTAGGGTTTGGGTATATGCTGCTGTGAAACCATTTTTAAAGGTGACCGCAGGGTAGACAGTCACTTCTGATGGTCTCAGGTAACCTAGAGCCTGGGAACCACTACTCCAGTCTTGACATCATTGCCTCCAGACCCAGAAGGAACCTTCTGGCCTCTCTCCGACCTTGCTGGTGGGGTCCCTTAGTGCATGGAGCCAAAATGTGGAGATGTCAAGAAAACCCAACTCAGAAAAGGATTCTGATTGCAATGGCAGCTGGATCTCCAACCTCACTGGGTCTCTGTCCTTAATGCAAAAGCACCAAAGAGGTGTCCTCACAGTTGTCACCAGAATATCTGAGATTGTTTGGAAGACTTGGAGAACCATAGATCCCTCTGAAATGTCACCTGGCTGACACTTCTGTGAGCTTTCCTCCTGGCATTCCAAAAGGTTTCTTCTGTAAGAGTGTCTCTGTCTCTCGATCTCACCCTGTTCCCCACCTTCCCTACTGTATTCTTCAAATAATTTTCTCAGAGAGGCCATCCTGGAATCACCGAACCTATATTAGCCATTTGATCATATGCGCAAGAAAAAACCCAGATGAAGATTTAGAATTTAGTGAAGATGACATTTCAACCCAGGGGGCAAATAAGAATTATTCAATAAATGGTTTGGGGACACTCGACTAAGACTTTGGAGAGAAAACAAAGTTGGAATCCAATGTCCATTCTCACCAAAATTAATTACAATTAGATAAAAATTTTAAAGTACTAGAAGATGTTCTAAGTGAACATTTTTGTAATTTTATACAGAGGAGGGCTTTTCATAGGAAACAAGACCTGGAAATTATAATGAAGACAATCACGTAAACACATGAAAAATTTTAAACCACTATATATAAAAGGACCATGAACAAAGATAAAATGAAAAATTAGGAAGAAGAGTATTTTCCAGCTATGACAAAAATTTGATATTCTAAACATGTAAAAAACGGGGAAGTATTTATTAAAAACACTTTACCAATGCATATTTAAGTTTTCTTCTTAGGTTTCTGTAGCTTGCCTTAGGCTGTTTCACTCAATACTATTATTGTTATGGCTAAACATTGCAATAGCAGATATTATTTCTCGCATGTTAAATTTGAGTTATCTATTTCACATCCAAACAGAGATGTCTATTTGGCAGGTGGATATAGGAGTCTGGAGTGTGGGGAAATGTCTGGGGTGGAGATACCAAACTGTGAGCCAGGACACGGCCCCGAAAGCCCTGAGCCTGCACGAGCTCACCAAGGGCGGCCGAGAGCGGCG
Source organism: Mirounga angustirostris (assembly GCF_029215605.1). Classification (NCBI taxonomy): domain Eukaryota; kingdom Metazoa; phylum Chordata; class Mammalia; order Carnivora; family Phocidae; genus Mirounga; species Mirounga angustirostris. The sequence goes on from NW_026991719.1 coordinate 126,322,063, forward strand.
GCCCACGCACCGAGCCCTGGGGCCCTGGGACACTCGGAGGTGGCAGAGGAGAGAGGGAGCCGGCAGCGGAGACTGAAGAGGGGCGGCCAGGGCTCTGGGAGGGACCCCGAGAGTGCAGGTGCACGGTGACCTCCCGGTACGGGAATGAGCCGTGCCCACGCGCGCACGCACGCACGCACCCGGGAGGGGTGGTCAGGGAGGAGGGAGTGATGCGCCCCCGCCGGGGGCTGCTGACGGTCACGGGGCTGGGGGGGGGGCGGCCAGAGAGGAAGGGGTGCGCCGAGGCGCGAGGGAGGGCAGAGCTCAAGCTGGGGAGGAGGGCTTTGCCCCGAAGGCACCGGCCCCTCCTCGCCAGCCCAGCGCGGGGGGGACCCTCCTCCCCCAGGTTCTCAGCGCTCTGGAGCGAGATGCCTCTTGTCGGAAGCATAAGTTGCGACAGAAACTGGAACAGATCATCAGCCTCGTGTCCAGCAACCCCTAAGGGTGGCGGAACCGGTGAGGAGGAGGGGGCGTCTCAGTCCTGAGCTGTCCTCTGGGCTGAGCCCCGGATCCGGGGGGCAGGGGGGCGGGGGCCGGGGGGGTCACCGGGCCGATATGCCCCCCGGCACACCTGGGCCCCATTCATTAGTGCCTTCCTCTGGGCCCTGCGTGGGGGCAGGGGTGACAGGACCAAGCCCCTGACCCCGGCAGCAGCAATACCCCTGCCCTCCTGCCCTCCCTCCTGCCCCCCTGCCCTCCTACCCCCTGCCCCCCTGCCCTCCTTGCTATTTATACCCCCAAGCACCTATTTATTTAATTTATCTCCACCTCGCCATCTCCATCCGTAACTGTGTGTCCCTTCTCCGGGATGCTGTCGACCTCGCGCACCTTCTCTCCTTGAGTCGTCCTGGCTCCTCTGTGACACCCGCAGCCTTGGCCTAGCCTCTGGCACCTCCCCCTCGCCCCGCTCCCCCCCCCCCCGCCATGGCTGGCCCCGCCCCTCCCGAGCAGGGGTGTTGGCACCCAGCACTCGGGGGTGCGGGTGAGTGGAGGGAGGGCGACGCCCCCGAAGCCGCCCTCGGGCTGTGGCTGTGCCCAGGGGTCTCCCCGCAGCTGGGCCACGGCATCCCCTCCGACCGTCTCGGGAGTCGGACTGTATACCTTCTCCCAGGGCCCTGGCCTGAGCATCTGGACGCCTATAGCCAGGCTTGGGCCGGGGCCTGAGCTGGGCCTGGGGACTCTGGAACTCTCCTTCTCCCGGCCCTACTGCCAAACTTCCTCAGTGTTGTCTGCACTTGGCCCCGGACCCCTCGCCCCTCAGCTGCCCTGCCCTGCGCCTGCCCCGAGTGGCCTGGCCGAGGCGGCCGTGCCTTACTCCTTGGTTCTTCTTCTTCCTCCTCTGAGGGATCTGGCCCCGTCTCGGGGTCCCGAAAACCCAGTTCTCTCCCCCTTTTGGGCATGAGCTTTTTGTTGTTGTTGCTGTTGTTGATGTCATCTTTTTTCCTCATTAAACGTTGGGAAAGCGGAGTCGGGGTGTGGCTCTGTCCTTGGGGCAGGTGGGTGGTCGGCGAGCAGGGAAGCAGGTGGGGAGGCTGTCGGACTCTGGAGGGGCGGGAGGGAGGGTAACTCATTGCAGGGGTCCTGAGGATCTGAGGAGGGCCGGGGCCACGTCCAGTCCATCACCAGCCAACCCTGGTGGCTCCACCTTCAAGATACCATCCAATCTGCTCCCTTCTCCCCACCTCCACTGCCCCCAGCCCGGTCCCAGCTACCCCCGGCTCCTGCCGGGATGCCAGTCTCCCCGCTCCTGTCCCGCCTGCCCTCATCCTATGCTCAAGCAGCAGGCACTGGGAACCTGAGAAGCTGAAGGGTGGATCTTGTCCCACTCTGGGCAGAGCTCCCCAGTGTCATCATAGCACCCAAACGCCTTCCTATCTGACCACTCTTTACTGCCCCAGCTGCATCTCCGTCCTGATGCACCCACCTACTTCTTACCCACCCCCACCCCCACCCCCCCACCCCCGAAAACACACACACACACACCTGTTAGAGTCATGCAGGTGGGGAGGAAGCAATTTCAAATAGAGTGGCCAGGAATGATATTTGAGTGAGCCAGCTGGAACGCGGGGGGGGGGGGGGGGGGGGGAAGAGAGTTCCAGACCAGAAAGAGCCAGTGCAAGGGCCCTGAGGCAGGTGTGGGCCTGGCGTGTTTCAGAGAGGGGAGGAGGCCAGTGTGGCTGGATCGGAGGGAGCAAGGTGGAGAGGAGAGGGGAGGAGGCCAGAGAAGATGGCGGGGTGGGGTGGGGTGGAGGCGGGGGTGCCCGAGTCACATCCGACTTTGTGGCCACTGTAAAGGGCTCTGTCTTTGTCTCTGAGTGAGAGGGGAGCCCAGGGAGGGTTTGGGATAGAGGAGTTTTGTGACCTGACTTGGGTGTTAGCGCCGCCCAGCAGCTTCAGCAGTCCATCTGTGGGGCCAAGGCGGTGGACTAAATCTGGGCTTTGCTGGGTGAGGGAGGGAGGCTCAGACTATGTTCCGGTCTCTTGATGATCCAGCCCCACGATTCTGGGCCAGTCTTGGGAGCCCTATCTGGAAAGGGTGGGTCCCAGTGCCCCTTCTTCTTGTCCCTTTCCTCCAGCTGCCCTTTGCTGTGCTTCCCCTCCCGCTCTGGATGCTTACAGAAGACTCATTTGTCTCCTTTCCTACCATAATATGGCTCGATGACTTATCAGCAAAGAGCCAATGCCTTAGTAAAATAAAATAGGCCAGTTTCTCTGTTAAAAGAAAGGAGAGCCACATTCTCAGGTTAAATAAGAAGTGAAAACCAGGATTCCTCAATTCAATAATGGTCAAGCCTTTTCTACTGCGAGTGAAGAAACAAAGAAACACAATAAAAAGTATTCACGCTGGCTTAAGCCAAAGGGAGAATTTCTGATCTGTGTAACTGAACGTTCCTATCTTCAGGCGTGGCTGGATCCAGGATTTGGTTCTCTGAGATGCGCCTTCCTGCTCCTACTTCCGCTCTGTCCAGTGTCAGCCTGCCCCCTCTCCCCCCCCCCCCCTCCCCGCAGGCCCCAAAGTATCACTGGCTTGGATGGGGTCACCATGGCCATAGGAAAGCAGCGCTCTGATGGGCCAGGCCTGAGCCACACAGGCCCACCCCTGGAATCAGAAGTGAAGTCAATTCTCTCAGAATCATAACTGCTGAGGGGAAGGAAAATGGGGGTCTTCTAGGGGTAAGATAAGGATACTGGTACCGGGAGAAGGGGAATGGATGCTGGGTGACAAAACCAACAGATGTCCACTATGGTGGTGACAGATATTTCATCAAACTCAAAATCTTTCCCCAGTATTTTAAAAGAATGAGTCTAGGAAAGATTATTCCTTAACTTAATAGGACACAGGACTATTGTGCAAAAGGAAAATACTTTTCTTTTCTTTTCTTTTTTTTTTTGAGATTTTATTTACCTATTTGAGAGAGAGACACAGAGAGAGAGAGGGAGGAGGAGGAGGAGGAGGGGACGGAGAGGGACAAGCAGACTCTGGGCTGAGCGTGGAGCTCAGCGTGGGGCTCAATCCCAGGACCCTGAGATCATGACCTGAGCCGAAATCAAAGAGTTGGACACTTAACCGACTGAGCCACCCAGGCGCCCCGAGAATATTTATTTCTAATGTAATATATACTCGAGGGATATATTTAAATAACATGCAAGTCTGAAATTTAAAAGGTGAACGTTTCTTTCCATAATGTGATTGTTAGCGATGAACATTCTTGGAGTGGAGGTGGCTTGTTCCAGGTAGTTGCTATGCATTTCCCCACATGTTCACATGGTGGGAGCATATTACAGAAATAAGGATGTGCCATGAGACAGCGAGAGAGGGATCACAAGCAGGGGGAGTGGGAGAGGGAGAAGCAGGCTTCCCGCTGAGCAGGGAGCCCGACGCGGGGCTCGGTCCCAGGACGCTGGGATCATGACCTGAGCTGAAGGCAAGACGCCTAATGACTGAGCCACCCAGGCGCCCCTCCTCGGCTTGTTTTAATCTCTTTCTATGTTAGTACCCAGGTATCTCCTTTGCTCTTTAACTGCTGCGTGATGTTCCACCAGGACAGTTGTACCTTGACTTACTGAACCTTTCTCAGTTGATGTGCATTTGCCTTCTTTCCAATTTTTCACTATGACAAATGATGCTAGAATTAATATCATGCAAGAGTTTCTCTATGATAGATTCCCAAAGTTGGGTCAAGGTACATTCATGTCTTTAATTTTAACAAATAATGTCAAGTAAATTTCTGAATACGTTTTACAAACACTCCAGCTGAGAGTGTGTAAGAGACTGCTTGCAACTAACCTTGACCAAACACTGACATTGGAGACTGTCAGTGTTTTAAACTTCATCAAGTGAATGTAAATACACACACACACACACACACACACTTGATTCTGTTATTGGTAATGTCGGGCGTCAGTATTTTCTCTACCAATGAGTTGCTAATATCATTTGCCATGTTTTCTATGTTCTTTATTAATAACCAATAAAACCTCAAAACAATCAAAATATCCATCAATGGGTGCATACTACTCAGCAACGAAAATGGGACAAACATACACCTGAAAGGGGTGAACTCTGTAGTATATAAATTATGCCTCAATCGATCCGACTTAAACAAACAGGATCTAAACAAAAAGGGGTAAAACGGTAAGACACAGTGAAAGGAGAAAGACCTATGTTCCAGGATAGGAACTGCAACCCAGGAAAAGCTGAGGGGATGTCCAGGATGACAGCTGTGCAGTCAGCCAGCCAGCCTCGAGAGAAACCAGTCTCGACAGAAAGAAGAGAGAAGACACTTAGGGAAATGGTTTGTAAATTTACCATTGTCATCAAGGTGATTTCTAACCTCAGGGGGAAAAATACCTAAAATGAGTAGGATGAGGGGGCGCCTGGGTGGCTCAGTCGGTGAAGCGTCTGCCTTCGGTTCAGGTCGTGATCCTGGGGTCCTGGGACCGAGCCCCGCGTTGAGCTCTGCGCTCAGCCCGGAGTCTGCTTGTCCCTCGCCCCCCCCCCCCACGCCTGCTCTTGTGCACTCTCTCCCTCTCTCTCTCAAATAAATCAAATCCTTAAAAAAAACCAAAATGAGGGGCGCCTGGGTGGCTCAGTTGGTTAAGCGACTGCCTTCGGCTCAGGTCATGATCCTGGAGTCCCGGGATCGAGTCCCGCATCGGGCTCCCTGCTCGGCAGGGAGTCTGCTTCTCCCTCTGACCCTCACCCATCTCATGCTGTCTCTCTCTCATTCTCTCTCTCAAATAAATAAATAAAATCTTAAAAAAAAAAAAAACCAAAATGAGTAGAATGTAATAGAACCATTCTGAGAGCATAAGGTGAAGAAGTGGAGTAAGTAGTGGAGTAAAGGAGCTACATTTTCATCTCTCCATCGGTAAGTCGTGTCTAAAAATGATGAAAGAAAGGAAAGAAGGGAATGAAAGAAAAAAAAAGGAGGGAGAGAATGAGAGAAAGTCAGAGAGACGGAGACGGAAAGAGAGAGACAGATCCCCGCTGTAGCCGCTACGCTGCCGCCTCTAGTCAGGCGAGGTTAGCATCATTTTCACTGACTCCACTGTCATCACCATCATGACCGCCACCATCACGACGAGCATCATTTCTCCCCTCTCAGGCCACATCAGAGCTCTTCAAGTTCTGCAAAGGCAGAGGCCTATGAAATAAAACACTTGAAACACCCCCCCAAGAAACACACATGAAGTACAGGAAACAAAATTTCTATCAGGTAATCAAGGGCGAGGACCTGGGAGAAGGAAAAGAAACGAGATGAGCCCTGAATTGCCGCAGCTTACTGTCTGGAGAGAGTGTCTGCAAATACAGCCCGGCAGGGGCGCCTGGGTGGCTCCGTCGTTCAGCGTCTGCCTCCGGCTCAGGTCCTGATCCCGGGGTCCCTGGGATCGAGCCCCGCATCGGGCTCCCTGCTCAGCGGAATCCCTGACTTGACGAGACAGAACGGGGAGAGTGCAGGAGATTGAGTGGGCAGGGCAGAGGACCAGAGACCAGAGAGCTGCAGAGGGACAGAAACGCTGCATATCCGCAGAGGGTCCCACTGGAGTAAGCAGCAGACCCCCGGTCAGCACAGGCGTGTGAGGAAACTAGCTGAGGCCGAGGAAAGGACCACTCGCAAGGATGAAAGGTAACTATGCCCGGCGCTTACGCAAGACAGGGACTAGTAGCCAGAATGGGAAACCTCACAATTCAGGAGGCATCAGGTAGGGTACTCAGAAAGGTCTTGCCTCGGTGGTGTGGAAAAAAAACAAAAACAAAAAACAGATTCTACACCAGTAGCTGCTCTGGTCCCACTAATTCTTTTTTCTCCCCCCTTAAGATTTATTTATTTACTTGGGGGGGGAGGGGCAGAGGGACAGAGAGAGAATCCTCAAGCAGACTCCCCACTCATCATGGAGCCCAATACGGGGCTCGATCCCAGGACCCTGAGATCATGACCTGAGCCGAAACCAAGAGTCGGGCGCATAACCAGCCGAGCCACCCAGGCGCCCCTGGTCCCACTAATTCTTAAAAGCAAGACTCAAAAGAACCAATCTGTTATCGCTTCTCGGCCTTTTGGCTAAGATCAACTAGTAAAAGAACCAATCTGTTTCCAAATAACAGCATCCCAGAACAAAGCTTATGTTTAGGAATAAAAAGGAAAGAAGACACCGCACCAAAGGTCAAATACACAACGCCTGGCATCCAATCTAAAATCACGAGGCATGCAAAGAAGCATGGAAATACAACCCCGTGAGGAGGAGTAATCACTCCATCACATATTTATTTATTTTCCAGTAAAAGGCATGCCGACTGTAAAGGAAGATCCAAAAGTGCTTTTGCTTACGGGTATCATGACCACGTGGGTGGAAAGTCCAATGGAACCTACATGTTACTAGTAGTTTAACGAGGTTCCGAGATACAAGCATTTAGAGAGAGCTAGCCAACCAACACCGCCCCCCGCCCCCACCAGGCAAACGCCTAGCCCGTTGTTGCTGCGCTTCTTTGCTCATCTGAAACAAGGCCAGTAGGCCACAAAATTCCTATTGTGGTGTTCCTGTGTTTATGTCCCTCGTTCAAAGTAAGTTTTTATTCTGGCAGCAAGCCAACCTAGTGGTGATGTGGGGAGACCAGAATTCTGGAGGGAGGCCGTATTTTCTGGAGAGCAATTGTGTACTGCAGGCTGAGAAGCTGAAGAACACGAAAAGTAAAGACTCCGCAATTCTACCTCTTGGAATCGATCTTAAGGAAATAACCATTCATGCAAAGACTGATGCCCTGGGGCGCCTGGGTGGCTCGGTCGGTGAAGCGTCTGCCTTCGGCTCAGGTCATGATCCCGGGGTCCTGGGATCAAGCCCCGCATCGGGCTCCCTGCTCAGCGGGGAACCTGCTTCTCCCTCTCCACTCCCCCTGCTTGTGTTCCCTCTCTCGCTGTGTCTCTCTGTCAGATAAATAAATAAAATCTTTAAAAAAAAAACCAGACTTATGCCCAAGAATTCCACTGAACCACTACCCATAACTGGGGAAAAACTGGGAATGATTTAACTGTTCAACATTACCTTATAATGCATTTTATGTATCTACTCAGTAACATTTGTTGAAGAGGTTTTAGAGATTGGAAAAGCTAGTAGGTTAAATGGAAAAAAACAAAAAAAAAACAGGAAAAAAGTTAATGGTAAACTTGAAAATTTACACATTATATGTTGTTATACATTTAAGGTGTAAATACAACCAAGAAGACACTCCAAAATGTCGGCAGGATTTAGTGCTGAATATGGGATCCGATTTTCCTTTCCCTAAGTTGTCTTCAAGAACCTTGTGCTATTGGAATCTCTCTCCCAGAACCTCCCTTCCAACGCGAGAAAGAAAAAAGGCAAGAAAATCCGGAGGCACAGTAGCTGAAAAGAAACTCAAGACACAGAAATGGTAGCTCAGTTTTATTTTCTGCAGTAACAAACACTTCAAGCGCCCGTTCCTCTAGCAACAGGGAAAGAAATCAAGTGGATCAAGGGCCCCTACGGGCAAAAAATTAAACGCTGATAACAAAGTGGCCATCAACTCCAAGTACCGACTCCCTGTGCCTTGCCTAGTAAGGGGCACAAGACTAGGCCTCAGCTCCCCTTCCTTGGCCTAGGCTTCCCGGAGGAGGGGACCCAAAGCCCCGAATGTTCCGGATCACCAGGGAAAGCTGGTCGAGGAAGGAGTTGATCGAAACTCGGAAGAAGACGGGGTCTGCAGCAGTCCATCTCCTGAAAGGGAGCAAAGACGAAAATGAGGTTACAGGTGAGAACTGCGGTGGCGGGGCAGAGCACCAGCCCCCTCCTCATCCATACACTAAACGCGCCAGTGCCTCCACGACGGCCCTCTAAGACAAGCACCTGCCGCCACCGCCCCCCACCCCTCCCCACCTCCTACTCTGCTAGAACTGACACTGCCAGGGTGCTGCCGTTCACTGTGAGCTCCTTCTGAACCACCCCTCGGTGGCGTTGGGCATGTGGGGCCAGGGACCTGAGGGCCATCTCTGCCTCCAGGGGCGACCGGAAAGGCACAGTGAGCGTGCTGGAGGAGACGCGGTTAAGGCACCATCCGCTCCTGAATCTCCCGGTGCCCGAGGCCTCCTGTAGCCCTCAGAGGCCCGCTTCCACCCCAGGACGCCCGCGCCCCCCCCGCGCCCCCTGCGAGCACCCTGAGCCGCTTCCCTGACCCGTCAGGCCTCCTCCCCCCGCCCCCCCGCCGGCCCTTGGGCACCGACCGCCCCCCCCGCTGCCCCCCCCCCCCCCGCTACCACCGCGCTCCCTGGCCACTCTACCATGGCCCCCGCCCAGGGACGCTCCGTGGAAAGGATACAACTCCAGCGGTCGGCTTGCCGCTGCCACAGCTACGGGCACCGCATGCCCACCAGGCCCCAGGGCCTGCGGTGCCGGCCGGGCCTGAGGAGGGGCATCGGCCGCCTTGCCCTCTTCTCCCTCGCCGCCGCCGGGGCCACCGTCGCCCTCAGGGCTGCCGGAGCGCTCCTGGCAACCAGGAGCTCCGGGGCTAGGCTGGCGGTCCTGGCCGCTGGCTCCGCCCGCTCCGCCCGCTCCGCCCACCGCACCGGCCTCGCCGTCCTCGCCGCCGCTGCCGTCGCGGTCGTCTGGGGCCTGCATGGCCGCCGCGCCCGGGTCCCCAGAGCCCACCGCGAAGCCGCCCGCACTCTCCGCTAGCGGCTCAGACGCTCAGAGCCTTCGCGAAGCTCCGCCCCTCCGCGCGCAAGGCAGCTGGGAGGGCCCACGGCGCCTGCGCAGACTTCCCCGCACAGGGCTGGTTCCCGCCAACGCGGGCTCGCTGTGGTGGCGGAGATTAACGGATCTAGCCGACCTTGAGGAGGTGGAGCCTAGTTCAGGAAGCTCCGCCTCTCGGTGCTTGACGTCACTTGGGCTCCCTGGCCGGCAGGCACCATCCCCCGCCGCCCCCCGCAGAGCCTTCTCGTGAGGCCGCTGGCACGTGACTACCTCCCTTGATTAACCTTCTCACTGTTTTCCGCAGTAGCTGCACCGGCTAGCAATCCCACCCCGGGCGCACAAAGTTGCCTTTTTGTCTACATCCTCGCCAACACTTGTTATTTCTTGTGTTTTTGCTTTTAGACATTCTGACAGGTGTGAGGCGGTATCTCATCGTTTTGATTGGCATTTCCCTGATGCCCAGTGATGTGGAACATCTTTTCATTTGTCTATTGGCCATCTGTATATCTTCTTTGCAAATATGTCTATTCATGTCATCTGCCCATTCGTAAAAACTGGATTATTTATTATTTTGGTGTTGAGTTGTATAGCTTCTTTTTATATTTTGAATATTAACTCCTTATTGGACACATCAGTGGCAAATACCTTCTCTCCATTTGTAGGTTGTCTTTTTGTTTTGTTGATGGTTTCCTTCGCTATGCAAAAGCTTTTTATCTTGGTGTAGTCCCAGTAGTTTAATTTTGCTTTTGGTGGATTTATTCCCAGGGTGCAAGGATGATTCACTATTCATAAATCAATCAATGTGGTACGTCACATTAGCAAGAGAAAGGATAAAAACCATATGATCACTCTCATAGATGCAGGAAAAGCATTTGACAAACTACAACATTCAGTCACAATAAAAACGCTCAACAAGGGTTTAGAGGGAACATACCTCAACATCATAAAACCTCCACCAAAAAACTAAAACTGATAAAGGAATTCAGTAAAGTCATAGTATATAAAATTAATATACAGAAATACCTTGCATTTCTATACACTAGTAATGAAGTGGCAGAAAGAGAAATTAAGAAAACAATCCCATTTACAATTGCACCAGAAAGAATAGAATACCTAGGAATAAACTTAACCAAGGAGGTGAAAGACTCGTACTCTGAAAACTATAAAACACTGATGAAAGGAATTGAAGATGACACAAACAAATGGAAAGCTAGTCCATCCATGCTCATGGATTGGGAGAACCAGTATTGTTAAAATGTCCATACTACCCCAAACAACCTACAGATTTAATGCAATCCCTATCAAAATAGCATTGCATTTCTCACATAACTGAACAAATAATCCTAAAACTTTATGGAACTATAAAAGACTCCGAGGAGCCAAAGCAATCTTGAAAAAGAAGAACAAACCTGGAGATACCACAGTCCCAGATTTTAAGATATACTACAAAGATGTAGTGATCAAAACAGTATGGTACTGATATAAAAATAGACATGTAGATCAATAGAACAGAATAGAGTGTTCAGAAATAAACCCATGAAATTATGGTCAATTAATCTATGACAAAGGAGGTAGGAATATCCAATGAGGAAAAGACGTTCCCTTCAACAAATGGTGCTTGGAAAACTGGACAGCTGCATGCAAATGAATGAAATTGGACCACTTTCTTCCCGTGTCCTCATGGGAAGGTAGGGTTCATTAGCCAGGATACCAGCAATTGTGTCATAAGGGACAAACCCAACCCAGAGATGTGACTGGAGAAAAAGTTTAAGAGTCAGAAGCCAGAGTGAAACCAAGCTTGAAAGAGTACGTAAAGAACAATGGTGAGGGGCACCTGGGTGGTTCAGTCGGTTAAGTGTCTGCCTTTGGCTCTGGTCGTGATTCCAGGATCCTGGGATTGAGCCCCACATGGGGCTTCCTGCTCAGTGGGGAGCCTGCTTCTCCCTCTGCCTCTGCCTCTGCCCCTCCCCTTGCTCGTGCTCTCTCTCCAATAAATAAATAAAATCTTTAAAAATAAAATTTTAAAAAAGAACAATGGTGAAATTATCTGAGTTACTCAAGTGAGAAGAAAAAGAAAGCGGGTCTTGACCTTGCTTATTACAGAAAACTAAATTTCCAAAAGAATCAAAGTTTAAAAGGTGGGAGATGAAAGCATACAATTAAATAGAAAATATGAAACCATAAAAATAAAAGGAGAAAACACTGATGAAGGATTTTAACGTACAATACAAAACCCATAAGCCATGAATGAATAAAAATTGTTCAATATCTGATTATAAAGAAATGTTAAATTTATTTATGGCAGAAAATATCACTAAAAACATCACAATGAGAACAACTGGGAAAATTATTTGTAAGTCAAATAGTTAAGAAAGCACAATAAAAAATCCAGAATCCCCACCTCCGCAAAAATCAATCTCTAATTACGTAAAAAATGTTGCATTCTACCATGGAATAAAATACCAAAAATAAGATGAAAATACAAATAACCAATTACAAAAGGATTTGTAACCCAAATATTAAACTAAGGCTAATATCACTACAATGCAAATAGCTCTTAGAAATCAATACACAAAAGACAACCCACTGGAAAATTGTACAAATGACAGGAAAATGGCATTTATGGAATAAGAATTTTAAATAGTGATTTAGTACATGGTATGATCCTTTTATGTTAATAAAAATATATAAAAGCAAGTTAACACATCCTAAGGAAAAATCTGGAAGAATACACTGACACTCGGTCACGGTGGCTAGTGCAGGAACTGAGACCACTAGAAATACTTGCCTCTAACTTACACATTTGTGTAAAGACCGTATGTCTTTTTTTTTTTTAAGGTTTTGTTTATATATCTGACAGAGAGAGACACAGCGAGAGAGGGAACACAAGCAGGGGGAGTGGAGAGGGAGAAGCAGGTTCCCCGCTGAGCAGGGAGCCCGATGCGGGGCTTGATCCCAGGACCCCGGGATCATGACCTGAGCCGAAGGCAGACGCTTCACCGACCGAGCCACCCAGGCGCCCCAGGGCATCAGTCTTTGCATGAATGGTTATTTCCTTAAGATCGATTCCAAGAGGTAGAATTGCGGAGTCTTTACTTTTCGTGTTCTTCAGCTTCTCAGCCTGCAGTACACAATTGCTCTCCAGAAAATACGGCCTCCCTCCAGAATTCTGGTCTCCCCACATCACCACTAGGTTGGCTTGCTGCCAGAATAAAAACTTACTTTGAACGAGGGACATAAACACAGGAACACCACAATAGGAATTTTGTGGCCTACTGGCCTTGTTTCAGATGAGCAAAGAAGCGCAGCAACAACGGGCTAGGCGTTTGCCTGGTGGGGGCGGGGGGCGGTGTTGGTTGGCTAGCTCTCTCTAAATGCTTGTATCTCGGAACCTCGTTAAACTACTAGTAACATGTAGGTTCCATTGGACTTTCCACCCACGTGGTCATGATACCCGTAAGCAAAAGCACTTTTGGATCTTCCTTTACAGTCGGCATGCCTTTTACTGGAAAATAAATAAATATGTGATGGAGTGATTACTCCTCCTCACGGGGTTGTATTTCCATGCTTCTTTGCATGCCTCGTGATTTTAGATTGGATGCCAGGCGTTGTGTATTTGACCTTTGGTGCGGTGTCTTCTTTCCTTTTTATTCCTAAACATAAGCTTTGTTCTGGGATGCTGTTATTTGGAAACAGATTGGTTCTTTTACTAGTTGATCTTAGCCAAAAGGCCGAGAAGCGATAACAGATTGGTTCTTTTGAGTCTTGCTTTTAAGAATTAGTGGGACCAGGGGCGCCTGGGTGGCTCGGCTGGTTATGCGCCCGACTCTTGGTTTCGGCTCAGGTCATGATCTCAGGGTCCTGGGATCGAGCCCCGTATTGGGCTCCATGATGAGTGGGGAGTCTGCTTGAGGATTCTCTCTCTGTCCCTCTGCCCCTCCCCCCCCAAGTAAATAAATAAATCTTAAGGGGGGAGAAAAAAGAATTAGTGGGACCAGAGCAGCTACTGGTGTAGAATCTGTTTTTTGTTTTTGTTTTTTTTCCACACCACCGAGGCAAGACCTTTCTGAGTACCCTACCTGATGCCTCCTGAATTGTGAGGTTTCCCATTCTGGCTACTAGTCCCTGTCTTGCGTAAGCGCCGGGCATAGTTACCTTTCATCCTTGCGAGTGGTCCTTTCCTCGGCCTCAGCTAGTTTCCTCACACGCCTGTGCTGACCGGGGGTCTGCTGCTTACTCCAGTGGGACCCTCTGCGGATATGCAGCGTTTCTGTCCCTCTGCAGCTCTCTGGTCTCTGGTCCTCTGCCCTGCCCACTCAATCTCCTGCACTCTCCCCGTTCTGTCTCGTCAAGTCAGGGATTCCGCTGAGCAGGGAGCCCGATGCGGGGCTCGATCCCAGGGACCCCGGGATCAGGACCTGAGCCGGAGGCAGACGCTGAACGACGGAGCCACCCAGGCGCCCCTGCCGGGCTGTATTTGCAGACACTCTCTCCAGACAGTAAGCTGCGGCAATTCAGGGCTCATCTCGTTTCTTTTCCTTCTCCCAGGTCCTCGCCCTTGATTACCTGATAGAAATTTTGTTTCCTGTACTTCATGTGTGTTTCTTGGGGGGGTGTTTCAAGTGTTTTATTTCATAGGCCTCTGCCTTTGCAGAACTTGAAGAGCTCTGATGTGGCCTGAGAGGGGAGAAATGATGCTCGTCGTGATGGTGGCGGTCATGATGGTGATGACAGTGGAGTCAGTGAAAATGATGCTAACCTCGCCTGACTAGAGGCGGCAGCGTAGCGGCTACAGCGGGGATCTGTCTCTCTCTTTCCGTCTCCGTCTCTCTGACTTTCTCTCATTCTCTCCCTCCTTTTTTTTTCTTTCATTCCCTTCTTTCCTTTCTTTCATCATTTTTAGACACGACTTACCGATGGAGAGATGAAAATGTAGCTCCTTTACTCCACTACTTACTCCACTTCTTCACCTTATGCTCTCAGAATGGTTCTATTACATTCTACTCATTTTGGTTTTTTTTTTTTTTAAGATTTTATTTATTTATTTGAGAGAGAGAATGAGAGAGAGACAGCATGAGATGGGTGAGGGTCAGAGGGAGAAGCAGACTCCCTGCCGAGCAGGGAGCCCGATGCGGGACTCGATCCCGGGACTCCAGGATCATGACCTGAGCCGAAGGCAGTCGCTTAACCAACTGAGCCACCCAGGCGCCCCTCATTTTGGTTTTTTTTAAGGATTTGATTTATTTGAGAGAGAGAGGGAGAGAGTGCACAAGAGCAGGCGTGGGGGGGGGGGGCGAGGGACAAGCAGACTCCGGGCTGAGCGCAGAGCTCAACGCGGGGCTCGGTCCCAGGACCCCAGGATCACGACCTGAACCGAAGGCAGACGCTTCACCGACTGAGCCACCCAGGCGCCCCCTCATCCTACTCATTTTAGGTATTTTTCCCCCTGAGGTTAGAAATCACCTTGATGACAATGGTAAATTTACAAACCATTTCCCTAAGTGTCTTCTCTCTTCTTTCTGTCGAGACTGGTTTCTCTCGAGGCTGGCTGGCTGACTGCACAGCTGTCATCCTGGACATCCCCTCAGCTTTTCCTGGGTTGCAGTTCCTATCCTGGAACATAGGTCTTTCTCCTTTCACTGTGTCTTACCGTTTTACCCCTTTTTGTTTAGATCCTGTTTGTTTAAGTCGGATCGATTGAGGCATAATTTATATACTACAGAGTTCACCCCTTTCAGGTGTATGTTTGTCCCATTTTCGTTGCTGAGTAGTATGCACCCATTGATGGATATTTTGATTGTTTTGAGGTTTTATTGGTTATTAATAAAGAACATAGAAAACATGGCAAATGATATTAGCAACTCATTGGTAGAGAAAATACTGACGCCCGACATTACCAATAACAGAATCAAGTGTGTGTGTGTGTGTGTGTGTGTATTTACATTCACTTGATGAAGTTTAAAACACTGACAGTCTCCAATGTCAGTGTTTGGTCAAGGTTAGTTGCAAGCAGTCTCTTACACACTCTCAGCTGGAGTGTTTGTAAAACGTATTCAGAAATTTACTTGACATTATTTGTTAAAATTAAAGACATGAATGTACCTTGACCCAACTTTGGGAATCTATCATAGAGAAACTCTTGCATGATATTAATTCTAGCATCATTTGTCATAGTGAAAAATTGGAAAGAAGGCAAATGCACATCAACTGAGAAAGGTTCAGTAAGTCAAGGTACAACTGTCCTGGTGGAACATCACGCAGCAGTTAAAGAGCAAAGGAGATACCTGGGTACTAACATAGAAAGAGATTAAAACAAGCCGAGGAGGGGCGCCTGGGTGGCTCAGTCATTAGGCGTCTTGCCTTCAGCTCAGGTCATGATCCCAGCGTCCTGGGACCGAGCCCCGCGTCGGGCTCCCTGCTCAGCGGGAAGCCTGCTTCTCCCTCTCCCACTCCCCCTGCTTGTGATCCCTCTCTCGCTGTCTCATGGCACATCCTTATTTCTGTAATATGCTCCCACCATGTGAACATGTGGGGAAATGCATAGCAACTACCTGGAACAAGCCACCTCCACTCCAAGAATGTTCATCGCTAACAATCACATTATGGAAAGAAACGTTCACCTTTTAAATTTCAGACTTGCATGTTATTTAAATATATCCCTCGAGTATATATTACATTAGAAATAAATATTCTCGGGGCGCCTGGGTGGCTCAGTCGGTTAAGTGTCCAACTCTTTGATTTCGGCTCAGGTCATGATCTCAGGGTCCTGGGATTGAGCCCCACGCTGAGCTCCACGCTCAGCCCAGAGTCTGCTTGTCCCTCTCCGTCCCCTCCTCCTCCTCCTCCTCCCTCTCTCTCTCTGTGTCTCTCTCTCAAATAGGTAAATAAAATCTCAAAAAAAAAAAGAAAAGAAAAGAAAAGTATTTTCCTTTTGCACAATAGTCCTGTGTCCTATTAAGTTAAGGAATAATCTTTCCTAGACTCATTCTTTTAAAATACTGGGGAAAGATTTTGAGTTTGATGAAATATCTGTCACCACCATAGTGGACATCTGTTGGTTTTGTCACCCAGCATCCATTCCCCTTCTCCCGGTACCAGTATCCTTATCTTACCCCTAGAAGACCCCCATTTTCCTTCCCCTCAGCAGTTATGATTCTGAGAGAATTGACTTCACTTCTGATTCCAGGGGTGGGCCTGTGTGGCTCAGGCCTGGCCCATCAGAGCGCTGCTTTCCTATGGCCATGGTGACCCCATCCAAGCCAGTGATACTTTGGGGCCTGCGGGGAGGGGGGGGGGGGGAGAGGGGGCAGGCTGACACTGGACAGAGCGGAAGTAGGAGCAGGAAGGCGCATCTCAGAGAACCAAATCCTGGATCCAGCCACGCCTGAAGATAGGAACGTTCAGTTACACAGATCAGAAATTCTCCCTTTGGCTTAAGCCAGCGTGAATACTTTTTATTGTGTTTCTTTGTTTCTTCACTCGCAGTAGAAAAGGCTTGACCATTATTGAATTGAGGAATCCTGGTTTTCACTTCTTATTTAACCTGAGAATGTGGCTCTCCTTTCTTTTAACAGAGAAACTGGCCTATTTTATTTTACTAAGGCATTGGCTCTTTGCTGATAAGTCATCGAGCCATATTATGGTAGGAAAGGAGACAAATGAGTCTTCTGTAAGCATCCAGAGCGGGAGGGGAAGCACAGCAAAGGGCAGCTGGAGGAAAGGGACAAGAAGAAGGGGCACTGGGACCCACCCTTTCCAGATAGGGCTCCCAAGACTGGCCCAGAATCGTGGGGCTGGATCATCAAGAGACCGGAACATAGTCTGAGCCTCCCTCCCTCACCCAGCAAAGCCCAGATTTAGTCCACCGCCTTGGCCCCACAGATGGACTGCTGAAGCTGCTGGGCGGCGCTAACACCCAAGTCAGGTCACAAAACTCCTCTATCCCAAACCCTCCCTGGGCTCCCCTCTCACTCAGAGACAAAGACAGAGCCCTTTACAGTGGCCACAAAGTCGGATGTGACTCGGGCACCCCCGCCTCCACCCCACCCCACCCCGCCATCTTCTCTGGCCTCCTCCCCTCTCCTCTCCACCTTGCTCCCTCCGATCCAGCCACACTGGCCTCCTCCCCTCTCTGAAACACGCCAGGCCCACACCTGCCTCAGGGCCCTTGCACTGGCTCTTTCTGGTCTGGAACTCTCTTCCCCCCCCCCCCCCCCCCCCCCCGCGTTCCAGCTGGCTCACTCAAATATCATTCCTGGCCACTCTATTTGAAATTGCTTCCTCCCCACCTGCATGACTCTAACAGGTGTGTGTGTGTGTGTTTTCAGGGGTGGGGGGGGTGGGGGTGGGGGTGGGTAAGAAGTAGGTGGGTGCATCAGGACGGAGATGCAGCTGGGGCAGTAAAGAGTGGTCAGATAGGAAGGCGTTTGGGTGCTATGATGACACTGGGGAGCTCTGCCCAGAGTGGGACAAGATCCACCCTTCAGCTTCTCAGGTTCCCAGTGCCTGCTGCTTGAGCATAGGATGAGGGCAGGCGGGACAGGAGCGGGGAGACTGGCATCCCGGCAGGAGCCGGGGGTAGCTGGGACCGGGCTGGGGGCAGTGGAGGTGGGGAGAAGGGAGCAGATTGGATGGTATCTTGAAGGTGGAGCCACCAGGGTTGGCTGGTGATGGACTGGACGTGGCCCCGGCCCTCCTCAGATCCTCAGGACCCCTGCAATGAGTTACCCTCCCTCCCGCCCCTCCAGAGTCCGACAGCCTCCCCACCTGCTTCCCTGCTCGCCGACCACCCACCTGCCCCAAGGACAGAGCCACACCCCGACTCCGCTTTCCCAACGTTTAATGAGGAAAAAAGATGACATCAACAACAGCAACAACAACAAAAAGCTCATGCCCAAAAGGGGGAGAGAACTGGGTTTTCGGGACCCCGAGACGGGGCCAGATCCCTCAGAGGAGGAAGAAGAAGAACCAAGGAGTAAGGCACGGCCGCCTCGGCCAGGCCACTCGGGGCAGGCGCAGGGCAGGGCAGCTGAGGGGCGAGGGGTCCGGGGCCAAGTGCAGACAACACTGAGGAAGTTTGGCAGTAGGGCCGGGAGAAGGAGAGTTCCAGAGTCCCCAGGCCCAGCTCAGGCCCCGGCCCAAGCCTGGCTATAGGCGTCCAGATGCTCAGGCCAGGGCCCTGGGAGAAGGTATACAGTCCGACTCCCGAGACGGTCGGAGGGGATGCCGTGGCCCAGCTGCGGGGAGACCCCTGGGCACAGCCACAGCCCGAGGGCGGCTTCGGGGGCGTCGCCCTCCCTCCACTCACCCGCACCCCCGAGTGCTGGGTGCCAACACCCCTGCTCGGGAGGGGCGGGGCCAGCCATGGCGGGGGGGGGGGGAGCGGGGCGAGGGGGAGGTGCCAGAGGCTAGGCCAAGGCTGCGGGTGTCACAGAGGAGCCAGGACGACTCAAGGAGAGAAGGTGCGCGAGGTCGACAGCATCCCGGAGAAGGGACACACAGTTACGGATGGAGATGGCGAGGTGGAGATAAATTAAATAAATAGGTGCTTGGGGGTATAAATAGCAAGGAGGGCAGGGGGGCAGGGGGTAGGAGGGCAGGGGGGCAGGAGGGAGGGCAGGAGGGCAGGGGTATTGCTGCTGCCGGGGTCAGGGGCTTGGTCCTGTCACCCCTGCCCCCACGCAGGGCCCAGAGGAAGGCACTAATGAATGGGGCCCAGGTGTGCCGGGGGGCATATCGGCCCGGTGACCCCCCCGGCCCCCGCCCCCCTGCCCCCCGGATCCGGGGCTCAGCCCAGAGGACAGCTCAGGACTGAGACGCCCCCTCCTCCTCACCGGTTCCGCCACCCTTAGGGGTTGCTGGACACGAGGCTGATGATCTGTTCCAGTTTCTGTCGCAACTTATGCTTCCGACAAGAGGCATCTCGCTCCAGAGCGCTGAGAACCTGGGGGAGGAGGGTCCCCCCCGCGCTGGGCTGGCGAGGAGGGGCCGGTGCCTTCGGGGCAAAGCCCTCCTCCCCAGCTTGAGCTCTGCCCTCCCTCGCGCCTCGGCGCACCCCTTCCTCTCTGGCCGCCCCCCCCCCCCAGCCCCGTGACCGTCAGCAGCCCCCGGCGGGGGCGCATCACTCCCTCCTCCCTGACCACCCCTCCCGGGTGCGTGCGTGCGTGCGCGCGTGGGCACGGCTCATTCCCGTACCGGGAGGTCACCGTGCACCTGCACTCTCGGGGTCCCTCCCAGAGCCCTGGCCGCCCCTCTTCAGTCTCCGCTGCCGGCTCCCTCTCTCCTCTGCCACCTCCGAGTGTCCCAGGGCCCCAGGGCTCGGTGCGTGGGCCGCCGCTCTCGGCCGCCCTTGGTGAGCTCGTGCAGGCTCAGGGCTTTCGGGGCCGTGTCCTGGCTCACAGTTTGGTATCTCCACCCCAGACATTTCCCCACACTCCAGACTCCTATATCCACCTGCCAAATAGACATCTCTACTTAGCTTAACCTTCCCAAGTCCAATCCTATCTAACTTAGCAGCAACTCTCCCACGCATCCAAAAATGGATCTGAGCTTTTACAAAGTCTTTCTCATTTTTTCTTTTCTTTTTTTTTTAAAGATTTTATTTATTTGAGAGAGAGAGAGATCACAGAAGGAGAGGAAGAGGGAGGAGATTCCCCGTTGAGCAGGGAGCCCAACGTGGGCTTGATCTCAGGACCCCAGGATCATGACCTGAGACCAAGGCAGAGGCTTCACTGACTGAGCCACTGGGTACCCCAAGTCTTTCCCCTTTTCCAGGGTAGGTCTTGGTGGTTCTGAAAAGCTTTGGGTCTCTGGCTCCTGATCCCTAGAAGACTTTTTCACCCAGTCTTTCTAACTTTTGTTTGGGATGTTGAGCTCAATCTTCAAGTTGCTTAGGGAAAACCCCCAGAATCCTTCTTGACTCCTCTTCATCTCCTGGCACCCGTCCAATTCTTCAGCAGATTGTTTCTATTCCAACTGTTTAGAATACGCCATCTCACGCCTTCTATTGATACCCCTGTGGGGGTCCAGGCAGCTGTCTTCTGGCAGGTGTGAATGCAGTAATCTGCCACCTGCTCTCCCTGATTCTAGTGTTAACCTCTTACACTCTGTTCTCTGAACAGAGAAGCTACAGTGATTCTTGCTTTCAAAATGTTGAGTCAGATCATGTGTCTCCACTGCTCAATTCCCTTCACTGGCTCCATTCTCACCCAGAACATAAGCAAAGGTCTTAACATTGACCAACAAAGCTTCTTGGCTGTGCCTTCAACATTCTAGGTTTTCTGAATTAGGGCCCTGCGGTCTGTTCTCCCTGCCGTGAGTGTTTGGTCACCTGCAGCTCCTGGCTTACTCCCTCATGTCCTTCAAGTCTTCCCAAAGCTCATATTCTCACCCTACTTCCTCAAGCAGCTGGCCCCCCACAGAGCCACACACAGGCAATTCCTTTCCCACTGCCTTTTATTTTCCATGCCATTCACTACCTTCTAATACAGTAGAATGTACAACTTTAGTATTTTCAATTCCTGTCTCCGCTGTCTTGGGTTGGTGGTCTAGTAACTACAGTTACCTAACAGCCACACCCAAACCTAGTGACTTAAACCAGCCAGTTGGTTGGTGCCCACAGCTCCTGCTTGGGCAGTCCCCGGGGGTCAGGCTCGCGTGTGCTCCACGGCATGGCGCCGGCCGTGGCTGAGTGTCGGGCTCTGAGAATCTGCTTCCAAGAGGCCTCAGTCCCGCAGTCTACGGGCCAATGGCCTCGGTTCCTTTCCATGTGGTGCAGGCTTCCTCACAGCATGATGGCTGGGTCCTAGGGGGCCTGTCCCAGAGAGCACCAGCCCTGTGGGCCAACCTGCTCTTCTCTGGGTCAGGGGCTCGGGCCGGGGTGTGCTGGGAAAAAGCATTCACGAGCTCAGCCCCGTACTTCTCAGGGGCAAGTAATTTCATGTGGCTTCTTCTCCTCGCTCTGCCTTTGGCCTGCTGCCCCAAGCCTGAGCCCCCACCACTCCGGTTGTCCCTTCCTTGCTTCACGGCGTAGAGAGGCCCCTGACCCAGTATCCAGAGCAGCTGGGAGCCTCAGCCATGGAGAGAGGGTGGTGGCCCAGGACACTTCTGCTGGGGAGAGGCAGGCTGGAGCTGCGGCTTTTTAAGGTCCGTGATGAGGAAGATCAGGGAGGGTCACGGACTTTGCCAATTACTGCAGTTCGTTTCCGATGAAGAAAAGGGGTGTCAAGGTGCGGTTCGGCGGAGCAGTGCTCAACTGTTCGCAGCAAAAGACCGTGCATTTGGTGATTCCCTGCGAGTTCGGTTAGGTTTGCTGTGCTTGCAAATGGCAATGGGGGCCTACGTTCACATACTCGCCTTTCCAAGTGTGTTCTGCACTTACATCGGATGTCCTCACTTTAAACAAATAAGAGAGAGCGTGAGTATGATTCCCCCTTATAAGACTTTTATTAATGCCAGAAATGAAACAGTAAGAACATAATGAATTTTTTAACATCAGCATGATTATCGGTACAAGGATGGTATTAACAAGGACCGAGAAGGCCTCGAGAGGAGAAGTCAGGCCTGAGGGGAGCCTTCAGTCTGACTCAGATCTAAAGGTCACAGTTCAGCGAATCCTTGCTCTAAGGGAGAGGCCTGGACACGGACTTCCACAGGATGATTCTGTGCCTTGGAGCTCTTCCCTCCCCAAGGAAAGCTTAACTCCCAAAGTGCCTGGGCTTGTGGCCTTAGGGACTTGCAGGCTTGAAACCCTTCTGCACTGCACAACCCGATGTGCAGGAATTTCCTAACGAAACGAGATGGAATAAAGCAAAAAGGAACTACGGAAAACCGTGGGATCGATGTCTGCGCTGTCCCGCTGGCTTCTGGGAGAGGGCACCCGGTGCAGCGTCCGCACATGCCGTGTCCACTTGACCCGGAATGCCATCTGGGATCATTTCCATTTTCAAACAACCCCAAACCTCAGCCCCGGTCAGATTTGTAGCCCCGTTACGCCTGCATTACCTCCGCAGGAAAGCAGGATTTGGCCGGCACCGTTCTGACCTACGGTGCCTCTCAGGAGCATGCGCTGCTGTCAGCTCAAAGTTACCTCTACGTCGTATCCCTGAGTCCTCGTGCTTTTGGGTAACCATCCATTAGCAGCCTTATCAAAGCGGGACATAATCACACACACCCTGGGAAGGAGCGTGAAAGGCATCCTTTTTGTAAAATCCCTAATTAATTGCTCCCCAACAGTCACACTGTCGAGTGTGTCACTCCTTCCAGGAAATATTCTGTAGAAAGAGGTTTTGGGTGTGGGCAATCGGCTGCCATTTCACTACTGACAATTTCAGCTGTAGTTTCTTTTCTGATCTGTCTTCAGTCTGGGGTTGTTCTTGGCCCTTGGGCATATAACTTTTCTGCACCAGCCCCTGTCAGGTAATCGGGAATCTAAACACAGGTGCCCCCTGCCCCAAAGGCAGGTACCATCTAGAACTGACAGCCCTGGCCTCTTGCCTGAGGCTCTGTGACTCTTCGCAAGTCACACAGGGAAGAAGGCAGCTCCTTACAGGCTCCGACCTGTGTGTTGTGTCATGGTGTGGGCTGCAGGGACCTCTCATTTCTCCGCCCCGGCTCATGAAGGACTCTTACATCATTTAAAGCATTCAACAATTTCCCCCCACTCTCTTCCGGGAAGAAAATGAGGCCACCAGGTCCTGCTGCTTTGAACGTCAGAAGTACTTCTTTAATGGTCTGAAAAGCCAAGACTGACATTTACTTACCTTTGGGGCAGTTTGAAACCCGAAAACCCTATAGCAAAGCCTACAACTGCCCCGACTGGCCCTGTCATCAACCTGCCTGCCTAGTCAATCCATCCTCCTACAAGACACAAAGCCAGGCAGAATGGTGGACCAGTATCCGCTTACTTCCCAGGTGTTCAATTTGTCTTCTGGCTGCAGGTGCTCAGAACAATCAAGAAGGGCCATTAAATAAAACCCTGTGCCCGACTGAGACTTTTGTCTGGGTCCCCTGGGCCCCAGTGCCCCATCAAAGAAGGGGTGACACGATGCCTTCACGACAGAGTGGGACTGTTTGCTCTCAGGATTTAGTCGTTGCTAAAACAGAAGGGAAAAATTCATCGGGAAATTTGAAGATGGAACGTATTGTTTTTTGTTTTGTCGTGTTGTGTTTGTTTTCTGGTCATAACTGTCTATCACTCAAAAGCTTGGGTCCAGCATAAGACAGCCAGGGACGATTCGTGCCTTCCCGAGGTGACAAAAAATTCTTCCATCAGCACTAGCCAGCTCACGGGAAACACACTGCAAGGGTACCACGCAATCCAAGAACGGATTTCACAGTGATCGTCAAGAGGTATTTCTAATGGTAACTACTGATTATGTGAGAGTTTCCCATTTGAACACCACACAAAGAAAACCTGGCTTGACATGCATACCTTTCAAGTAAGAAAGCACCTGCTCAAAATCCTATGAAAGGGAGAGGAGATGATGACTCATCTCGTGTCTGCACGGGTTCCTCATGTCTCCAAGGGTGACCAAACTGATAGATTTCATCAAAATCCTCTGAGGCAGTGTAAGATGGTGGAATGAGCCTGCGATGGGCAGCCAGGCCAACTCTATTCTAGGCCTCACTCTGGGTTTTGGCTCTGTGAGGGACCTTAGGCAGTGTTCCTTCTTCTGGTTCTCGGTTTTCTTTTCTTCCAAGTGGGGGCAACAATCTCTGCCAAGCCTAGCTTCTGAGGTTTTTTAGGAAAGAGATGAGATGATGCATGTGAAAACATGCCGAGAAAGGCCGGTGGCAATGCAAGTCCCAGTATCATCTGATGTGCTTATCACAGAGCCCGGGACTGACTGCCCCTGTCACTTGAATTGTCTTTCTCTGGGGATAGAAATGATTTGTCTGTTGGACTCTTTGAGTAAGGAATGCAGATTCTGCCACCATCTCTGGGTTTGATCCCCTCAATCAGGTCTTCAGGGGCTGGGGCAAGATGGTCTCCAGGAGCCTCTCTGCCAGTATAGTTTGTGACCCAGGAAGCACAGAAGAGAGGTCAGAATTTTCAAGCATGAGAGTCAAATGATTCTGGTGGGAAATACTGGCTCTGATCTGAACTCCCAATGCCCCGCTGGAGAGATTCTCAACCAAACTCTGGGGAAAATATGCTCCCAAGTCTTGTTTTTATTGATCCTACCCTGCCGGAATGAATGGAATTTTCTACATTACAGTCCGTGGCTCTGGAATCCTCCATCGTTGCCTCTCCTGTCTGCGGAGCCAACTCCAAGCATCCCGGAGGCTCTGGGCTAGCATGGCTGGGGAAGGCCACTGCCGAGACGGGTGGGGGTGGGGGCGGGGGCTGGGAAACTACCTCCTCCTCCTCCCCATTCAGTGTGTACAAATACATCCTCTCTCCCCAAGGTTCTTGCCAAGCCCACAGAAATTACAGATTCTCTCTGGATCTTGATCTGCATTGACCATTGGTGCAATTCTGGCAAAAAAACTCAGAGCAAGCCCTGAGCTTCCCTGCCCCATACACGGCCCAAGCACATGTCTCACACTTTAGATTGCCTCTCATCCGTCCACTCCTGCTTTGTGCTCTGGAGGGCCTGGGTCTTCTGCTCATCCACCTGGACATAGTCGACTCTTTGCTCTTCTGAAAGGAGAAGTTTCTAAAGGGGGAGAACAAAAAGGTTTTCATTACATTGAATAAAAAAAAAATCAGGAAAATGTCAGTCCTTTTGGGGTAGATTACAGCGTCGTTAAATATTTGCTGCCCCTTCCTCCTGGGTCATTCCCTGCAGAATCCTTACACTTTGGGTAGATGGTTAAATATCTCTTTTCCTGGGCTCCCTTCAACTTCGCTCTAGCCATTCGGCCCGCTCTGACCAATATAACGTGAGTGGAGGTGACACATGCTGACCCGAAAGGGAAAAGACCTAGCACGTGATTCTGCCACGAGACCAGCGTGCCTCAGCTGGGGGGGCTGCTTCTCCTGGGCCCTGGATGGAAGATGACCTGGCCTGCAGCCAACGGGTCTGTGGGCAATAATGGAAAAGGCCTTGGCAGTTGCAAGCCACCAAGCCTGGGGGCTGTCGGTCTTGACTGCAGAGCCCTGCACCAAAACTGACGGAGGCACCTTTTGTACTTGTTGGTCTACCCCTTCTGACTGGTTTTTCTGGAATATCAGTTCAGGTTTGGGGAATGAAATTAAAGGTAAAGGAGAAGTGGGAGTTCATTTGGCAAAAGGAAAGGGAAATCTTCCAGATTTTTTTCTTGCGCACACACACAAAATGGAGTCATACTGTATATCCTGTTCAGCTAAATTGCTTCTCTCATCAAACAATATATATCGTTCAGCACATTTTAGATTACAACCACCCCTTGCTCGAAAATATTTAGCTGTTTTGCGCTGCTTACCATCATTCATTCCGTGGCTTACACTGTGTAGTGGGTGACCAGCCAGGGTCGCTTACATGTATTAACTCCTTTCATTCTCACGACAGGCCTCGATGTCGATGCTATTACTTCTGGTCCCCACTTTACAGGTGAGAATACTATATAAAGGCGTCAAAACTGCCCAGCCTGGCATTTGAGGCTCTTTACTGAGGGGTGCCATTTCCAACTGAGAGCTCCCCAGAGTCTAACCAAACTACGCCATTCCTTCTTCCCTAAGCAGACCCCTCCTACGCCAATACATATCGGTATATTTAAGACCTTCCAAAGAGAACATGCATGGTTGAATCATCAGAAAATCTAAACAGAAAAGGAATCTCCTGGGAATTCTCAGACACAAGGTACTTCCTACCTGCTGTATAGGGGCTGGTGATGCTGAATTGAAGTCCAGAGCTAAATAATCCAAGCTGAATTTCTTTGTCCATGTCAGAGCACCGCTGCTTAGGGAGTTGGCTGTTCTGTGATTCTAGAAACCAACATCACAGGACTCAGGTTAAGGATATCTGGCCGGGCTGCCCAAGGGAAGGAGGGCGAGTCACATCTCCACTTGAGCATCGGCCATCAGATCACAATGAGAACTGCACAGAGCAGCCTCCCTGTCTGAAATACAATATAGACAATTCAGCTTTCACACAAAGCTATACCTTTATTCACCACGGAAACAGTTGGCCAAAATCTCCCTCAAGAAGAAACTGTTTTAAGGATATGACAGGCCCAAGATACCTTAGAGACTAAATCCCCAAAAGATCAATTCCATTTATTAAAGTTCTAGTAAAGTTGCCCCAGATGCACTCAGACACACACCCGTGGACTCCCCACTCAGCCTCAGAAGCACCTGTTGCCCTTCTACGACCTCCTTCTCTCCTCACCAGAGACTAAGCACTATATTGAATTTTGCCTTTACCACTCTTTTCAAATACGGTTTTGACAGTGTGTAAGTACCCTTAAATCACATACTTTAGTTTTGCCTGTTTTGAACTTTTATCTCCGACTTTACTATCACCAAACTATTTCTTTTTTTTTTTTAAGATTTTATTTATTTATTTGACAGAGAGACACAGCGAGGGAGAGAACACAAGCAGGGGGAGGGGGAGAGGGAGAAGCAGGCTTCCCGCGGAGCAGGGAGCCCGATGTGGGGCTCGATCCCAGGACCCTGGGATCATGACCTGAGCCGAAGGCAGACGCTTAATCGACTGAGCCACCCAGGTGCCCCTATGATATTTTCTAAATGAAGAGTCATTCCCACTTTTAATGTAATATTTTCCTGAGTGGCTTGTTTTTGTATTTTAAGGAATCCTTCCGATGCTGAGGTCGTAACTTGTTGCCCCATATTTTCTCCTAAAATTATAAAGTTTTGCCCTTCACATTTAAGTAATAATGTAGCCTGAGCTGATTTTAACCTATGGTGGTGAAATAGGGATACAGGGGCGCCTGGGTGGCTCAGTCGTTAAGCGTCTGCCTTCGGCTCAGGTCATGATCCCAGGGTCCTGGGATCGAGCCCCGCATCGGGCTGCCTGCTCGGCGGGAAGCCTGCTTCTCCCTCTCCCACTTGCCCTGCTTGTGTTCCCTCTCTCGCTGTGTCTCTCTCTGTCAAATAAATAAATAAAATCTTTAAAAAAAAAAAAGAAAAGAAATAGGGATACAATCCATTCCTTTTTTGTTGTTTTTACCCCACATGGATAGCCATCCTTTCTCCTGTGATGCAACCTCTAGTCACATATTAAGTTCCCATATGTGAATAGATGTTGAGTTCTATCAAATACTTGTTCTGCATCTGAGATAATCACGTCATTTTTTCCTTTAATATGTTAATGTCTTGACTGACTTAAAAGATTCTTTTAATTTATAGTTGTTATGGCTCATCTCTCAGAAAATATTAAGGAGTGCACTTGTTGCAATGAACACAGGGTATTGTAGGGAAGTTTGAATCGCTATATTGTACTCTGAAAAACCAATATAACACTGTATGCTAACTAACTGGAATTAAACTTAAAGCTTAAAAAAAGGGTAATAATAGATTTTTAAAAAACGTTTCCCCTTCTGGCACAGTTTTTGTTTCCTCTGATCTGTTTTGGTCTCTACCCTTCATGCCAGAGCTTTCCAGAAAGGTCTGATGAAATCATTGGCTGTCTGCTCATATTTAAGAGCCAGAGACCCTAAAGTTGACTGGAAGCTTTGAGTACATTGGTGGTACTTCTCAACTGCGGGGTTCACTTCAGGGGGATCTTACTGGATGGTTTACTTGGGTAACCCTCAATGTCAGGACCTAGGTCTTCCTCGGGCTGCTCAAATAGCCCAGAGAACTATCTTCCGATCTCCAGGACTCAAATGGAAAGGTCTGATTGTCAACATTGTGGAAAAGAGGGGCTAGGGAAAAGGTTCGGGAATGGTTCTCATATCCATTAGGCATATTTACCTCATCACCTCGTGTTTAGTATAGTATTCTTGGTCATATGGGTCTAATGTCTCCCCCCACCAGTCCAGAGAACCCTTGTTTTACTCTCTCCAGAGACTATACTTCAACTTTTCTGTAGAGACGGGAAGTCATAGAGGTCCACCACCATGCAGTGAGGGAGGGGCATTTTGAGATTTACCTGCTGCTTAGGCGGACTTTGGACCACTACCTCTTCTTTTCCTTTCCCTTCAGCCCCACTTCCAGAACTATGTGCCACGGACAAGTCCTGAACCTTTTGGTATTCTGTAATATATTCTGCCTACCCCCCTACCCCGGTGTATTTAGGTGTATTCGTGGGTCTGATAAGTCATTTACCACACATCCATCTGCTTTCCACTTTCCAGTACCACTGCTATTATCTTCTTTAATTCTCTACGCCCTTACGGGTTTATGCCTTTAACAAATCCCTTTACTGGCATTTTAGAGGCTGTTTTGGGATGGAGGGAAAACAGAAGCTTGTGGTCAATCTGCCATCTTTACGGAGATGTCCAAGAACAGAATCTGAGATGTTAAACCCACTTTGTATACCTGGGATAAGTTCAACTTATTTGTGTATATTCTCAGCTTTTCATAGTGCTGGATTTATTTTGCTAAAATCTTCTTTAGGGCTTCTTTTCTAACAACTTTATCGAGCTATAATTCCAGACCATACAATTCTCCCATTTAAAGCGGTGCTTAGCATATGCCCATATTTGCACAATCATTGTCTCAATTAATTTTAGAATATTTTCATCACCCCAAAAAGAAATCCTGCACCCCTTGCTGTCACCCCCAGTCTCACCATCTCCCCAAGCTCTAGGCAACCACCACTAATCTATTTTCTGTCTCTAAAGACTTGTTATTCTAGCCATTCCATACAAATGCAATCATACAGTATGTGGTCTTCTGAGAGGACTGGCTTCCTTTCACTCAGCATACTGTTTCCAAGGTTCACAAATGTTGTTTCATTGCATGGCTGCATAGCATTCCATTGGATGGCTATACCATGTTTTATTTACCAAGTCAACAGCTGATGAACATTTGGGCTGTTTTCACTTTTTGGCTATTAAGAAAGTGCTGCTGGGGCGCCTGGGTGGCTCACTCAGTTAAGCATCTGCCTTTGGCTCAGGTCATGATCCCAGGGGCCTGGGATTGAGCCCTGCGTCGGGCTCCCGGCTTGGCGGGAAGCCTGCTTCTCCCTCTGCCTGCCACTCCCCCTACTTGTGCTCACTCTCTCTCTGTCAAATAAATAAATAAAATCTTAAAACAACAACAACAACAAAGGATAGGGGCACCTGGGTGGCTCAGTCGTTTAACTGTCTGACTCTTGATTTTGGCTCAGGTCATGATCTCAGGGTTTTGGCATTGAGCCCAGCATGGGGCTCCATGCTCAGCGGGGAGTCTGCTTCTCCCTCTGCTCCTCCCCAGCTCGTGCTCTCTCTCTCTCAAATAAATAAATAAATAAATAAATAAATAATTAAAACAAAGGACAGAAATGGTTGAAGAAATAGACATAATGAAATAAGAATTGAATGACTGTACTCAGGGAAAAAAGTGAAGAGAAAGATAAAACCAGTCTCAGAGTTGAAGCCTAAGTCACAAGATTCCCAGGGAAAAAGATTCAAGTGAAAATTCAATAAATGCCATTGAAGAAATGCCAGAAAACAGCTAAGAGAATAAAAAAGAAAAAGTATCACAGAAAAAAAATGGTTGAAATAGAAGACAGGCAAACAAGATGCAGTATACATATTTATTATTAGATTCCTCATAGAAGGAAAACCAAACAATGGTATAGTACTAATATTAAAAACTATAATCTGGGGCGCCTGGGTGGCTCAGATGGTTAAGTGTCTGCCTTCGGCTCAGGTCATGATCCCAGGGTCCTGGGATCGAGCCCCGCATTGGGCTCCTGCTCAGCGGGGAGCCTGCTTCTCCCTCTCCCTCTGCCTCTCCCCTTGCTCATGCTCTCTCTCTCTCTGTATCTCTGTGTCTCAAATGAATAAAAAAAACCCAAAACTATAATCCAAGAAAAAGTCCACAGATAAAGTAACACCTGACGCTGCATATTGAAAGGGCCCACCAAGTACCTGGATTAACTGGATGGTCAATTTTACCCAAGATGGTAAATTCTATTACAACGGCTATATTGATAAAATGCCAGAACAAAAATAAATAAATTAGGGACGCCTGGGTGGCTCAGTCGGTTAAGCGACTGCCTTTGGCTCAGTTCATGATCCCGGGGTCCTGGGATCGAGCCCCACGTTGAGATCCCTGCTCGGCAGGGAGCCTGCCTCTCCCTCTCCCTCTGCCTGCCATTCCGCCTACTTGTGCTCTCTCTGTCAAATAAAAAAAAAGTGCTGCTATGAACATTTGTGTGCAAAATTTGGTTGGACATATTCTTCTTTAGGATATTTTAATCTGTGTCAATGAGTAAAATTGGTCTATAATTTTGTACTTATGTTATCGCTATTTGTATCATGTTATTTTAGCCTTATAAAATAAGGTGGGTAATATTTCCTCTTTTTCTATTCCCTGGAGGCATTTGTATAAGATTGTAATGATCTCTTCCTTTTGGTAGAAAGTGTGTGTACAATTGTTTGGGCCTCATGATCCTTTGTAGTAGAATTTTCCCTACTGATTCAGTTTCTCTAGTAGTTATATAATCATTCAGGTTTTCTATTTCTACTTGAATGTGTTTTTGGATATTCTCTGGTAATTTGCCTATTTTCACCAAAGTTGTCAAATTCACTGGCATGGAGTTCAAAATTTTCTCTTATCATCAATCTCTGGCATATTTGCAATTATTACCTCCTTTACATTTTTAATATTGTTTATTTGTATCCATTGCTTTTTCTTGATTAGTTATGTTCAATTTTAGTCTTTATTTTTTTTTTTAAAGATTTTATTTATTTGACAGAGAGAGCACAAGCAGGGGAACAGCAGAGGGAGAAGCAGGCTCCCCGCTGAGCAGGGAGCCTGACGCGGGACTCAATCCCAGGACCCTGGGATCACGACCTGAACCAAAGGCAGACGATTAATGGACTGAGCCATCCAGGCGCCCCTAATTTTAGTTTTTAAAGAGCCAATTAGGTCAGCGTTGATCCTCTCTAATTTTGTTATTTTGTTCATTTCTGTTCTTGCCTTTATTCATTTTCCCTTTGTGGGGTTAATTTTTTTCAATTTATTATTATGAAAATGTCCTGGGCGCCTGGGTGGCTCAGTTGGTTGGGCGACTGCCTTCGGCTCGGGTCATGGTCCCGGAGTCCTGGGATCGAGTCCCACATCGGACTCCCGGTTCGGCGGGGAGCCTGCTTCTCCCTCTGACCCTATCCCCTCTCATGGTGTTTCTCGCTCTCTCTCTCAAATAAATAAAATCTTAAAAAAAAAAAAAAATTATAAAAAAAAGAAAATGTCCTAATAATCAGCCAAATTGAAGAAAATATACTGTGAACACCCATATCCCCACCATTTACATTCTACCACTAACATATGACTACATTAAATTGCTCGTGAGTCTTCAGACTGAGGACTAGTATCTTTCATGCATCGTGAGAAACTCTGCCATTATCCCTTTACATATCGTTTCTCCATCTTTTTTATTATCTCCTTCTAGAACTCTAGACAAATGTTTGATCTTCTCATACTATCTTCCATGTCTCAAATTTCTCTACGCTTTTATCTCCTTGTCCTGATTTACTAGTACCTTCTTCACAACGATCTTCCAGTTCACTAAATCCTTCTTTGGGTTTAATCTGCTCAACCCATCCATTGAGTTTCTAATTTCTTTTTTTTTTTTTTAAGATTTTATTTATTTATTGAGAGAGAGAGAATGAGCAGGGGGGTGGGGCAGAGGGAGAAGCAGGCTCCCCACTGAGCAGGGAGCTGGTTGCGGGGCTCAATCCCAGGACCCTGAAATCATGACCTGAGCCAAAGGCAGATGCTTAACAGACTGAGCCACCTAGGCGCCCCCACTGAGTTTCTAATTTCA
This sequence comes from Mirounga angustirostris, assembly GCF_029215605.1. NCBI lineage: Eukaryota > Metazoa > Chordata > Mammalia > Carnivora > Phocidae > Mirounga > Mirounga angustirostris. The sequence continues at coordinate 126,354,171 of NW_026991719.1, forward strand.
TCCCAATTTTTATTTCTAGAAGTTCTAAATGGTCTTTTCTCCTCTGCCTGGTCATTTTTTTAAAAAGATTTTATTTATTTATTTGACAGACAGGCGGCGAGAGAGAGAACACAAACAGGAGGAGCGGGAGAGGGAGAAGCAGGCTCCCTGCTGAGCAGGGAGCCCAACATGGGACCCCGGGATCATGACCTGAGCAGAAGGCAGACGTTTCACCAAGTCGAGCCACCCAGGCGCCCCTGGTCATTTTTTAATAGTCTCTTGTTAGTCCAACTTTCAACTTATCTTATTTCTTTAAATATATCAAACATAACTATTTTATTTTCAAAATCCAATTATTTCCAATAATGGCTTACTTCTGTATTTGATTCTATTGTTTATAATTTGTATCAATTCTCAGGATTTGTAATTCCTTGACATTTTTGGTCCCAGAGATTCCCCTTCCTTTCTTTTTTTTTTTAAAGATTTTATTTATTTATTTGACAGAGAGAGACACAGCGAGAGAGGGAATACAAGCAGGGGGAATAGGAGAGGGAGAAGCAGGCTTCCCGCGGAGCAGTGAGCCTGATGCGGGGCTCGATCCCAGGACCCTGGGATCATGACCTGAGCCGAAGGCAGACGCTTAACGACTGAGCCACCCAGGCGCCCCTCCCCTTCCTTTCTTGTCAGGTGAGTTTTGTTTTACAAAAATATATTCTCTATCATTTTAAGATATTTGATGTGGTGGTCTGTGATTTTCATGGTAGCTTGCCTACTGAAGCTCCCCATCAAATTAAAAAAAAATAGAACAAATGTAGTTCCACTTCCTTTTGTTTAAGATTGGGTTTTTAAGTAATCTTTACACCTTACATGGGGTTCGAACTCACAACCCCGAGATCAAGAGCTGCATGTTCCACCAACTGAGCCAGCCAGGCGCCCCAGTGTAGTTTTACTTCTAATGTTGGATTAAATAGTCTTGACCACCCTTCCTGCAAAGAACAATATTTCATTTTTGGTAGAATTTGGTGAATTGTTTCTAAAGGACCAAAATAGCCACAGAAACCTGGAGGAAGATAAACAAAGCAGGAAGACCTATTTTCCTCGATACTGAGACTTACCAAGCTACAGTAACTAGCATAGTGTGGTATTGTCCAAAGATAGACACGTAGACCACTGGAACAGATTTGAGAGCCCAGAAAAAGACCCATACACACACGGATACTTGATTTCTGGCAAAGATAGCACTGCAGGATAGTGGCAAATTACAGTAACTTTAAATAAATGGTGACAGATCAATTAGAGAAACACATTAAGGGAAAATGAAACTTGACTCCTACCTCAAATCATACACAGAAGTTAATTCCAGGTGCATTGCAGACCTAACCGGGAAAGGTACAACTATAAAGCTTCTGGCAAATAACCAAAATTCACCCAAGATTACATAGATCATGTTAATGGTCCTGCAACTATTAAAGAAATTGAAGTCACCCACATGGTTTTACTGATAAATTTACCAAAAAACTTAAAGAATAAATAATACTAATTCTACACAATCTATTCCAGAAAATAGAAGAGAACACTTCCTGAGGATTCCAACATTACCTTGATAACAAAACAAGGCAAAGACACTATGAAAAACCTGCAGATCAATATCCATCGTGACCATGGATACAGAATCCTCAACAAAATGTTAGCAAATCAAATCCAGCAATACATAAAAAGAATACTACACCATGACCAAATGGGATTTATTCACTGAATACAAGACTGATTCAATATTCAAAAATAAACCAGTGTAGTCCACAATATTTACAGTCTAAAGAAGAAAATTAATGATCATATCAATAAATGCAGAAAAGCATTTGATAAAATCCAGCATCCATTCATGATAAAAAAAAAACCTCTCAGAAAACTAGTAAAAGGGAACTTTCTTACCCTGATAAAGAATCACTATAAAATACCCACAGCTAACATACTCAATAGTGAAAGACTGAATGATTTCCCCCTGAAATGGAGACAAAGAGATTCATCTCACCACATGTATTCAACATTGTACTAAAAGTGTCAGGCTGGTGATAAAGCAAGTTAAAGAATGAAGGAGCATACAGATTGAAAAGGAAGGAATAAAACACTGTATTTACAGATGAGATGATCATGTAAACAGAAAACCCCAGGGAAATCTAAAGAAAATAAACCTCCCATATTTAATAAGGGAATTTAGCAAGGTCACAGGACATGAGGCTAACACACAAAAAACAATCATATTTGTATATACTGCCAATGGACAACTGAAAGCTGAAATTACAAAAATGCCATTTACAATAGCTCCAAAAGGTGAAATACACAGGTAGAAATCTAATAAAACATGATAACATCTATATGTTATCTGAGGAAAGAAATAAAGAAAATCTGAATCAATGGAGACATGACGTATTCATGAATTAGAAGATTCAGCATAGTAAAGATGTCAATTCTCCTCAAATTTATTCACACTTGGTCTTAGCCAAAAGGCCGAGAAGCGATTCTCCTCAGATTTATTCATACATTTAATACATTTCCAATCAAAATCACATCAGGTTATTTTGTTAGATAATGACAAGCTTATTTCCAAAACTGGAAAGGCAAAGGGGGCAGAATTAACAAAAAAAATTTTTAAACAAGAATGAGATTGGAGAAAATATGCTTCCCATTTTAAGATTTACTCTAAAGCTTCAGTAATCAAGACTGTGGTATAGACAAAATAATAGACACATAGATTCATGGATCAGAATATAAAGACTACAAAAATATGCCCAAATGATGTTTTACAAAAGTGCAAAGGCAGGTCAATGAAGAAAAGATTGTCCTGTCAATAAATGATACAGGAACATTTTGGACAGTCATATGTAAAAAATCATCCTCAACACCATCTCATACCTTATATAAAAAGTAACTCAAAATGGATTACAGACCTTACATAAAACCTAAAAACATGATACTTTTAGAAGAAAATATGAGAAAATCCCAATGACCTAGTAGGGTTAGGCAAATAGTTCTTTGACATGATAACAATCCATCAATGAAAAAAGTCCATATATATATATATATATAGAGAGAGAGAGAGAGGAAAGTCAATAAATTGGGCTTAATCAACAGGCAGTCATGTCTCCACCACTGGCCGTAGCAACATTTTCCTAGCTGTGTCTCCTGAGGCAAGGGAAATAAAAACAAAAATAAACTACTGGGACTACATCAAAATAAATGGCTTCTGCACAGGGAAGGAAACTATCAAAAGGTTAAAAGGCAACCTACAGAATGGGAGAAGGTATTTGCAAAATATATAAAGAACTTCTTATACAACGCAACACCCAAAAAACAAATGATCCAATTAAAAAATGCGGCAGAAGACATAACAGACATTTTTCCAAAGAAGGCATCCAGATGGCTAACACACACACACAAAGATGCTCAACATCACTCATCATCAGGGAAATGCAAATCAAAACTACACTGAGATATCCCCTCACACCTGTCAGAATGGTTAAAATCAACAACACAAGATAGGGACGCCTGGCTGCCTCAGTCAGTAGAGCATGCGACTCTTGATCTCAGGGTTGTAAGTTCAAGCCCCACATTGGGTGTAGAGATTACAAAACAAACAAACAAAAAAACAAAACAAACCCACAAGAAACAACAGGTGTTGACGAGGATATAGAGAAAAAGGAACCCTCTTGCACTGTTGGTGGGAATGCAATCTGGTGCAGCCACTCTGGAAAACAGTATGGAGGGTCCTCAAATAGTTAAACGTAGAACTACCCTATGATCCAGTAATTGCACGACTGGGTATTTCCCCAGAAAATACAAAAACACGAATTCAAAGGGATACATGCACCCCAACATTGAGAGCAGCATTATCAACAATAGCCAAATTATGGAAGCAGCCCAAGTGTCCATTGACTGATCAATGGATAAAGAAGATGTGGTACACACACACACACACACACACACACACACACACACACAGGAATATTATTTGGCCATAAAAAAGAATGAAACCTTGCCATTTGCAACAACATGGATGGAGCTAGAGAATATAATGCTAAGCGAAATAAGTCAGTCAGAGAAAGACAAATAGTATATAATTTCACTCATATGTGGAATTTAAGAAACAAAACAGATGAACAAAGGGAAAAAAAAAGAAAGAGAGGCAAAACAGTAAACAGACTCTTAACTATAGAGAACACACTGATGGTTACCAGAGGGGAGGTGGGTGGGGTGAAGGGTTAAACAGATGATGGGGATTAAGGAGGGCACTTGCTGTGATGACCAGTGGGTGTTGTATGGAAATGTTGAATCACTATATTGTACATCTGAAACTAATATAACACTGTATGTTAACTATACTGGAATAAAAATAAAAACAAATACATAAATTTGGCTTAATTAAATTTAAAACCTTTGCTTGCAAAAGACAGAAGAGAATGAAAAGGCAAGCTCCACACTCAAAAGAAAATTTTTGCAAGTCACATATCCATCAGGTAACTTGTACACAGAATAGGTAAAGAGCTCTTAAAACCCAAAGTAAGAAAACAAACAACCCAATTAAAACTTGGGCAAAAGGATCCAACCGATAGATACTCCACCAAAGAAGATACATAAATGCCGAATAAGCACACAAAAATGAGTCTGACATCATTTGCCATGAGGGAAATATATGTTAAAACTACAATGAGATACCACTACCTACATGTTAGAATGTCTAAATTAAAAAAACCAAAAAACTGCAGGACCAAGCATGCTCCAGTGGAGCAACTAAAACTCTCATAAATAGTTGATGGGTGTGCAAAATCGTACAGCCATTATGGAAAAGGTTTTGGAGTATCTTGTAAAGTTAAACATACAATTGATGACCCAGTTAAACATAGTTGATAACCCAGCAATCTCACTTCTGGGTATTTACCCTAGACGAGGATTTTTCAACAGTGGCATTATTGACTTTTGGAGTTCAATAATTCTTTGTTGTGGGGAGTTGTCCTATGCACTCTAGGATGTATAGCATCATCCCTGAACTCTTCCTGCTAAAATGCTAGCACCACAATCCTCTGTATCAACCAAAATGGTTGTGGCAACCAAAAATGTCTCTAGACATTGCCAAATGTCCCTTACGGGGCTAAGTCATCCCCCATTTCTGCTCTAGAGAAATGAAAACTTAGATAATGCAAACTTATGCCCACACAAAATCTGTTAAAGGCCCTCAAGATCAGGAACAAGACAAGGCGGCCCACTTCTGCAATTGCTATTCAACAAAGTATTGGAAGTTCTAGCTATATATAGCAATTAGGCAAGAAAAAAATAAAAAGGCAGCCAAATTGGAAAAGAACAAGCCAAATAATCTGTTGACAACATGGTCTTATAACTCTTAAAGATTCCATGCAAAAAATTAATAATAAACAAAAAAATAAACAAATTCAGCAAGGTTGCAGGATACAAAAATCACACCCAAAATTCAGTTGCATACATATACACTAGCTGAACCATCTGAGAAAAGGAAATCAAGAAAACGGTATCATTTACAACAACAGCAAAAAGAATGAAGTATTTGGGAATAAATTTAACCAAAGACTTGTAATGACAACTACAAAACACTGCTGAAAGAAAGCAAAGCAGACATAAATAAATGGAAAGACATTTCCATCTATGTTCATGGACCGGAAGACATAATATTGTTGAGATTACAACATTACCCAAAGCAATCTGCAGCTTCAATGCATTCCCTATCAAAATCCCAATGGAATTTTTGGCAGAAATAAAAAAACCCATCCTAAAACCCTTGGAATCTCAAGGAACCCTGGATAACCAACTCAATCTTGAAAAAGAACAAAGTTGGAGGACTCACACTTTCTGATTTCAAAACTTACTGTAAAGCTACTATAAATCAAAACAGTGTGATACTGGAGTGAGGACAGACATAAAAACCAACAAGCCCAGAAATAACTTTCACATATATGGTCAACTGACTTTCAGTGAAGGTGCTGAGACCACTCGGTGGGGAAAGGGCAGTTTTTCCAACAAATTATGCTGGGAAAACTGGATATCCACATGCAAAAGAATGAAGTTGGATCCTAACCTTAGACTACACATAAAAATTAACTTAGTAAGAATTAAAGACCTCAACATAAGAGCTAAAACTATAAAATTCTTAGAAGAAAACATAAGAGAAAACTTCATGACATCGGATTTGGCAATGACTTATTGGATACGATATCAAAAGCAGAGGCAATAGAAGAAAAAAAGAAATTCTACTTCATCATAATTTACAAGTTCTGTACACCCAAAGACCCTACCAAGAGAGTGAAATGACAACCCACAGAATGGGAGAAAGTATTTGCAAATCATGATCTGATTATGGGTTAATATCCATAATATATTTTTGAAAAAACTTCTACAAGGCAACAACAACAAACACAAACAACCTAATTCAAAATGGGTAAAGGACTTGTTTAGTCATTTCTCCAAAGAGCCACAAATGGCCAATAAGCACGTGAAAAGATGCTTAATATCATTAGTCATCAGGGAAATGGAAACAAAAACCACCATGAGATACCACTTCACACCCAGGATGCCTATAATTAAAAACAAACAGACAAACAAAGGGAAAATAACAAGTACTGGTGAGAATGTAGAGAAATCAGAAGCTTTTGCACCTGCTGGTGGACATGTTAAATGCTTTGGCTGCTGTGAAAAACAGTTTGGTGGTTCCTCAAAAAGTTAAACATAAATTATCATAGGATGCAGCAATTTCACCTCTAGGTATATATCCAAAAGAATTGAAAGCAAAGACTCAGATACTTGTACACCCATGTTCCTAGCAACATTACTCACAATAGCCAAAAGGCAGAAACAACCCAAATGTCCATCAACAGATGACTGGGTAAACGAAATGTGGCCTCTCTATCCAATGGAGTATTACCTTTAGAAAGGAATGAAACTTTGAGACATGCTACGATATGAATGAACGCTGAAGGCATTCTGCTACATGAAGGAAGGCAAGTGTCATATGATTCCATTTCTGCGAGGCACTTAGAATAGGCATATTCACAAAGCCACAAAGTAGAACAGAGGTTTCCAGGGGCTTTTTGGAGAGGGCCTAGGGCGTTATAGTTTAATGGGTGCAGAGTTTCTGTTTGGGATGATGGAAAAGTTCTGGAAACACATAGTGACGATGGTTGCACAACATTGTGAACATAGCTTAATGCCACTGAATTGTACATCTAAAAATGGTTAAAATGGTACATTTTATGTTCTGTTTATTCCACTTTAGTAAAAGATATCAAAAAAACCAAAATCTGTAAAAGAACGTTGCTGGGGCACCCGGCTGCCTCAGTCGGCACAGCATGCGACTCTTGGTCTCGGGGTTGGGAGTTCGAGCCCCACATTGGGCATGGAGCTTACTTAAGACAAAACAAAAAAACAATGTTTGTAACAATCCTATTCATAAATGCCAAAAAACTTGAAACAATCCAAATGTCCTTCAGTGGGTAAGTAGATAAACTGTGGCACATCCATACACTTGAATCGTACTCGACAATAAAACAGAACTGTTGACATGCGTTACGACTTGGGTGAATCTCAAAGACATTATACTGAGTGAAAGAAACCAGTCTCAAAAGATGGCATACTCTATGATTCCATTTATGTGGCATTCTTGAAAAGACACAACTACAGCGACGAAGAATAGATCAGTGGCTGCCAGGGATTAGGGTCGTGGGAGGGTGTGACTATGAAGACACAGCACGAAGGAGTACCTCGAAGTTGATTGTGGTGGCGGTTACGTGAATCCACGTATATGTTAAAATTCATAGAACCGCACACCAAGAGAAAGTCAGTTTCACTGTAAGATAATCTAAAAACTAAAAAGTATTATAATGCCATAATAAAACATTTAATGTGAGATTGAGGGTTTAGAATTCTACCATAAAAGTCTTACAAAACTATTGAAATTATAGAATGTGAAAGTCCTGTAAAAAAGAGATCACGTAAGTTAAAATTTTCATTCTTCTAAATTTTCTATAATTTCACAAACATTGAAAGAAACTAAAAAATGATACATAACTTTAATAAAGCAAAACTTGTATTTCAGCCTCTGGCCTAAATTTTTACATTCAGATCAGACCCTGTTCTCAGAGAGAAAAAAAGTTAACATATACGATTATGCGCAAAATCAAAATCAAACCCTATGAGTCATGTAGGCTTGTTACGTGGAACAAGTGAAATGATGTAACTCAAAGTCATTTGAAATTATTATATTACTACAGTTGAAGAGACATACAATTGAATGAGATGGGATAGGCTTTAGATAGGCTTTAAACACACCTATATGGTGCTTTCCCCACAGCTACCTGCCTTCAGCCAGTATTCTGGGCTCTTAATCTACCGTGTCATATGGCCTAATAATGCCCAGACAGTCATTAACTACTGATTATAAACTTAGGCAAGAAATCAATCCATAACTATGCTGTTAATTAAATACTGGGCTTTCTCATAACCTCAAAGATCAGGGATGAACTGCTAGTATCTGGAATGACTCTGCACTTGCTTCTATTAGGTTAGAGATTCACTTCCCTTTTCTGTTCCCTGGAGACAGAGCACAGCTGGTCAGTATCCTTTATAAGAGTGTTTTCTTCTAGAAGTTTCCCAAGGGCCATTACTAAGTGTGAAAAACATCGGGAAGACCACAGCAGATTTGTATATGAGTCACCTTCCATCTGCATATGGTTAAGTGAACTTACAGCACAATTTTTATCAAATAGAAAGGCAAAATGAAGCATTTAATTACTGTTTCACTGGAGATGACCGTGTTTAGATTTTCACTTGCCTACTAACCTCACGCATAGGAGGGCCACAACTGTCTTTTCAAAAGTACATATAGTCACAGTGCCTTGAATAGCAGTCTTCTATGATCTCTTTTCAAAACTTCATCGGTCAAACACAGATTCTCTCTGGAGTTCTCTACATTAAGTTCCAGAACAGGCTCGGTCCTGGCTAACATGCTTCATAATTCCCAGAGGTGCTAAAAATCCCTCTGTCTTCAAAAACCCATGCTGCCAATAGAATCCAAGGTAAAGAGAACGGAAGGAACAACACAGGGCAGGAAGGGGAGATTAATTACTTAATTAAAGGATAGAGGTGTCACGTCTCTATCTGCTCAGATCTACAGAAAGACCCTATAGCCCGAGTCTCCAGAGACTAAGACACATTCACAGCCCAGGACACTGTCCTCCCTCCCACTGGGACTCAAGTGACTCATCCTTCAGGTGGTTTGGCAGAAAGGAACACAGGGTATGTGAGTTTGCTCTGCACATCCAAGGAGCTACAAAGTCATTGAGATCAAACAGGATATCACAGCCTTGGTGAAAAGAACGCCCGACATTTCCATTCTCCCATTACACGTGCCTCAACCCTGGGTGCTCCCTGGAGGCCTCCAAATGCTAGGAGGAGCTGGATATTGCAGGAAAGAAAACCAGCTTCAAATCGATTTGTTCCCAGTAACCTGGTATCACATTCAAGTGACTGTTTTCAGATTGCAGGGGGCTTTCTCAAGTTCATGTTTCCTTTATAATGAACTCTTAAGAATATACATTGGGGTGAAGCATATGAAGAGTGTGAAACAGAGGATTACCATTTGGATGTAGCTTTCTTCCTCTTCTCTGGAAACAGAATTGGCAAAAAATCTTGCAGAATTAATACCGTTTCTTTCTGGAGAGAGAAATCTGGTTCGATTGCTGAGAACAAAAATATAGATGAGGTCAAAGCAATGTCTTACAGCTGCTGTGAAAGCCAGCCAGGAACTGACATGGTCCCCATGGGCTTTTCGGCCCTCCCCTTCCAGATACAATTTCCTTCTGGCCAAAGCGATTCCTGAAGCAGTAGAGACTGCCCAGCTTCTGTCCCATTCTGGGGCGAATGGCTCCCAATTCTCAAGGGTTACTTTTTTCCAGACCCTCCATGTGTTAGAGCTCACAAGCTTTCTAGAAACAGACCAAGGCATCATATCATTTAGAAAAAAAAAAACACAAACAAAACCAAAACGCTCCTTTGGGGCTCTTGTTTCCATTCAAAGTTACTGGCAAAAGTAATGAGGTGTGACCATTCCTCTGATGGGATGAGAACAAGACTGCCAATCAATTTTCACCCTACTCCTGAGTCAGAAGCACAGACTGCATCTCTCTGCAGTCATGACTGGAAATAGAGCTCTTTGCAGAGGTGTGCTTTGCAAAGTAACTGTATCCTGTGGCCTAGAGAGAGAACCAGGAAACTCCTGGGCCAGGCCCACGACTCTGAAAATACTACTGCTTAAAGATGAGATGAGAGAGTGCAGACACATTTGGGGTTTGTCTGCCAGGTCCATGCACCATCCCTCTTTCTCTGAGAAGTCCCTCCTCCTACTTGTTCACAAGGCTGGGCTTCTGGAAGCTGTGTTGGTACTCCACTCAGGCTGGGGCAGGCCAACTCCCTCTCCCAGGAAATGTGAGTTGGGGTCAAAAAAGAGCCTATCTCTGCTGGTACTGGAATTATAGCATGTAAATAAGCTCAGGATCTACGGTCATGAGAAGAGAGAAGCAGACGTGAGAGGTGGAGAGTTCTTTGGGTTCCCAACAGCTCGTTCCTAACTCCAGCATCCTGGGACATCCAGTTATATTCCTTCCTTTGTGATCTACAAAATATTTCTGGCTCATGATAACAAACCCCATCTCTCCTTTGACTTAAGCTAGATCAAGTGGGCTTCAGCTACATTTAGTCAGAGTCTTAACTAAAACCGGGAGTGCCTGTGCTGGATGAGGTCCCTTTGAGCAATCAAAGACATACCAAGGTACAGTGCAGGTCCTGGTTAGAGACGCATGTTCCCGGATGGTGGAGAGGTTTCTCAGGTCCAGGGGAGGTGGCCGTGCTACAAGATAATACAGTACAGTAAGTTCTCAGGAGTTAGAGGCCAGAATCGAAAGACATGCATGGTTCTAGGTGTTGGGAGGCACAGTGTGAGCAAAACATATGAAAGCCTCTGACCGTATGTAATCCCAACACCTACCTTACACTCGGCATGTCCAAAATGGAAATTCTACCTTTCTTACTACAGGCAGAGATGATCACCCAGGTTCTAGTCTTCCCCTCTTCCAGTTCATTGTCTACCTGATAGTCTTTCTACCTAGACACATTCTTCCCCATCTCTCTGCCTGGTTAGTCATCTTCAGATCTCAGCTCAATGTCTCCTGCCTAGGAAGGCCTTCTTTGACCTCCAGACAAGATCAGGCCCCACATCATGGGCTCTCATGAGTTCTTGTATTTACCCTTCATAGAGCTCCTTGCAGTTTGTAATGATATATTCATCTGTGATTATCTGATTCAGGTCTAGACTGTGCTCTGGGAGGACAGGGATTTTTTGGCTCATGTGTTACTCCACCTCAGTCATCCACCTTGTTGAGTGGGTGATGCATGCATCCCTCTACCAGGGCCTTGACCAGGTTCCTTTTGTTTCCCCCACTAGACTACATGGTAGAGACTATTTCAGTCCCCTCCATATCATCAGAGCCTCAGTTTCCCAGGAGCCTCTAAGCTGGGTGAGGTACTGAGCTGGAAAGGACATGTGAGTCACATAGTCCCTGGCGAGAAGGTCTCTCCTGGTGGCATGACACCCTGGCATCCGTCTCACCGACCAGCCAACTCGTGGCTACTCCCCCTGCCCTCTCCCTGTTGGGCCCCAGGGTCCACCCCTGTAGCCACCCCTGTCAGAACCTGTCCTCCTGGCCCAGGTGTCCACCTTCACAGCCACCCAGTGAATCCCCAGCCCTGAGTCCATCCACCGTGTTCATGCCTCGGACTGCCAGGTCCCATAGAGCTGCACTGGCCATACATGGCTATCTAAATTGATATTTCTTAACAGTAAATGAACTTTAAAATTCAGTCTTGGGGATGAAAGGTATAGCATGGGGAATATAGTCAAAAAAATTCAGTTCTTCAGTTGTACTAGCCACATTTCAAGTGTTCAATAGCCACATTTCTATCATCACAGAAAGTTCTGTTGGATAACACTGCTACAGAAAATCAATGGAGCAAAATAAATAGCGACCTCAAAGTTACATGTCCCTGTGAAATCACTCCTGACCAGAATGAATGATTGTTTCCTCTGAAACTCCGAAGACAGCGTTCGTTCTCTTATTCGGTACTGACTGGATCATTTTTCTTCCTCCAGCTGGTTCTTACCGATCTTCCTCCCCCTCCCACTGAAGAACCTGCTTCCTCATCTTTACCTCCCACCCAGTGCCTAGCACAGCAGCATACCCACGGCAAACGTGCTGTAGATGTGATCTGACTCGAACTGAAGGAGGGGAGACTAGAACGACCAGGCATGAGTAGGGGCCTTGGTTACCAATTTGGGGCAAGGCCGCCTGAAGCAGTAGTTTTTCCAAAGAGCGAACAGAGGTGGGAACCAACCAGAGATCACAGTCATTGTACCAAATAGTTCCTAGTAATCACACACACCTACTGGGCAGGTGGCAATGGGCAAGAATGAAGTTAGCAAGTTACTTTGACCTGCTTTTCTTTCCCTCTTCTCCTTTCTCCCTCTGTCCATGCTGTTTGCAGACCAGAGAAGCTGCCTGGGAACAAGGCAGAAGCTTCGAGGAGCTCTGGGCCTATAGGATCCAGACTGCTCATTGCCCCCAGACACCTCTGCTGATGGGCATGTGCAAGGCAGTGAGTGAGAAATTGCATGTGACCAGGTCTGGCATTCAGGAATTCCTGTCAAAAGTCATTCTTGGCTACCTCACTGTGATTATATTCAAGTCTGTTTAAACAAAGAGACGCCAGGCGGGTTTCATCATCATCGTTTAGTTCTGGGTCTTTGTTAGGGAAGCAGCTGAAGGTGAGCCCTCTGGAATGAACTTGGCTTTGTAGGCTGTATTTGCAGGGCCACAGTGCCTTAAGTCCTATGCCTCCTTTTCTCAGTCTGGGGTGGCAAGCTTTCCCAGCCCTTCCCATGCAGTCCCGGCCATTGCTCCTTACACTTCCCAGCCCTCAGAGGTGGTTCCTCTAGTGCTTTCTTCCCAGAGTGTCAGGAAGGAAACTTTTTCACATGGCCTCTAGGACCCGTACCCCCTCTCCTGCCTGGTCAAGTGGCTTACGTTTCCTCTGAGGCTTGAGATTTCTGTTCACTGGCGGAGGCTCCAGGTCCACAGGCAGCTCAGGCAGCGGGCTTGAGATGCTTCCTGGGCTCATCGGGATGTAGTCGTCATGGCTGCAGCAGGCTCCAAGGCCAGAGACGGCCGCCTGGGGGCCCATGGGCACGTAGCCGTCTTCAGCCCCTCCTGAAGCCGGAGGGGACATGCGGGAGAACCCGCACGGCTGCAAGAAAACAGAACGGTCACGAAAATGGCTGCACACGGGGCTCTGGTTGCAAATTATCCAAGAATAACCTCGAACTTCCTTAGGAAAGTCCAATGAGCTTCCAACTCCAGCTCTGCTTCTGCACCTATTGTATGAGGTGAGTGAGACTCTCCTGAAGGTGATGCTAGAAGACAGTGGGTTAGGAATGTCTGCAGATGCTCTACATATAATGTGATGCCCGAAGTCCTGCCCCGAGCCAGACAAGGGTCTGAACACTCAGTCCAGTAGTTCCCAGACAAGTGCAAGCCTTAGGGGAGACTGAAAGGGTCCTCAGAGACTCAGTGCTGAGTCTCAAAAGACCTAAAGGGGGGGCGCCTGGGTGGCTCAGTCGTTAAGCATCTGCCTTCGGCTCAGGTCATGATCCCAGGGTCCTGGGATCGAGCCCTGCATCGGGCTCCCTGCTCCGCGGGAAGCCTGCTTCTCCCTCTCCCACTCCCCCTGCTTGTGTTCCTGCTCTTGCTATCTCTCTCTCTGTCAAATAAATAAATAAAATCTTTAAAAAAAAAAAAAAAAAAAAGACTGTAACATTTAAAAAAAAAAGACCTAAAGGGAACATATGTTGGTCAGGCTATTTTTGGTCAAATTGAGGCTTAAAGGAACTCAAGTGCCAAACTTACCAAATTTAAACTAAGCCGCTTGTCTCGGTGTCTTAATGATTGGCCTTCTACATCAGCTGTAAGAAACAAGCCAGGGTGGTGAGAAACGCAAGACGGTATCAGTTGAAACTAGGTTCCAAGTCCCTATGGACCTCAAGGCCCTATGCTCAGCTCTGGAGAGGAAGGGAAGCATAACACAGTTTCTATACGCAAGGCTTGCTATTACGTCTAGTTGGGCAGTCAGAGCACATTCACCAACAGATGGAAATCAGACCAGATTTGGAAGTTTCTGTATCATGGCTTCAGTTCTCTCAATGAATGAGGAGGACATATAGCAAAGAGTTAACAAATGCCTGTTGCATTTATTATATGAATTTTCTGAGCATAGAGATGAAAGAGACAGAGAGGGAGGTTTGAAGAGAGAAGGTGTACAAGATCCCTTGTGATAAACAGACAAGGGGCAGCACCACAGAGCATCACTGAGGGTGAACTGGAGACCTGTGATCATGAGTTTCTGCAGCAATAGCCAGCCACTCAGGTACAGGCATGGAGAAAGAGGAAAGGTGGGTTAATCCAGGACTAGAAACTTCTCAGATGGATGTGACAAACAGCGTGACATAAACATTTAGAATAATTGTTGAACTGAAAGAAGACATGTCCAGAAAGCAGAGCAGTAAGATAAATGGGCCTAGACTCAAATGAGATATGATTTTTGGGAATTAGCAGCTTAGAGATGGCAGTCAAAACCATAAGAGTAGATGAGTCCATCTAAGTTGCAAGTGTTGAGAGCAGTTTAACTACAAAACCCTACAGAATCCCAATATTCAAAGAGCAGGAAGATGAGCAACCACAGAATAATGTTAGAAAAGTCCAGTGCTCCCAGCAAGTGGGTACCAGGGAAGTGTTCCTTAAGGACTTGGAGATATGAAAAGTCAAGTTGCCTTGGAAAAATATACTGAAGAGTAAACGTCATCTTTTTTCGGGGAGGGGGGCAGAGGGAGAGGGAGAGAGAGAATCTTAGGCTCCACGTCCAGCATGTGAGCCCAACGCAGGGCTTGATCTTATGACCCTGAGATCATGACCTGAGCTGAAACCAAGAATCGGATTTGGTTTCTGATTGGTTTCTGAGCCACCCAGGTGCCCCAAGAGTCAACATCATCTTAAAGTGAGAGAATAATCCCCAGCTCAGAAAGATGTAATGGGAGATTGTGCATTATATACAGATCTTCCTCAACTTCCTTTATCGGTGATGTCCTGATAAAGCCACCCTAAATTGAAAATATTCTAAATAAAAAATGTGTTTACTACATCTAACCTACCAAACATTATAGTTTAGCCTAGCCTGCCTTAAACGTGCTCAGAACACTAACATTCACCTACAGTTGGGCAAAATCAGCTAAGACACAAGCCTATTTCATTTTATTTTTATTTTATTTTCCTGCCTGGGAAAGATCCAAATTCAAAACTCTAAGTACAGTTTCTATGGAATGCATATTGCCTTTGCACTATCATAAAGTAAAAAAATCCTAAATTGGGGGCGCCTGCATGGCTCAGTTGGTTGAGTGTCCGACTCTTGATTTCAGCTCTGGTCATGATCTCAGGGTCCTGGGATCAAGCCCCATGTTGCCCACCCCTGCCCCTGCTCAGTGGGGAGTCTGCTTGTCACTCTCTTCCTCTGCGGTGCCCGCCCCCCACCCCCGCTCGTGCACACATGTGCACTTTTTCTCTCTCTCTCAAATAAATAAATAAATCTTTTTTTTTTTTTAAAGATTTTATTTATTTATTTGAGAGAGAGAGAATGAGAGACAGAGAGCATGAGAGGGAGGAGGGTCAGAGGGAGAAGCAGACTCCCTGCCAAGCAGGGAGCCCGATGCGGGACTCGATCCTGTGACTCCAGGATCATGACCTGAGCCGAAGGCAGTCGCCTAACCAACTGAGCCACCCAGGCGCCCCTCTTTTTTTCTTTTTTAAATCCTAAATTGAACCATCATAAGTCAGGGACCATCTGTATACATATATATGTATACATACACACATATTTTTATTTCTTTATATATTCCTTTTTAACACAAATGGTACCATATTATACTCCCAATTCTGCAACTTGATTTTTTCACTTAATATCTTGGAGATCAGGGCAGAGAAACACAATCAAGAATTTCTTCATTCTTTTATTCACTGGTATTGTGTTTCATTCTACAGATGGATCATAATTTGAGTATTCCTCTAATATTAGGCATCAATTTTATTTCTAACACTTTGCTTTAAAACAAATGATAGGGGGCACCTGGGTAGCTCAGTCGGTTAAGCATCTGCCTTCGGCTCAGGTCATGATCCCAGGGTCCTGGGATTGAACTCTGTGTCCGGCGGGAGCCTGATTCGGGAGCCTGCTTCTCCCTCTCCCTCTGCCTGCCCCTCCCCCTACTTGTGCTCACTCTCTCTCTGTCAAATAAATTAATAAAATCTTAAAACAACAACAACAATAACAACAACAAAGGATAGGGGCACCTGGGTGGCTCAGTCGTTTAACTGTCTGACTCTTGATTTTGGCTCAGGTCATGATCTCAGGGTTCTGGCATTGAGCCCAGCATGGGGTTCCATGCTCAGCGGGGAGTCTGCTTCTCCCTCTGCTCCTCCCCAGCTCGTGCTCTCTCTCTCTCAAATAAATAAATAAATACATAAATAAATAAATCATTAAAACAAAGGACAGAAATGGTTGAAGAAATAGACATAATGAGATAAGAATTGAATGACTGTACTCAGGGAAAAAAGTGAAGAGAAAGATAAAACCAGTCTCAGAGATGAAGCCTAAGTCACAAGATTCCCAGGGAAAAAGATTCAAGTGAAAATTCAATAAATGCCATTGAAGAAATGCCAGAAAACAGCTAAGAGAATAAAAAAGAAAAAGAATCACAGAAAAAAAATGGTTGAAATAGAAGACAGGCAAACAAGATGCAGTATACATTTTATTATTAGATTCCTCATAGAAGGAAAACCAAACAATGGTATAGTACTAATATTAAAAACTATAATCCAAGAAAAAGTCCACAGATAAAGTAACACCTGACGCTGCATATTGAAAGGGCCCACCAAGTACCTGGATTAACTGGCTGGTCAATTTTACCTAAAATGGTAAATTCTATTACAACGGCTATATTGATAAAATGCCAGAATAAAAATAAATAAATTAGGGACGCCTGAGTGGCTCAGTCGGTTAAGCGACTGCCTTTGGCTCAGTTCATGATCCCGGGGTCCTGGGATCGAGCCCCACGTTGGGCTCCCTGCTCGGCGGGGAGCCTGCTTCTCCCTCTCCCTCTGCTGCTCCCCCTGCTTGTGCTCTTTCTCTCTCGCGACCTCTCTAACAAATAAATAAAATCTTTTTTTTTTAAGATTTTATTTATTTATTTGACAGAGAGAGACACAGCGAGAGAGGGAACACAAGCAGGGGGAGTGGGAGAGGGAGAAGCAGGCTTCCCGTGGAGCAGGGAGCCCGATGCGGGGCTCGATCCCAGGACCCTGGGATCATGACCTGAGCCAAAGGCAGACGCTCAACGACTGAGCCACCCAGGCGCCCCACAAATAAATAAAATCTTTTTAAAAAACTAATTAATTAATTAAATACCCAGTTCAAAGCTAGAGAAAGAACAACAGAGAAAACCAAAAGACATTACAAAATAAAGATAAAAGAAAACAATAGAGTGTAGAGAAAGAGTAGACTTAATTTTTTTTTTAAGATTTTATTTATTTATTTGGGAGAGAATGAGAGAGAGCATATGAGAGGGGGGAGGGTCAGAGGGAGAAAGAAGCAGACTCCCTGCCGAGCAGGGAGCCCGATGCGGGACTCGATCCAGGGACTCCAGGATCATGACCTGAGCCGAAGGCAGTCGCTTAACCAACTGAGTCACCCAGGCGCCCCAAGAGTAGACTTAATTTTTTTTTTTAAAGATTTTATTTATTTATTTGACAGAGAGAGACACAGTGAGAGAGGGAACACAAGCAGGGGGAGTGGGAGAGGGAGAAGCAGGCTTCCCGCGGAGCAGGGAGCCCGATGCGGGGGCTCGATCCCAGGACCCTGGGATCATGACCTGAGCCGAAGGCAGATGCTTAACAACTGAGCCACCCAGGCGCCCCGAGTAGACTTAATTTTAAAAAACAAAATCTTTGGGGTGCCTGGCTGGTTCAGTCGGTGGAGCTTGTGACTCTTGATCTCAGGGCTGTGAGTTCAAGCCCCACGTTAGGTGCAGAGATTACTTAAAAATAAAATCTTAAAAAAAAAAATCAAAATCTTTGTTTTCTGGAGAAAAAAATAACCAAAAGGCAACCGACTAGTCAATCTAATCAATAAGGGGGGCGGGGGTAAGCACAAATATCCAAATAAGAACTGAAAAGGATCAAGTTATCACTGAAGCACAGGAAATTAAAAGAAACACAGAGACAATTCTGTACCAATTTCTATAAAATTTTAAAATCTAAATGAAATGGATAATTTCCTAGGAAAATAAAGTATACCAAAAGTGACCCAAATAGGAATAGAAACCTTGGGGCACCTGGGTGGCTCAGTCGTGAAGTGTCTGCCTTCCACTCAGGTCATGATCCCAGGGTTCTGGGATGGAGCCCCGCATGGGGCTCCCTGCTCGGCGGGAAGCCTGCTTCTCCCCCTCCCACTCCCCCTGCTTGTGTTTCCTCTCTCGCTGTCTCTCTTCCAAATAAATAAATAGAATCTTAAAAAAAAAAAAAAGGAATAGAAATCTTACACATATAAAGTACTACAGAATAGAAAAAATCACTATGGTGCTACCTCCCCCAAAGCACCAGGACCACATGATTTCCACAGAGAATTTTACCAACCTTTCAAAGACCAGTGCTACACAAATTGTTCCGAAGCATAGAAAAATAAAAACATATTTCTAATTCTTTTTATGAAGTATAACTTTGGCAGCTCAACCTGATCATGATAAAGCAAATCAGAAAACTACAGATTAATATCACTTGTGATTATCAATGTAAAAATCCTATATAAACTATCAGCAAACAGAGGAAGGGAGGACTATTAAATTGGTTGAAGAAAGAGCTCAGCAAAGCCATGCCACCAAAAGCAATGATAAAACAGTACATAACTATAAAAAAACAACTATTTGGGGACTCTTCAAATTTACCGAAAGCATACAACAAATTGGAAAGCATTTATTCAAGAAAAACTCCTGGATACCAGATAAGAATAGTGTGAGTCTGTGGCATTTGAGCTTGGGGAGCTCCCAACCCCCTCATGAAGACCAACAGCTCTGCTGTCCAAGGGGACTCATTTGATTTGGATCAAGCATATAAACACCCCACCCTCTAGGTGACCAGTGACAATCACGGTGAGCAGTAAACAAGTGGACCAGCCAGAAACACAGCAAGATGATCTAGGCAATGAGTCAAGCAAAGTGTACCTTGATGAAATCCCGCACTCCCTTGGCAGGTCTGGGAAGCTGTGTGGACGCACGAGGTACATTCATGTAGAAGAGGTCAAAGAGGTAGGTAGCTACATGAGGTCTTGCCCACATAGAAAGTAAGAGCTGGGACAGACTTGTAAACAGACTGAACTTTGAATGCATTTCCCATCCCATGCAGTGATCCGCTGGCAAAGGGTGGAAGCCTCGCTGGCTCAAGAGTTTCAGCATATACTCTGACCGACCACTGGCTGACCAGTAAACTATGCTGACCCAGACCTCTGGGAAGCCAGAATTAAAAATAAAAGTAAGGAACACAAAAGACAAAAACGAAGCAGAGATTTCAGCAGCTGCACATTGTGTGCAGAAGTAGTCTCCAGAAAATTAGTCTGAGTGTCATTAAACAAACATACACCATAATAACAAATCCTAGGTGGAATCAGAATGCAGTTGCTATATTATCTAAAATAGCCAGTTTTTAAGGGCTCCTGACTAGCTCAGTCAGTAGAGCATGCCACTCTTGATCTCGGGATTGTAAATTTGAGCCCCAATTTGGAGATAGAAATTACTTAAATAAAAATCTTTAAAATAGTCAGTTTTCTTTTTTTTTTAAAGATTTTATTTATTTATTTGAGAGAGAGAGAAAGAGTACACAGAGGAGAGTAAGAGGGAGAAGCAGGCTTCCCACTGAGCAGGGAGCCCGATGCGGGGCTCAATCCCAGGACCCTGAGATCATGACCTGAGCCCAAGGCAGACACTTAACCGACTGAGCCATCCAGGCGTCCCATTTAAAGAAATTTTTATTTATTTTTTTTTAAAGATTTTATTTATTCATTAGAGAGGGAGAGAGAGCACACAAGCAGGGGGAGAGGCAGAGGGAGAGGGAGAAGCCGACTCTCCGCTGAGCTGTGAGCCCGACATGGGACTCGATCCCAGGACCTGGAGATCATGACCTGAGCCGAAGGTAGACGCTGAACTGACTGAGCCACCCAGGTGTATCTAAAATAGTCGGTTTTCAACAAAAAATTAAAACAGACACAAAGAAGGGGTAAAATAATGATCCATACACAGGAAAAAAAATCAGTCAATAAAAACTGTCTCTGAAAAGTTCTAGATATTGGAATTAGCAGGAAAGACTTCAAAACTATTACTTTTTTAAGAGTTTATTTATTTGAGAGAGAGGGAGAAAGAGAGAGCACAAGCAGGGGGAGAGGGAGAAGTAGACTCCCTGCTGAGCAAGGGACCTGATGCAGGACTCGATCCCAGGACCCTGAGATCATGACCTGAGCCAAAGGCAGCTGCTTAACGACTGAGCCACCCAGACACCCAAAACTGTTATTATTAATATGTTCAAAGAACCAAATGGAAACCATGTTCAAAAAATTGCAAGATAGGGGCACCTGGGTGGCTCAGTCGGTTAAATTGCCTATTCTGGATTCCAGCTCAGGTCATGATCTTGGGGTCCTGGGATAGAGCTCTGCATCAGGCTCTGCATTCAGCAGGGAGTCTGCTTCAGGATTCTCTCTGTCCTTCTCCCTCTCCCCTGCAAATGAATAAATAAATCCTTAGGGGTGCCTGGGTGGCTCAGTCATTAAGCATCTGCCTTTGGCTCAGGTCATGGTCCCAGGGTCCTGGGATCGAGCCCTATGCCTGGCTCCCTGCTCAGTAGGGAGTCTGCTTCTCCCTCTCTCCCTGCCCCTCCACCTTGCTCATGCTCTCTCTTGCTATCTCTCTCAAATAAATAAAATCTTTAAAATAAATAAATAAATCTTTAAAAAAAGTTGTAAGATAATATAACAATGACTCATCAATAAGAAGTTAGAAATTGGAAAAAAGCAAATGGAATTTTGGAGTTGAAAAGTACAATAACTACAATATAAATTCACAAGAAGTCCTCAAGAGAAGATGTGAACTGATAGAAAAATCAATGAACTCCAAATAGATCAATATAAATTGTCCAGTTTGAAAAAGAAATAATGAGAATGAAGAAAAACGAACAAAGCCTCAAAGACTTGTCACCATCACGTGTACTAACATACATGTAATTAGAGTCCTACAAGGAGAGGAGAGAAGGGAGGAAAAAAAAGGAGGTAATTCTTTTGAAGAAACAATGGCAGAATACTTCCCAAATTTGATGAAGAACATTAATCTACATCTAAGAAGCTCAAAGAACTCCAAGTAAGCTAAACACAAACACATCAATACCTAGACACATCATAGTCAAATGTTGAAAATCAAAGGCAAGGAGAAAATCTCGAATGCAGTAAGAGAAAACCAGCTCTCTAGGTACAAGAGAATCACAGTAAGATTAATAGCAGACTACTCATCGGAAACAATGGAAAGCCAGAAGGTAGTAGGATTAGAAATCCAAAATGCTCAAAGAAAAAAAATCTGTCAAACGAGAATTCTACATCTGGCATAACTGTATTTCAAAAATGAAGGTGAAATAAAAACATCCCCAGAGAAACAAAGATCGAGAGAACTTACTGCTAGCAGATCTTCCTTATAAGAAATACTAAAGGAAGACCCTAATACAGGTTGAAAGGGAAATGACACCAGATGGCAACGCAAACCCTCACAAAGAACTAAAGAGAATCATGTAGGGTAAATATAAAAGACTGTATAAGTATATAATTTTCTCATTTCTTCTCTTAACTGATTTAAAAGACAAACGCATAAAACAATAATCCAAAACTTATTTGGGGAGAAGAGACACCTCCACAGTTGCCGCCGCATCGGGGATTTCCGGCTCTTTTCTCGTCGCCTTAAATTCGGATGTCTTTTATGAATAATCAAACGCAGCAAAAGTCAGCGCTATCAGGCCAGCGTTTTAAAACCAGAAAAAACGATGAAAAAGAGAGGTATGACCATACTCAGTTTCAAGACTGTGCTATTCAAGGCTTCACTGAAACTGGTGCTGATTTGGAAGCAGTAGCAAAGTGTCTCGATGCTTCTGGAGCAAAACTTGATTACCGCCGACATGCAGAAACACTCTTGGACATTCTGGTGGCCGGCGGAACGCTGGCCCCACGCGGTATACTGGCGGATGACATGATGCGCGCAGATGTTTGTGTGTTCGCAGCACAAGAAGACCTGGAGACCATGCAAACATTTGCTCAGGTTTTTAACAAGTCAATCAGGCGCTACAAATACCTGGAGAAAGGTTTTGAAGATGAAGTAAAAAAGCTGCTGCAGTTCTTAAAGGGTTTTTCAGAGTCAGAGAAGAACAAGCTGGCTATGTTGATCGGTGTTCTTCTGGCTAATGGGACACTTAATGCATCCATTCTTAATAGCTTTTCTAATGAGAATTTGGTTAAAGAAGGGGTTTCAGCAGCTTTTGCCGTAAAGCTCTTTAAATCATGAATACATGAAAAAGATATCTATGCAGTAGCTGCAAGTCTTTTTTCCTGCCAATAAACATAGCGTTGAACACTTCACCAAGTATTTCACTGAGGCAGGCTTGAAAGAACTTTCAGAATATGTTCAGAATTAGCAAACCCGAGAGCTCGAGAGGAACTCCAGAAAGAACTGCAAGAACAGATGTCCTGTGGTGATCCATGTAAGGATATAATTTCGTATGTCAAGGAGGAGATGAAAACAAAAACAAAAACAACATCCCAGAACCCGTTGTCATTGGAATAGTCTGGTAGCAGAGCAAGCCATCAGGCACTTGAATAAATACAGCCCTTTACTTGCTGCCTTTACTACCCAAGGTCAGTCTGAGCTGACTGTTACTGAAGATTCAAGAGTATTGCTATGACAACATTCATTTCATGACAGCCTTCCAGAACATAGTGGTGCTTTTTTATAAACCTGAAGTCCTGAGTGAAAAGCGCATTCTGAAGTTGTATAAAGATGCACATGTTGCAAAGGGGAGAAGTGTCTTCCTTGAGCAAATGAAAAAGTTTGTAGAGTGGCTCAAAGGTGTTAAAGAAGAATCTGAGTCTGAAGCTGAAGAAGGTGACTGAATTTTGAAACTACACCCTCAGTAAAGCGAACAGGCATTGTAGATAAAATGTCATGTCTCATGTGTCCTGGTTCGTGCATCTTCCTACCTCCCTATATCAAGCACGATGTAAGGGCGTTCATGGCAAATTTTAACGGTTTCTACGGTTACTGGAAATGTTGGGTTTAGTTTCTAAAACCAGGGTTTTTTTAAGGTTTTATTTATTTATTTGACAGAGAGAGAGACAGTGAGAGAGGGAACACAAGCAGGGGGAGTGGGAGAGGGAGAAGCAGGCTCTCTGCCGAGCAGGGAGCCCGATGCGGGGCTCGATCCCAGGACCCCAGGATCATGACCTGAGCCGAAGGCAGACGCTTAATGACTGAGCCACCCAGGCGCCCCTAAATAAATAAAATCTTAAAGAAAAAGATAAAACTTAAAAAAAAGAAAAAGGACATCCTTTTATATAACTGCAGTGCTTTTTATCAAATTCAGCAAATTCGACATTGATATAATATTATTATCTAATATAAGCAGAGAACTACCTGACTTTTTTACAAATATGAACCATTGCATTGAATGGATATAGAATAATGTATTTAACCATGTCTCTATTAATGAACATTAAGGTTAATTCCAATCTTTCACAATTTTCAATCACCAACCATGTACACATATAATTTTCTACATGTGAAAGCATTTTTTTTCTTAAGATTCTATTTATTTATTTGAGAGAGAGACAGACAGCATGAGAGAGAGCAAGCACCAGCAGAGGGGAAGGGCAGAGGCAGAGGGAGAAGCATGCTCCCCGCGGAGCAGGGAGCGGGGCTCTATCCCAGGACCCTGGGATCATGACGTCATCTAAGCCAAAGGCAGCCACCGAAGCGACTGAGCCACCCAGGTGCCCCATTTCTGTAGGTAAAATTGCCCTTCACAGGAGTTAAACCAATCTACACCATCTACCAAAATTACAAATACTATACAGTCCCCATTCAAACACTGCTGCTGTCCCAATACTGTCCTTAAGAGCAACTGTAGGCTACATTCCTAGAAGCGAAATTGCTGGGCCATAAGGTATGTTTCTACTAATGTAAAAAATCACCAAGATATATTCTTTTTAAAAATTTTAAAGTTTTTTAAAGATTTTATTTTGATCACCCAATGCCCATCACAAGTGCCCGCCTTCATCCCCATCACCTAGTTCACCCAACCCCTCACCCCACCTCCCCTCTGCTGACCACCAGTGTGTTCTCTATAGTTAAGAGTCTGTTTCTTGGTTTGTCTCTCTTTTTCCCTTTGCTCGTTTGTTTCTTAAATACCACATATGAGTGAAATCATATGCTATTTGTTTTTCTCTGACTGACTTATTTCACTTAGTATTATATTCTCTAGCTCTATCTATGTCATTGCAAATGACAAGATTTCATTCCTTTTTCTTATTTTAAAGTAATCTCTACAACCTAAGGCTCAAACTCATAACCCCAAGATCAAGAGTCGCATGCTCTACTGACTGAGCCAGCTAGGCGCCCCTCATTCTTTTTTATGGCTGAATAATATCCAAGATATATTCTTAAGAGGAATATCAATGGATACGGTAGAGTGTAAGAATGCTACTATTTGCATTAAAAAGTAGATTATATATGCATATTTTCTTGAATACCCAGAAAACTCTCAAGAAGGATATGGGTGATAGGGAAAGAGCAAACAGGAGACAGAGGTGGGCGCCTGGGTGGCTCAGTTGGTTAAGCGACTGCCTTCGGCTCAGGTCATGATCCTGGAGTCCCGGGATCGAGTCCCGCATCAGGCTCCCTGCTCGGCGGGGGGGTCTGCTTCGTCCTCTGACCCTATCCCCTCTCATGTGTTCTCTCTCTCTCATTCTCTCTCTCTCAAATAAATAAATAAAATCTTAAAAAAAAAAAAAACAGGAGACAGAGGTACAAAGGAGACTTTTCATTGTATAACTTTTTGCTTTCTGGAGGAGGAAGAATTGGGGGTAGGATTTGAAACCAGAAGGGCCCTCAGTTAGGTAGTCACTTATCAGAGCCTGTTTCTCCACCCATAAACATTAGAAAAGGAAAGCAAAATAAGGAATATTTCATTAATTTGCCAGTCATCCTTGTGCAGGGGCCATGCTGATCTTCTCTGTATCATTCCAATTTTAGTGTATGTGCTGCCAAAGTAAGCACTATGTACTTTCTTATAATAGTGAGTTTGAAATATAAATATTCCTTTAAAAATTAAATAAATGAGGGTGCCTGGGCGGCTCAGTTGGTTAAGCGACTGCCTTCGGCTCAGGTCATGATCCTGGAGTCCCAGGATCGAGTCCCGCATCGGGGTCCCTGCTCGGCGGGGAACCTGCTTCTCCCTCTGACCCTCCTCCCTCTCATGCTCTCTGTCTCTCATTCTCTCTCTCTCAAATAAATAAATGAAATCTTTAAAAAAAAAATTAAATGAAATTTGGACTCAAAATATGAGTTATACAGATTAGGCACAACCGAAGACAGACTTCAAAAATTCAAAGAAATTACTAGAATTCAGTACAAAGAGATGAAAGATGTAAAAGAGAATTCAAGAGACACACAAGACAGAGTGTGAAATCTATAATACATATAATTGGACCCCCAGAGGAAAAATAGGGACAATGGAGAGGCAATATTTGAAGATATAGTAACTGAATCTATAAGCCACAAAAAGAATTAAAATCATCCCAGAATGAAGTTAGGAGATGCCAGAAGCAATGATAAACTAGCAAAATACTTAATGTAAGTGAAGCTTAAAAAAAATGACTGTAGGGGCGCCTGGGTGGCTCAGTCGGTTAAGCGGCTCCCTTCGGCTCGGGTCATGATCCCAGGGTCCTGGGATCGAGCCCCGCATCAGGCTCCCTGCTCGGCGGGGAGCCTGCTTCTCCCTCTCCCACTCCCTCCTACTTGTGTTCCCTCTTTAGCTGTGTCTCTCTCTGTCAGATAAATAAATAAAATCTTTTTTAAAAAATGACTGTATAAAATAATACCAATGTTTATCCTATGGGATTTAAAGATAGAAGTAAAATATTACATGGTATACGCAAATAATGAATCATGGAACACTACATCAAAAATTAATGATGTAATGTACGATGATTAACATAACATAATAATAAAAAAATAAAATAATAAAATACTACATGGTATTAGTATATTAAGTTGGGAGAGGTAATTAGGTCTTAAGCATTCTAATGTCTTTGTATTACATTGGGAGAAGAGTAAGGATATTGATAAATTTCAGATATTAAGTATGCATGACAAAAATATAGAAGGTAATCACTAAAAGTAGAAATGGAATGTATAACTCCCAAATCAGTAGAGGTTACAACTGAAAAGAGGTAAAAAACAAAACTGAAAAGAGGTAGCAAACTCAATTCAGAAGAAAGCAAGGAATGAGATTACATGTAAGAAATTTTGTACAAACAGGAAAAACAGAAACCACAAAATAAAATGGTAAAAATGAATCTAATTAATGTAAATAGGTTAACCTTTCCAGTTAAAAGAGAAAGATTGTCAGAATAGATGAAAAATTTAAATAACAATACAAAAAATAGCTGTATGTTTTTTATAAGAAACGTATCTAAAATTTAGTCATGGAAAAGATGAAAGCCAAACAGTGAGAAAATACGTACCATGCCAATACTAACCTGTTGGTTAGTATTTATTAGTAGTATTTAGTACTTAATACAGGCATAGCTATGTTAATATCATATAAAATAGACTTTAAGACAAAAACATTACTAGAGAGTCATGACAAATTGATAAAAGTTTCAATTCACTAGGAAAATATAAAATCCTAAGACGTATGTAACTAATAACATAGCTTTTAATGATACACAGAAAAATCTGACAGAATTATAAAGGAGAAAGAGACACCCACTCTTCAATCATAGGGGTAGACTTGAACATACCTCTCGGTAACTGCTACAATAAAGGAAACAGAAAAACAGTGCAGAGAGAGGAGGGATGAATGACATGATCACTGAAGAACTTGACCTGAGTGACCTGCATAGAATACCTCACTGAGCAATTTCAGAGTATGCATACTTTTCAGGTATATTCAGATTATTCACAAAAATACCTGTGTATTGAGCTGCAAAGAAATCTCAAATTTCTAAGGACTGAACTAGAGGATGTTCTCTAACCAAAATATAATCAATGAGAAAAATCACTAGAAAATTCTCAGGTTTGGAAATTAAGAAATGCAGTTGTAAATAATGTATGGGGCAAAGAAGAGACCACAATGAAAACTAGAAAATATTTTGAATTGAATGAAAATGAAAATATGACATCTCAAAATGTGTGGGATGTGGCTAAGACAATGTTTACAGAAAATCTGTAGCCTTAAACATGTATGTTAGTTAAAAAAGAAAGGCAGAAATTCAATAAGCCACCCATCCATTAAAAGAATTTAGGGAAATATGCAAATTACCTCCAAGGACATACAACAGGAGTCAGGAAACTTTTTCTGGAAAGAACCAAATGGTATATATATATTTTTTACAACCCCTTAAAAGTGTAAAAACCATTCTTAGTTGGTGGGCTGTAAAAAAACAGGCTGTTGGTCAGATTTGGCCCATAGGCCACAGTTTGCTGACCCAAGAAGGAAGGACAGAATAAAGATATGAGCAAAAGTTTATGCAACAGAAAACAAATATACAACTGGAAAAAAATTCAACAAAGCCAAAATTTGTACTCTGGTAAACAAACAAACAAACAAAAAACAAAACAAAACAAAAACCAATGCAAAACAGGAGTGCCTGGCTGGCTCAGTGGGTAGAGCATGTGACTCTTGATCTAGGGATCGTGAGTACAAGCCGCATTTTGGGCGTAGAGCTTACTTGAAACAAAACAACTAGTAAAAATGATAAACTGCCAGCAAGACTGATTAAGAAAAACAGATGAAGGCCAACATTATGAATATCAGGAATGAAAAGAAACTATTATTACAGATCCTACAGATAGCAAGAGGCTATTATAATCAATTTTATGACAATAAATTTGAAAAATTAGGAGAAATAAACAGATTGCTTGAGAAATATAGAAAATCTGAATAGTCTATTAAAGACTAAAGAAAGAAACTGACTCCTTAATTTAAACATCTTTCCTCAAAGCAAACCCCATGTCCCAGGGGCTTTTCTAGTAAATTTTAGCAATCAACTAAGGTAGAAATAATACCAATCATACACAAATTTTTCTAAACACTAAAAAAGAAGAAAACTTTCTAGGTTGTTTTATGAAGTCAGCATAACCTTTTTCTCTCCTACCAAAACCTGACAGAGTTATCAGAAGAAAAGAAAAGTATAGGACAATCCCCCTCAGAAGCACAGATCAAAAAACAAGTTCAAAACATAATATGAGCAAAACAAATCTAGTAATTTATTTAAAGGATACCCTTTATGATGAAGTTGAGTTTATTTTAGGAATGCAAGGTTGGTTTGGCATTCAAAAAAAATCAACCAATAAACTTCCTCACATTAAGAAGATAAAAGAGAAAAATCATATGATCATAAAATGTTTCGGGGAGCCTGGGTGGCTCAGTCATTGAACGTCTGCCTTCGGCTCAGGTCATGATCCCAGGGTCCTGGGATCGAGCCCTGCATTGGGCTCCTTGCTCGGCGGGAAGCCTGCTTCTCCCTCTCCCACTCCCCCTGCTTGTGTTCCCTCTCTCGCTGTGTCTCTCTCTGTCAAATGAATGAATAAAATCTTAAAAAAATAAAAATAAAATAAAATAAAATGTTTCAACAAATTCAATATCCATTATGAGTTTTAAAAAATAACACTTGGGGGTGCCTGGGTGGCTCAGTTGGTTAAGCGACTGCCTTCGGCTCAGGTCATGATCCTGGAGTCCCGGGATCGAGTCCCGCATCGGGCTCCCCGCTCTGCAGGGAGTCTGCTCCTCCCTCTGACCCTCCCCCCTCTCATGTGCTCTCTCTCATTCTCTCTCTCTCAAATAAATAAATAAAATCTTTAAAAAAAAAAATTAAAAAAAATAACACTTGGCTAAGTAGTGTTATCAGAGAATGTCTTTAATCTACTGAATGGTATGAATGGTATTGACAAAAATCTGCAGGTCGCATTATAATGGTGAAACGCTGGAATAAGAGAAGGATCCTTGTTATGACCACTCAGATTCAGCAATGTCCTAGACTTCCTAGCCCAAGCAGGGACAGGAGAAAAAGTAAATGAAAGTATGTGTTATAAAAGATGAAATGCAGTTATTATTAGTATTTGCATGTGATATGATTGTAAACAAAGAAAATGCAACATAATCTCTAGTTTAGAAAAGCTAGATACAAAATCAAAACATCAAACTAAATTAATTTTTTAAAGATTTTATTTCTTCATTTGACAGAGAGAGAGAGAGAGAGCACAAGCAAGGGAATAGCAGAGGGAGAGGGAGAAGCAGGCTCCCTGCTAAGCAGGGAGCCCAACGTGGGGCTCTATCCCAGGATGCTGGGATCATGACTTGAGCCGAAGGCAGACGCTCACCAACAGAGCCACCCAGGTGCCCCAAAACTAAATTAATTTTTTTTAAAGTTTTATTTATTTATTTGACAGAGAGAGACAGCGAGAGAGGGAACACAAGCAGGGGGAATGGGAGAGGGAGAAGCAGGCTCCCGCTGAGCGGGCAGCCCGAGGCGTGGCTCAATCCCAGGACCCTGGGATCAGGACCTGAGCCCAAGGCAGACGCTTAACAACTCAGCCACCCAGGCACCCCTAAATTAATTTTTAGATAGTAGCAAAAAAGTTATTAAAATACCATTGACAATAACATTTAAAAAAGAAGAAATATGTGGAATTACGTTAATAAGAGATATGCAAGACTTCACTAAAAACTATAAATCAAATTATAGACAGAAATCAAATAAGACCTATATAAATGGAAGGATATTTCCTGTTCATGAGCTGAAAAACTCAACATTGTATGGATGTCAAATCTTCACAAGTTGGATTTGTGTCTGTATGTTTGGAACCTGACCAGCTGACTCTAAACTTGGCCTAGAGGGGTGCCTGGGTGGCTCAGTCGTTAAGCATCTGCCTTTGGCTCAGGTCATAATCCCAGGGTCCTGGGATCAAGTCCCACATCGGGCTCCTTGCTCGGCGGGAAGCCTGCTTCTCCCTCTCCCACTCCCCCTGCTTGTGTTCCCTCTCTCGCTATCTCTCTCTGTCGAAAAAAAATAAATAAATAAAAAATAAACTTGGCCTAGAATAGGCATGGTACTCTTTAAGAACAGATGGGAAGGGGGTGCCTGGGTGGCTCAGTTGGTTAAGCGACTGTCTTCAGCTCAGGTCATGATCCTGGAGCCCCAGGATCAAGTCCCGCATCGGGCTCCCTGCTCAGCAGGGAGTCTGCTTCTCCCTCTGACCCTCCCCCCTCTCATGCTCTCTCTCTATCTCATTCTCTCTCAAATAAATAAATAAAATCTTAAAAAAAAAAAAAAGAACAGAACGGGAAGACTTCAAGACAGAAATGTCAATAATTAAGGGATTGTGGCATTGGTGCAGACTGGACCATGGGGCCCAATGGGAGAGAAAGCAGAGCTGAGAGGCAGACCCTCCCATACACAGCATTTCCTTTATGGCAGGGGGGGCACTGGAGAGTGTTGGGAATTCGAGGGCCTTTGCAATCGAGGGTGCTGGGTCACTGGACAGAGATCCATGTGGACAATAATGAACCTTGACTCCACTCTGCTGTTACACACAACCATTGATTCCAGGGAGACCTCAACGGGCTAGGCAGAATAATCAATTTGACGTACTCCCTCTGCTTTATTGGATCCATTTTGCTTCTATCCATCACTGTCGTTTTGGGTCTTTGTTTCATGGTCAAAACCTCTGTGGTTTTTTTTTTTTTTTAAGATTTTATTTATTTATTTGACAGAGAGAGACAGCAAGAGAGAGAACACAAGGAAGGGGGAGTGGGAGAGGGAGAAGCAGGCTTCCCGCCGAGCAGGGAGCCCGATGCGGGGCTCAATCCCAGGACCCTGGGATCATGACCTGAGCCGAAGGCAGATGTTTAACGACTGAGCCACCCAAGCGCCCCAAAACCTCTGTTTCAATGAGTTTCATTTTGATGAGACTTTGTTGCTTTCATGTAAAAGAATACAACCTAATTGTTTTAGGTCTGTCTTGAAATTTTAAATTATTTCAATGTTTTGTTCTCCAATTTGAGACCTTTTTAAAAAGATTTCATAAGTGGGCGCCTGGGTGGCTCGGTTGGTTAAGCGACTGCCTTCAGCTCAGGTCATGATCCTGGAGTCCGTGGATCGAGTCCTGCATCAGGCTCCCTGCTCGGCAGGGAGTCTGCTTCTCCCTCTGGCCCTCCCCCCTCTCATGCTCTCTGTCTCTCATTCTCTCTCTCTCAGATAAATAAATAAAATCTTAAAAAAAAAAAAGATTTTATAAGTAACCTCTACACCCAATGTGGGGCTTCAACTTACAAACCCAAGATCAAGAGTCGCATGCTCTCCCAACTGAGCCAGTCAGGCACTCCTTCAATTTCACTTTCCAAAATCTGCTTACATACTCTTTCAGTTTTCCCCTTTTGCCCACTGTTCACTGTCAGCACGTTAGGACCCTTTGTGTACTCAGCTACACTCATCTCATCGAGGTTGGCAGAAAGTAACGTGTAAAGGTCGCATCACTCGGGGCACTGGGGGAGGTCTCTGCCAGAGTGCCTTAGCTCCACAGTCAGAATGAGAAATTGACACAATTTGAAATGGGTTTGCATTCCTTAAACTTGCAGAATTCTTTTAAGATATGACCTTATAGGTAGCAGTGTGGGAGTGATTACACTGATCCTATTTGGTTGGAACACTGGCGGGGGGGGGGGGGGGGGGGGGCGGGGGTGGAGAGAGGGAGGGAGAGGGGAGAGAGGAGGCAGCAAGGCAACCCCATCAGAATAAACAGCTTTACAGAGAAAGGCAAAAGAGGGCTCCAGGAGGGCATGCCAACAGACCAAGCTGATAGGGCTGGGTGAGAATTATCTTAATGGTGACAACTTGGTAAAAAGCTCTACCACTAAAACCTGGAAAGAACGTGTCAGGTGGGAGGAGGAATAGGGCCGATGGGATTGCTGGAAAAGAAAAGAGCTACGGTCTACCATCACACTTCTCACTAAGCACGTGAGAGCCAAAGAATGGAATCTGGCTGAACAGAGGCAAAATATATCACCTTCTGTACCGAGTGGGACCCTGAGTGATTCCAAACAAACACCAGGAGCTTAGTCTCAGGTAGGGAGCCCATCACACAGACAGAGGCATGGCTAAGGGACAAGGGCTCTGACTTCCTTCAGTGGCCACAGGGACCTAAGGATCTCTGCCGGTGGCCAGACTTGGGAGGACACAAGGAGTAAAGAGGAGGCAGGCTTCACTCTCACTGTCAGCATCCAACACTTACCTTTCCAGGTCCTCATGTTATCTAAACCGGAGAGAGAGATTCTTCTTGGTGCCATAGTGCACTCTGGCTTCTTGAGCTGCTTCTCTGGGCGCCGTTCAGAGAGATGGCTTGGCTTCGGGGGGCGGGGAGGTGGCATGTTGGACATGAGGTCTAGTTCTTTTGCCTCATAGGGCAAGGAACCTTGGTTTTTATCTACCTGAATGGTGGAATTTAAGGAAGTTTCTGGCAATGGTGAAGAACAGTGATCCCTGGTTGGCCCATTGATATCTCTGCTCCATATCAGGGCAGCCTGAGGCCTCAGGGAAGGCGCCTTCTGAGAGCCACTCCCATGGCGTGAGGGGTGGGCCAAGTTACTGGGGGGCACGGGCTGCAGGCAGTCAACAAAAACGTCATCAAATGAAGTCTGTTCCAATGAGCGGTCTGAGTTTGACCAGCTATCACATCTGGTGGGCAGACTGCGGGGAAAAAAGCATATAAATGTGACTGAAATGGAGCAAGTCCCTGGCAGAAGTCAGAAGAGGAAGGCCACCTATCCACGACAAAACCCATGCTGGTCTCTTTCCCATGCTTCCATATTCCCTCCACAGCCCTCACCAATCCCTGGATGCAGGAACCAATGGTTTGTTGATTTTTGTCATCCTATTGGTGTCAGATACATATGAAAATTCAAGGTTAGACATGAAAGCCACATGCATGACTCAGCCCTCATAGTGGTTGATGGTGATCTGTCCCCACCTTGGCTGCCGCAGGAAGAGGTGAGGGGAGACACACCCGCTAGCAGATGCTACAGCTAAATGGACTGATTTGGTCAGGCATGCTGAGCACACATGTCAGCACTAGAGCCCGCCAGAGAAGGCAGCGGAGGTTCCACAGACACAGAGAGACGTGCACATGAGCATACCTGGTGTGCCGCGGTCTTCCAGTCTCACAGTTGGACAGAATCAGATAATCAGGAAGGGAGAGAAACTCTGACTCACTTCTGCTTTCCTCGGCGGCTACGGAATTCGTGCTTAGGTCATCTCTCGGCAAGGAGGTGGGAAGGGAGCTGGCAGGGGATGGCTGGAGGGAGCAGGGCATGCGAGAGAAGCTCTCCATGGAATCTGCTGGAGAAATCATTTCCTGGGTTAACGTTTAAGAATGGCTATAGCACTCACTCACAAATCTCAAACAGCATCTACGAGGCCAAATAGAAGATGCAAATCACAGCTGGTGTTTGTACTGATGGAGGAGACCATTTCCCCAAGCTATAAACAATGTCTGGGGAAGAAGGCCAATGTTCCAAGACTGAAGTGTTGAATCAATTAAGAGTAAAAAAAGCCAAGCATTCTTGGCCTAAAAATCTGCAGTAACATAGTCTACTCACAGCTTCTTTATGGCTCTCGGCCGTAGCCCTGCATTACTGTTTATTCACTCAACAAATACACACACACACACACACACGTATATTTATGCATAACATGTATGTACATACTTACATATGCATGTGTGCAGATATGTACATCTGCATATGCAGATATATGGGCATTTCTGTCTAGGCAGAATACCTCCTATTGCACCTACTATGCGCGCAGAACTGTTCTAACTCTGCCAAGACAGACTCTGCCTTCACTGGAGTCTACAGTCCGCTAGAGGAGACAGACAAATAAAACATAAATAAAGAATAATGGTAATGATGTGTAAGGAAAAGGAAAGAAAGAAATAGGGTGTGATGGCTGGTAAAGCCGACATTTCTCAAGGAGCATGATATTCAGAGACTTCCAATGAAAAGCCGGCTTTTATTTCCCTTTGAACCATGCTGGCAGAAGTTCAGGATTCCTGAGTCCGAGTGGCCAAGAACTGCCTGAGTTCAAGTCCAGGCTCTACTGGAACCGTAGGCCTGCTACCTACCTGCTGCAAGTTTCCTTCTTTGTAAAGTACATACACCACAAAATCGCTCTGAGGATAAGCTGAGCTAATACACAAGAGCATTTAGCAGAGCTCCTGGCTACAGTGCACATGATGCGTTGACTAGCTAGGGTTGCTGGATACAGGACCAAACACTGTATGTTAAAAGCCACAAGAAAGGCCTCTGGGCGTGGTTCTCAGATGAAGAGGACTCTACTCTTACATCCTCTTAAAAACTAAGGGGGGGGTGGGGTATAGGGAATGATAAAGATCATAGGGGGTGGTTTCTGGCTTCCTCCAAATTCCCACCAGACCTGTCCACTTTCTGCCTGGTGTCTGACTCATTCCTGTTCCACTTTGGATACTGGGAAACATGTTATATATCTATGTTTTAGGATAACTCCCGGATGAGGAAAGAAATAGAGGAGACACATAACATTGCACACGGATATCTATGTAGTTTGGGCTGAAGGTAGGGACTAAGGTGGCAGAGAGCGAGCGGCAAGCCTGGAAGAATTGGTCAGGGACAGTCTGTTTGCACTGAGTTGGACTCTGGCCGGGAAGGATTCACTGCAACTTTGCAAGTAAGCTTCATCTGTTGTAGCAAGGATAAAGAGCTTGCCATCACTTCATTTCCTTTTATTTCAGTGCTTTTGAAGCTCAGTAATGTGACTGAATAGCTAACTGCACTTACTAAGCTTCCCAGGTTCATGAAAAGAAAAGGATTTTGTCCTCAGGAAGCACACGGTTCTGTGCCACCCTAGAGAGCTGCAGCTGACTCCCCACCGCCACCTAGCGTTCCAGTGTGTGTTTCTGTGGCAGGTGATAAGCATACAGTAAGGGTGGAGACGTTGAAGCCATTGGCCACTGGAACTTAGGACTGATTAACATGCTAAAGGAAATCAGAGTCAAGATCTCAAGAGGTTGAGGATCAGGGGCTCTCCAGCAAACTCCATGAAGGTAAGTGAAATGTAACGCTAGGTGCACAATACATAGGAATACATGTGCTTGCATGTGTATGAAAGAGAGAGCAAGAGTGAGCAAGCCCAGGAGTGGCCCAGGGCAACCTCAGAGCTAATTTGTCCTGCACACAGCTCAAGCCGATTGGAGATATGAGAAATTCTTCCCTGCCTATGAGAAGTAGCTGAGTTCTGTCCTTCTACCTCCCCGGGCTGAACAACCCAGTCGACAACAGAAAAACTGGAGTTCTGTGAATTACTGAAAAACACTGATATTTAATATTTCCTGGAAATCAGCAGCAGCAACAGCGTG
Source organism: Mirounga angustirostris (assembly GCF_029215605.1). NCBI lineage: Eukaryota > Metazoa > Chordata > Mammalia > Carnivora > Phocidae > Mirounga > Mirounga angustirostris. The sequence continues at coordinate 126,390,118 of NW_026991719.1, forward strand.
GGGAAAACCAGAGCCCTCCAGGACATCGTCACCCACATTCTACTTTTACTGCATCTGTTGTCTGTGGCTGATGCAAGCAAAGCTGTGGAGTGGCTTCAAAGCCACTGAAGTCACTTGTAACGTTCAGGATGTGGCACGTTCAGGCCTGAAATCTAGAACCAGGTGAAAGGAAGGCACCTCTAGCCGTGTACTTTGTGGGAACAATTCTGATATCAAGCAGCCTGTCCAGACACGCTTGAGGAGGCGGGCGGGCCTCGTCCCCGGCCCCTCCCGCGGCCACCCCCCGCACCCCCGCCCCGCGCACAGGAACCCCAGCTCTGCTCTCACCTGCGCCATCCTCCAGCTGGCCGAGGTTGCAGACCTGACTGATGCTGTACACCCACACCAGCATTTCCACCTCGGTCTTGGCCACCAGATAAAAGGTACGAGAAGTCGTCTTGACAATGAACACGAAGTTATTCTGAAACTCCTTCCGCACGAAGCCAGGGCCCACGTGCTTCCAGACGGCGCACTCGCTCAGGTCGATGGCGCGGATGGGCTTGCTCGAGTGCTTGCTCCTGTAGTACTCCAGCACGTCGGGGTTGCCGCTCATGCGGCCCCGCCGGAGGACAAACCAGCGCCTGCGCCAGGCCTGCGGAGAGGCGAAGCGACAGGGAGTTACTGCACCCACGGCGCTTGCTTCATGACAAGGACGGCAGAAAACTCAACAAGGAAATGCAAGTCCACCCAGCTTTGGATGAAACGACTAATGCACCATCTTCGAGTCTGTTTTATTCAATGACTGTAAGGACGGGTCCTCAGGACTGGAGTCGTACAATCGTCACCATGGATGCGGCAAAGGTACGTAAAAGAAACGGATGTATACTCACGCTGAAAAAAAACCTTAGTGACGAATAAGAAAGCTTTCTTACCACCATCCGGCTCAGTCCAAAAGCCAAGATCAGACATTCAAATCAGACACAGATGAGGAGTGCCCACCATTGTATCATCTAACACTGTTATTTAACTTCTAGAGAGTTGCTCAACAAGAAAGGAAGAATCATATACATTTGACTTCATCATCTGAAGTTGACGACTGTCTTTCTGTAAACCCCCAAGTGCTCTACCAGAACCCATTTAGTCTCCAAAAATATCCTATGGGAGAGGTAACTATTTTTATGTCCATTTTCTGTATGAGAACATTGAGGTTCAGAGAAATTAACTAAGGTGTCCAGCTGGAGGAAGGGATTTGAACTCAAGTGAGGATGGAAGAACTAGTAATGAGTGTGAGGTAAAAGAAAAAGTAGAGAGGGGGAGTATAGCCAATTCTTTAGGGATGTCTGACTATAAAGTGGGAGAGCTCTGGGCCAAAGGATTTTTTTAAATTTTATTTTAGAGACAGAGCAAACAGTGGGACGGGGAGAGGGAGAGGGAGAGAGAATCTAAAGCAGATTACACGCTGAGCACACAGCCCAACTCAGGGCTCAATCCCATGACTCTGAGGTCATGACCTAAGCCTAAACCAAGAGTTGGTCGCTCAACCGTATGTGCCACCCCAGTGCCCCCAAAGGATTTTTTAAAAAAGATTTTATTTATTTGACAGCAAGAGAGCACAAGTAGGGTGACCAGCAGAGGCAGAGGGAGAAGCAGGCTCCCCACTGAGCAGGGAGCCCGATGTGGGGCTCAATCCCAGGACCCTGGGATCGTGACCTGAGCCGAAGGCAGACGCTTAACGACTGAGCCACCCAGGTGCCCCTTGAATTTTTTTTTTTTTTTAAAGATGGAAGACACTTAAGCATTCACCTCGTAAATCACAGTGTTTCCCAATCCGGGATTGGGACGCCCCACAGGGCATCTGACGAGAGGCATGTTTTGCATGTCCTAAAGGTTGGGGGTGGAGCAGGACAGGAATTGTCTGGCCCAAAGCTATCATGCCCTGTTGAGAAACACTAAAACAATTAAAAGGAACTTTCCTCACTGCAACAGGAATCTCAGAAAGAGCCAAGCATTGAGGTAAAATGATCAGGGAAAGCTTAGTCCATGCTCAGGAAAGAGAATGATGTTCCAAAGAAGCATGGCTCTGCATGCCACGGGATCTACTAGGGAAGACCTAGGGCTCCTCGGCTCCTCACTTACCCCTGACCTAGAATGAGCTACGTCCTTGGGTATGAGGCCTAGGAAAAGATGTTTATTGCAATTGACCGTGGCCCCGCCATTCTAAGGAGTCCTCAGTATCTGTAAACTTCCCTGCCCTCTCCTGGAGAACTTCCTCAAGTTCCCCATTTTCTCACAGGCTGACAGGCCAGCAGCAGGGCTCTTAACCATTGGAGATACTCGCTGTTGCAGTTGGCAAATGCCAAGTGGAGAGATTTATAGCTCTGTGGTTTGCTCTTCTGAGCAGGGGCATGTGTGACAGCAGGAAGTGTGGGCTTCTGCCAGGAGGCATGGTGACCACTGGGACAGGAAGTCTTGTATCTCGAGCTTCATGTATGCCTGACACATTTATAAGCCCACCAGCTTAGACCAGGATGCCAGGGAAAAAGGAAAAGCTGCCGTCTGGAGTGTTCTCAGATCCCTCCCTGCCCAGGGCACATGAGATCCAAGGCAGCAGAGAACCTGGTCAAGCACTGAAAGGGGGAAGGCCAATCATCACAAATGGCCTATGTCTCCTCAGACTAGAAAACCCTTTTGAAGCAAGGGGCAGCCATGAGAAGGTGGGCAGCCGCTTCACGCTGGGTTGGGACAAGGAGGGGAAAACGGTGCCTGGCAGGTGAGCCCTGGCTTGGTTCTGCCTTTACAGACACTAAACCTCTGAGATGTTTGTCCACTCGGAAGAGGGACAAAACAGTGTGATTAAGTCCTTGTTTTTTTTTTGTTTTTAAGATTTTATTTATTTATTTGAGAGAGAGAGAATGAGAGACAGATCACATGAGAGGGAGGAGGGTCAGAGGGAGAAGCAGACTCCCTGCCGAGCAGGGAGCCCGATGCGGGACTCGATCCCGGGACTCCAGGATCATGACCTGAGCCGAAGGCAGTCGCTTAACCGACTGAGCCACCCAGGCGCCCAAGTCCTTCTTTTTGAGACAGGAGAAATAACAGCATGTTTGTGTGCTCATGGGAATGATGCAGGAGGACGAGAAAAATTACTGATTCAATAAATTCCTGTTGCAAAAACATGGCATCGGATGGGGTGGGGCCACTAAACAGGAGAGAAGGAGCTCAAGCATCACTATGGGCTTTGGAACATGGGGGGATGGGAAACTGGGCAAACAGGAATATGAGCCCTAATCCCTGGCTTCCCCGAGATGGTGCAGGCCCAGGGAAGGGGTCCAGAGGATGAGGGAACACCACGTGTGCCTGCTAAGGAAAGCCTTCATGGGGATCCTGGGGTACCCCAAACTTTCCAAAGGCGACTTTGGTAGGGAAATGTGAAGAGGAACTTTGTTGTACTTCCCAAAAATGATTCTAAAAGAGGAAGTCAAACCGAGTGCAGAACCAAGTTTCAACTTAATTGCTCTTAGTTTTATGGGAACAGCTTTCTCATCCTTTAATAGTTTTGGGGGGGAAAGTAATATCAAGAATCACCACGCATCCTGCCAGATGATGGAGACAGAGAAGGGGGTGAGAGCTGGTCCCTAAAAGAGCCTGCTCTCTGGCTGGGATGGTAAAGAGGTAGAAATATGAAATGGGTAGATTTCAACCCGGGCAATGACTGCAGTGGCAGAGGGGTCAGCCAGGAGCAGCAGGCGTGCCAAGAGGAGAATGACATGGACATGTCTCGGCTCCACTCATTTGTTCAACAACTATCTCTTGATGGCCTACCATGCAGACCGTGGGAAAACAGAGGTGCACAAGGCACACGCCCTGCCACTCAGTCTTGTGGGCAGCAGGGGAGGCGGGCAGACGGATAAACAGACAATTGTTTAGGGAGGTAAGCACTATGATAACGGAAAGCCCAAATTCTAGGGGAACACACAAAAGACACAACTCTATCAGACTGGTGGGCCTGGGGAAGCTTCCAGGATGGCTAAGCTGAGCCTGAAGAAGGGCCAAAGAAGCAGCCAGGGCAAAGGCACTGTGGTGAGGGCTTATATTCCAGTTATTTTGTTTCTTTTTTGTAATGCAAGTGTCTGACTTAAGCTTTGATTGCTGAGGCATCCATTTCAAAGAGGCTTCTACTTCAAAGACACTTTCTCCCAGGAACACATGGCCACAACAACAAGATGGAGAGCAGGGCCCCTCACCCCACCGAGGCACCGCGGTTGATTTTGGTAACTGACCATTTGGGCCGCTTGTTTTTTCTCTTCCCACGCTTGTGTTTCAAACTCACCGATAGTAAGCCCATGAAACCCTATGCCCCCACCCTTGACCCTAATAAACGCATAACCCCAGGCCCCCGTGAGCACTCTCTCTACTGACGACCTTGCTGTGTAGCCCCAGGTGTTCTGTGTCATTTCCAGGCCTCGTAAGTAAAACACTTTTATTTCTTCAAAATTTCCTAATGGTTGTTGCTAAGGGGCATCTTGCAATCATAGTAAGAACCACAAGGGCTACTGAGGGGCTGAGACCGGCCTGACAGGCACCAGGATGGAAGACGCACGAACAGAGAAGGGCAGGTAGTTGGCAGGCCTGTGCAGCAGGCATGGAAGCAGAAGGAAAAATGACAATCACCCAGTAACTTCAATAGGAAGCAGCATAACTCACCAGCCCGCCCTCCCTCAGGGTTTTATTTTACTTTTATTTTGTATTTCTTATTTTTTTTAAAGATTTTATTTATTTATTTGACAGAGAGAGAGAGATAACGAGAGCAGGAACACAAGCAGGGGGACTGGGAGGGGGAGAAGCAGGCTTCCTGGAGATCATTACCTGAGCCGAAGGCAGGCGCTTAACCATCTGAGCCACCCAGACGCTCCAAAACTTTATTTTTTTTTTAAAGATTTTATTTAGGGACCCCTGGGTGGCTCAGTCGGTGAAGCATCTGCCTTCAACTCAGGTCATGGTCCCAGGGTCCTGGGATCGAGTCCCGCATTGGGCTCCTTGCTCAGCGGGGAGCCTGCTTCTCCCTCTCCCACTCCCCCCTGCTGCTTGTGTTCCCTCTCTCGCGGTGTCTCTCTCTCTGTCAAATAAATAAATGAAATCTTTAAAAAAAATAAAGATTTGGGGGTGCCTGAGTGGCTCAGTCAATTAAGCATCTGCCTTTGGCTCAGGTCATGATCTCAGGGTCCTGGCATCGAGTCCTGCATCGGGCTCCCTGCTCAGCGGGGAGCCTGCTTCTCCCTCTCCCTCTGCTGCTCCCCCTGCTCATGCTCTCTCTCTCTCAAATAAATAAATAAAATCTTTAGAAAAATAAAAATAAAGATTTTATTTATTTGAAAGAGAGCGAGCGAGCATGAGCGGGGAGAGAGGCAGAAGACAGGGACAAGCAGGCTTCCCACTGAGCAGGGAGCCCGACGTGGGGCTCCATCCCAGGACCCTGGGATCATGACCTGAGCTGAACGCAGACGCTTAACCGACTGAGCCACCCAGGTGCCCCGAGATCAAAACTTTAAATTATAGTGCTTAGGGGATGCTCATTGGAGTGACAAGAACATTAAAAAATTGCAAAGAAGAGATTTCTACACATGCCAGGGTAGAACTAACCTACAGGGAGAAGGAGGTCATGACTGAGGTGAGGTACATGGAGACGTTTCAGCCCGGGGTGGTAAAATTATTTTCCAACTGGCTGGTGGTTAGAAGGGGGCTCATCTAATAATAATTAAACCATAATTTGTTCTATGTGGTTTGCTATATTTGTGTTTTCTTCTGTGATAAAAAGAATTTTATTTTTTAAAAGATTTTTATTAATTTATATGAGAGAGAGAGTGTGTGTGTGTGAGAGAGAGAGAGCGTGCGAGTGCACGAGCGGGGGGAGAGGCAGCAGGCAGAGGGAGAAGCAGGCCTCCCGCGGAGCAGGGAGCCCGATGCAGGGCTCGATCCCGGGACCCTGGGACCATGACCCGAGCTGAAGGCAGATGCTTAACACTTAACCGACTGAGCCACCCAGGTGCCCCAATAAAAAGGATTTTAAAACAATTCCTCTGGAGGGGCGCCTGGGTGGCTCAGTCGTTAAGCGTCTGCCTCCGGCTCAGGTCATGATCCCGGGGTCCTGGGATCGAGCCCCGCATCGGGCTCCCTGCTCAGCGGGAGGCCTGCTTCTCCCTCCCGCTCCGCCTGCTTGTGCTCCCTCTCTCGCTGTGTCTCTCTCTGTCATATAAATAAATAAAATCTTTAAAAAAAAAAAACAATTCCTCTGGAGAGGGCATGTTCACGGATCCATTCGATAAACGGTTATTAATTGCCTACCACATGCCAGGCACTGTGCACAAAGGGAAGAAGAGAATTTCTAGGCCCACAGAGGGGCCTCACATCCTCTGCTGCTGTCTCTTCTCCCTTGGGAGCTGGTTTCCATGGCTGCACTGAACTCCACCTTCTCTCCCCTTGGACCTCCTCTGCTGGGCAGCTCATGAGCAACTCGGGAAGCCAAGATGGAAAGCGGGGGGAAGTCAACAGTTCTGGATAGACTGTGAAGACGAGCATGTCCTGCACCAAGAGGATCTAGAAAGCAAAACCACTATGCAAACAATTAGCCACAATTATGACTCAGAGAAACAGAGTACAAGAAGGGGGGGCTGGATTAAAAGTCAGGACCTGCATTTGAATTCTGATTCTACGTCTGACTTTCTGGGTGACCTGGAGCAGTTAACTTGACTGCTGCGAACCTCAGCATCTGCAAATGGACATGATATGCCTTGGCCTGCAGTGAAGCAATGAGAAATGGACAGCAAAACATTATCAATTTGAAAGTAAATTATAAAAAAAAAAGAAAGCAACTTATAAAATGATGATGGGATTTGTCACCAGGGCACAAGGCACTGCTTGCCCTGGGGAAACTGCTTCTCCTCTTCTGGAACCCATACCCCTTGCCGTGCAATAGTGGGTTCTGAGGGCTTTTCCAGTTCTGATAATCAAAGATCTGTTTCCCATCAGCCTTTCCTGCCACAGCCACCAAGCTGACTCATGACCACCCCACCAGTATCATCTCCAACAACAAAAACCTGCAACATCCTGTAACCTTGCGGAAAAGTGTTTATGCTCATTCCTAGAATCCGAGAAGGGCTAAAACTGAGCTCCTCCAGGAAGGTGTGTCTAGGTCACAGGTCTGTTTATTTTTATGGAATTGTTAGCGGAATAACTGAATCTCATCCTTCTAAGAGTAGAAGCTATGTGTTGTTCTCCTCTTAAACCAACCCAACTTGCTGACTTCATAATTTACAAACACCTCCTGGTTTGTTTCTCGATACACAGTGACCCACCAGGTTAAACAAAAGTGCAAGTGCCGGCAAGGCTGAGGTGGGGCTGTGCAACGGTGATCTAGGGAAGGGGGGCTGAGACTTGAATCTGAACTTCTCCGTGTCCCCCGCCCCCCCCCCCCAGCTCATATGCTGAAGTCTTAACCCCCAGTGCCTCAGAGCGTGACTGTATTTGGAGACAAGTTAAAGTGAGGCCATTAGAGTGGGACCTAATCCAATACGACTGGTGTCCTTATAAAATGGAAAACTTGGACACATACATAGAAGGAATATATCGCGAAGACGCACAGGGAGGAGACGGCTATCAACAAACCAAGGAAAGAGGCCTGGAATAGATCCATCTTCCCAGCTCTCAGAAGGAACAAACCCTGCCGACAGCTGGGTCTCAGACTTCTAGCTTCTGAAATCATGAGACAATCAATTTCTGTGGCTTAAGATCCAGCAAAGAAATACATTCCTCAGCCTTTATTATGTATTTGAACCACCTGGGAGAACTTTTATTTCTAGCCACATTGGTGTACCTGGCACTGAACTTATCTCCTACCCATAAAACCAACTAGAAAACTACACCAAGTATATGCAACAATTGCTTTTAAACACTGGATGACAGTCAGTGCAGGGCTGGGACCTGCATGAGAAGAGAAACAAAAGAGGTCAGCCCAACGACCACCCTGGCTTTCAGCCTATAGGCCCATTTCCAGACTACAGTACAGGGAGGTGTCCCAAACAGATTACAGCATTGTTGCAGAGTTGGGAAGACAGAAATAAAAATTCTGGATGGTTGAGATGGCTGAACTTCACAGGGAAAAGTACCAGAGAGGAGGGAGCCAGGTAAGTAAAGAGTTCCAGAAATCCACATAGGAATTCCCTCATAAGACTTCAGCTGAGGGGCGCCTGGGTGGCTCAGTTGGTTAAGCGACTGCCTTGGGCTCAGGTCATGATCCTGGAGTCCTGGGATCGAGTCCCGCATCGGGCTCCCTGCTCGGCAGAGAGTCTGCTTCTCCCTCTGACCCTCCTCCCTCTCATGCTCTCTGTCTCTCATTCTCTCTCTCTCAAATAAATAAATAAAATCTTTAAAAAAAAAAAAAAAAGACTTCAGCTGAATACTAACAAGCACGTGTGTGGGGTTAAACTCCACGAGGTGAATGCAGTAACAGCTACTGGAGACCCACAAACTGAACAACCACCAGAGCTCACACAGGACTGGGACATGTCTAAGTTCTGATCAGCTAGACTAGAAAAACCTGAAACATTCAGTAAATACTCTTAGAAAGGCCACAGCTTAGAGTTAGAAATAGGCCAAACTAGCCCTGGAGTGTAACTACCCTAGCTTTGCCCTAGGAAAGCTTAAAAAGAAGCCTTGAGGGGGCGCCTGGGTGGCTCAGTAGGTTGAGTGTCCGACTCTTGATTTCAGCTCAGGTCATGATCTCAGGGTCCTGGGATCGAGCCCTTTGTGGGGCTCCCTGCTCAGCGGGGAGTCTGCTCAAAATTCTCCCTCTCCCTCTGCCCCTCCTCCTGCTCTCTCTCTTAAATAATTAATTAAATAAATAAATCTTTAAAAAAAAAACAAAAACAGCAGCAGCAGCCTTGGAATGATCAAGCTGATGATCTTCAAGTTACTTAATTGCCTGCCAGAACAAAGTTCAGCACTTTGTAAAGGAAGATAATAAAATCCAGATACTCTACAATATTTACAATGTAAATAATCCCCCCAAAACTACTAAAAATGGAGTCAGGAAAATGTAGCTCATAATCATGAAAAAAATCAGTTAATACACAGAAGCCTAAAAATCACAGAGATGACAGAATAAGCAGACAAGAATTTAAAACAGTTCTATTGTTTGAGGTTTAAAGGAAAACATGTTCATAATGAGAGGAGAAATAGACAAGAACAAAATCGAACTTGTGGAGGTAAAAAATACATATTTGAAATGAAACATTCATTGGATGGGTATAACAGCATATTAGACACTGAAGAAGTGACCGGTGAATGTGAAACACAGAAAGAATACCTGGGAGAGAACAGAAACACTCAGGGAGCTGCTAAAAATGCACAGAGACTAATTCAGCAGGCATTTGTAATGAATATCTCGGCAGACAGGGATGCATAAAAGCAGCCCCCTTTCTTTTTTTTTAGATTTTTAAAAAATTTATTTATTTGAGAGAGAGATAACAGAGGGAGAGGGAGAGGGAGAAGCAGACTCCCTGCTGAGCAGGGAGCCCAACTTGGGGCTCAATCCCAGGACCCTGAGATCATGACCTGAGCCGAAGGCAGATGCTTAACCCACTGAGCCACCCAGATGCCCCTATTAATTTCTTTTAAAAGATTTCATTTATTTATTTGACAGAGAAGGAGAGAGCACAAGCAGGGGGAGTAGCAGAGGGAAAGGGAGAAGCAGGCTCCTCGCTGAGCAGGGAGCCCGACGTGGGGCTCGATCCCAGGACCCTGGGATCATGACCTGAGCCGAAGGCAGACGCTTCACCAGCTGAGCCACCCAGGCGCCCCTAGCAGCCCCCCTTTCTACAGGTAAGTGGCCAGAGATGAGAAGAAAGGAAGGAGTCAAGAGACATAGCATGCACAAAATTTGAGCAGAGAATTCTAACCTTTTATGGGTTATGAACCCCTTAGAGACATGATGAACTACACGGACCTTCTCTCGTCAGAAACACGCAAGTGCCCGCATGCTCTCTCTCTATCTTTCTCTTGCTCTCACTCTCTCCCACACACACCCCCACCCCCCACCCCCCATCCCCATTCTGGACTGCCTTCCCTTATCGAACTACACAACACTCTCCTTTACTGGCCTCTTCCAGTTTCATGTCCCTTAACTACCATGTATTTGATGATGATTCACAAAATTATGTTTCCAACCTGGATTTTTCCCAAGAATTTTAGACCCATATAACCAACAATCAGACATCTCCACTTATATATCTATCTCTTAAACTTAACATGCCCCAAAACTAAGCTCTCAGTTTCATGCGTCTCAAATCTACTCCTCTTCCAGCCTTCCAATACCTCAGTAAATGGTACCACCATCCATTCATTTTCTAAATCCAAACCTTGGGGTGATCCTTGCTTCCACTTTCCACATCCAATGCATTAACAAGTTCTTTTAACTCTACTTTCAAAACATTCCAAATCAACCCACTTCTCTCTATGCATCCCCTACAACCACCCTGGTCCGAGTCACTCACATCAACTCTCAACCCCAATAAATTCGTTCTCAAGAGAGAAGTCAATGACCTTCTAAAAACCTAAATCTGATCATATTGCTCCATTGATTAGCCCCTTCCGAAGGTTTCCCGATGCCTTAATAGTAAAATCCAAACTCTAACGTGGCCCAGAAAGTCCCACATGAACTGGCCCTGCCCATCTCAATCACCCTCTTGCTCTTTCACACTGGTCTTTTTGATGTTCCTGTCACTGAGACTTCAACTTCATTGTCATCTCCTCGGAGACCTTCTCTGATCATCCAAATTAAAGTGGCCAGCCACAATCATTCTCCACAACATCACCCTATCTTAATTCCCTCCAGGCCACTTTCAATACCTGGTATTTTTCTTGTTTGTTCGAGATTTGCTGTCTGTTCCCCCACCCCCCCACCCATCCCCCACTGCTTTGTTCTGTGGGCTTAGCACTGCCTGGCACAGAAGAGTTGCTCAGTAAATACTTGTTGAATGAATGAATTCCACACAATTTCACGGTATCATAGACCTAGGTTTAAAATACTACTCTTGAGAAACAGGACTAGCTTTGTGGGTTCATAACAAACCTCATCACCAGGATTTCCTCTTCATATATCTATGTACCAAGAACTGGGGATGTGATGCTGAACCAGGTAGACATGATCTCTAAGCTGGACTTTAGGCAGTCAGGCAAGGCTTGGTACTGGACCTTTATTTTTTTTTTAAGATTTTATTTATTTATTTGAGAGAGAGAGACACAGCGAGAGAGGGAACACAAGCAGGGGGAGTGGGAGAGGAAGAAGCAGGCCTCCCACCAAGCAGGGGGCCCGATGCAGGGCTCGATCCCAGGCCCCGGCAGCATGACCTGGGCCGAAGGCAGACACTTAACGACTGAGCCACCCAGGCGCCCCTATTTATTTTTTGTAAAGATTTTATTTATTTATTTGACAGAGAGAGAGCAAGCACAAGCAGGGGGAGTGGCAGGAAGAGGGAGAGGGAGAAGCAGGCTCCCCGCTGAGCAGGGAGCCCAACGTGGGACTCGATCCCAGGACCGAGCTGAAGGCAGATGCTTCACCGACTGAGTCACCCAGGCACCCTGGTACTGGGCTTTTAAATCAAACACTATAAATGCTCTATCCAGACACTGCAGCATGTTGTTCAGGATTAAACTGGGGTGTGAGAGTGATCAGTGAAGCATACCTAAGATGAGCTTTTATCAGTTACTACAACAGATAATCAAGGCTGAAGTTTATAAAGGATCGACCTTAAAAGTTTGAGCACTTTATTCGTGCACTCAATTTTACTTGTACAATAAGATAAACCTGGCTGGGTTCGAGCAAGTTTCTTGGGCTCCAGAATTCACTCCAATAAAACTGCAGTGGCCCGTCTGGATTGTGTCCATTGTTGAAAGACACTGAAATGAACTGAGAAACATCCTGAAAGTCTCTGAGGCTGTAAAAAGACACCTCGGGTTTAAACTTCTTTTCTGGCCAGAGTGATTACTGGCCCTTTGTTTCAGCGGAATTGGCCCCCTGCCCCCTCTGCAGTGGTGAAATCCCAAAGCTATGAAATCATTTCCTCCACATACGCACAGGATGGGTCAGCAACCTGCCTTCGTAGCCAGGCTTTCCAACTCAGGCTGAAGGAACAAAACCCACATGTAGCTGAGGTGTTGACCCTTCAGCATTGCTGTCCTCTCAGCGATGGCAGTTTCGGACTTAACCTGTCAAAGCGACTGTGTGGGCCTCTTCGCCTTCTGATCCATCAACGTGCTCCACTCTGTCCTGGCCAAGAGTATCCAGAGCTCCAGAATTTGCTGCTCTGATTCCGACTGCTCCGATTGCTTCTAAGCATTGCTCTCCTCCTGAGCTGCTCCTTCAGTGGCTGCAGGATATGCCTCCGATTAGAAGAGAACTGTTGCTAAGAAGCTACTCTCTGGGCGACTTAAGCCTGTTCCGACCTCACCTGTATGCCCTGGGATGGCAAGAACATCTCCTGTTTGGGTCCCTGAAGTGCCTCCAGCATCTTTAGCAGTCTTGGCAACGCAATACATACGTGATGTGTGCTTGTGGACTGACGGACGGCCTGCAGCATGTGGCTGTAAGGAGTTAATAGGAAGGACCCTCGTGTTGGAACACGACAGCAGTGGGGCTCACGTGAAGCTCCATGTGCTGAAACCGCATGCGAATGAGTGACACTAAGGGAATGAGAGGCCACCAAGCCTCCTCGGGATCTCATTAAATAAGTTTACAAAAAGATCCTCGATCCACAAGAAATCAAGAAAGCACAGAAAAGGGAAACCTCGAAGACGTGGGGCAAACAAAAGGCACAAATCAGATGCTTGATTTCAATCCAAGTGCATCAACACTTACATTAAATGTAAAGGGACTCAAGGCTTCGGTGAAAAGACATTTATTGAATGGGATGTGTGCAGGGGATAGAAAGAGAAATAGGACGCAGGCTCTGCTTTTATAATGCTCACAGTGGTCTTGTGGGCCAAGTGCCGTGACAGAATGTGCTGCGTGGATGAATTCACAACTGCAGAGACAGAGGACGAACCTAGAGAGGTGGCAGCTGGGTGGTGGAAGATGTGGTGGGGGTAGAACTGATAGGAACTGGCCCACTAGAGGAGTGCGAGGGCTCCCAGCAGAATCAGAGGCTCTGGTTTACTACTATTGTGTCATGTGTTATCAACTGCATGGAACAAGGGCAAATGAGATTTCACTGATGGCATTTCTTTCTCTGACACGTTTATCAACTTATATTCATAGTGCTGTGAAGCGGTCAAGGCAGCTAATTTTCCAGAAAAGGAAGCTGGTCCTCAGAGACATGAAGTGTCTTGTCCATTAATCCAAGTTTCATGGCTCCTCTTTCAGTGTTCAAGAACATTCTTTAACTTAAGAAATTGAATAAAAATTATTTGAAATTAGGGACACCTGGGTGGCTCAGTCGGTTAAACGTCTGCCTTCGGCTCAGGTCATGATCCCAGGGTCCTGGGATCGAGCCCCGTGTCGGGCTCCCTGCTCCGTGGGAAGGCTGCTTCTCCCTCTCCCACTCCCCCTGCTTGTGCTCTCTCTCTTCTATATATATATATTTGACATATATATGTGTAATAAATAAATAAATAAAATCTCTTTAAAACATCAATTGAAATGAAAGAAAAGAGAAAACAGTAGGAGTTGGTTGGTGACCCAGGAAGATATCTTAAAATGTCACCAGGCAGGTTTTCAAGCTGGTTGCTCCTACCACTCCTGCAGTTTACTGGGAGGTGTGGGGGGGGAAACAGTGACAGAGTATTACCCTCAAAGTCACTCGTTAGAGCCCTTTCCGCAAAGACCGTGTTAGCCCGCAGAACTGTCAAAACCATTTCCCCTAATTTAGCTCTGTCTTCCAAAGTGGAATATTTTTGTCTCTTTACATACATCCTTCTCTAGAGTCCAGAAGACACGGAGGAAGAAAAGACAAGAGAACTAAGACTTGCCCTTGTCTGATTTACTGACTCCATTTCCTCTTGCATTCCTCCTCATCACTGTTCCCCTGTGAGCAGGTTTCCCCCACTGGGTTTTTCTTGGTGGTGTGTTGAAGTGGACTGAGTGAATGCTAGTTAGTGTTTAGAAAACCTAACAACTCAGTCACTGCCTGCCATTTGTAAGGGCCCCCAGGAATGTTGGATGTGGTCCCAGAACCTGAGATGAAGGGGAGCATTTGGCAACGGCTTGGAGCTCCCATTCTCTTCCCAGTGGTTTCACCATGAAAACGCTCAGGAAGTTTGGGGTGTGTTTATGGGTTGCAAAAGGTGAAAATCATCAAAGAAACAGAATTCTGGATAATGTTCTACTTTCTCTCCGCCTTCTACTTCCTTGCCAAGGGGGACCGCAAAAGCCATGGGACCCAAGGGCAGCAGGTTGGGAATTTCCAGGAGCATGTTATACTGCTCCTCTTTGTCCTGGCTCAGTGCCACTAGCCCTGGGATTGCTGGTGACCCTTCAGCCTGATGGCCTGTAACCTTCTGTTCGCTGCCAGATAGAGCTAGGACTTGTCCCAGGCATGGAATAACTTCCTGTGATTGTCCTGGAGATGGCCTGGCCCACAGGATCAGCTTCCATGGTTGTCAACAGAGGCAGAAAAGTCCCGTATCTCTGCAATGTGGTGAGCCTTGGAAGGAGGAATCCTGAGGAGGAATGTTCAGCAGAGATAAGTGTGCCACACTGCATGACATGGACTTGACCTTCCTCATGTATTGTCAGTCCAAGTGCCACTGAGTGTCCTGGCTAGTTTCTCATTAGTTCTTACATGGCAGATTCTTAGAGGTCATTAAGACCAGCTAATCAACTTTGCAGGTGTTGTGAACCTGGAAGGGTCACCAATACATTAGGTATCAGGCTCAGGATGCAAAATGATGGGTTGGAACAATGGGCCCAAACCAACACAGGAATAAACAGCTGTTTGAAACTAGTAACTAGTTTCTGTGATAGATTAAGAGTCTGAGGTAGAACCGAAACACAAAGGAGGTGATCAAGTCTGAAGGAACATTTGAAATGACAACTTGACCACTGAGCTGGTTGATGGGGAAATCTTTTAAAGCAGGGTACCTGCAAAGGCATGAACGTAGAATAAACTTTTAAAAATCATCCTCATCCCAAAGTGTTGGGTACAGATAATGGTGATGGTTATACAACATCATGAATGTATTTATATATTTTTTTAAGATTTATTTATTTTAGGGGTGCCTGGTGGCTCAGATGGTTAAGTGTCTGCCTTCGGCTCAGGTCATGATCCCGGGGTCCTGGGATCGAGTCCCGCATCGGGCTCCCTGCTCTGCGGGAAGCCTGCTTCTCTCTCTGCCTCTCTCTCTCTCTGTCTCTCATGAATAAATAAATAAAATCTTAAAAAAAAAGATTTATTTATTTTAGAGAAAGAGAGAGTGAGCACAAGAGCAGGGGGAGGGGCAGAGGGAGAGAGAGAATCTTCAAACAGACTCCCCGTTGAGCACGGAGCCCGACTCAGGGCTCAATCTCTCGATCGTGAGATCACGACTTGAGCGGAAATCAAGAGTCCAACGCTTAACTGACTGAGCCACCCAGGTGCCCCATTAATGTATTTAATGCCACTGAACTTTACACTTACGAATGGTTAAAATAACCAATATTATATTATGTATATTTTACTACAATAAAAAAGTGACAAAACAGTACTTTCACATCCATGGGTGTCTGTCCTCTAGGGACATTCCCCACTGCTCAAGGTACGAGGGCTTCCGGGACTGTCACCGAAGTACCAGAGCAACAGAAAGATCTGAAGTGACACAGATTTCGCAAAATATACAGCAATAATAATAGTTAACACAGGTGTCCCAGGAACCATTCTAAGTGCTTTGGATGGATTGAATTAAATCATTTAACCTTCGCATGGACGCTGTGAGGTACACACTCTTCATACATATGAGGAAACTGAGGTGCGTGAGCTAACATGCGGCAGAAGTGGGCTTTGAACTCAGACCATCTAC
The DNA here is from genome assembly GCF_029215605.1 of Mirounga angustirostris. Lineage (NCBI taxonomy): Eukaryota > Metazoa > Chordata > Mammalia > Carnivora > Phocidae > Mirounga > Mirounga angustirostris. The sequence continues at coordinate 126,406,141 of NW_026991719.1, forward strand.
CTCAGGAGCCCGGGTCTTAACAGTGTGCTCTAGTGAGATCAGAAGCTGCTATCCACTGACTACAGCTGTGTAGGTCAAGGAGCTTAGAACGCCCCAAGAGTGAGTCAGGAAGAAAATACAGCACCATTTTATCAAAATGAGCTCAGTCTAGCAAGAGATCTTCTCATTTTCCTCAAATACAGGAATTTGGAAAACATTTGGAAAACCTGGTCTCTTGGGTTATTAGATATAAGATATCTGAGCTTTAGGGGCGCCTGGGTGGCTCAGATGGTTAAGCATCTGCCTTCGGCTCAGGTCATGATCCTGGAGTCCCGGGATCGAGCCCCACGTCTGGCTCCTGACTCGGCGGGGAGCCTGCTTCTCCCTTGCCCTCTGCCTCTCCCCTGCTCATGCTCTCGCTCTCTCTCTGTATCTCTCTGTTTCAAATGAATAAATAAAATCTTAAAAAAAAAAAAAAAGATATCTGAGCTTTAATGCTGAGAAGAATCTTTTTAAAATGCCCCAACAGTGCCTGATGCCTAGAGGGAGCTCAGTAAACCTTGCTGAATAAATTAGTGAATCTCTCTATTTCACTGCAGGTAGTGTCAGATTAAATTCTGCCTGGATTAAAGATTCACATTTAAAAAGGAAATTAGAGGGACGGCTGGATGGCTCAGTGGGTGAAGCATCTGCCTTGGGCTCAGGTCATGATCTCAGGGTCCTGGGATCGAGCCCTACGTCGTCTGGCTCCCTGCTCAGCGAGGAGTCTGCTTCTCCCTCTGCCACTCCCCCTGCTTGTGTGCTCTCTCTCTTTCTCTCTCTGACAAATAAATAGATAAAATCTTTTTAAAAAAAGAAATAAGATAACTAAAAAGGAAATTAGAACACTATTGCAAACACAGAGGTGGACATTTACCTAACCCTGGCAGCTGGAAATGCTTCCTAAAAACATGGTACCACTGCCAGAAATGCTGAAGAGAAAACAGTGCCACGGATGAATTCCTAAAAAATAGAGATGTCTGTGCTTGACGCACGTGTGTTACGTGTGAGCCTGGGGTGTAGGCAGGTGGAAGGGAAGGGAAGAGAAGAAAGTGAGCAGGAGACGGAGGGAGCCATCCTCAAAGGGTCCAGCTTGGATGGTGGCAGCACCTCAGGGCGGGTGGGGCATCAAGCCGTCAGCGACAGCTCTAAACACTCTTCTGACTAGAGGAAGTTGCCAAAACCACCTCCCAGCCTCTGGCCAGCACAAACTGTGAATCAATAGAAGCTACTCCGCCCAAGAGACCACAGGGCACCCGTGTTTATTTAAGCTCCTGTCTCAGCACGGGAGAAGTGAAGATCCCAGAGGGTGCCAGCCTGGACACTTATCCCTGGAGAGTGAAAGAACGTTCTCAGTTTCAACTTGGTTTCATTACTTCCTTGGCTCAAGGCACATACATCTGCTGCGAGGAAGAACCCTTTATTGTTTACAGTTAAGGCAAACCCCCTTGGCCTCCTCACTGCTGACCCAAATGCCCTTCCTTTCCCCTAGGAACACATGTGCAAGTCAGGGTTCAGAAATGTGTGTTGAGTGAACTGATGAGAACTGGTCCAGAACAAATGCACTCAGACAAGATGACACTAACCAGACTCACTTCCAATTCAGTGTATGAGTGTGCTCAGCTCAGATGGGCCCTCGGTGCCAGCAGGTCATCGTGATGCTCCCCCCCCCCACCTCAGCATATCTCCCCTCGCCTTAAACCCACTGTCTTCCCATCACTGTGATTCCGAGAGTCTGGAATGGACCAAGTTGAGGATTTTTCACTGGAATCCTTGAGAAATCACTTTCTTATTTTCTCAAAACTGCGCCCTCCGAAGAGGGTGAGGAGATGTACAACTGAGCTAGGGTCTTTCCATGAGTTGGTTGGATCTTCCTTTTGTATTTTGGGTTCTTTTCATTCTTTTTGAGGAGTTTCACAGAAGGGGATTATGTGCAAACATGTACTCAGAAATATGTTCCTTCTTTCTGCCAGCTTTCTCAGAAACCTCTTCTAAAGCTCTGGCAGTCTCATAGACCAAAGCAAAAGAGTATCTGGTTGTTTAAATTTGTGTAATGAGGGGCGTCTGGGTGGCTCAGTTGGTTAAGTGACTGCCTTCGGCTCAGGTCATGATCCTGGAGTCCCAGGATCAAGCCCGACATCGGGTTCCCTGCTCAGCGGGGAGTCTGCTTCTCCCTCTGATCCTCCCCCCTCTCATGCTCTATCTCATTCTCTCTCTCAAATAAATAAATAAAATCTTTTAAAAAATAAATAAATAAATTTGTGTAATGAGGTTGGATGTTATTTCTTATGTGTCATGTCTCTTTGTAGACCTCCTTCTGTAAACAGCTGTTCATATAATTTGCCCATTTTTCTACTGGGATGCTGATCTTTTTCTTTTTTTTTTTTTTTTAAGATTTTATTTATTTATATGACAGAGAGAGACAGCGAGAACAGGAACACAAGCAGGGGGAGTGGGAGAGGGAGAAGCAGGCTTCCCGCTGAGCAGGGAGAGCCCGATGTGGGGCTCGATCCCAGGACCCTGGGATCATGACCTGAGCCGAAGGCAGACGCCTAACGACTGAGCCACCTAGGCGCCCATGCTGATCTTTTTCTAATGATTGAAAAGGATTATTCATGAAGGTAAAGGATATGAACTCTTTGCTTGCCACACATGATACAAAAATGTTTCACTGTTTGTCATTTGCCTTGGAAGTTTATATTGTTGTTTTTTTTTTAATTTTTTAAAGATTTTTATTTATTTATTTGAGAGAGAGAGAGAGAGAGAGCACATGAGAGGGGGGAGGGTCAGAGGGAGGAGCAGACTCCCTGCAGAGCGGGGAGCCCGATGCGGGACTCGATCCCGGGACTCCAGGATCATGACCTGAGCCGAAGGCAGTCGCTTAACCAACTGAGCCACCCAGGCGCCCCGGAAGTTTATATTGTTTTTGAAGTACCTAATGCCTAAAATAGTGCTTGGCAACATTTAGGAGGTGCTCGCTAAGTATCTGTTGAAGGACTAACTGAATGAATACATGAATAAACAGAAGTTTTATTTTCATATAGCAAAGGTTTTCCCTGTCCCAAGATCAGACTGACATTCCACAACCTCTTCTAGAAATTTTGTCATTTTCTTACATTTAAATACAGTACATCTGCAATTAGTTTCTCGTATCTGTAGTACATGGGATTGAGCTATAATTTTCTTTCTTTTTCTTTTTCTTTACTTTCTTTGTACTGGAATCTCCTTACCTAACTTGGTGTCAGGGTTATCGAAGAAGTTTCATTTCATTTCTTTCATAGTTACAGTATAGAGCCAGATAACATGTCAGGGCCTAAGACTTTGGCAAGGCAACATTAGAATTCTCATTTGGGGTAAAAATTTGGGTGAGGTTAAATGACCATTTCAACTTCAGTTTAATTTCTAATTACATGGTTCTCACGACCAAAGACCCTAAACCACTGACTTATTGTCAGCACTGAAAGCCACAGTGTAACAGACTTGCTTCTTGTGAAATAGGAACTGGTGGTGATGAACTGAAACAACTACCGAAAAGGGACCACAGAGCAGCCCGCTGGGGGACCCAGGCGGCATGTCGCTGCCGCTGCCTTTTACTGAGCAACAGCGAGGTTATTGGTCTCCGTGGGAGGCAAGGAAAAATTCTTACCTGTGAAGAAGGCAAAATAAGCGGAGTTACCAGAATAGAAGCAAGTCTCCAGTGACAGGCATACAGACACGAGTAAGTCAACAAATAACCCCAGTATAGCGTGGCAGACGGAAGAGAGGCAAAGCCAGTGGGACAGACTGAAGAGGCTCCATTTGGCAGGAAGACAGGGCATTTTCAGGCTCGGGGCACCAACCAGCAAGGGAAGGAACCCTGACTTTGAGGTCAGTCACTCTAGGCACTTGGGGAGAGAACACTGAGCAAATCTGCTCATGGGCTCACCGTGCAGGGAGCGAGACAGACAAGTAAACAGAGGGGGTGCTCTGCAAGGGAAGGAAACTGACTTTGATCTATTTCCACTCCAACACCCGCCCTTAGCTACTGAGACAGCAGATGTGGAGCCACCCCAGCCAGGGCCTCCCAAGATGCTTCAGGGCCAGGTTACACAGGGTCTCTGGGCATATCCAGCATGACACAAGTTGGAAGCCTTCCGCACTTCATGATTATAAAAAAAAATTTTTTCTATATTTTTCGTTAATCTTTTATTGTTTAATTATTACAGGAACACAATTGTGAGATGCTGGACAACTCACAGAAACTATGTAGGAACAGAGCTATAGATTTGCTTACAAAAAAATAAAAAATATCTACATGGTGAAAGACTCCTTGAACAAAGTTGAAATAATGAACATAGAGTCAGCTACAATTTAATAAACAAAACACACAAAGAGCTTCTATGAAACACTAAGATAAATATAAATGAGTAATAAGAATCAGCAAAACATATGAATAAGCATTTGACAGAATACACAGATAGCCCGAAATCATATATCCAGACACCGCTAATTAAAGATGTGATACCTTGGAGCGCCTGAGTGGCTCAATCCACGATCTCAGGGTCGTGAGATCGAGTCCTGTGACAGCCTCCATGCTCAGCGGGGAGTCTGCTTGAGATTCTTTCTCTGCGTCTCCCTGTGCTCCTCCCCCTGTTGTGTGCTTGCTCTCTCTCTCAAATAAATAAATAACATCTTCTAAAAAATAAAAATAAAAATGGGATACGTTTGCCTATCAGATTGGCAAAAAATGTTCAAACATGTGCAGAATGCTGTGTCTTCATTGCCGTTTACGTTGTTATTTGTAATGGCTAAAAATCAGAAAGAAACTAAATATCTATCAAAAGGGTGAATAAATTGTGGTATCAATATGCAAGCCACACACATATCCCCCTGTACCCCAGTTACTCTACTTTGTTGTCATTCTTTGAGTTCCAATTTCCTCATCCCACTTACAAGTCTGAGTGAAATGAAGAATAAAGTTCCTAACTCTAAAACAGAAGCTAAGTGTCAAAAAACTGAGAAGAGGCTTTTCACAAGACATCTTTCTATAATGTAGCCCTCTGGGTCTGTTCCTTGCACAGACTTCTAAATCTCAGTATATGGCAACTCCACCCTCCAAATGCTAGAGGCCAAAACACCCTGGAATTCTTGATTCCTTTCTTTTTTGTCACCAAAAACCAACCCCAATGGATGGCTCTACCTTCAGCATATACCTCCTCGCACTGCCCCCTCCCTGTCACCTGGGTCACTGCAGCCGCCTGTCACCTCTTCAATCTGTGCTCAGTGCAGCTGCCAGGCTGATCCTGTTACAATTCATGGGAAATCATGTCATTTCTGTGCTCAGAGCCTTCCAGTGTCTTCCCTCCACCCTCCGAGGAAGAGCTAAAGGCCTTAGTACGCATGTAAGGCCCTGCTGGAGTCCCCCACTCCCTCCCATCCCCTCTGTGACCACATCTACTTCGTCTTCACTCCCTGGGCTCCTCCTGTAAGGAGTGTGGTATGCAGATTCCCAACCCAAAAGGTCTCTACTACAACAAGAGCAATCCCCCAAACAGGAGCTGCAGATGTTGGAAGCAAAAGGCCACATCCTCCAGTATCATTCTGTGGTTCTAGTCCTAATAGTGGTAGTTGTAAAATATTAACTGGCGACATTTACTGACCACTAACGAAGTCTCTAAAACAAGAGTGAATGAGAAAAAGAATATCACCATTTATAATCCTTAATGAAGTCATCACTTGAGGCATTAAGCATCAGTGACGGCTACAAACACAAAAAGACAACCAGGGGCGCCTGGCCCTGGCTCGGTCGGAAGAGCACATGACTCTTGATCTCAGGGTTGTGACTTCGAGCCCCACGTTGGATGTAGACATTACTCAAAAACAAATAAATAAGGGGCACTGGGGTGGTTCAGTCGGTTAGGTGTCCGACTCTTGGTTTCGACTCAGGTCATGGTCTCATGGGTCGTGGGATCAAGCCCTGGGTCGGGCTCTGCACTCAGTGGGGAGTCTGCAGCGCGGAGTCTGCTGCAGGGTTCTCTCTCTCTGCCCCTCTCCCCACCGGCATGTGCACACTCTCTCTCCCCCAAGTGAATAAATAAATCTTTAAAAAAAAATAAACAAATAAACTTAAAAAAAAAAAAGACAACCAGATATGATCTCCCTCTTGATGGAAGAACAAGAATACCACCTATAGAAGGCATGAGTACTACGGAAATGGGTGATGGAGTCATTACATAAGTCTCTCAGAAAATAACATATTTGGATGCTAACTATTACAATCTACAGGGAGGTGTGTCTCAGCATGGGACAAAGCAGTGGTGGAAGCTGCTTCCCTCTCCCTTGCTTTCAACTAGCATCTCCTGTCTCTTCTCTTTCACCACCACACTTCTACTGTCCTCCCTACCCATTTCTTCCTTAACCACTTTAGGACTACTGGGAATCAGCATCACCAGAAAGAGTAGGAAGCCCCACTATGGCAGTCTCCACTGCGGCTTGTCTCCTTGTCTGTTGGAGCCCTGGGAGGCAGGAGGGCCGGCTGGCACTCCCCTGCAAAAGCTCACCTCTCGTCTCTCCCAGCTTCACTGACGCCTTTCCTCTTAGCCTCCCAAAGTTCCACCCTCGGTCCCTTTCCTTCTTGCTCATCACATTCTCTTTGAATAATCTCCTCTATCTCCATGATTTCAACTACTATCTATCTATACCCCAGAGACCACCCCTGAGCTCTGCACAAATCTGTCCAAACGACTGCCGTATGTCCCACAGTCATGTCAGACTCAGTATGCCCTAACCTTAGTTTTCTCCCAGTGCCTATATGACATAATCAGAGTCCAAAAAGATCTTCACAGACTGGCATGAAGACTAACTGCAGACCAAAAAGATGAAATTTAACAGGAATAAATGTTAAGTCCTGTTCCTGGACTTGAACAAAACAAAACAGCAGTCCTGGGGATGGGATGTACAGCAACAGTGACTAAAGCCAATAATATTGTATTACAAATTTGAAAGCTGCTAAGAAAGTAAATCTTAAAAGTTCTCAGCAGAAGGAAAAAAAGTGTGACACGGTAACTAGACTTATTGTGGTGAGCACCTCACAATGTACACAAACGTGGAATCGTTGTTGTACCCCTGAAACGAATGTAATGTTGTATGTGAACATAAAAAAATAAAGGAAAAACAAAACACCAACAGCACAAGAACAGACTGGAGAAAAGACAGCTTAACAAAAGCACAGAGGAAAACTCAGTTCACTTGACAGGAAGCTCAGGGTGAGTCAACAGCGCGGCTGCCAGAACAAAGCTAATGGGATCTCCAGCTGCCTTCTCCGCAGCACAGCATCCAGACGAGACGTGATCATCGTGCTCTGCTCGGCTCGGCCCCAGCCCTCTAAATATGGAGGAGCTCGTTCAGCCCGGACACCGGGGCAGAAGACGCTGTCAGGATGGTGCGGGGACTCAGGAGGAGTAGCTGAATGCACGGACCACATCTGCAGGGCTCTTTCACGGTGGCAAAGAGCGAGCGGGGTTCGCAAAGAGGTAACACGGACACTGGCTTCTCAGTCACAGCTGTCACACAATTATCTGCAAAGCACGTTATGTAACCAGTTTCCTGCCACTGTCTGTGTCCAGATAACAAATGACTGGTCACAATGTGGCCAGCATTTAATTAGATGGCCACTAATATCCCTTCAAAGCTACTTTACAGTGCTGCATTGTGACTGGTGTCGCCTATCACCGTTCTCGACATCCTCTCCCTCTCACATACCTTTTAATTAAGCACTCAACAAGTCCCACTGGCTATTTCTCTAAAATCATCCTCATATTTTCCCCTTCTGCCACATTTCTGTGAATACCCTTTCTTTTCCAGTCTCCCTCAACATTGTTTCTGTAGACCCCACAACAGCTTTTTAGCCACCTAATTAAATAACCATCTAGTTACCTGAAATGAATGGCCCCTTGAAGAGAAGGGTTCTCTGGGGGTGGGATGGGGAGAGGGAGCTCAGTGTTCAATACCACACAATAGCAATAAAGGGCATGAGGCATTTGCTGCCAAATGTGCTGGAGATGTTAAAGAAAAGGGATGACGAGCTCAAAGACCTAAACTCTTGGCCCAAAACATGAGTGAAAAACTTGCCTTTCTAGGACAGTGTGAAAAGAATCTTTTATCTCTTACACCCACAGGCTGAGATAGCTCCAAAGAAACCTCAGACTTCAATACTACAAGATGCCGAATTATTCCACCAGGTCATATATGTGAAATCGAGAGCATGCTTAAGAAACTCGGGGTGGGGGCGCCTGGGTGGCTCAGTTGGTTAAGCGACTGCCTTCGGCTCAGGTCATGATCCTGGAGTCCCGGGATCGAGTCCCTCATCGGGCTCCCTGCTCAGCGGGCAGCCTGCTTCTCCCTCTCCCTCTGCCTGCTTGTGTTCTCTCTCTCAGTCTCTCTCTCTGTCAAATAAATAAATAAAATCTTTTAAAAAAAATTTATAAACAACTTTATGAAGTTGGCTTTAACACACTCCTCCCTTTGTGTTTGAGCCCCCACGCTAGGTGGAGATATTACTATAAATAAATAATAAACAAACAAACAAACAAACAGGTAAGACTGGGAACCTGAGAATTGGAATGGAAACATCTAAAGGCATTTGGGGGATTCTGAGTACCCAAAGCTCCCACCCCCCAAAACATACTGATGGTATCACCAAGGAGTCAGAATCCTCAGGAATGAAGGTTCAGGTCACCTTACCAGGTGAATATCCCTGATCGGTTGAAGTACTGGCTGAGCAAAAGGGGAAGAGGACTCTATGACATTTTAGTAATTTTCTTTTTCTTTCCTCTTTCTTTTCCATACAATTTTACTTAGAATGTGTTGGTGACAATGACCGTGACTCATGACAATAGTGATAGTAGATGGTCGGCAGCACTGACAGCAGATTTCTCACCAGAACTAGTTCTGAGTTGTGGTTTGGGGTGTTTTTTCCTGGCTGTTTAACCTCAAAGCTGGTTCTCCAGCCCTTTCAACACTTTTGTGAGCTACCCAATATCATTTTGATAAGCTCCTTTTCTGCTTAAATGAGCCAGGGTCAGCTTCTGTTGCTTGCACATGAAAACTCTGACTGGTACAACATCTATATGGAGAATGTGATCAGTCTGAGTTTCCCCATCTCTAAAATACGCCAAAGCTAAAGGAAGAAATTAATCAATAGAAAAGGAGAAATTAAAGAGTTAGAAAAATTAAAATGTAGACTAATCAAAAAGCTGGTTCACGGCAAAAATGAAAATCAATAACCTAGAAAAACCATGAGCTTAATCTAACCAACAGGGGAAAAGGGGACAGAGCAGAATTCACAACGACAAAGAAGAAATAGCTCTGGAAAGAGTAAAAATAAACTTAATAATTTAAGAACCATTTTGTAAAATTATACATAGATGAATTTGATAGCCAGAATGAAACAGAAACTTATCTAGGAAAAGTAGAATTTACAAAACTGACTTGGGGAGATACAGACTAAACAGACAAATCCACAGAAGAAATAGGAGAGTGGACAAAGATCTAAACACACAAAAAAAAGCACCAGATATAGTTTAGAAGGGAATTCTGCCAAAATTTTAAAGTGCTGTTAATTCCAACTCTACTTAAAATATTCTAGAAGACGAGGTGCCTGGCTGGCTCAGTGTGTAGAACATTTAACTCTTGGTCCTGGGGTCATGAGCTCAAGCCCCACATTGGGTGTGGAGCCTGCTTAAAAAAAATATTCTAGAATGACAAACTTCCAAATTTTTGTATGGACCAAACATAACCTTTTAGTCAAAATCTGCTAAAGATTTTACAGAAATAAATAAAGCCAAATTTAAAACCAAAGACCAGTTTCACTTATGAATACAGATGCAAAAATCCAGTGGAAAATAGCATGCATAATCCAGCAACACAATAAAAAAAGCACGCTGCCCAGCTGGGGTTTATTCCAGAAATGTAAGGATGGTTCAATATTACATAATTTATTAATAGAATGCATTGCTTTGCTAGATTCAATGAAAAAATCATATGATCATCACTAGAAATGCTGAAAAAATTTTTTTAAATTTAACAATGATTTTTGATGAGAAAAACAGTAATACAGAGCTCAGTGGAATGTTACTAGCTTGAAAAAAATTCTCCTAGCCCCAAAGCCATTACTTTAAAAACAAACAACACAGCTTTGTTGAAGTGTAACTGCCATACAAAGAACAGTTTGATGAGTTTGAACATATCCATCACCTCCAAAAGGTTCCCTGTGTCCATGTGTGGTAAAAACACTTAACATGAGATTACCCTTAGAACAAATTTTGAAGTGTACAATACTGTATTGTTAACTATAGGCATTATGCTCTACAACAGATCTCTAGAACTCATCCATCTTGCATAACTGAAACTTTATACCCATAGGAGCCAGCAATCTCACTTTGGGGTACATACTCCGAAGATCTGAAATCAGGATCTCAAAGAGATATCTGCACTTCCGTGTTCATTACAGCATCATTCACAGTAGCCAAGATAGGAGAACAATCTAAGTGTTCATCAAAGGATAAATAAAGAAAATGTGGTAATATCCATACAGTGAAATAGCATTCAGCCTTAAAAAGTTAATATAGGGGCACCTGGGTGGCCCAGTCAATTGAGCATCCGACTCTTGGTTTCTGCTCAGGTCATGCTCTCAGGGGTCGTGAGATGGAGCCCCACACTGGGCTCTGGGCTCAACGTGGATTCTGTTTGAAGACTCTCTCCCTCTGCCCCTCCCCCCACCCATGCGCGCACGTGCGCGCACGCTCTTTCTCTCAAATAAATAAATCTTTTAAAAAAAGTTAATCTAAAAACCTAACATAACCCCTGCCCCAATAATAACCGGTTTTCTTTTGAAACTAAGCAAGCTGATTCTAAAGTTCACATGGGAAAACAGAAATCAAAAACAACCAGGAAAGCTCTAAAGAAGAACAATAAAGGGGGACAAGCCCAGAAATAAAGATAGGAATTTCATATATGATGAGGAAGGGCAGCATTTCAAATCAGTGGGAGTACAGATGAACTTATTTTTTAAAAGATTTTATTTATTCATTTGAGAGAGAGTGAGCACAAGCAGGGGGAGAGGCAGAGGGAGAGGGAGAAGCAGGCTTCCCGCTGATCAGGGAGCCCGATGTGGGGCTCGATCCCAGGACCCTGAGATCATGACTTGAGATGAAGGCAGACGCTTAACCGACTGAGCCACCCAGGTGCCCTAGATGAACTTTTTAAAGTAGTGCTGGGACAACTATATAGAAAATATTGACAAATTTTACTAGATACAATTTTTTTTGCACACATGTACACACAAATTACATAAGCAAAGTCAAAATACAAATGACAAACTGGGAAAAATTATACACACCTTTTCTCACAAAGGACTTATCAGCTCCCAGAAATTGAGACTAAAAGACCAATGGTGGAGGAAGAGCACATAGGTCACAAGAAAATAAATAAACAGGTCAAAAAATGTTCAGCCTCCCTCTGAATAAAAGAACTGCAGGGGCGCCTGGGTGGCTCAGTCGTTAAGCGTCTGCCTTTGGCTCACGTCATGATCCCAGGACCCTGGGATCAAGCCCCGCATCGGGCTCCCTGCTTGGCAGGAAGCCTGCTTCTCCTTCTCCCACTCCCCCTCTGCTTGTGTTCCCTCTCTCGCTATGTCTCTGTCAAATAAATAAATAAAATCTTTAAAAAAAAAAAAAAAGAACTGCAAATGAAAATGACACCAAAATACAATTTTTCACCTATGAGATGGCAAAAGTCCCACAGTTTGACAACACATTCTTTTGGCAAGGCAGTATTCTACTTTGCCAGTAGGAATGCAAAATGGGACATTTGGTAATATTTACTAAATTTATAGATTCACAGACCCAGCAATCCCAATTCTGGGAATCATACCGAACGATATACCTGCAGAAGTACAAAATGTCACATACATAAAATTCTATTAGTTGTGGCAATAGTTGCAAGAAGAGTGAAAGCCACCCAGATGCGCAAAATAAGGAACTGGTTGAATAAATGTGAAGACTGGGGGGCCTGGCTGGCTCAGGCAGTGGAACGTGTGACTCTTGATCTCAGGGTCAGGAGTTCGTATCCCACATTGGGGGTAGAGATTACTTAATAAATAAAGGTTTTAAAAGAGTGTTAAAAACAGGGATGCCTGGGTGGCTCAGTCGGTTAAGCGTCTGCCTTCAGCTCAGGTCATGATCCCAGGGTCCTGGGATTGAGTCCCGCATCGGGCTCCCCGCTCCGCGGGGAGCCTGCTTCTCCCTCTGCCTCTGCCTCTCTCTCTCTCTATCTCTCATGAATAAATAAATAAAATCTTTTTTTTTTTTCTTTTTTTTTCTTTTTTTTTTTTTTTTTTTTTTTTTTAAAGATTTTATTCATTTATTTGACAGAGACAGAGACAGCAAGAGCAGGAACACAAGCAGGGGGAGTGGGAAAGGGAGAAGCAGGCTTCCCGCTGGGCCGGGAGCCCGATGTGGGACTCGATCCCAGGACCCTGGGATCATGACCTGAGCCGAAGGCAGTCGCTTAACCAACTGAGCCACCCAGGCGCCCCAATAAATAAAATCTTAAAAAAAAAAAAAAGAGTGTTAAAAACAGTGAAGAACTCTGGTCACTGACATGGAGAGAATTATAAATTTTTTTGAGAACTTTTAAGATCTTAGCAACTTTCAAACATACAATTCAGTATTACTAACTAGTCACCATGCTGTACATTACATCTTCAGGACTAATTTATTTATTTATTTATTTATTTATTTTAAAGATTTTATTTATTTATTTGAGAGAGAGAGAACACATGAGAGGGGATAGGGTCAGAGGACGAAGCAGACTCCCTGCCGAGCAGGGAGCCCAACGCGGGACTCGATCCCGGGACTCCGGGACCATGACCTGAGCCCAAGGCAGTCGCTTAACCAACTGAGCCACCCAGGCGCCCCAGGACTAATTGATTTTATAACTGGAAATTTATACCTTTTGACCACCTTCACCCATTTCACCCACCCTGCCCCGAGCCTCTAGCAACCACCATCTGTTCTCTGTATGTATGAATTCAGGGCTTTTTGTTTGTTTTTGTTTTTAGATTCCACATATAAGTGAGATCATACAGTATCTGTTTTACTCTGACTTATTTCATTTAGCACAATGCCTTCAAGGTTGATTCATGGTGTACAAATGGCAGGATTTCCTTCACTGTGGCTGAATAATATTCCATTCAACCACCAACAGACATTTAGGTTGTTTGCATGTCTTGGCTATTATAAATAATGCTGCAATGAACATGGGAGTGCAAATATCTTTTTGAGTTAATGTTTTTGTTTCCTTTGGATATATTCCCAGAGGTAAAATTGCCAGATCAGAGGGTAGCTCTATTTTTAACTTTTTGAGGAACCTCCATATGCTGTCCACAGTGGCTGCACCAGTTTGCATTCCCACCAACAGTGCACAAGGGCTCCCTGTTCTCCAAATTCTTGCCAACACTTACTATCACTTGTCTTTTTGGTACTAACCATTCTAACAGGTGTGAAGTGACTTTGCATTGTGGTTTTGATTTGAATTTCCTTGGTGATTAGTGCTGTTGAGCACATTTTCATGTATCTGTTGGCCATTTGCATGTCTTCTTAAATCAACAGACTACAGTGCAGAATGGTATATACGGTAAGCTAACTTTGTGTGAAAAAGGGAAGAATAAAAAAGCAAATACATATTTTCTTGTATTTATATAAAGAAATACTGGAAGGGGGTGCCTGGGACGCTCAGTTGGTTGAGCAACCGACTCTTGGTTTCAGCTCAGGTAGTGATCTCAGGGTTGTGAGCTCAAGCCCCGTGTGGGCTCCGCGTTCAGCAGGAGTCTACTTGAGACTCTTTCCCTCTCCCTCTGCCCTCCTCCCCACTCACGCTCACACTCTCTCTCAAATGAATAAAAAAATCTTAAAAAAAATACTGGAAGGATGAAGGAAAAAACTAATAAAAATGTTTACTTCAAGGAAAAGGGTGATCAAGATGGATGAAGACAGAGGTGCAGATGAGGTTTCTCAACGTATATTTTAAATATACTTTTCATTTTTGTGGGGCGCCTGGGTGGTTCAGTCGTTAAGCGTCTGCCTTCGGCTCAGGTCATGATCCCAGGGTTCTGGGATCGAGCCCCACATGGCGAGAAGCCTGCTTCTCCCTCTCCCACTCCCCCTGCTTGTGTTCCCTCTCTCGCTATGTCTCTCTCTGTCAAATAAATAAATAAAATCTTAAAAAAAAAAAAATGTGGGCACCTGGATGGCTCAGTTGTTAAGCATCTGCCTTCGGCTCAGGTCATGATCCCAGGGTCCTGGGATCAAGCCCCGCATCGGGCTCCCTGCTCCGCGGGAAGCCTCCTTCTCCCTCTCCCTCTCCCCCTGCTTGTGTTCCCTCTCTCGCTGTGTCTCTGTCAAATAAATAAATAAAAATCTTTAAAAAATACATATATGCTTTTCATTTTTGAAATATGTAAACATATTATTACCTATTCAATACCAGTTTAAAAGCCAAGACAAAAGTGTAAGGAAGACAGGAAGATCAACTGAAAAAACTGCCCCAAAGTAGACTTTGACCTTACGATTTATGTTGCATTTAAGATCATGTTAGAGACACAGAAATACAAATAGCTTTTACATATGCAAAGATGCTCAACCTCACTGATAAAGAAATTCAATTAAAACAGAATACCACTTATCAGCTTTTGACTTTGCAAAGATCAAAACATTTCGTAACATTTGAGGGGTTGCAGAGGGACAAGCGCTTTCATGCACTGGTGCTGAGAGTGAAAACTGACACAGCCACTTAAGACAGTAATTTGGTATCTATTGGCATTTTATATTCACATACACGTTGACTCAGCAATTCCACTTCTACGAGTTTTTTCACAAGCATAATTGCACAAAACCACAAAGACCGATGCACAAAGATATTCACTGCAGCATGAAGACTAGAAACATGAAAATATCTATCATGGTACCTCCATACAGTGAAATATGAAACTGTCAAAAATCATGAGAAATATCTATATGTGCTGAAAGGGAACAATCCCTAAAATATATTGTTAAGAAAGGGGTTATAAAATAGTGACTATAGTATGCTACCATTTATGCAAAAAATATGCTTGTACATGCATGGAATATGTATCTGGAAGGAAGAAGCTGGTCCCAATGCCTGCAGCTGGAGAGAGAAACCAAGTGGCTGGCACAAAGGGGAAGGAGGGAAACTTATTTTAATATGCTTTGATTTTATATCAAGTGCATATATTCCTTAAAAATACAGTCTCTGGCAACAAAAAAAAGAAGAATGTACAGGGGGGCCTGGCTGGCTCAGTCAGTGGAACGTGTGACTGTTGATCTCGGGGTCGTGAGTTCAAGCCCCATGTTGGGTGGAGAGCTAACTTTTTTTAAAAAAGTAAGATATGGGGCGCCTGGGTGGCTCAGTCATTAAGCGACTGCCTTCAGCTCAGGTCATGATCCCGGGGTCCTGGGATCGAGCCCCGCATCAGGCTCCCTGCTCCGCCGGAAGCCTGCTTCTCCCTCTCCCACTCCCCCTGCTTGTGTTCCCTCTCTCACTGTGTCTCTCTCTCTCTGTCAAATAAAAAAATAAAAAAATAAAAAAAGTAAGATATGTATAGAGGAAAGACTGCTCAACAAATGGTGTTGGATCAGTTGATTAACTGTAAAATAAAATCATACCCTCATCTTACACTAATATAGATACCAACTGAACTAGAGAAATTAAAAGTTAAAAAAAATGAAACCAGCCAAGGTGATGATGACCATGTAAATCTGAAACTTTCAACATATCCTCTAAACACAACTCAGAGGCTGAGATCATCCAAATGTCAAAAGCTAAGAACAGAAATGAATAAACACCAAGAAGAAATAAAATAATAAAACAAGAGTTGATTAAATTCAGAAAAGAAATAGAAAGGGTTTCCGTTTCTGCCTAAGATGTAGAAAGTTGCAAGGAATATCCCTTCCACCCTGACAAGAAACACAACAAAACAAAGAATTTTCATTTTCTTGAGCTCATCCAGAGCTGAGGTCACAAAGCCCCAGGGTAGACAGGACTCATGGCAGCAAGCCCCCTTGGTGGTGATCCTAAATATAGAGACTTCCAGGTACTCTCAAAGCCCACACCCCAGAACACAAACCCAAGTACTGGCCTTCCTCTTCACCGTAACAAGAAACAGGTTCCTGCAATTAAAACAGATGTTTGCCGGGGTGCCTGGGTGGCTCAGTCAGTTAAGTGTTGGACTCTTGGTTTCAGCTCAGGTCCTGATCTCATGGCTCATGGGATCGAGCCCTGTGCTCAGCGGGAGTCTGCTTAGATATTCTCTCCCTCTGCCCTTCCCCTGCTTGTATTCTCTCTCTCTCTCAAATAAATAAATAAATCTTAAAACAACAACAACAACAACAACCAGGGGTGCCTGGTGGCTCAGTCGGTTAAGCATCTGCGTTCGGCTCAGGTCATGATCCCAGGGTCCTGGGATCAAGTCCCGCATCGGGCTCCTTGCTCAGCTGGGAGTCTGCTTCTCCCTCTGCCCCTTCCCCCAGCTCATGTGCTCGCTCTCTCTCACTCTCAAAAATAAATAAATAAAATCTTTAAAACAAAACAAAACAAAAAACAACAACCACCAGATATTTGTCAACAAGATTCTCATTTCAGCTGAAGACACTGTTCAATCTGCAATAGAATTTCTCACTCTTGGACTACTGACATTTTGGGCCAAACTCTTTGTGGTAGTCATCGCCCTGTGCACGCAGGCTATTTAGCAGCATCCCTGGTCTCTACGCTCTGGATGCTAGCAGCACCCTCCCGACCGGTTCTAACCACAAAAATGTCTCCAGATGATGCCAAATGTCTCCTGGGCATAGGGTTGACATACTTATACTAAAAAAACAAAACAAAACAAAACAAAAAAACTTGTTTTTCAGAGCACCTGGGTGGCTCAGTTGGTTAAGCATCTGACTCTTGATTTTGGCTCAGGTCATGATCTCAGGGTCCTGGGATAGAGGCCTGCATCAGGCTCCACACTCTGTGGAAAGTCTGCTTCAGGATTCTCTCTCCTTCTGCCCCTCCACCTTCCCCAAATAAATAAATAAATCTAAAAAAGTACTTCTTTTTATCATCCGAAATTTAACTTTTTATTTTTTGCTAAATATGGTATCCCTACCTGGCACCCCCACTGAAAACTACTGATCTAGACCCTCAAATACAAACATGAGCAGAAAACCAAGAATCACCAAGCATTTGAAGAAGATGAAACTGAATTCAAAAAGCTCTTCTTCAAATATGGCAAATATATTCTTCTGCCTCAGGGCCTTTGCACTTTCTGTTCCCTCTTTCTAAAAATCTGTTCCTCTAAATATCTGTATGGATGCGAGGGAGAAAGCCAGGATATAATAAATATGCTAGGGAAAATTCTCACAAGATAAGATATCCAGAAAAGATGGGAATGCTGATGTGAAAAGGAAACAGTTCTTAGAAATTAAAAACATGACCACCAATCAATGGGCTGAGCAGCAGAAAGTTTACAACTTATCCGTAAATCAATGAGCTAAAAGCTTGACTTGAGTCTCTCAGAACACTGAGCAAAAAAGGACAGAATGATAGTAAGTATGAAAGAAAGATTGGGACATATCTGGAGAGTAGATCTACTCCTCTGATTCTGGGACAGGACGACCAACTGTATTTCTCAGACTCCCCTTCTGGATGTCTTGCTGTTGGGTTCTGCTAATGGGAAACACTGGTGGAAGAGTACAAGGCAGGAGAAAGGGAGATGGGACTCTCAGCATCCATCAGCATCCCTTCAGTGGCAGAAGACAGCACCAGCTCCAGCTGCCAGCTTCCTCTAGCCATCTCTGAGGCATCAGCACTAACTACATTAGCACCCTCTTCATCAGGAGTCAGAGTAATAGACACATGGCTACATGTACCCCTCCTGTAAGCTCTTAGCTTGTGGTCATGCCAAACTTCACCTTTATGCCCCAGTTCTTTCAATAGTAACTGCTTTCTGTAGTTACTAATAGCTGAATGCCTCCTTTTTTGATCTTCTAGCCTTCTAATATCCATGTAAACCATAGCCTATATGGAATTATCTCTGTTGAATACCTCGTATAGCTTCTGTTTTCCTGTCTGCAGCCTGACTGATAGTGTTTATTACCAGAAGTAGTCCTAGAAAATGAACTCTTACAATGACCTTGAACTACAGACAAAGTAGAATTCAGAGCAAAGAATAATATCAAGAATAAATAAGGTAGTTTCATAATGATGGGTTAATCCATCAAGATAAAATAACAATCCTAAACATGTATGCAACTCATGACAAAGTTTCAAAATATGAGGCAAAAACTGATCAAACTTCAAAGAGAAATAGACAAATCCACAATTACAGTCTGAGATTTCAACACCCCTCTTTCAATTGGTAAAACAAGAAGACTGAAAATCAACAAGGATGTAGAACTGAGCAACACTATCCACCAACTTGACCTAATTGATATTTATAGAACACTCCACCCAACAATAAAATGCACATTCTTTTCAAGTGCACACAGAACATTTACCAAGATAAACCGTATATTAGATCAAGTCTCAACAAATTTACAAGGATTCCAACCATACAAAATATGTTTTCTAACTACAATGAAATGAAATTAGACATCAACAACAGAAATATGCCTACAAATTAAATACACAGGTCACAGAAGAAATAACAAGAAAAACTAGAAAATATCTTGAAGTGAATACAAATAAAAACACAACATAACAGAATTTCTGGAATGCCACTAAAGAAGTGCCAAGGGGGAAATTCATAGCACTGAATGTCTCTATTAGAAAATAAGGTGTGGGTACTGCAGAAAACAATATGGAGTTTCCTCAAAAAATTAGAAATAGAACCACTAAAAAAAAAAATAGAACTACCATATGATCCAGCAATTCTACTTCTCGGTATTTACCTGAAGAAAACGAAAACCCTTATTTGAAAAGATGTATGAACTCCTATGTTCACTGCAGCATTATGGAAACAACCTAAGTGTCCATTGATAAACAAATGGATAAGGAAGATGTGGTACATATACACAGCCATAAAAAAGGATGAAATCTTGCTATTTGCAACAACATGGATGGACCTAGAGGGTATTAGCTAAGTGAAATAAGGCAGACAGAGAAAAACAAATTACCCTATAATTTCACTTATATGTGGAATTTAAAAAAATAAGACAAATGAACAGACAAACAAAAAAGCAGAAACAGAACCACAGAGAACAAACTGGTGGTTGCCCGAGGGGAAGGGGTTGGGGGAAGGGGCAAAAAAGGTGAAAGGGGAGTGGGAGGTATAGGTTTCCAGTTATGGAATGAACAAGTCACGGGGATGAAAGGTAGAGCACAGGGAATATAGTCGGTGACATGGCATGGTGACAGATGGCAGGGGCACTTGTGCTGAGCACAGCATAACAGAGAGACTTGTCAAATCATTATGTTGTACACCTGAAACTAAGTTCACATTGTGTGTCAAGTATAGTTCAACAACAACAACAGAAAATAAGAAATGTCTCAAGTCAATGACCTCAGGTTCTACCTTAAGTGAATTTCAGAAAGAGTGCTGACTGTTGTGTGGTCAGTGCTAAGGGAAAGAAGCCAAACACAAAAGATCACACATTCCATTATTCCATTTGTAGGAAATTATCAGAAAAGGCAAATCTATAGAGACAGAAAGCAGATCACTTGCTGCCTGGGGCTGGAGATGCGAGTGAGGATGGACTGCAAACAGGCCAAGGAAATTTTCTCAGGGGATAGAAATGGTTTAAAACTGGACTGTAGTAGGGGTGCCTGGGTGGCTCAGTCGTTAAGTGTCTGCCTTCAGCTCAGGTCATGATCCCGGGGTCCTGGGATCTAGCCCCGCATCAGGCTCCCTGCTCAGCGGGAGGCCTGCTTCTCCCTCTCCCACTCCCCCTGCTTGTGTTCCCTCTCTCTCTGTGTCTCTATCAAATAAATAAATAAAATCTTAAAAAAAAAAAAACTGGACTATAGTAATGGCTGCACAGCTACAGATTTACTATAAATCGTCCAACTATAGACTTACAATGGGTGAATTCTATAGTGTGTGTGTGTGTGTGTGTGTGTGTACCTCAATAAAGCTGTCTTTAAAAACCATTGGAATGTGTGGGAATGCATTCCAAGGACAGTAGGCCAAGCAAGACAGAATATAATTCCAGATCAAGCTAAATGTGTTGATATGGGTGTGTGCTCACCAGAGCTTCTAGATTTAATGTGTTAGCTCAAGCACTTAGAGTGTTCTAACAGTTTGCCTGACTAAGACATGGACTAAATGGTGACTACATTCAATGAAGTTGAGATACTAGAGGTTCTTTTTCATTATGTAAAAGGAGAAACACAAAGGCAGGGAGGTAGAAAGATGTAATGGATTCCCCATGTGTGGCCTCTTCACTCACCCATCTCCACCATATCTCCCGAAAGAATATTTTAGGAAAGTCAGATGATAAATGAAGTTTTGACCTAATTCAATCTCAGGGTGGGCCCATTGAGTTTATGGCAATTTCTCCAGTTCTTGACTGTGTAATTGGAACAACATCCCTGGCAACTGATCAAATCCCTACATCAGCCTTCTGATCTGTGGAGTGAGGACTTTGATAGTAGGAAGGGCACAAGTCATTGGAACTCCCCACACTCACTACCAGAATAGCAATTCAAAAGCAACCCCACATGCTTGGAGGAATTGCAGAGATGAGCCACCAACAAAGACATAAATATGTCCCTGGGATGCCTGACCAGCTCAGTCAGAAGAGCATGCAACTCTTCGTCTTGGGGTCTTGATTTTGGGGCTCATAATTTCGAACCCCATGTTGAGGTTAGAAATTACTAAAAAAGGGGCGCCTGGGTGGCTCAGATGGTTAGGCGTCTGCCTTCGGCTCAGGTCATGATTCCAGGGTCCGGGGATCGAGCCCCACATCGGGCTCCTGGCTCAGCGGGGAGCCTGCTTTTTCCTCTCCCTCTGTCTCCCCTCACTGCTCATGCTCTCTCTCTCTCTGTATCTCTGTGTCTCAAATGAATAAATAAAATCTTTAAAAAAAATAAATTACTAAAAAAAATAAATTAAAAATAAATAAATATGTCCCATATATTCAAGAAGGCAGAGGAAGAATTAGCATATTAAGGAGACATGAAAAATAAAAAAGATAGAAATTTTAACTTCTAAAGAAGAAAAATATAAGGTCTGAAGTGAAAAATACACTGGATGACATTAACAGCAGATTAGACACTGCAGAAGAAAAGATAAGTAAAAAACTGAAGATATAACTATCACCAAGAAATAACCATAGACCAAGGCGCCTGGGTGGTTCAGTCGGTTAAGCGTCTGCCTTCAGCTCAGGTCATGATCCCGGGGTCCTGGAATCAATCCCTGTGTCGGGCTCCCTGCTCAGCGGGGAGCCTACTTCTCTCCCTCTCCCTTTGTGCTCTCTCTCTCAAATAAATAAATAAAATCTCTAAAAAAGAAGAGAAGAAATAAGTATAGACCCACAGATCCAAGAAGCTCAATGAAACCCAAGTACAAGAAACATGAAGAAAATAACACCAAGGCACATCATAATCAATTTACTTAAAACCAGTAATAACAGCAGCTAGGAAAAAACACGTATAAAGGAACAGAGTAAAAATGCACGTGAGAAAACGGTAAAGCAACATCGTTAAAATACTCAAAGGGAAAAAATTAAGCAAAAGTTCTTTACCTACCAAAAATATCATTCAAAATTTGAGGCAAAATAAAGTTTTTTTCAGACATAAAAAAAGCTGAAAGAATTCATCACCAGCAGAGTTGCAGAACAGGAAAATGGTTCCAGATGGAAGTATGGATATTCAGAAAGAAATGAAGAGTACTGGATATGGTAAATATAAAGACATTTTTCCTATTTAAATTTCTTTAAAAGACAACTGTTTAAGGCAAAAAATAACACTGCAGTGTGGCTTTTATAAAATGTAGAAGTAAAATGTATGACAACAGTAGCACAAAGCCTTTTCTTATACTGTATGTCAAATGATTTAGTATTACTTTAGGGTAGACTATGATCAGTTAAAGATACACACTAATCCCCTAAGGCAACCACTATAAAAAACACAAAGAGGTATAACTAACAAAGAAAATTAAATCATAAAAATTGCATTTAAAATTCAGCCCCAAAACAGGGCAGAAAAGAGGAAAACTGAAAGAAAGAATAAATGAGACAATTAGCAAAATGGTATACTGAAAATACAAAAAGATCTAAAGTTGAAGGTCATGTGGACATTGAGAAAGAAGCCTTGGCAAGCAGCCCCTATCCTAAATAGAAGATATCACTAGAAGAATCTGAAGACAGAAGACAAAAGAGTGAGATCTTAAGGTGTTGAAAGCCAAAAAACTTGTCAACCCAGAATTCCATGCCCAGTGAAAATATTTTTCAAAAATGAGGGAAAGTAGACATCCACGTCCGGCTCCCTGCTCAGTGGGGAGTCTGCTTGTCCCTCTGCCCCTCCCAGCCAGCTCACGCGCTCTCTCTCTCAAATAAATAAATAAAATCTTTAAAAATAAATAAATAAATAATAAATAAATAAATAAATGAAAGCAAAATGCAAAGTCAGAATTGGAAATATACTGTTATAAGGTCCTTACACTATTCATGAAGTGGTATATTATTATTTAAAGGAAGACTCCAATTAATTAAAGATGTATATTTTACACCCTAGAGTAACTAGTAAAAATTAAAAAGTTATGATTGTCAAGTTAATAGTGAAGATAAAATTGAATAATAAAAGGCTTGATTAACCCAAGAGAAGGCAGAAACAGAAGACAAAGGAAACAAAGAACAGATAGAACAAATGGAAAACAACTAGCAAGATGGCAGATTTTATTTGAAACATTTCTATAATCACATTTTATGTGAATAAACTAAATACACCAATTAAAATGAAGAGGGTAGGGTTGCATAAAAAGGGCAAAATCGGGGTGCCTGGGTGGCTCAGTCGTTAAGCGTCTGCCTTCGGCTCAGGTCATGATCTCAGGGTCCTGGGATCGAGCCCCACATCGGGCTCCTTGCTCGGCGGGAAGCCTGCTTCTCCCTCTCCCACTCCCCCTGCTTGTGTTCCCTCTCTCGCTGTGCCTCTCTCTGTCAAATAAATAAATAAAATCTTTAAAAAAAAAAAAAAGGGCAAAATCCAGCTATATGCTGTGTATAAGAAACTCATGTTAAATATAAAGACACTTGGGGAACCTGGCTGGCTCAGCCTGTATAGCATGCAACTCTTGATCTTGGGGTTGTGAGTTGTTTGTTTTTTTTAAGATTTTATTTATTTATTTGACAGAGAGAGAGAGAGAGTGAGAGCAGGAACACAAGCAGGGGGAGTGGGAGAGGGAGAAGCAGGCTTCCCGCGGAGCAGGGAGCCCGACGTGGGGCTCGATCCCAGGACCCTGGGATCATGACCTGAGCCCAAGGCAGAAGCTTAACCAACTGAGCCACCCAGGCGCCCTTTGGAGTTGTGAGTTTGAGGCCCACATTGCGCACAGAGATTATAAATAAATAAATAAATAAATTAATTAATTAATAATAAATTTTTTTAAGATTTTATTTATTTATTTGAGAGAGAGAGAATGAGAGAGAGCACATGAGAGTGGGGAGGGTCAGAGGGAGAAGCAGACTCCCTGCTGAGCAGGGAGCCCGATGCGGGACTCGATCCCGGGACTCCAGGATCATGACCTGAGCCGAAGGCAGTTGCTTAACCAACTGAGCCACCCAGGCGCCCAATAATAAATAAAATTTTAAAAAGAGACAGATAAGTTAAAAATAAAAGAATGAGGGCGCCTGGGTGGCTCAGATGGTTAAGCGTCTGCCTTCGGCTCAGGTCATGATCTCAGGGTCCTGGGATTGAGTCCCGCATCGGGCTTCCTGCTCCTTGGGAGCCTGCTTCTCCCTCTGCCTCTCTCTCTCTCTGTCTCTGTCTCTCATGAATAAATAAATAAAATCTTTAAAAAAATAAAAGAATGGAAAATGATATAACATGCAAGTACATATCAAAAGAAAGATGGGGTACTTATATTTATATAAGAAAAAAATAGACTTCATGGGCGCCTGGGTGGCTCAGTCGTTAAGCGTCTGCCTTCGGCTCAGGTCATGATCTTAGGGTCCTGGGATCGAGCCCCACATCGGGCTCCCTGCTCGGCAGGAAGCCTGCTTGCTTCTCCCTCTCCCACTCCCCCTGCTTGTGTTCCCTCTCTCGCTGTCTCTCTCTGTCAAATAAATAAATGAAATCTTTAAAAAAAAGAAAAAAAGAAAAAAATAGACTTCAGAACAAGAAATGGCATCATGGATAAAGAGAAACATTTAATAATGACAAAAATTCTCCAAGAAAACATAATAATTCTGAATGTGTTCAAATAACAACAGAGCATCAAAATACATGAAGCCAAAGCAAACAGAACTAGAAGGAGAAATGTATAAATCCATAGTTAACAGATGGAAACTTTCACACTCCTTTCTCAGTACTTGATTGTAAAAGTAAGCAAAAAAACAGTAAGGATAGAGAAGAACTGAACAACAATATCAACCAACCTGACCTAATTAGCATTTATAGAACACTCTGCACAACAAGAGAAGAATGCATGCTTTTTTCAAGTGCACATGTAATATTCACCAAATAAAACTTTACTGTGAGCCATAATATAAACAACAAATTTAAAGAATAAAACTCATACAGAGTTTGTTCTTAGATCATAATGGAATTTACTAGAAATTAAGAACAGAAAGATATCTAGAAAATCCCCCAATATGTGGAAATTAAACAAAGACTTCTAAGCAACCCTTGGGTCAAAGAGGAAATCTCAGGGGCGCCTGGGTGGCTCAGATGGTTAAGCGTCTGCCTTCAGCTCAAGTCATGATCCCAGAGTCCTGGGATCGAGTCCCACTTGGGGCTCCCTGCTCAGTGGGGAGTCTGCTTCTCCCTCTCCCTCTGCTTCTTCCCCTGCTTCTGCTCTTTCTGTCTCAAATGAATAAATAAAATCTTAAAAAAAGAGGAAGTCTCAGAAGAATATTAAGTAATATTTTGAAATAAATGAAAATGAAAATATAACATATCAGGGGTGCCTGAGTGGCACAGTTGGTTAAGTGTCTGACTCTTAGTTTCGGCTCAGGTCCTGATCTCAGGGTCATGGGATCAAGCCCCACATCAGGCTCCCCACTCAGCATGGAGTCTGCTTGAGACTATCTCTTCCTCTCCCTCTGCCCCTCTCCCCACATTCTCTCTCTCTCTCTCTCAAATAAATAAATAAATCTTAAGAAAAAGAAAATACAACATATCAAATTTTGTGGAATGCACCTAAAGCAGTGCTTACAGGTAAGTTTATTAAATTCTTATATTAGGAAATATGAGTAATTAGTAATTTAAGCTTCCACCTTAAGAAAGTAAAAATAAATTTAAATCCAAAGCAATCAGAAGAAAGTATATAATAAAGATAAGAGGATAAATCCATGAAATGGAAAGCAGAAAAATACAGATCAATGAAACTATAGGCTGGTTCTTAGAAAATACCAGTAAAATTGATAAAACTTACCCAGACTGATCAGGAAAAAAATAGACAAGAAAGAAACTACAATATCATAAATGAAAGAGGAAGCATCATTACAGATCCTATAGACATTAAAAGGATAAGGGACTATAACTAACAACTTTATGACAATTAATTCAAGTACTTAGATGAACTAGAGAAAATCCTTGAAAAACATTAACTACCAAAGCTCATTCAAGAAGATATAAGTAATCTGAATAGTTCTACTACCTGTTTTTTTAAAAGATTTTATTTATTTATTCATGGGAGACAGAGAGAGAGAGATGGAGGCAGAGGAAGAGGGAGAAGCCGGCTCCCCACAGAGCAGGGAGCCCAATGCAGGACTCAATCCCAGGACCCCAAGATCACAACCCGAGCCGAAGGCAGACGCTTAAGTATCTGAGCCACCCAAGCGCCCAATCCTATTACCTGTTAAAAAGAAATTATATTTGTAGTTAATAACCATCCCACAAAGAAAAGTCTAGGCCCAGATGGTTTCACCAGTGAATTTTACCACTTAAGGAAAAAGGAATAGCAATACTACACAATATCTTTCAGAAAATTAGAAAGGGGGGGAACACTTCCCAAATCATTTTATGAGGCCAGCATTATGCTAATATCAAAGCCAAAGACAGTACGAAAAAGAAAAACTATTGACCAACATCCCTCACAAAGACAAATATCCTCAGCAAAATAAAAGCAAATTAAATCCAGCAATATATGAAAAAAATAACATATTACAACCAAGTGAAGCTTATCCCAGAGGTTCAAGGCTGGCTCAACATGCAAAAATCAATCATCAGAATAATTCACCATAGTAACAGACAAAAAAGGAAAAAGTATACTATTATTTTTGTAGAAGCAGGAAAGGCATTTAACAAAATCCAATTCATAAAAAAAGTCTCAGCAAACTAGCAATTCAAGGGAACTTCCCTGACCTGATAAAAGGCAACTACAAAAAGCTTACTACCATACTTAAAAGGTAAAAGACTAAATGCTTTTCCCCTAGGATCAGGAAAAAAAAAAAGGTCAGTTTAGCAAGGTTGCAGAATACAAGGTTAATATACAGAAATCAATTGACAACCTGATTCTGAAATTGATATGGAAAGGCAAAGGACCTAGAATAGCCAAAACAACTCTGAAAAGAAAAACAAAGTTGGAGGGCTACAGCTGCCTGATTTCAAGAATTATTATAAAACTACTGTCATCAAAACAGCATGGTATTAGCATAAAGATGAACAAAGAAATCAATGGAACAGACTACAGAACACAGAAATAGACCTACAAATCACAACCAATTCATTTTTAACCAAGTTACAAAAGTAACTCAATGGAGTAAAGACAGTCTGTTCCATAAATGGTATTGCAACAAAATGAATAAGATAGAAAATAAACCACAACGTAAAAATCATTCCTTTGACAAAATTTAACTCAAATGGATCATTGATCTAAATATAAAATATGAAAGTATATAACTTTTAGGAAAAAAAATAGAAAATCTTTAGGACCTAGGGCTAGGCAAAGAGTTCTTAGATTTGACAGTAAAAGCACAATCCATAAAGGAAAAATTGATAAATTTTAAAATCCTCAAAACTTTAAAATCCTTGTTCTACAAAGATACTATAAAGAGAACGAAGGGAAAAAAAGAGAGAGAGAGAGTGAAGCGGCATCTGGGTGGCTCAGTCAAGTTAAGCATCCAACTCTTGATTTTGGATAAGGTCATTCATTATCTCAGGGTTGTGAGATCGAGTCCGGCCTTGGGGGCTTCGCGCTCAGTGGGGAGTCTGCCTGTCTCTCTCCCTCTGCTCCCCCCCCCTCCTCCCCCAATGCTCTCTCTCTCTCTCTCTTTCAAATAAATAAATAAATAAATAAAATCTTCAAAAAAACCCCTAAATGCGATAATAGAAGTCAGGTCCTTAGTGTAATGCATGACACATACAAACCATTCAATAAATGTGAATTATTGGGGCACCTGGGTGGCTCAGTGGGTTAACTGTCTGCTTTCAGGTAAGGTCATGATCTCAGGGTCCTGGGATGGAGCGCTGTGTGGGCTCCCTGCTCAGGGGGAGTCTGCTTCTCCCTCTCCCTTAGCCTCTCTCCTGCCCCCACTTTTGCTCTCTCTCTGCCTCTCTCTCAAATAAACAAATAAAATGTAAAAAAAATAAATAAATATGAATTATTATAATTTATTATCATTATTGTTACAGCATTCTTTAAAATTGAGAAAATAAAAGACAAATGTTCATCAATAGAAAAATTGTTAAATTATGTTACATCTATTACAAGAAATCTTGGGCAATGGTTTAAAAGAATGAAGTAAATTTATATGTACTAATCCGGAAAGATGTCCAGAATTATTGTGAAAAAAGCAAACTGCAGGACAATTTGTATAGTATGATCTCATTTGTGTAAAAATAAAATGATATATTTTGAAGAAATTTTTCTAGAATGATACTCACCAAACTGCTAACAGTTGTTATCCCTAGGGAGGGGGAGTGGAATGAGGAGGGGTTCAGAGAAAGGGGGTCCAGAGAAAGGGGGTCTTTCACTTTTTATTCTACTTATTCCTAGATTGTTTGAATTTTTACCAGAATATATTCCTATATTTTTGAAACAGAAAACACAAAAGAGTCAACTATCTTTTAAAAGAGCAGTGATAAAAATAACTTTCTGATTGCCTTGGCTCATGGATTCAAGAGGATGAAGCACGAGCTTACCTTGGACTGAAATATTTACCTAAAAATAGACTCAGCTTCCATTTGTAATTTAACAAACATGAACCGAGTGCGGCTTGTTGGCCTAGCAGAGCAAAGAACTGAGTCATTGCCCCGGCCGTGCCGCTAACTAGCTTTGTTTTGTTACTGTGTTACAAACGTTAGACTGTGGACTTCTTAGAAACAGGGATCAATTTCTTTTCTCTGTCTCTCTAGCCCCGTGACACAGGGCTTGATTCAGAGTTGGCGCTCAACTGAAATAAAGAATGAGTCCTCACGGCAATATCGGAATTAAAGGTGGCTGTGTAGAACAGCGCTGTCCATGCCCCATTGAATCGACACATGATCGCCATCTAGTGGCAGCAGGGATTCCTGCGGAAGCCGGAGATCCGCAGAAACGGACTAGGTGTGTTCTGGGATGCCTTTTAACAAAACACCACGGCCTCTCTAAAAGAGCATGACCCTCAGAAAAAGTTGACAAGCACCAGCTAAAAGGTCATGGTTTATGTCTTGGAGTGTTGGTAAGATGACATCTAGGTACTCCTGTGTTTTAAGTCTCCTCCATCACCATCCCATCATCAGATGCCCCCCACACCTATAAGCCGCGCAAAGTCCACATTGCTACATTTCCATTCCAACCAAAAACAGCGAACCACATATGGTAGTAGGTACGTACATCCATGCTTTCCCAAAACTGATGAAATACTAATAACCTTTCCTAAGCCAGTCTGGTCGAGACAAGATACAAAACAAGACCAGAAAAAGAAATCTTCCATAAACTTTGCCCTCCAGGTGCACCATCTTTCTGAATCATCAGAAATCATCATGAGAGTGAGTGCCACTCTGAAAATATCTAGTGAGCCTTTAAAATGTCTCACATGCCAAAGGGCCACAAGGAAACCCACCCTGAGTTGGCTTTGTAAGTACCTCTTTGTGACAAGCCCTCACCTGCCCCTGCAGATTTCAGGGAGCAGGTTTTCTTCTCTTGCTTCCTTTGAGTACCAATGAGTCTTCCAAGTAGCTTCATTGATAGGGAAGTAGCTAAGTGATAACAGTCTGAGAAATACTAGAGCTTGTGTTTACGGAGTAGGGGACTCAAAAAGAATAATGAAAGGACACACTGGTAGTTAACCTGAAAAGTGTCCCTGCTAAGTTGAACAACATTCTTTTAAAATGTTGCTCAGCAGACGAACGCCCGGCTGGCTCAGTTGGTACAGCATGCAACTCTTGATCTTGGGGTTGGGAGTTCCAGCCCCACGTTGGGTGTAGAGAGATCACTTTTAAAAATCTTTTAAAATTTAAAAATAAATAAAATAAGTAAATCTTTACAAAGATTTTTAAAATGTTGCTCCACAGAACAAACAACAAAAACTTCTCAAAAACTCCTAAGAGAGGGACACTGTCTAGTTCAGGGTCAATGGGGAAAGTGGCCGAGCAAATTTATGATCAGAAACGGGTCCTGTCATGATTAAAGTCTTTACAATTCCACCTCCTGCAGTTTGACACAGTATGTGCCTCGGAAACGTGGGAAGAAAAACAAAGGTGCAATTCGGTGGAAACGGGGACACCGGTTTGGGAGCGCGGTACACACAAGAACACCTTATTTGGGGCGGGTTGCTCTGGAGCAAAGCCAACACGGGTGCGTTCGTTCCTACCACCGTGTTCTGGAGTTGCAGAGAAGTTAGGAATTATGAACAAGATGGATCCATCCAACTACTCCCGGCCTAAAAACAGCAAGAAGCCCTAATATCTATTTATATGCAATTCCCTGGGGCCGAAGCGGTTCTTCCTAATGGCTGGAGAGCACTCAGTAACAATCAGGTCTTGCGGCGGAATGTTTTTAAGACCTTGTCCTGAGCGTGCCGATGGAGATAATGAACTCCTGAGCGGTCGGTAGTACATTTAAAATGGAAATGGAAAGTGTAGGAAGATGCGCTCTTCCGAGCGTCCCGGATTTCGTACTAGCAAAAGTCCTTGGTTCCTGCTGGCACTCGAAAAGCGCGGTGTCAGCATAAAGAGCAGAGAAGCGACACCATGAGAAACCATGAGCCACTGTGGAAGGCTCCAGAAGAGGAGTGTCCGCTGACAGCCACACGAGCGAGCGCCCCGGACGCTGCAAGGGGAGTCCGGAGCCTCGCCGCCCGCCCGCCCGGCCGGCCCGGCAGGCCCGGTCCCGCGGCCCCTCTCCCGGTTCCCCGCCCTCCCTCCCCCCCCCCCCCCGCCCCGCGCCGGCCTCCCCGCCACAGACCGGGAGGTCTCCCCGGCCGCCTCCCTCCCCTCGGCTCCGCGGCGCGCCGGAGCCACCCGGCCCGGCCGGCCGCGGGGCGCAGCGGCCACACCGGCTCGACGTGCGACTTCGCCGTGCGTCCGTCGGCCCGGTCCCAGGACGCCCCTACTCACGTAGCGCTGCAGCTTCCTCTCGGGGGGCGACTTGACGAGCCAGCCCGTGCACACGGCGTCGCCCGCACTCATCGTGGCCGCCGCCGCCGCTTCCTCCAGCTGGGTCGCCGCGGCAGGAGGAAGTCGGGCCGGGGATGCCGGCGGGGCGGGCCCAGCGCCGCCCGCCCAGCACCGCCCCGAGCCCCCGCCGCGACCCCCGCCCCCGGCCCGCCGCGGCCCCCTGGGGCGGGGGGACGGCGCCACCGCCCGCGGCCCAGACGGCGCGGGGAGCGGGCGGCCGGGCCGGGGAAACCCCTTCGAGCGAGCGCGCCGCGGCTCCGGGCCCCACGGTTACGGGAGCCGAAGCCTAGGACCCGCACCTGCGAGGGACCCGGTGAGGGAGGAAGGGAAGCAGGACTCCCCTCCGACTTCCCCGCTGCCCTAGATTGTTTGCCGAGCAATGGCTCGCGTGCGCCCCTCCCCCAAAGATCATTGTATTTCAGCGAGGAGCTCGGCTGCAGAGCTATTCAAATGTCCTCCGGAACCCGGAGCATCCCGATTCAAAAGGTTACAACTTGGAGGTGCTGTTTGCAGTCTCCAGGCCTCTGGGGTTTTCAGCGCCGGGTCTAAGAATGGTCGTGCCACAGGGTGCGCCGAGCACTTTAAATAATACCAATAACAACAATGAGCTAACATTGATTGAGACCTTCTGCAGTGCCAGTTACTATGCTAAGCACTTGGCGGGCATGATCTTATGGGATATGCACAATCAATGGGCCTTCTCATTGCCTCATTTTTGCTTCTGAGTAAAATGAGAAACAGGACAATAACATCACCTGTCCAAACCCACACAAATAGGGATCACGGGCCAGGGGCCAGGGCCAACATACTTTGTAAACAGAAAAGCACTGATCATCACAGTGAGGATCAGCACCCACGATGCTCATCTACCTGAGGTTTGCTACCACCTGGCCACCACCCTGACCCATAGTGCTCTTTTCCCGTGGTGTGATACCTCTCACTTGAAAGTGACGCTTGGAAGAAATAAATGCGACGTCATTTCTGGGACTTACAAAGAGACTTCTCGGCTCCAGGGTCACATCACTCAGACACTATTACTCTCACAAAGCTGGACTCCAGCCACTGCCTGCACTCCCACCTCTCAGAGCCCACTTGACCTTCACCACCACCGCAATCCCCGACTTCCCTCCCGCTTTCCAAATCTCACACTAGTGTATCGGATTAGCTGAACCTAATTCGCATCTAGAAATCCAGGTTCAAGGGAGAATGGTAAATATCTTTTTATTTTTTTAGCTCTCCCACCTTTCCAAATAGGAGGAAAACCACATATCCACCACAGTCCACCCCCTAGCTAGTCAATACTATAGACACCCTGTGCACAAAATAAACTCACTAAAGCCACAACAGCTTGCTCCCGCCCAAACAATGCTGCTATCCCTCCTACAAACTGAAAAGCACTCCTTAAAACAGGAGACCAAAAGTTTCGTTGGTCATTGTAGCCATCTCTAGGGGACAGTCATCGCTCTTCTAGTTCCAACATCACCCCACCTCAATATCCTACAACCTAAAGAAAAACACTATAAAGCTAACCTCTATCAGCCTTTATTTGATATGTATAAAATATAGAAAGAAGATTGAAAAACTTTGTATGTACACACACACACACACAGTTACTACAATCCTTATTTCTGTAACTGGTCTTCAGACCATAATTGGTGTTTATAATCTTCTTTCTTCTACTACCCTCTCTGTCCTCCCTTTGTTCTCCAGCCAAGAACTCAGGTGGTCAGAATTCTTTATGTTGTGAGTGACCCAAACGTTTATTCTCCCCACCCCCACCCCACCCCACCGCCGAGTATTAATCCTCAGTGGTCCTGCCTAGCGTGGCTATAGTCGGAGGTGTCCAGGGGATCACTTGCATTGCAGATAGAGTCCTTCCCAATCCCGTTGTTTAACAGCAACACTTTTCCACTTGATAACCAACAGTATCAACCATCAAGCCAGTTCAGTAGACCCATGGTTTGCCTGTTGATTCAGTGGCATAAACAACCCTAAATGGCCAGATGGCAATCTCAACTTGCAATTCAATAGAACCAATGTCGTGGCCTTGGTAGAAGCACTCTTTCCTTGGGAACCAGCTGAGCTCAAAGCTGTGGGGATGGAAAGAAACACCTAGGCAGTAGATTAGGTGTGATAGTAGAGAAGTTGCTCCCACTTTCACCTCCTGATTCCTGAAACCAGGGATTCTGGCTATGGAGAAACTACACCATAGAGCACCAGTTCAAAGTATTTCCCTCATCCTCTAAGACAGAACCTCCACCTTTCAGCATATTTTCCCCCAACCGCAGGCCCTGGGAGCCTCACCACTTAGTTGCAGATTCCCTTAACCTTGCTCCCACCTCTGTACAAAAAACAAACCCTCATGCTCTCCTCAGTTCAACCCACTGAGTCTACCATTCGCTTCCCTCTGAGACTCTGACCAATATACCTAGTCATGGACAACTCCCTACGAGGTTACAAGTCAAGGAAAAGGTTGCCATACAGTAGTAGGGCCCCCAGAGATGGGAGCCACTTGCTCGAGCAACTTTCTTATACCTTCCAGACCTGCTTAAGTCTGGTCTCAAATACTCCACTTGCCCTGGATGATCAGTTAGCACCCAATTTATCAGGGACAGCTAAGGTTACATGGTTCCTTGGTGCTCCATGGCAAGGCATTCAGACTTTACCGCAGCTGCTGATCCAAAGGAAAATACTTCTTTTGTGGTAGAATGTATTGTTTGCTTCAAAACGCCGGTGGTCCACTGAATGTTTCTCCTGTTGGGACTGGCCAGAGGCTCCATGTAGCCTGCCAGCGTGTCAAAGGCTCTAGTTATATTGGATCTACGTCATCATAAAGGTCAAGTGGCCCGGACCTGCTACGGAGTCTTTCCTTGCCCTCTGTGCTGCTGAACACACGCAGCCTCACAGATTACTTGTTCAATGCACTGGTGTACAACAGTTTTGCAACTTTTGTTTTTCTTAAGTAAATGCTACCCCCAACATGGGACTCGCATTCACAACCCTATGATGGCTCTACCGACTGAGCTGGCCAGGCACCCCAGGCGTGGAACAATGAAATGTAGTGTATGTTGCCTACAGGATCCAAAGAACCGCAGCAAATGCTGTGTCTCTTTTTGGGTGGTCGGTAGCATGAGGTGCAGCAACCTGTTGAATACCCAACATGGTCCAGCCCATCTCAAAATGTTACCGAGGGCCAGGCTTTTGAGTTTTCATGGGCTTTATCTCCCGTCCTCTGGCATACATGTTTATTAATAAAGTAACTACTACCTCTTGATCCACCAGGTCCAGTAAGCATAATGTCTTCAATATAATGGACCAGCCTGATGTTCACCATGATCGTTGCAAAAATGGAGTTCCACTCACCCTGGATTAGGGCAGGGAGCCCAAGGAGAGACATAGCCCTGAGGCAAGGCACTAAAGCCGTACTTCTGTTCCCGCCAGATGAAGGCAAACTGCTTCCGACAGTCTCTGCTGATTGCAACAGAGAAAAGAGCATTTTTCAGGCAAATAGGCACTTACCAGGTACCAGGGGCTGTGTTGATTCGCTCTAGAAAAGCAACATCATCTGGAATAGCAGCTTCAAGTCACAACCTGATTAATTTTACAATTATCCACTACTCATCTCCAGGCTAACCATGTCCATTAAATAAGGGTGTGATATGGACAATCATTCTTGCATCTTTCAGGGGGCACTGTTCTCTCTTCCAGACGAATCAAAATTGCTTCTACAAGGTTATTCCCCCTAAATTTCTAGGGAGAGATGACCTGTTTGTATTGCAACTTTTATTTTCGTTTCATCAAGCCCCTTCCTAGCTTCTTTGCACCCAGCCTGGGGAGAGGAGATCCATTTGAATAACAAGTGGTTTTCAGCACCTGGATTCCTTAGCGCGGCTTCCCCATTTATTATTATTTTAAAATAGGTTTGGCTTAGCCTTTCATTAAGTACTATAAATCTTAGAACTAGAAGGATTTGCGAACATAAATATCTACTATTAAGAGTTTTTACTTTAGGGGTGCCTGGGTGGCTCAGTCGTTAAGCGTCTGCCTTAGGCTCAGGTCATGATCCCAGGGTCCTGGGATGGAGCCCCGCATCACATCGGGCTTCCTGCTCAGCAGAGGGAGTCTGCTTCTCCCTCCCCCACTCCCCCTTCTTGTGTTCCCTCTCTCGCTGTCTCTCTCTCTGTCAGATAAATAAATAAAATCTTAAAAAAGAAGAGTTTCTCTTCTAGGGGTGCCTGGGTGGCTCAGTGGGTGAAGCGTCTGCCTTTGGCTCAGGTCATGATCCCAGGGTCCTGGGATCCAGCCCCACGCACGTTGTCCGGCTCCCTGCTCAGCGGGGAGCCTGCTTCTCCCTCTGCCTACTGCTTGCTCTCTCTCTCTGACAAATAAAAAAATTAAAATAAATAAATAAATATTTTTAAAAAGAGTTTCTATTTTAATTATGTTATGATGGGCAAAATGGCTGTGAATCTTATTCTCTGTGAAAAGAGAAAATTTGAAGGACGCCTGCGTGGCGCAGTCGGTTGGGTGTTTGCCTTCTGCTCAGGTCACGATCCCAGGGTCCCGGAATCAAGTCCCACATCGGGCTCCCTGCTCAGCAGGGAGTCTGTTTCTCCCTCTGCCTGCCGCTCCCCCTGCTTGTGTGTTCTCTTTCTGACAAATAAATAAACAAAATCTTAAAAAAAAAAAAAAAAAGAAGAAGAAAATTTGAAAAGAAAATGCCTCTCTCGGGGCGCCTGGGTGGCTCAGCCATTAAGCTTCTGCCTTGGGCTCAGGTCATGGTCCCGGGGTCCTGGGATGGAGCCCCGCATTGGGCTCCCTGCTTGGTGGGGAGCCTACTTCTCCCTCTCCCACTCCCCCTGCTTGTGTTCTGGCTCTCGCTATCTCTCTCTCTCTCAAATAAATAAATAAAATCTTGGGCACCTGGGTGGCTCAGTCGTTAAGCGCCTGCCTTCGGCTCAGGTCATGATCCCAGGGTCCTGGGATCGAGCCCCGCATCGGGCTCCCAGCTCCGCAGGAAGCCTGCTTCTCCCTCTCCCACTCCCCCTGCTTGTGTTCCCTCTCTCGCTGTGTCTCTCTCTGTCAAATAAATAAAATGTTTAAAAAAAAAATAAAAATAAATAAATAAATAAAATCTTTAAAAAAAAAAGAAAAGAAAATGCCTCTCTGATTTCTGGATCAGGGACAGTCACGAGGGGGGATGACTGCACATGCATGTTCAAATCATCTATGAAGCACGTGAACTAAAGGCCTGGAGTGCCATGGTACAATTTCAGATACAGAAACTTTCTTTTTTCCTCTATGGACCTCTGTAAAGTGCTTCTCTGAAAGTGAAAGCAACCCAATTTCCACCTAAATTTGAAATTTGACTTTAATATTACCAATGATAGTCTTTTTCATGTCTTACCAAAAAAATCCTGACATCATATCCATTATTGTTATATTTAAAATAGTATGAAATTATCGTTACAAGTCCAAATCAAACACTTCTGAACTCGTTCTATGAGGACAGTGTTACTCTGATACCGAAACTGGAAAAAGACAGTAAAACAAAAAAAGAAAAGAAAACTACTGACAAATATGCCTCATGAATCTAGACATACAAATCCTCAGCAAAATACTAGCAAGTAGAATTCACAACTACATTAAAAGGATTATACACCATGACTAGGTGGGGTTTATTCCAGAGATGCAAGGCTCATTCAATATATGAAAGTCAATCAAGGGCCCCTGGCTGGCTCCATCGGTGGAGCTGGAGCGTGTGACTCTTGATCTCAGGGTTGTGAGCTTGAGCCCCACATTGGAGGTAGTGGTTACTTACAAAAACAGAAAAGAAATCAATGCAATCTACCATGTTTGTTTGGGTTTTTTTTAAAGATTTATTTATTTATTTATTTGACACAGAGAGAGAGACACAGTGAGAGAGGGAACACAAGCAGGGGCAGAAGGAGAGGGAGAAGCAGGCTCCCCGCGGAGCAGAAAGCCCGATGCAGGGCTCGATCCCAGGACCCCGGGATCATGACCTGAGCCGGAGGCAGACGCTCAACGAGTGAGCCAGCCAGGCGCCCCTGCAATCCACCATGTTAACAAGCAAAAGAAGAGGGGCGTCTGGGTGGCTCAGTCGGTTAAACGTCTGCCTTTGGCTCAGGTCATGATCCCAGGGACCTGGGATGGAGCCCCGCATCGGGCTTTCTGCTCCGCGGGGAGCCTGCTTCTCCCTCTGCCTGCCACTCCCCCTGCTTGTGTTCCCTCTCTCACTGTGTCTCTCTCTGTCAAATAAATAAATAAAATCTTAAAAAAAAAAAAAAAAAGCGAAAGAAGAAAAGTCACATGCTTATATTGATTGATGCAGAACAAGCATTTGACAAAACCCAACACCAATCTGTGACAAACATTCTCATAAAACTGGGAATGGCAGGGGAGCTTCTGCAACTTGAAGAACGTGCACAGATGTTCCCTTAAGATTGGGAATAAGGCAAGAATATCTGCTCTCACTGTTCTTATTCAACATAGTGTTGAAACTTGTAGAAACAAAAGGCACACAGATTGAGAAGGAAGGAATAAAACTGTCTCAATTTGCAGATGATATAATTGTCTTCGTAGGAAATCCCAAGATATCCGCAGAGAAAAACTCCCATAATTAATAAGTGAGTTTTACAAGGTTGCAGTATACAAGATCAACACACAAATCTCTTTACATGATTTTGAGGCTTATCATATAGTCTCTCCAGTAATCAAGACTGCATGCTATTGGTAGGGGAATAGACACATAGACACATAGGGAATGAAATAGTGAGCCCAGAAACAGACCCACATAAATCTGCCCAGCTGGTTTTTGACAAAGGCACAAAAGCAATTCAATGGAGGAAGGATAGTCTTTTCAACAAACAGTGCTGGAGAAATTGGACATCCATAGCCAAAAAAAAAAGAACTTTAACCAAAACCTCACACCTTATACAAAAATTAACTCAAAATGAATCATATATTTATATGTAAAATGTAAAACTATAAAACTTTTAGAAGACAACATAGGAGAAAATATTCTTAGATACAATCCATAAAAGAAAAAATTGATAAATGGGACTTCATCAAAATTAACACTTTTGTTAAGAGTATAAAAAGACAAGCTAAAGGGGCACCTGGGTGGCTTAGTCGGTTAAGTGTTTGCCTTCGGCTCAGGTCATGATCCCAGGGTCGTGTTGGGTTCCCTGCTCAGCAAGGAGTCTGCTTCTCCCTCTTCCTCTGCCCCTCTCCCCTGCTCATGTTCCCCCCACCCCCCAAGTAAATAAAATCTTTAGAAAAAAAAAAAAAAGACAAGCAGCGGACTGGGAGAAAATGTTTGCAAAGCACATATCTGCTAAAGGACTCATATCAAGAATATATAAAGAACTTTCAAAACTCAGTAATTAAAAAACCCCAAATCACTAATAATCCAATCAGAAAATAAATAAAAGATATGAAGAAACAATTCATTGAGGAGGATATACAGATGGTGGCAAACGAGCACTTGGAAAGATATTCAATATTATTAGCCATTAGGGCAATGCATATCCAAATCACAATGAGATCCACCACATACTTACCAGAATGGCTAAAATTGTTAAAAATCAGCAGAATGCCCACACTGATTCCTGATCCATGGAATGAGGCAATCATGGCAGAAAGGCCCAAGTAGAAATCTCCGGGGCTTTGCCTTTCTATCAAAGTGTAAGTCAAAAGAAATAACATATACTTAGGGGACAATGTCAGAAATTAGTTCAAAGACTTGAGAAATGCAGGGAAGGAAATTCCTATCAGATCTCCATTTGATTCACTATTTGGCTTTGCGCAGCAGTTGGTTAAGTCTTCATGAATGTGACAGTTTTAAGCCAGGGCTCCAAAAGTCTTTGACACTCCTCTCATTGAAAGGTGGGGTTGACGCCTTCTCCCCTTGAACCTGGATAATCTTGTGACTGCTTGAATCACACAACACAGCAGAACTGATTTATGGGACTTCCAGGGCCAAGTTTCAAGAGGTTATTCTGACAGTTTTATGCCTTATCTACTCCAACACCTGCTTTTGGAGACCTGAGCCGCTAAGTCCAGAGTCTGACTACTCTGAGGCTGCCATGCTATAAGGAAGTCCAAGCCACATGGGCAGACTCCTGTTCCAGTTCCAGTTGCACCGGGCCTTCCAGCTGAATTCTCACCATACTTGTAATCTGTCGGCATTATAACATGTTTAAGGACACGGACTTTTGGGATGGCTTGTTATTCAGCTGACACATTATGCTGAGGAAGTCAGACAGGACAAAGTAGAATGTCTTCTCTCTGCTCCATGATGTCTGGGGCCTCAGCTGAGAGGACTCAGTGGCTGGGGGTGACCAGATGGCTAGAGGCTATAATCTTCTGGAAGTCTCCTCCCTTACATGCCTGTTACCTGTGTGAGGATGCCTATTCTGGCTATTTCACCTGAGTGGGGTCATATAATATTTGTCCCTCTATGCTTACTTCCTTTAGCATGGTGTTTTCTTCTTTCTTTTTTTTAAAAAGATTTTATTTTTAAGTAATTTTCAGCCCCAACGTAGAGCTCAAACTCACAACCCTGAGATCAAGAGTCACATGCTCTATTGGCTGAGCCAGCCAAGCGCCCCTAGCATGATGTTTTCAAGGTTCATCCATGTTGTAGTACGTATTAGCACTTCACTCCTTTTTATGACTGAATAATACTCCATTGTATGGATAGACATTTTGTCTATCCAGTCATCTGTAGATGGACATTT
The DNA here is from genome assembly GCF_029215605.1 of Mirounga angustirostris. Classification (NCBI taxonomy): domain Eukaryota; kingdom Metazoa; phylum Chordata; class Mammalia; order Carnivora; family Phocidae; genus Mirounga; species Mirounga angustirostris. The sequence continues at coordinate 126,445,719 of NW_026991719.1, forward strand.
GGGTTGTTTCAACCTTTAGGCTATTGTCAATAATGCTGCTATGAATATACATGCACAAGCATCTGTTTAAACATCTGTTTTCAAGTCTCTTGGGTATATACACATAGGAATGGAATTGCTGAGTCATATGGCCACTCCGTGTTTAACCTTTTGAGGAACCACCAGACTGTTTTCCCCAGTAGCTTCACCATTATACTTGACAGCAAAGTGCTGCCACTCACGCCTGACTTTGTGGCTTGCTTGGCCAAACAGTGCTCAGTTCATGATGTGCAGCTCAGGTCTTAAGATCACACAGTTATTCAGTTTCAACCTAGGATGAAAGAAAGTCAGGGGCTTTGCCTCCCAGTAAATTGGTGCATGTGTAGGTCCTAGCTTCATTTTTTTTTTTTTTTCAATTAATCTTTACTAAACATGAGAACTAATGCCTTTCTTGGCCTGTCTGGGGATCAAACCCACAACGTTGGTGTTGTTAGGTCACATTCTACTCAACTGAGCTAACCAGCCACGTGGCCAGTCCTAGCTTTATTTTTATCCCAAATTCCAGAGGCCTGAACTGTGATTCTCTTATCAAGGCGTGAAAAAGGCTCTGTGTAGCATCCTAATGGGAGATGCCACCTCCAAAAAGAGGCCCACCAAGCACTGTGCTTCTTTCTCAGTGGCAGTGGACTTGAGGTATGGCAACTTGGTTTTCACTTTGGGGAACCATCTCAATATGCCTCAGCCCACTGGATGCCCAGAAACCTCATGGAGGTGGTGGGCCCTAAATTTTCATGGGGCTTATCTCTCACCCTGAGATGAAATATTTGTTCAGGTTGTTGGCAGGATACCATTAATGTAATGGACCAGCATGATGTCTTGGGGGACAGCGAGATGATCAAGTCAGTCCCTGGGGACTTAATTACAATAATCTGCCAGAGAATTGAAGGGACAGTTCCAGGGGCTTCCTTTTGAGTTTTCTTCCCATAATTGTCCTCAGTCCTTGAGTCAAAATTCCCCTGTGGGAATTTTTCCAGCTGCGGATTTTTCCAATTATACAGTTAGGAACTGGGGAAAAAGCCACAGGAGGACCCACAGTGAGAGGGACACAGACTAAGTCTTCATTTCTGACCAGTGGACCACAGTGGCAATCTATGTCCCCCAGGGAAAGAAGGATGAAGGTTTGAAGTATACACTAGTGTTGTATGTACCTGGCCTAGTCTTCACTTGAGGGCTCTGAGCCTGTGGGCGACTGGATCTGGGGATTAGATGAGGGGCCATGTTTTCCACTGTGGCAATTCAAGGCAGACTGCCATTCACCAGACCTAGAGTTTTTGTTGTTGGGGTTATATAGATCATGGTCTATTATAGATGGCTTATTTTTTTTTAAAGACTTTGTTTATTTATTTGACAGAGGGAGGGAGAGAGAGTGCGCACAAGCAGGGGGAACGGCAGAGGGAGAGGGAGAAGCAGGGAGCCCGATGGGGGGCTTGATCCCAGGACCCTGGGATCATGACCTGAGCCAAAGGCAGATGCTCAACTGACTGAGCCACCCAGGCGCCCCAGGTGGCTTATTATTAATAGGACATCATGACCAATTAGCCACCACCAAAGATTCTTGCGGATAAACCATTCTGGTTCCAGCTGCCAGTCCTGCTGCCAATCATGATGCCCCCACTTGGCCGCTGCTGCTCCAGGCTCCCTGTTTCTATGGCAACACCTCTCACCTCCTTTCCTAGATTAGTTTTCCAGAACCTTCACCAAAGTACTTCTCAATGTTTTGATGAAAGGAATGTCCTTTGAACTTTCTCTGGGGATGTAGTTAAGGGTTGAGCCAGTAGGTTGCACATGACAAGTTCATTCCCACAGTTCCGCCTACCCAAGTCTTAGGATTGGAGACAATGAGGGACGTGAGGAGTTAGGGCACAAGGACAATTGGCATTCTCTTGCTCAGGTGATTTTATCACAAGATCTCCAAGAAAGACAGGATCAGCCTCACCAGATGGGGGTGGGAGGAACCCCTACTTCTGCTGGTAAGGGAAGGTCCAGGGGGTTTCTGGGTTCAAGACACATCCATTAAACAAAAATACTTACTGAACATCTTCTAGGAGCTGGATATATAGCAGTGAACAAAACAGACAAACATTTCCTGGCTCCGTAAGGCTAACATTCTAGTGAAGAGAGACAATAAACAAGATTCATTTAAGGCAGAGGGAAGAGCGGGTGCAAAAGACCCGAGAAGGGGGTGTGCCTGGAGTGGGGTGAGTAACGGTGGAAGGAGTGGACTCAGAAAGAGAATGGGGAGCAGCCATCATAGACACTTTGGCTTCTTTTAAAATATTTTATTTATTTATTTATTTGGCACAGAGAGAGAGCATGCGTGTGAGAGAGCACAAGCAGGGGGAGCAGCAGAGGGAGAGGGAGAAGCAGACTCCCCACTGAGCAGGGAGCCCAACGCGGGACTCAATCCCAGCTCCCTGGGATCATGACCTGGGCCAAAGGCAGACGCTTAACCCACTGAGCCACCCAGGCGCCCCAGATACTTCGGCTTTTACTCTTAGTGAGATGGTGTTTTGGTTTCCTAGGGCTGCCATAACAAATTACCCCAAACTGGGTTGCTTTCAAACAATAGAAATGTACTCTCTCCCGGTCTGGAGGCTAGAAGACTGAAATCACTTTAGTCTCTGCCTACATCTTCATTTCTTTTGCTTGTGTGTCTTTTCCCTTCTCTTCCCTCTCTCTTTTTAAAAAATATTATTTATTTATTTATTTGAGAGAGAGAGAGAGAGAGCAGAGTGAGCAAGAACATGAGTGGAGGGGAGGGGCAAAGGGAGAGGAAGAAGCAGGCCCCTTGCTGAGCAGGGACCCCGATGTGGGGCTCGATCCCAGGTCCTTGGGATCATGACCTGAGCTGAAGGCAGACGCTTCACCCACTGAGTCACCCAGGCGCCCTATCTTCTCTTCTAAGGACACCTGTCATTGGATTTGGGGTCCACCTGAGTAAGGCAGGATGATCTTATCTTGAGATCCTTAACTTAATTATATCTACAAAGACTCTTTTTCCAAATAAGGTCATCCTTAACTTAATTATATCTACAAAGACTCTTTTCCAAATAAGGGTCCAGGGGTGAGAATATACCTTTGGGGGGGGGGCGCTTCATCCCACTACAGATGGGAAGTCATTGGGCTTTGAGCAGAGGAGGGACATGGCCTGATTTACAGTTTAAAAGCACTTGCCAGCTGCTATGTTAAGACAATATAATTGGACAAAGTAGAAGCAGGGAGATCTGTAGGAGCCCATTGGAAAAATAGAGGAGAGCCATAATGATGGCATGGACTATAGTGACAGCAGTGAGGGTGATAAAAACCATCAGAATCTGGACCTCTTTTGAAAGCAAAGCTGAGAGGTTTTGCTACCAGATTGGATGAAGAGTTTTGGGGAAAGATGAAGCCCATAGGAGAACCATCAGTGAATACCTCAAAGTTATTCTGTGAAATATTTACCAATGAAGCATTATAAAATAAGGGGGGGAAGTAGTGAACTACTCATGGATTGGCTGATTCTGGGGACTTTGGTTATCTATAAAAAGTCAATTTACATCATTATTATTATTACCTTGGCTTACACCTAAATAAATTCTAGATAGAATTAAAAGTGAGGAAAAGCCAATCATCAGCTGTTTTTTAAGCCACAGCGAAATAAAATCTTTGTATGGCCGAGGAGAAATGAAAGAAAAGCAGCAACTCATTAGAAAATATAATGGCAAAAGATTCCATTTACAATTGCAATAAGGAATTAAATAAAGAGAGCTTAGTTAAATCCACAGAGGTTAGATTAAGAATCGCCGCTTGAGAGAGAGAAGAGTGAGAGGACACCAAAGAAGGAAGGGAAGACAGTTTGAACCACAATTCGCTACTTCCTGCTGTCAGATAATTGCAGCCATTAAGCGACTTTTGACTATAGAGCACTTGACATGGAGTCCCCGTCCTGGAGTTCAAATGCAGGTGCGCTCTACGTGTACAACACACACTGGAAATTCTCCCCGAAATTCTTTTTTATCTCACCCACACACACAAACACAAATGTAAAATATTCCATGAAGTGTATCGCTTATATGTTGAAATGCTAATATGTCGGATCACTGGGTTAAACAAAATTCGTTATTAAAATCGATTTCACGGGGCGCCCGGGTGGCTCAGTTAAGCGTCTGCCTTCAGCTCAGGTCATGATCCCAGGGTCCTGGGATCGAGCCCCGCATGGGGCTTCCTGCTCCTTGGGAGCCTGCTTCTCCCTCTGCCTCTCTCTCTCTCTCTGTCTCTCATGAATAAATAAATAAAATCTTAAAAAAAAAAAAAAATCAATTTCACCTTTTTCTTTTTACGTTTTTTTTTTTTTTTTCCCATGTGGCTGCTGGAAAATTTAAAAGTCCACAAGTGGCTCGCACTGTATTCCTATTGGCCAGCACCACTCTAGCTAGATGGGAATTGCAAGCAGCGAAGGACTTTCAACCTCTCTGTGCCTCAACGTCTTCATTTTTCAAAAAGGACTGATCCGATACCAACCTTAAAGGGTCGGCGACAGGAAGCAGATAGCTGCTGTTAACAGTGCTCGCGGTATACCCGGGCGCCCAAGCCCGCGTCAAACACAGCAAAGGTCAGTGAACTGTGGTCGGAGCCACGCCCATAGGCTATGGGCCGCGGGGGCGGGCTGCGCATGCGTCTCCAACCCGGGCAGCCTAGGGCCGGGCGAGTCCCGAAGCGCACGCGCGGACGCGCTACCTCGGGTGGGGGGCGGGGAGGCGAGCCAGCCAATGAAGTTGCGCAGGCGACCCGCGCGCGCCTCGGGCTCACCTCCCCGAGCCTGGCCCCGCCCCTCAGTCCCGCGGCGCAGCACGCACCCGGCGTCGCACAGGTGGGCGGGTTTTAGTGGCGCGGCCTGTGGGCGGCGGGAGTCTGTGCTCGCTCCCTCGGTGGTGGCCCACGCGGCTCGCACGCTGTGCGGGGCAACATGGCGGACGCGGAAGGTAAGGGTCGTTTCCTCGTGCGTGACCGGGCTAACTATCAGCTCCGCCGCCCCGAAGAGCTGGGGGTGGGAGGGTGACAGCGTCGGGGGCCGCGTTCTCCGCCGGTTTGCCGCCAGGCCGGTCCCGTCGCAGCCGGGCCTCTTGCTGGCCTTGCCCCTTGGCCTTGGGTCTACGGTTGAGGGCAAGGGATGGAGGGGTCCTCTCAGTGACGTGGCTTCGCGAGGCCCGGGCCTCCCGCCGAGGCACAGCCTCTTTAGGGCTCGGGTCCCCGTTGAAAGGCGTCGGCCGTGCCGGCTTCCCCGCCGTGACGGGAGACCTGGCAGTGCCTGCACCACGCGAAAGGGCGGTAGGAACAGACGGGGAAGAATAAGGGCCGAGGGGCTCCGGCGTGTTCGTAGCTCCAAGTCGCAAGAAAGTTCTGTGGGCCACAGAACCGGGTAGGGGGCAGTTGAGTGGTCACTTACGGAACTTCGTGGCCCGTGGGCCGAACACTTGTGCGGCAGGTTTAAGCCCCGCCACGGCCACGTGGTGAACCGGAATGGAAGCCGACATGTGCGACTGCCTGTGGTCGGTTACCGAGCCGTGCAACCCTGCGTTTGGCCTTACACACTTTGTTTTCCCCAGTAGTTCTAGACCAAACGTCCATTTTCTACTTGCTCTGATTTCATTCTTTATTTTAAGTTTTGTTACCCTTATTTTCGGGAAAAACTCCCAAATCTCTTGTCTGTTTTAGTATTTATTTTGCCGAAGAAACATAAGAAGAAAAAGGAGCGGAAGTCTTTACCAGAAGAAGATGTAGCAGTGAGTACGAATGTTTTATAGTTTGCTTTAACTAAAGTGAAAGGTTACTTAGGTAACACATTACATAAAAAGACTGTTTTTAAAAGTTTCTAAGGAATGGGTTGGAATTGGGTAGTGGTTGTGTAGTAAACCACACAACCCCAGCCACCTAAATCTCTCCTGTCAAGTATAGTTTGCTGAATGGTGTTGACCACATCAGCTCCTCTCCCTGAAATTCTTTTTTATCCCACCAACAGACCCACTATCCCTCTTTCTCTTTAAGTCCCTATCCCCATCTTTCTTTTTCTTTTTTTTTTTTTTTTAAGATTTTCTTTCTTTAGAGAGAGAGAGTGTGTGTTTGTGTGTGTGCATAGCCAGACACGGGTCTCCATCTCAGGGCCCTGAGATCATGACCTGAGCTGAAATCAAGAGTCAAATGCTTAACTGAGCAAGCCACCCAGGCGCTCCTAGCTGTCCCCATCTTGGTGGCACTTCACTTACCCTTCTGAGGTCCTGGTTCATTTCTTTTTCACTTGGAAGTCCCAGTGAAGAGGCATAGGGACTACCTTGTTTTCTATTTAAGAGGCTTAGACTTACATGGTAGTAATGGAATTGTACAAAATCAGATGGGAAGTCTAACAGTGTATTTCTGTCCTGTGTAAGGAGATACAGCATGCTGAAGAATTTCTTATCAAACCTGAGTCCAAGGTGGCTCAGTTGGACACATCTCAGTGGCCACTGTTGCTCAAGGTATGTGGCTAGGATTATGTATCAGATCAATGCCTGGCTTTTACGTAATTTAAGTGTTAAGCGGTTCATTAAGAGTGATTAGCACTAGCATCTTTGACTTAGGAAATGTCTGATGATACTGTTTTAGAGCAGTGTTCTTCAAAGTGTCTGACATGAAGGACCAGATTTTGTTTCATTTTTTATTTCCAGTGCACCCAGTGCTGTAGTAGAATATAGTTAAAATGTCACAACAATGTCATACTGCCATTAAAGTTTATAAATAATTAGTTCTTGGTTTCTGTATTTAACTCCACCTTACAGACTTTTACTAGTTTGTGGGCCACAGTTGGAGTAGGACTGCTTTAGTGCTTGAGGATATGTGCTTTGAAGCCAGACCAATTTGAGTCAGTGTATGACTTTGAGCCAGTTATTTAACCTCCAAGGCTGTTTGCTTATGGTATCTTCTCTTAGGAAGGCAGGCTGAGGGCTGTAGGAGGTAATCCATGAAACGTGTTTAGCCACAGTGCCTAGCATGTAGGTCCTCTAGAAATTGCTGACTGTTGTGTTGGATTTTAAATAGAGTGGCTCAGTAATGAGTTGAATTACAAATTTCACAAGCAACTTAGTAGGCGCCAGGTATGAGATTAGGAGAAAGGGTAGGGTAGAGGAAGTTACTGAGGCGCCTCTTGACAAAGTGTTATAATAAATCAATATATATGAAGTAAACAAATGAGATTTGCTTATATAATTCAACACAGTTGAGTTTCTGCTTGGTCAGATAGGTCTACCGTTTAATACATCTGCTTTTCTATTGTAGGCTCTGAGGATATGCTAGTGAACTGGGTAGGCCAAGGTCCCTACTATCTTGGGATTTAAAATCTCAGGGTGGGAGATAGTTAAAATTGCTATTTGTGATAAGTACCATGATGAAACTAAACTGGGCAACATGAAAGATAAGCTTTAATTGAAGGGAGCTTTTTTAGACCTGTGGTCAAGCCTTGGAAAGGAGGAGAATGAAAAGGAGCAGACCTGGGAAAAGCAGAGATGGGAGTATCTGGAGCAGGAACAAGCTGGTTGTGTTTGAGAAACGTTGCCAGTCTTTGTACCCCAAGAAGTCTTTCTAGAGGAGTGATCAAATTTGTCTTAATTCTGTTCATATGGGTAATTTTTCCAGTGTGTAAGGAGGCTTAACAGTCCGTCACACTAGCTAATGAAAATATAGGAGCAGAATCCAAGTTTATAAACTTGCGGGTTAACCATAACATGGTGGATGGTGCTGACTCTTGTTTTACATATGTTAATGGTTTATTAAGTTTATTCTGTGTTGTATCATTGCTTTCCAGAATTTCGATAAGCTAAATGTAAGGACTACACACTATACACCTCTTCCCTGTGGTTCAAATCCTCTGAAGAGGGAGATTGGGGACTATATCAGGTAAGTGTTGGGAGCATGTGGTGTTCAGACTTCTGTTCTTTTCAAAATGACCTTTTCAGGGGCGCCTGGCTGGCTCAGTCGGTAGAGCATGGGACCCTTGATCTTGGGGTCATGAATTTGAACCCACATTGGTCATAGAGTGTACTTAAAAAAGTGACTTTTTCACATCAGTTGTTCAAGAAGGTAGTGGCATTTTAGAAATGCCTAGAATTGCTGGAAATACGTAACCTGTACCTGTGGTGAACTTTTTTACTCTTCAGATTTAGTTTTTATTAGAGGGCCAGAGATGACAGCACAGTGATTTCGTTTCCATTTTAGGACAGGTTTCATTAATCTTGACAAGCCTTCCAACCCCTCTTCCCATGAGGTGGTAGCCTGGATCCGACGAATACTTCGGGTGGAAAAGACAGGACACAGTGGTACTCTGGATCCCAAGGTGACTGGCTGTTTAATCGTGTGCATAGAACGAGCCACTCGCTTGGTGAAATCCCAGCAGAGTGCAGGTATGTGGAAGAGGGAATAAAAAGAGGCAGCTCCTTTGTTATTGGAAGGCTTTCTATGTTTCCCTTCCTTCTACTTTTTGGCCCTTGGTAATGGTTTCTTCATTAGTTAAAAAAAAATCCTAAGCAGGGATACTCTGGTTGTGTACCTTCTGTCCCTTGCCAGATCCTAGTGTGTCTGCCTTTCTTGGAGTTCCAGGTACTGGACATGTGCACATCAAGTTGACTAGATCTGTTCCCAGGACTGAGACAGGGCTGTGTCTGGGTCCCGCTCTAGGCTTATTGCTCCAGGCTTCTTGGAGTCTTCGCTGCTGCTTCTGCCTAAAGTGCCCTTCCCTCATTTTCATCAGGGGAAACTCCTGCATGACCTTGCGAGGTTTTGTTCTAAGCAGGCTCTACACTGCGTATTCCAGCTGTTCCTGTCAGCACATTGGAAGTTGAACCCCCAGTGAGAGGAAGCATCTTCACTCCTTTCCCATGTCCAAACCATGAAATCTGTCTTCATGGAAACTTTACAGAAGGAAGTCATCAAACTGCATGCTTTTCTTGCTGCACAAAATGGGAATATGAGCATATAAAAACACAGAAAACTCAGTGGCCATACCTGACTACTCTTTTGTCATTTTTCAGGCAAAGAGTATGTGGGAATTGTCCGGCTACACAATGCTATTGAAGGGGGGACTCAACTTTCTAGGGTAAGTTTGTGATTACAGGGAGGGCACCTTTTGGTGATGTGGGTGTCTAAGCCCGTAGACATCTGGAGACAGGCCGGCTTTCCTGGCTGTCCTGTCTTGTGCCCTTTTCAGTGGGCTGCTCACGCCAGCCTGAACAGGTACTGTGGATTGACAGGGGCACTTCTGGCCATGTCCCTTCTGAGGAAAGGGCTCGCTGATAAGCACTGAATCATTCCTGTGTCACTAATAAAGAAGCAAAAATGGAAAGGACATTTTAGGTCTTAAATGATTGAAAAAAACTTTTTCATTTGTGTCCTGAAACTGCCACAATAGGCTGTTTGCTCTTATTTGAGAGTCTGTACAATGAGTCTTCATTTTGTTTTGTGCTTATTCTCAGGCCCTAGAAACTCTGACAGGTGCCTTATTCCAGCGACCCCCACTTATTGCTGCAGTAAAGAGGCAACTCAGAGTGCGGACCATATATGAGAGCAAGATGATCGAGTATGATCCTGAAAGAAGATTAGGTGGGTCATTAGGTCTGTGAGGAACTGAATTGACATTGACCACATGTGGATAGGAACGCGTTCTTGAGAATTAGATTTTCTTGTTAAGAGTAGGTGCCCTTAGTATATGGTATAGTCGGAGCCTATTTCTATTGTATTTAGTCTTGCTGGCTCAAAGAATAACTCTGGGTTTCTCAGTCAGTGATGTGTTTACTTTGGACAATGTGCTACTTTTGTGTGTGTGTGTGTCTTAGGAATCTTCTGGGTGAGTTGTGAGGCCGGCACCTATATTCGGACGCTGTGTGTGCACCTTGGTTTGTTATTGGGAGTTGGCGGTCAGATGCAGGAACTTCGGAGGGTTCGTTCTGGAGTCATGAGTGAAAAGGTACACCGTTATGGGGCTAGAAGTTTCAGAGCTGGTACTTAACACCTTCCCGCCCTTGGTGGAATTCCTCACCTGCTTCACATCCTGGAAAAGGCAATTTCCAAAGTGTTGAGTTCAGTTCAGGGCAGCTTCCCTGTTCTGTTAATTAAACTTTGGAACATTGAAACCTGGGCTGTGGGAGATGATTGGATAGAAAGCATTACTCTATTCATTTACTACCCCCCAGCCTACAAAAATGCCTACTTAGATTTCGGTGTATCAGTAGTTACAGATGTGTAGAAGAGAGGTGATTCTGAAGAGACTGAAGACTAATGAGTTTGGACTAAATTCATTCAGGTTTTGGAAGTTTGGGGTCTGTGGGACTATTTCAGAGACAGTGACACCGAATATAGTTTTCATACATGGCTGCTTTTCAGGACCACATGGTGACAATGCATGACGTGCTTGATGCCCAGTGGCTGTATGACAACCACAAGGATGACAGTTACCTGCGGCGAGTTGTTTACCCTTTGGAAAAGCTGTTGACTTCTCATAAAAGGCTGGTTATGAAAGACAGTGCAGTAAGTTCTGGGTTACAAGTTCACATTTGCACAAAATGTGACTCCACAAAGATGAGATACAGTCAGTGTTCTGAAATCCTCATTCTGTGTGAAGAGATGAAACATGATGTGAACTTATTATTTTCCTTTATTATTACCCAACGTGGGTCTCAAACTCAGAACTCTGAAATCAAGAGTTGCACGCTCCACCGACTGAGCCAGCCAGGTGCCCCACGAGTAGTTCTCTTAATGATGTTATTATGTCCGGGACAAAGGATAGCCGAGTTGAGGGTGTTTGATGCATTTTTTTGTACGTTATCCTTCATAATAAGAAAAAGAAAAATTAGGTATCCTAAACTCTGCCATTATAATAGTTGAAAAAACATAATTGTGTGAAGCAACAACATAAATGTGATGTAGCCTCCTCATGCTGGGGTCAGACTGGTACCCTCTGGGTGAATTTAAGGGGGAGGTGGAGTGTGGTCAGCAAGAGATACAGGTAAGTGAAGACAAGGTGGCACAAGCCATTGAACTCAGGGAGAGGTAGCCTGAACTTGCATGTGATTGGTTCAACAGGCCTCAGTAATCTTGCTTGCTGGTCATTTTGAGAGCCTGTTAGAGGCCCGATCTCCCAAAAAAAGCAAAAACGCTCCTGATTCTGTCAGGGTTTCTCTCATCAGTGATAAAAAAAGAGAGGAGTGATTAAGGAAAAGTAAGGCTGGGTTTTTGTTTAAGATGAAAATACCTTTAAGTCCAGTGGAGGAATGAGGAGTAGGTATTTAAATTCCCCTTTAACATTTCTGAGTCAGTGTGTATAAGGTGCCTAGCCCATGGTGGAATGCCATTAGCTCCATTTCGCAGGTCCTGTTCCCCCCCCCCCCCCAGCCCCGTTCTCCTTTGTGCTGGTGAGGGGAGGGATGGAGGGCAGGGGCTAGTGCAGCAGCTAGGGCTCTCACATGTAGTGCTGTCTCTGCAGGTGAATGCAATCTGCTATGGGGCAAAAATCATGCTTCCAGGTGTTCTCCGATATGAGGATGGCATCGAAGTCAATCAGGAGATCGTGGTCATCACCACCAAAGGGGAAGCAATCTGCATGGGTAAGAGGGGAAGTTGCCCTAGTTCCTTCTGCACCATCACAGCCAGGCTCACTAAGGGCAGGCCCCCAAGTGCTGGCTCCTCAGGTTCATCTAATCCTTGTGTTGTCTGGGGCCTGTTTGGGGACTGTGTTAGATGGGCATAGGTGAGGAGGAGGTAAATGAGGCTTCCCCTTGCCCCAACTGGCTGCTGTTAGAGGTCGTGTCTCAGCAGCCCGGCTCCAGTGGGGAGAGGGAAAATCCTTAACGAAGGGAGTAAATGTCTGTGTAATCGAGATGAAAAGTTTAGCTCATTCCTTGTTTGCCTATAGCAGTTAACTTGTGAACCTTTAGCTACTGTTGGATTGTCCTTAAAACTTCAAATGTTCCATTGCCCTGAAGGGGCTGTGGCAAGCTGTTCCCCGTGTGTGGCCTGAGCGCCAAGCCTGGTGAGTGTATCTTTAGGGTGCCTTACTAGAGGTGTTCCCTTCTGGCTGCTATCCATAGATCGCTGCTTGCAACCGAGAAGGGACTCTCATGACCTTCACGTGACATGCTTTCTTTCTGGTGGTGCCAATTAGGCACGTTAAATGAATAGCTCTGATTTACTTATTAAGAGGTCTCCTGAGGCTCTAGGAAGCGTTGATTTTTATGTGGTTAGTGTAAATATTTTTTTAACTGACAATCGTAATATGGTTTCAGAGCTTTTTTCCCATAGCAGTGGATTTTCTCCATATGAACATCCTCAGCAAAGGAAACCTCAAGGCAGTAGAGCTTCGAGTTTTAAATGTTTTTTTTTCTTTGTAAAGATTTTATTTATTTATTTGAAAGAGAGCACAAGCGGGGTGAGGGGCAGAGGGAGAAGCAGACTTTCCGCTGAGCAGGGAGCCCGATGCGGGGCTCGATCCCAGGACTCCGGGATCATGACCTGAGCCGAAGGCAGACACTTAACCGACTGAGCCACCCAGGTGCCCCTTAAATGTATGTTTGTTTGTTTTTTTTAAGATCTTGAGAGAGAGCGTGCGAACACACGCACAAGTGGGGGGAGGGGCAGAGGGGGAGATAATCTCAAGCAGACGCCACGCTGAACACGGAGCTCGACGCAGGGCTCGATCTCATGACCCTAAGATCATGACTTGAGCCGAAATCAAGAGTTGGATGCTTAACAGACTGAGCCACCCAGGTGCCCCTAAAATGGGGTTTTAAAATTTATATAAAACAGTGGAATTAGGGCTCATAATAACGAAGTTTCTCTCTTCCAAGTCATTCTTTAATCTCTTTCTAACACCTGCAGCTATTGCATTAATGACCACGGCAGTGATATCTACCTGTGACCATGGTATTGTAGCCAAGATCAAGAGAGTAATCATGGAGAGAGACACTTACCCTCGGAAGTGGGGTTTAGGTCCAAAGGTAAGTGGGACCAGGTGTGTGCTCTGCTGTGAGCTAACTCTTCATTTTTGTGTTGTTGAATACTCCTTGGGTGGCTCTCAGCTATGTCCCTACCACCACAACCTTGCCGTGTACCTGGGCTCTGGGGAGTGATGGTGAGTAGAAATGGGACCATCCATCTCAGAGCTTAGAGATTTTAGTCTAATGGGGAGAAGCAGACGGGCGTCACTCATACTGCACAACGAAAGCCAAGTTGAAGGGATATCAAAGAGTACAGAGAGGTGCCTGGCATCTCGGGAGTCCAAAATGAGGGGTTTGACTTGGCTGGGGGGTCTGGGTGAGGGATCCTCGCTGGAGCCAGGCTAGCACAAAGGACACAGTGTTATGTATTGATGAAGTGAAGAAAGGAAGGGAGAGTCTGGGGAAGCTGGAATCGCATGTGCTGCAAAGGCCCTGTGGTGGAAGAATGGGGTGGGTGGGGGTGCCACAAAATGACATTTTGGAGGTTCTCACTGATAAAGAAGGCTTGATGACTTTTGACAAGTCCCATGTTTGCTCCTGTTGGAGAGCGTGAGTTCTGAGTGCTTTGCAGAGAAGTGTGAGGCCCAGCTGAGAACACACAAGGGAGGAGCCTTACTTGAGCCACCATAATACCTGCTTCATGTGTCACACTGTTCTAATGCTGAAATCCTGACGATCCACCAGGCAAGTCAGAAGAGGCTGATGATCAAGCAGGGTCTTCTGGATAAGCACGGCAAGCCCACAGACAGCACGCCTGCTACCTGGATGCAGGAGTATGTGGACTACAGGTGAGGGCAGGGTGTTTCAGAGCCCCAGGCGGGCAGAGGCGGCACGCTGGCCGCCTGGATGCAGGAGTGCATCCACTACAGGTGAGGACGGGAGGCTGTAGAGCTCAGAGGGGTAGATGCAGCATGGCGGCTGCCTACATGAGCCAAGGCAGGAGGTCATGGAACCTGGGTATGGGGAGCGGGGCAGATTTAGTTCCGGGGAGAGCTGCTAATATGGGGGACTCTAGGAACCTGCGTGGTGCTCACGAGACCTTGGGGGCTGTAGGGACTTGCCCCGTGACTGCTCAGGCCTGCTCAGCAGACAGTTATCCCTTTCTAGTCTGGCTCGTGGGACTCTAGAGGGAGTCAGTCTGCAACAGTAAGTGGTGAGTTCTTCTGTCTGTCGTCAGTATTTTGATGGTGGCTTTAGACTTGCCAGATATCACTGGTTGAGGAGGCAGCAGTACCTCCCTGGAAAGCCGTTCAGTGCCTCTCACCTATTGCTGTCTGTCTTTCAGTGACTCTGCTAAGAGAGAGGTGGGGGCCAAAGCAGTAAAAGACCCACAGGAAGTTGCCGAAGTCGTAAAAGCCCCAAAAGTAGTTGCCGAAGTGGTAAAAGCCCCAAAGGTGAGTGACATGCTGTGAGCAGTTGGGAGTGTGCTTTGGGAGATGGTTGCATTTGGCTTATCTCGATGGTTGCGGTCTAGGCACGGGTCGTGGCTCAGTACGGCAAGGCTTCTTGGGGGCGTGATGCAGTGTAGCTAATGTGCCGTACCTTGGGGTACTCGTTTGGACGGTGTGGGCTCCAATTCACATTCCCTGTTGTGTCTGCTGGGAGGATTGTGGGCTCAAATCAGGGGCCTCGGCTTCCACCGCGCTGAGGCGACGGCACTGGGTCACAGTGGAGGTGTGTGTGATTCTGGCTCCGGGGCAGACGAGCCGTACAAAACTCCGCGGGGAGCAGAATCACCAGAGGCTGACAACCTCTAGATCGCCTTAGCTCTGCGTTTGAAAAGTTCCAGGAAAGTATGTGGTAGCACCTCAGCTTGTCAGGGTTGGGGGGACCACTGGCATTAGAGCACAGAATGGGTGCGCTGAGTGAGCTGGGAAGAGCTTCTGGCACGCATGGGGCCTGTCACAACTCCTGGGTTGCCCGCCGCCTTTGAAGACCTGCAGTCCAACTTGTCACAGCCCCCGAGCTTTGGTGCTCCGGCTGTGCGCATGGGGATGAGACCGTGTTTGAATTCTCTGTAAATTAAGGTTCTGTTGGGGTTTGTAATTAGAAAACTTACTCTTGGATTTAGTCAGGAACTTTTCTGGTGACTCCCCACCTTCTTACTGAACGTTTCTCATCCATTTTTGCCCAAGGTCTAACATTTGATCGCTTGTCTCCACCTTAGCGGAAGCGAGAGAGTGAAAGTGACGAGACCTCTCCACAGCTGGTCAAGAAGGAAAAGAAGAAGAAGAAGGATAAAAAGGCCAAAGCTGCGCTAGAGAGCGGGGGCGATCCAGGAGATGGGGTATGTACTTGAAGGGGGAGCAGCAGCGTTTCCCTAGTAACTGCTCATAGTTGGAATGCTGCTGATGGTGAGGGGGAAATGGTCCTGTCCGTCAAAGTAGACCGCTGGGGCATCACTGAAAAGCTCAGGGCTTGTGTTCTTTGCAAAATTTATTTAATCCAGAATATCCTCCCAGATCCTGAAAAGGCTTATTGGGCTCTTGGAACTTCCCTCATTTGGTTGTTAACAGATGCAGTGAGGCTTTCTCTTTCTCCCAGGACAGTGACAGTACCAAGAAGAAGAAGAAGAAGAAGAAAATAAAAGTGGAAGTGGTTTCTGAATAGTGGACACCACTTTGAGCACTGTGTCCAGGTGGGAGGAGAAATTAAAGCCTTATTGAGAAAACAGAATTCCTTTTGTTCTTGAGGGAATGGAACATAGGTCCCAGAAAGGGTGGAGAGTTCCGGCACATTTTAGCTGCTACGTGAGAACTCAGTGACGTTCCTTGGTGTGGTCATCCCATCCTGTCCTGTTTTAAGGATATGGGTGAAGGAAGCAGGTTTGATGGCACCCACTTGTCTGCTTGGGAGAGTTGGGAATTCTCTCCTTCAGACCCAGCACAGCCCAGGAGCCATCTGCGGCTGGTGCCCGATGGCTGTTTTATCAGCATAGCTCTCTCCTGGTTTGCACCACCCCTCAACCCATTTTAAACGTTTCTAAACATTGCTCAGTGAAATGGTGTAGATCAAGTAAAAGAAGAGAACTGAACCACATTGTTCACTGGGGGGATAAATCTTTTCTCCCATGTCCTGTGAGGACAGTGGTCTGTCAGCTACATCCACTCCATCTCTGGCTTAGCGGTCCTTTCTGTACTCCTTCATAGCCTGTGTGTACAGCCTAATGCACCTGAATCCATCTGCCTACTTGTGTTTGTGACAGAAGCTAAAATACTGTTCCATATTCTCTCTTAATTTTCCTTTACTTTCAAAGGATGCACTCACTCACTGCTGGGAGAAGGTTGTACTTTTTACTTATTAAAGTTTATTTGTTTTTAAGTATTTCTGTTGGGTTTTCTAATTGTTGGGGAGGTCAAACTAGTAGAACAAAAGATAGAAACTATTTTAATTAAAAATCTAGGAAACTTTATGTCCTGTTTGGAATTTGATGCTTTTCCTTTGGTTATTTTCTCTGGTTCTATGTCGTGCAACATTCATCTTGGGGCCTATTATCTGGTATGGGACCAAATACTCTAGAATCTTCATTCAGGACATTGACTAGATTAAAAGGGGAATCATCACAAATCTAGTGATCTCCCCCAACAGTCGAGGGGAGGAAGGTAGAAGTATTTATGTAGTGGGTCTGGCAGGAGGTACCAGTGTGTGTGGGGAGGGATTCTGAGCATAGGCCTGAGGCTGGGTTTCCCTCTCCTGGAAGGGAGGTCAGAATGAAAGCCTCTGGCAAGTCAAAGCAGGAAGCTGCATGTGTGCACCTGATGGGTTCTCGTCCAGGATTAGAGCATCCTGTGTGCATGTCTATGTGGGCACCAGCCTCAGAAGACTTGGGGTCGGGGGGTTTTGAGGGCATGGGTGTTTATAATCGCAGCAGCTAGCTGCTGTGTGAGCAACGGAGTGGAGTAATTCCCTTTGGATACAGATTAATTTGGGCAGCCAGTCGTGGGGTGCTCTGGAAACCAGGTCTTGAGAATGAAGAGAAAGCTGAAAGGAATGGCTGCCAGGAGGAAAATGGGGGAGATGCAAGCGGAAGCAAAGCATTCAGAGCACTCTCCCCATGGAGTAGAAATGGGATCACACCTTTGCTCCCAAACTTGTTTTATAGGTTACATGTCTGTCTGTGTGTGTTCAGGTCCACACGTAATGTACCAGATCGTGCCCTGCCCAGCACACACCCCCCTCATGGGAGGGTGGGTTATCTTGACCTGTGTGTGCTTGAGGGAGACTTCTGAACCCAGGAGAGGCAGTTGGTATTGATGCTGTCCTAAGGGTTGACAGGTGCTGCCATTTCCCTCTCCAGAGACTGGTGCAGGTGGAAACCCAGAGAGTTACAAGGTATTGGCATTTCAACACAGCAACGTTTTTATTGCTTTTGAGGGTCTCCCTAGAGCAGACATCATTCTATTGCACAGCCGCTTCATTTTGGCATTTTAGAAAGTTGAGGTTACAAATAGCTTCAAAGACACATGAGATGCCCAGTGTAATTAAAGGTGAAGGAGCACGGGCTTTAAAGAACAAGGGCCATTGCCTTTTCCTCTCTGTGCACCATCTTTGATTAGCAGTTGCATTTTGATAGTACTTTGGGCCTCAGATTTCCAGAGATCCTTCTGAAACCCTGATCAGTGGGGCTCCATCTATCAGGAAAATCGGAGCCCAGCCAAGGAACTTGAACAAGACTGACACCCACTGGCCTAATTAGGATAGATGCAGAGCACTGGAAGCTGACAAACGAGGTGGAGTGTCCCTGTTTGTCTTAAAGCAAGGAGAATGGAATTCAAACTGCTAGAGAAAGGCGCAGAGTAGCTGCCCCTTTTCTGCAAGCTTAGTAAACCCAGGAGACAGGCACCCACTGTGGAGAACTGCACGCCTGGTCAAAGGCTTCTTGCAGTTTCTTAAGGGTTTCGTCAATGCCGTTATTGACCAGTGAGAGGTCAAAGTAGTGTGCGTACTGGCTGCGGATGACTTCGGAGTCCTTTTGCAGCTGCTGCAGGGCTTCCGTCTGCAAAGAAAAGAGAAGCGGGGATGAGGCAGGCCCCACAGCACGGCAGCCCAAGAGGTCAGTGATGGGCTTTAAGTGGACCCTGATTGTGGTGACCACTGCCTGGCTCAGAGTCGCCTGCTTAAAAGACTCCAGCCCTGAAGACCTTCCTTGAGAACGTTTAACAGGGTTGGGTGTAGAGAGAGACTCGAGCACCGCAATTCTAGAGGACCTCAAACTAACCCTGATGATAAATCATCAGAGCTCAGAAGACCAACAGCTCCGTCGCTGTGGCATGGACGTGAGCAGCATCTCCCCACTGCTGCAACCACCACAGCTGCAATCCTGGGACAGGTCTGAGGTTGACTTACAATCCCAGGCCTCTTTCTAGAATCCCAAACAAGTGGCTATGAAAAGACTGATTACTCCGTAAAAGTAAGAATGTTTGCACAGCAATAAGTGCCAAAAGACATGCCAAACTTGGAAAAAGATGTTTACAACTGATGTCCCAAAGGGCTAATTACCCGAATACAGAGCTCCTAGAAAGCAGTAAGAAAAAGGCCAATAACCCGAGAGAAAAATAAGCTAAGGACAGGACCAGGCAGTTTGCAGAAAAGATACAAGTAGCCCTCAATAGTCTGATAAGACACGCAGCCACTTAACTAAGAAAAGTACAGCGAGACTGTATTTTTCTAGTAGATTGGTCAACAAATGAAACTTTGGGTAACATGCTCCTGGCACAGGGAAACAAGCAATCTCCATTCCCACCGCCACGTGCACAGGCCACGGGGTGCGGCCGTGTCTGCAGGAACAGCTGTTGCATTTGGTGAAAGCAGGTGCAGGAACTCGGGTGGTGAGCGGGGAGCGGCTTTTCAGTGTATCCCTGGTCCCCTAGCTCTTCCCCTCTCCCCACAGCCACACCACACCCCTGGCGGTGGGTGTGGTGGGTTCAGTGCCGCCTCTGTCCTTCCCACTTGAGCCCACGTCGCAGCAGTGTCAGGATCTGCCAAACTGCCCATCTCTGCCACTGGACCCCAAGCACTTCTGGAACTATGACGGTCTCGGATTTATTTTGTCCCCGTTACCTAGTGGTTTAATAAATGTCTGCTGAGTAAATCAAATGTGCCCATGCCCTTTGGCTTCTTGGCCTTGCAGGAAGAAGGACAGCAGTAGCCAGGAGGCTCATGGGAGATACGGGCACAAGCTGAGCTCTGGACTGATGTCCCAGTCCGGGCAAACCTGGAGAATGAACCTCCATCCACCCTGTGTAACCCCGTCCTTCCCACCTGAGCGCCCTGGTCAGTAGGTGCGATGAACACAATGAAAGGTGACAGTTCGGCCGTGCGGACAATCTTCAGGGTCTAGAGAAAGAGGAAGGGGAGGAAGGAAGAAAAGAACCAGAGTCAGCTATCATGATGGCTTCCTTCTAATACATATCTTTGAGCATCGCCAAGCCCAGTATCATTTCCATCACTTGTGGTTTTAGGTGACCCCAGTGAAACTACGTGAACCAAACCTCATCCATGCCTGCCTTGTCAGGCCTACCCACCTGGGGCTCAATGTCAAGGATGGCAATCTTGTCCTGCTCATGAATCTGGTGCACGGTTTCAAATTTGGTGCCAAACATATTGCCCTGGTAGCTGCCAAACTCCAGGAATTCATTGGCAGAGATGTTCCTGGTCATCTCTTCGGTGGAGATGAAGTGGTACTCCTTCCCGTCTTCCTCACTCTTCTTGGGTGGCCGTGTTGTATCTGCACAAGAACCCAAATCCCTGACAAAACTGGGGGTCCTCCCCATCTCCTAGGGGCTTGACCCATGGTATCTGTATGTAAATCCCAGCTGCCTTTGGTGCAGAGAGTTTAATAGGGGGGTTCCTCCCACAGGATCCCGAAGGGCTGACAATAGATGATGCAGAGCAGGAAATGCCCTGTCCATCCAGAATGTGTTTACCTTTCAAGAGGCAAAGCCCAACGTAGAAAATTCCTATCCCTTTCCCTATATGAAGTTACATCTCTTAAATCACCAACCCCAGGAATTAGAGCTCAGAATTGGAGAAATGACAGCTGATTATATATATATTTCAAGGATTTGATTTGTTAGAGCACAAGCAGGGAGAGCGGCGGGCAGAGGGAGAGGGAGAAGCAGGCTCCCCTACGAGCAAGGAAGCTGACAGAGCTCCATCCCAGGACCCTGGGATCATGACCCGAGCCGAAGGCAGATGCCCAGCTGACTGAGCCACCCAGGCGCCCCTGATTATATTTTTTAAACAGATCTATGGGCTATGGTTTGGATTTCTTGAAAGCGTATGTAAAATTTCCTTTTTATAGCTTAGAAAGAAGAGTACTCTGGTTTGGTTTAAACTCATTTTGTTAAATGTTGGAATATTCTTAAGTCACAACATTTACTATCATTCATATAAACTGTCCTCTAAAATAAAAAATAAAACGTGCTCCAGAAATCACAGCTTGAAACATAACCCCTCACACTCCTCCCCAGGGGACCTCTCCTGCATCCCATGTTTATCGAGCCCCCTATCCCCTTGTCTTGTGCATCCTCTGCTTGTCTCTCGATCCACAACTGCACATGCCTCTCTCTCTTCCCATCTTACAAAACAACAATTCTTCTTTAGTGGCTATTTCTACTTTCGAATTTCCCCACTCATTCCTCAACCCAGGGCCATCTGCTTTCTGCCCCTAGTTGGGTGTCCCTTATCCCTAAAGGCAAAATGTAGAAGCAAGGAGTAAAAAAATACTAATACCAGATTCAGAATCCAGTTTTCTACTTTGATAAGCAGGATCTCTTCCTGGGAATATACACAATCATACTATGCAAATTCACTTCTGGGAATGCAGTCATCTGATTCCCTACCTGGCCACTGGCCTGATTGTTCTATTGAGAAGAATCCTACTGCCGAGACTGTGCCTTTCCTGAGCGCTGCTTTGATTCAGAAGACATTTCAGGAAAATTAGAGGCAGCAATAGTGGATAGCTAAGGAAATTACAGTATAGCCACTCAACGGACTGAGATTTAGGCACATGAGAAAATATAAAGATGAAAAAATAATTTTTTAAAGATTTTATTTGTAAGTAACATCTCCACCCAACGTAGGGCTTGAATCCCCAACCCAAAGATCAGGAGTTGTACGCTCCACCAACTGAGCCAGCCAGGCGCCCCGGTCATATATGTTTTCAATAATATTACTTGCTTGCTTATTTAAAGCAGGATAAAAGTATTTTCAACTGCTTCTGTTACGCAGGCATACAACACAGAGAAGAATAGCAACATAGTTAGCTGGAGCGATTATATGTACACATTTGCATCTTTCCAAACTGTGTTTTGTTTTTATAATCAAACATTTCAAATAAAGTCACACATAGAAAAGACCACTTTGGTATCTCAGAGTGGTGCTCCCACCTGTCCTCCAAGGACCGCAGAGGTACTTACATGGGGCAGGGTATGCGAACTTGTCCGGGTTCTGGCTGAGTAGGGCATTCTTAATGTGGCTGCGACCCACCCCACTGGCTCCTGGGGAGGGAGAAAAGACAGAAACCAGGTTGCTATTATTCTCGTGAAGGCTTCCATTTCTTTCCCCAAAGACAAAGGTGGGGATAGGTTTAGAAATGGGACGTGGGTGAGAGTGAGTGAGCAGGTGTGGCTTCCAGACTGGGGTCAGGGAGTGGCAAAGGCCCCCACTAGGAGACAAGACTCCAAGGGCTAAGGGTCAGGACTCAGAACATAACTGTTGTTTCCAAAGAGGAGCCAGCTGACACATGGGTTTTCTAGTTCTTTTCTAAAGAGATTTGCTTTACTGAGCTCTCCAAAATTAATGGAACTGATCTATTTTTTCAATATATATTTTTTTAAGATTTTATTTATTTGACAGAGACACAGCGAGAGAGGGAACACAAGCAGGGGGAGTAGGAGAGGGAGAAGCAGGCTTCCCGCCGAGCAGGGAGCCCGATGCGGGGCTTGATCCCAGGACCCCGGGATCACGACCTGAGCCGAAGGCAGACGCTTAACCGACTGAGTCACCCAGGTGTCCCCCCCCTTTTTTAATCATTTTTTTAAAGATTTTATGGAACTGATTTTTTTTAAAGATTTTATTTATTTGACAGAGAAAGAGAGAGCACAAGCAGGGGGAGGGGCAGAGGGAGAGAAAGAAGCGGGCTTCCTGCGGAGCAGGGAGCCCGATGCGGGGCTCGATTCCAGGACCCTGGGATCATGACCTCAGCTGAAGGAAGATGCTTCACCCACTGAGCCACCCAGGCGTCCCAGTGGAATTGAATTTAAAGCAGTGTTTTTACTGGAGATTTCTCCGGAACCCTAATAATTTCCTCTAAGCAACTAATGTTTTAACTCTAAAGACGGGGTGGTAAGCTGCCCACCTAAAATAACTAGTTGCTGAAAAACTTGTAAGGTTTAGTTGCATTTGTAAGGTAAATCCAGATGGAACACCTGTAAGGATTCAGAGAACCCCAGAGACTGTCCTCACTGCGTTTTTTTTTTTTTTTTTTTTTTTTGAGGCAGGGAGGGAGAGGGGGCATCATACGCTGCGGGCAGGACCGTAAGGAGGGAGCTGTACTCTAACTAGCAAAGCAACATGGGGAGGGGGGCGGGCACCAAGAAGTTACCGATCAGCACCAGGGTCTTCCTCTTGAATGCAGGGAGCCGAACAACTTCCTCATAGGAAACAACATCCAACTGGTCAAAAACTAGGGACAAAGAAAACCAAGCCATGTTCATTTCCACAGCTGGGAAGAACGTGGTCCAGGTGGTGAGGCGGGAAAGAGCCTAAAGTCTGTCAGCCTGGCGTGAAGGCAGCTGAGGCTGGGGAGAAAGGACTTGGGCCTGGAGTCACTGAAGTGACGTGATCGTATTTTGGTTTCAGAAGACGAACTCTGGTAGACGAAAGGCTACAGGGGCTGGGATGGAAGCAGTGAGACCCTTAACTGCCCCACCGCTCTTTTCAGCCAACCAGACTTCATCTAACCTTACCAGAGGATGATGGGGGCTGGGACACTGTCCGGCACGACCACAGTCGCCAGTGACGGAATGATGGACAGGGCGTCCCGAGGACACCACTTCTGGACCATGGATGCCTTTCCTTTGGGTCTATTTCTTGCTTTTCCCAGCCTCCTCCATCTGAACTCATCATGACTCTGTCAGTGAATTCCTTGGACTCACATTCTTTCTAATTTTCTGGACCCCATATTCTCCTTTTTCCTCTCTCTTCTCCATAGTTTCAGTAACATCACGCTGCCCTGCACTCCAGTCCCCCCTGGGGAGGGTGAGCTGAATGGGAGATTATTCAGCTGTTACCTACAGTCTGCTTGAATCCATTTATAATTTTAGTATATTATATTACCTACCACAGTAGGTAAAAAACAAAACCAAAATGAGTTCTCAGGAAAACATGCTGTTTTCTGGGGTTACTCAGACCATGAGCTGGTCATGCTGAGAAAGGTCTGGAAGGCTGTTCGGTTGGTTACCTGAGGAGTGAGGATAATGAGCGGGTGTGAGCAGACCACTAGCTTTCCTTCACATGTACTGGGAAGATGAATGTTGTAATAAAAGAAAACCAGAAGAAATGGCATGCTTCCTGTGTAACGTATGGTCCACCATGCACGACACCATCTCCCTTTAGCTGCCAGGAGCCGGCAGAGAGGAAGCCCAGGAGCTTACTTGAGCTGTGCTTAGCCAGATACTTGTCTTTGTATTTCTTCTTCTTCCCAAACGGACTGCAGCTGGGGGCTTCACTTGGAGCAGACTGAGCCACACTAGCCACTCGCCTGGCAGGAAAAGATGACCCAAAATGTCAGGGGAACCTTAGCGTAAAAGCCCCAGGGTCACCCTTCCCCTTCTCCACCAAACCTCCAGACCAGGGACACGTGGCTGGTTCAGTCGGTAGAGCCTGCGACTCTTGATCTCAGGGCTGTAAGTTCAAGCCCCACGGTAGGTGTAGAGATCACTTAATAATAAAATCTTGAAAAAAAAAAAAAAAAAAAAAGAACTTCCAGACCTATCTGCTAAAAACTTTGTGCTATCCTTGACCCTCTCATCCTCACCCCTCTCAGTCCTCACTCTCACTCTGAGGCCCCTCCTTGGTCTCTCAGCCTGTCCCTCTCTCCCTCCCTACTTCCCCCATTTCTCTGTGTGTCTGTCTCTCTCGCAGCCTCTGTGTGGATCTCTCATTCTCTCTCCAGTCTCTGTGTCTCTCTCATATTCCCCCCGCAGTCTCTTGCTCTCTGTGTCTCTGCCAGGACCCCCTCAGCTGCCCTCTCTCCCTCCCACTCTCCCACCCCCACGCCCTTCTCTGTGAGCTCTGGGTCTGTGATGAGCAGGGTTTAGACTGGTATGGAGGAGACAACGGGCACACAAAGAAACAAGTGGAAGAAGCCCAGCTGGAATGAATGGTCAGGCTGCGCTGAGGGGAGGATGTGATGGCGGGGGGGAGGGGGGGTGTCACTTCGCCTGGACACATTCCCAATGCCAGGTATTTGGAGGCCCACATAAGAACTCTCCAGAAAGGCAAGGGAGGCAACTGCGCCCTGAGAAGCCATCACTGTGTTAGTCTGCATGGCCCCCACCTCTCTGAGCCTCCTGTCTGCGGGGGGCGCCGTGAATTGGCTGCTGCCTTCACACACGGAAACCTCAGCCGACTCCGCACCCAACCACACTCTGGCTCATTGGTTTTGGAACCTTTATGACCCTACTTCAGTAAAACAAACACATCACGTACACAACTAAAACTGCAGCTTCATAAAACAATACCTTCTCTTAGATACATGAAATATGTTCCAATACTGCTACCTGATGCCCTTGTTCAAAAGAAATCCTGACTGCACACCTCATTAAGCTGCAGCCCCGTTTGAATTCCGCCGCGTGCTGGGTCCTCCTCAGCCGTCTGCCCCCAGTCCCGCAGTGCTCTTCACAACGTGTTACCTGGGTCTTTCACCATTACCATGCAGGGTTGGCGCTATATTTCATTTGCTGCTCGAATTCCAAATGTGTTTTAAGATTTTATTTTTAAGTCATCTCTACCCCCAACGTGGGGCTCGAACTCACAACCCTGAGCCCAAGAGTCATGTGCTCTACTGACTGAGCTGGCTGGATGCCCCTCATTTGTTCCTCGAATTGTAAGGGTTTATTTCTGTCTGGCACTTCCTGAGATGAGGTCAACCAGAATGCAGGCTTAAATCTAAAAGGACCCCCTCCCTTGAGGCTGCACAGTGTCTTTACACTGGATTTATTTTGCAGGGGCAGGTCCGGCACTCCCAGGGCCAGGTACTGTAACCCAGCACTAAGTGAGCAATCCGACTCGGGCCGGATTTATTCTTTTCTACGTGCTGGGATTTTGCATCAAGGACACACATTTCACATTTGACTGTTTTCTGCGAGTCTCAGAAGCACTAGCCTGGGAGGCAGGAGACCAGGGAGGGCTCCGGTCCCCGTGCTGTCCCTTGCTCTGCAACCAAAGGGAAAGCATTTGAGCAAACAGAGGCCCACAGACAAATGAAGAGCCCTTCACGCGGGCTCCTTTACCTGTAACGGCTTCCGAGCCTAGCCCATCGGCTCATTGTTGCCCCCTCAGCCATGATGCCAGGTAAGGCTGCAGGTTGGCTCAGTCGAGAAACAGAAACTACACACGAGGCGACAGGTTTTTGAAGCTAAGCAATCATGTGTGTGTGGCTCACCATTCCTGCAGCTCAGGAGAAGGGATCAAGCCTGCTGACTCCTTGGAGGAACCTTCTACCCGCCCCTGCCACCAGTTACTGTCATCTTTGTTGATTATCTTGATGATGTCCCCAGTAACAAACTTCAGTCCCGCCTCCTTGCAAGGGATCAGATGGTCCTTTTTGGGATCATAGTCAAACTGTGCTCTCATGAACATCTGAAAAATAAGGCAAAGGTGCTGGTGTCGGGATTCAGGTCGAAAGTTCTGCTATAAGTAAATAGGCTCAGGATTGAGAAGTGACTGAAACTGGGGCTGGACCTGATCCCTCCAACGTGTTCGTGGTTACTGGGGCTGATTGTCCGTCTATCTTGGAGAACAAAGGAGCTACTATCGGAAAGGCATGTTTCCTTGGGAAATCTTTTCACGGTATGTTAACTAAACAATATGAATGTGCCAAAGGTCTTAAGATGTGGATACCCCTTGTCTCCACGATCCCCTTCTTTGCACAAGTTGTCACTTACGATGTCTGGAAAAGTATGTTCACCACAGCATTATTTACAAGACAGAAATATTGGAATCAAGCTAATTTTCCAAGAATGAGGAATCAGTTAAGTATGCTCATTTGCTGAATACATCATTGCCAGGCCAACTATAAAAATCAATGTGTAGAAGATAGGTAGACATCCTAGAAATGTTTAAAAGGTTCTTTTTTTTTTTTTTTTTAAGATTTTATTTATTTATTTGAGAGAGAGCGAGAGAGGGAACACAAGCAGGGGCAGTGGGAGAGGGAGAAGCAGGCTTCCCGCGGAGCAGGGAGCCCGATGCGGGGCTCGATCCCAGGACCCTGAGACCATGACCTGAGCTGAAGGCAGACGCTTAATGACTGAGCCACTCAGGCGCACCTGTTTAAAAGGTTCTAAGAAGATATGGTGAACAACGTCACATGAATACACTTGACAAATCCCTTACGAAACACAATTTCCCAAAAGCGACACAAGAAATTGAAAATATGAGCACTCATATCTCCGCAAGAAAGTATGAAAGCCGTTACGGAACACCGCCCTCCCCTGCTCCCAAACACACAGGCCCCACTGGCTTTGATGGCAAAGTTTTCCAAATGTAATTTGAAAAACTAAGGCTAGTCTCATACGGACACAGGACAAGATGCTTATCCAGAATACATAGAGAGCTCCTACAAATCAGTAAGAAAATGCCTTGAATGGGTACTTCATAAAGGAGGGCATCCAAATGGAGAAAAACATAAAAAAAAAAGGAGCTTACTCTAATTAGTCCTCAGAGAAACGCAAATCAAGACCACAACGGCCAAAATGAAGAAAAAGTACTGGTGAGGGTCTGGGGCAACTGGGCAAATGAACAAGAAGACATAATACTGAGTGAACGAAATGAGAAATAAAAGAATTCATGGTGTATGATTCAATTTACACCAATTTCAAAAAGGGGCAACACCTGTCTCTGATGTTAGAAGTTAGGGTTATGGTAACTAGAAACAGGTACAGGGGTTCTTAGCCATGTTCTGTCTCTGGAGCTGGGTGCTGGTTAAATGGGTAGGTTCAGTTTGTGAAAATCATTCTAGTTTTATACTTATGATTTGTGTATTTTGTAATATATACATACACCCACATATACCCAAACTTCAATTTAAAAAGTTTGCTTAAAAAGAAAATTTTGCCACAATAACATAAACGACCTGCGCTAGAAACTTTTGCATACATTCATCTGCCAAGGCCCTATCCAAACACTTTCTCTCCTGTACCGATGATGAGCTGTCTGTGGACTGGGAATGGACCCATTTCTCTTTATATCACCTCCAGTTTCTAGCGAAGTGATGTGTACAAGGTAAAGTCTCAGTGAATTTTGAGTAAGTGCTCTTAAGACTCTTTCTTCCCTTTGGCTATTATTATTGGCTACTATTAATCACTGGGCTATTATTGTTTTAAAAAATAATTGCCAATTTGCTGGTGAAAAATGATACTGCACACATTTTATTTTGTGTTTCTTTGATGACTGGTAAAATTGGCTATTTTTTCATATGTTCGATGTCCAGTTGTATTTTTCCTCCTGTGAATTATCTCTTCATTTGCTTTGCCCATTTTCCTCTTAGAATAAAGAGATTACCCTTTCCTTTCACATCAGTTACAAACAAGCAACTCAGAAAGAAGGACTGCCCGGGGCGCCTGGGTGGCTCAGATGGTTAAGCGTCTGCCTTCGGCTCAGGTCATGATCCCAGGGTCCTGGGATCGAGTCCCGCATGGGGCTCCTTGCTCCTTGGGAGCCTGCTTCTTCCTCTGCCTCTCTCTCTGTCTCTCTCTGTCTCTCATGAATAAATAAATAATAAAAAAAAAAAAAAAGAAAGAAGGACTGCCTGTTTGTAATGGATGTTGATTTAGTTCAGAGAGCACCAGGCAGCTACACTCGTGATATACTGAGAACTTAAAACTAAAATCATGTCATTTCAATTGAATATCAAAGAACACAACAGAGAAAATGGTGTCACCTACCTGTAGTGCAGGAAGACGATTTTGCTGGTTGGGAATTACTTTTAATGAGATCATTCCTTTGGTTTCTTTCTATTAAAAAAGAAATTATAATGGATATATAATAGATGGATCTGGGGTTTCATAAAGTCTTATTTCCCCTCTCAAAGTCCCCAAAAAGTGTTTTTTTTTTTCCCCAACACCCATCTTTACTGCACACTTTGAAATTTTTAGGACAATTCCTCCTTTGATATCAAAGTCTCATGTGCCCTATAAACCAGTGTAACAACATGGAGATGCACAAAGAATAATGAAGAAAAAGCTAATAATTTTCCCTCCTCCCCACACTCAACCCTAAAAGGTCTCCAGATGAGCCTAAAGGAACCCTGGCACACATATACCCATACCTTTCTCGACACGAAAGAAAACATTTCCAAATATTTACACATATATCCATATTCATATGTATTTTTGTTTGCTTTTAACAAAAATGGGATTATACTCTATAGAACATGTTATTCATGTTCTACCATACTCCTCATTACTGGGCATGTCGACTGTTGCCAATTTTTTTTCACTATCATCTGCTGCAATAGACATCCTTTATTTTTTTTTAAAGATTTTATTTATTTATTTGCCAAAGAGAGAGTGCGCATGAGCAGGGTGATGGGCAGAGGGAGAATGGGACACCTGAATTATTTCTTCATTTGCTTTGCCCATTTTCCTCTTAGAATAAAGAGATTACCCTGCTCATTTGGTTGGGCACCTGCCTTCGGCTCAGGTCATGATCCCAGGGTCCTGGGATCAGCCTGCATGGGTCTCCCTGCTCAGCGGGGAGCCTTCTGCTTCCCCTGCTTGTCTCTGTCAAATAAATAAATAAAATCTTTTTTAAGAATTAAAAATAGAACTATCATAGGATCCAGCAATTCTACCTTGGGGAAATGAAGTCCATACCCTGTAACTGGTTGATGTATCTTTTAAGACTCTTCTATATCCTCACTGATTTTCTCACTACTTGTTCTGTTGATTATTGAGAGAGAGATTGAAATCTTGGACTAAAATTGTGGATTTGTCTTTTTCTCCTTGCAGTTCTACCAGTTTTTGCTTCAAGTATTTTGAAGCTCTTTTATTAGGTACACGGATGTTTGGATTTTGGTAAGGCAGGGTAAATCTGGTCCCTGTTACTTCATTTGGCCAGAAGCAGAAGTCCAGCGGGGGCTTTGTTTTTTGTTTTTGTTTGTTTGTTTGTCTAGATACACTCTACAACCAACGTGGGGCTTGAACTCACTACCCCAAGATTAAGAGTTGCATGCTTTTCAGACTGAGTCAGCCAGGCACCTCCCAAGGGCTTTTTTTTTTTTTTAAAGATTTTATTTTTAAGTAATCTGCACACCCAAAGTGGGGCTTGAACTCACAACCCTGATATTGAGTCACATGCTCCACCCACTGAGCCAGCCAGGCACCCCACAAGGACTTTTTTGTTTTTTTTAAAGGTTTTATTTATTTACTTGAGAGAGTGAGAGAGAATGAGAGAGAGCATGAGAGGGGGGAGGGTCAGAGGGAGAAGCAGGCTTCCCGCGGAGCAGGGAGCCCGATGCGGGGCTCAATCCCAGGACCCCGGGACCATGACCCGAGCCGAAGGCAGACGCTTAACCAACTGAGCCACCCAGGCGCCCCCCACGAGGACTTTTGATTAAAGCAAATCCCAGGTCTATCGTTTAACAGCCATGTGACCATGGGCAAGTTTCAAAACTCTCCAAGGTTCAGTCTCCTTATCTCTGTCTCAAGTGAAAAGCCACATTCTGGCCAACTGCCCCATATGGGTTTTTTTCAGTTTTTTTTTTAAAGTAAGCTCTATGCCCAACGTGGGGCTCAAACTCACAACCCCGAGATCAAGAGTCACATGCTCTTCTGACTGAGCCCGCGGGGCGCCCCTCAACTTTTCATTTATAATATCCCATCCACTCTTCATAACAAATCTACAAATAGGGATTCCTATCTTCATTTTACAGATGACTTAGAGAAATTAATTCACCTGTTCAAAATCATGGCTAGAATGAAGTAGAGCAGGGTTTCAGAGCTGCCATTAAAGACCAACGCTTTCTGACACCCAGTCCAATGTTCTTTCTAGATAGATACTCTGGGTTATTCGCCTTATTTTAGAAATTTGCTAGATGAAAATAGAGAACTGTCATTGCTTGCACAGAATAAAGATTAGCAGTGGTAAGAGTCCCCTCAATGAGGTATAAAGACTTGACAGAAAAATGACATACACTGACACCAATGTGCATCCACACTTCACAAAGATAATGGCATGGAAAATACCCACCATCGCCTTCTGCAGCTGATCTACTGAGTGATTAGTCACATTTGTGCCATTGATTTCTAGGATCTCATCTCCGACGTGAAGGGAGCCTACCACAAAATGATAAATCAGTCCACAAAGAATAAACATTAAAACAAGAGCTGTCAATAGAAATCAAGACACCACAGAAAAGAAAGCATGACCTAGAGCATGTTCATATTCCACGGGAGAAGGGAATGTACCAAGGCCAGCACTTGACAGTTTCGGTGACCAAGCAGAATAAAAGTACCACATCCACAGCAAGTGTAATGTTTCTTTGTTGTTTAGATAAACCCACAAATGCCACCTAATGGTACAGTTAATCAATGGTTAGATTCTATGTGAAAAGTAGTTACAAATATTTGTGCCACCCTAGATACAAAAAAAAGTCCCAACTAAACATAAAAGGGTAGGGCTCACAGCATGGAATGAATCAGGTGGGCAAATACAGGTTATCGTCAGCTACTAAAAACATGTCATATTTTAATGTTCTCTCACCCCAATGTTCTCTCTCGCCACAAACAGCTCTTACTAAATGATGCATCTGAAAATTGACAGCACCTTCACATTAAGAAGATACAACAGTTACCTGTAATTATTTGTTTAATGTGTATTTTCTCAGTTTAATTGTTAGCTCCAGGGAGTAGAGATGGTCTGTTTCCTTCACTGTAACATATTCAAAGTCTAAGGCAGTGGGTTGCATATATCTAATTGCTCAAATATTAACTGTAAAAATAGTGGTATAAATAGGTGTGTAAGAACGCTCAGAGGGAGAGATGGTGGCACTGGGCAATTCATACAAAGAGCCAGTTATTAAGCCCCAGAAAATCTCTTGCCATATACACAAAAATGCTCCTGGGTTTAAGATTGTAAGCTTCCTGACCCTCACCACTGAATAGGAAGTAAATGATTAATCCCTGAGTGAAACACAACCTAGGAGCCCCCCAGAGTACCTTGTCTATGAATCATGCCACCATGAAGAATCCTTGCCACCGTACAGGACTGCTTTTCATTCAGCTTCAGAGTGATTCCCTGCAATGAAGACAAAAGGCACAGTCAGCTGTATTTTCAGCTCTTTCTGCGGTTATCATCTTTAGGATAATTTAAGGTGATTTCTTAGGAGAAAGATTTTTTCATCTGTACCTGGGTGGTACTCAACTAGAATGGGCGTCAAAGCTGCTGGAAGGAGAGACCTGAGGGAGGGATGAGAGCCAGGGACTCACGGGGTCAGGAGTAAGCAGGAGGTTAGAATATGATAAGGGATTACCATGGGCTCTTCTGTGACCTTCTCGAACTGTATGAGTCGCACCTTCCGTACCTCCTGCCCTTTGGCCTGGGTAGGGCTACCTGGGGCAGCAGAACCATTGGTGTACATGTCCTCGGTCACGGCATTCACCTGGTGTGACACAGCCTGTCGGGTCAAAACAACAAAGCAATGAATAAGGGAGGCAGCAGAGGCCGTCAGTCTGTAACCGCAGTTCTAAAATCTAAAAGGCTCTGATGTGAGGCTATTTGTCAACGTTCTTATCCAACTTAATAGACATGTTTATCCAGTTTGCTGCAGAAATATTAATGGGCTTGATATCCAGGGTACTGCACCAAGGGTTTCTGGTTAGGGGCCACGTACTTGTATGGTGCTCACACGCACACGCACGCGCGCACACACACAGTCTACAGCCAAGATCCAGGGTGGGATTCATTCAAGCATCTTGATGCTCTGCGTAAAGATGATTCAGGTTAGCATTAGCCTCTCACAAACTATGTCTTTGCTACAAACAGGAAGAGAATTAGGCATTTAGGATTAGCCCCTGGCCCATGATGATAACAATAATACCACTGAACCCAAGTGGCACCCCTCCCACCATCCCAAGATGCTATCTGCACTGTGACCTTTCTCCCAACCTTGATGATGGCAAAGCCAGACAACTGGCACTCACGGTGGCACGGGCAGGAGGACAGACAAAAGAACATAAAGTGCAGAGACAGCATCCACCACATCCGCGCCCTTCCCCAGAGACGCACGGCCATGTGCCATGGGCACCAAAAGATGTGGGTAGTGATGTCATTGCAGCACTATTTTGTAAAAGAAAATACTATAAAATTTAATTTTTGGAATGATTCGAACATAATCTGAAGACCTCATGCTCCTTAACCCATAAATGCTTCTGTGTGTTTTCTGAGAACAAAAACTTTCTCAAAAACGAAAATTTAGCATTCATACAATACTGTATCTGGTCCTCAGTTTCTCTTCAAATTTTATCGAGTATCCCAATAATGTCCTTTAGAGCTATATATATATTCTTTCCCAGACCAGGATCCAGGATCATGCACTGCATTCAGTTTTCACATCTCTTTAGCCTCCCTTAATTTAGAAAAGCTCCTCAGCCTTTCTTTGTCTTTCATGACTTTGACATTTTTAAGAGGACAGGCCTGCTGTTTTGTAGACTCTCAATTGGGGTTTGTCCAATGTTTTCGCACAATTAGGCTGAGGTTGTACATTTTTGATAGGAATCCCATGGAAGTGGTGGTGTATCCTTCTCAGCCCAACAGTTTTCTTAGAAGCCCAAACCTGGAAGGACGTCAAAAGTCCGTCAACAGTATGATGAGTAAACTGGATACCACACACCAAGAGAGTCACTGGGCTGCTAGACCGCAACATGGATCAGTCTCTGTTCCTGAAGGGCTCCCTCTCAGTCTCCTTTGTTGCTTCTTCCTCATTTTTCTAGTCCGGTAATGTTGAAGTAGCCCAGAGCTTGCAGTAAGAGCTATCACAGTGGGGAAAGTCAAGTGGAAACCTCTGAATGTGTCCCCCACCCACCCCAGATAAAACAGTAAATCAAAAGCAATATGGCCAGCCACACCCGGGGATGCTATGAGTAGTGAGGAAGGGGAAGTGGGAATATCCCCAGTTGCGAAGGTGTCTATCTAGATCTAGATTCATTCATTCATTCATTCACTTCTTCCCAGCCAGTGGCCAAGGGCCTAGAGGGGAAAGGACTAGAAGATCACAGGGTAGAGGCCTGTGGACAGACGTGCATCTCATAAGATAGGGGGTGTGCCTTATGAACTAATATAAAATGATTTAAATTTTAATTTACTTAATCCTTTCTAAGAGGTCATAGAAACTCTGAGAAGATGGTGAGGTTTGAAGGAGTGTTAGTTACTGGGAGGCCTCAAAAGAGGGAAGTGCTGAGAAAGAGATATATGTCACATGAGTCCTATAGAATTTGCTATGAAAATAGAATTGTATTGTATTTAGAAAATAGACTTGGGGTGCCTGGGAGTACAGAACTTCATATAACTTCAAGGCACTCTACAGGAAATGGTCTAATAATACAGTTACCATTGCATCTGTTTGGGGGTGTCCTGACGTAGCAAACCTTTTCAAAGAACTATACACCCACTGGGTTTGAGTCCCTGACTCTTTTAACTACGGCTGGGTAACTTTGGGCAACTTTCTTGATCTCTCTGTGCTTTAGGTTCCTCACTGGCAAAACGAGGATAGTAACAGACACTTAGACACTGCTGAAGAAAATGGGCGGCATTCAAAATTTCAAAAACGCATCCCTTCATTTTTAATTCATTTCTATACAGGCAAATGAAAACCTATTATTCCCAAAAGTGCTACAAAGCACAATGCTTTCTATTCTGGCAAGATAAAATTTGTCCTAAGTGACTGTGGTTCAGGTTCAAGTTGGCAGCCTGTGTAAATGAAAGAAAGGGGGAAAGGGGGAAGGGAAAAAGAAACCCACAAAAAAAGAAAACACGAGGAAGTCTTCAGGGATGACAGATATTCATAACTTTCTAGAAGATGGAAAGGAGATAGGGAAATGGTCATAGATCGAGCAGAGTTGGGACAGCAGAGCCGGGAACCTGCTCATAGTAGAATCAGCCATGGAAGACTGTGCCGTCCAGCAGACCACAACGGGCTGGGGCTCAGGAGTCCCTGCACAGAAAATGAAAGAAATGAGGCTTGAGGTGAAAATAGCTCTCCAAACGCTCCACTTTCAAGGCAGGAAGGAGGACCAGGCCAGTGGACATCTATTCATGTCTCCTCAGCCAGAGCTGCTCAGAAAATAAGAACTGAGTTGGGCATCCTGCCATCCCAAACAAGATCAGGGAGAAGTGGGTGGCTCAGTCGGTTAAATGTCTGCCTTCAGCTCAGGCCATGATCCCAGGGTCCTGGGATCGAGCCCCGCATCGGGCTCCCTGCTCCGCGGGAAGCCTGCTTCTCCCTCTGCTGCTCCCCCTGCTTGTGCTCTTTCTCTCTGTCACGCTTTCCTCTCTCAAATAAATAAATAAAATCTTAAAAAAAAAAATCAGGGAGAAATGGGATAAAGCTGTTGGGTCGGCAGTCAGTTATAATAATATAAAAACCATTTACTGACTTCCCCTTTTCAGAATCTACCTATAAACAAGATATGAAGCAGTCATAGTTGAAGAACACATTGTATATGTCAACACCATGACAGAAGTTGACAGGAGAAAGGAAATGAAGGGAAAGGGCCACTGATCTGGTCACCTTACAAAGTGGGGAGGCAAGACGTATTCTCTACAGTGAGTGGGATGCTACATGAATAATGGTATAATTTAAAGCAGAAATTGTAAATGGATAGCTCACAAGTCTGTTTTATTTTGACCACATACTTTAATTTAGTAAAACCCAGAAGATTCTAAGCTCTCTTTAGAAATTTCAGAAGACCTGGCACTGCTCACATGGCTGAGGGTGGCTGTGCCCTGCAGGTGGCCACGTGCTCTCCAGCTCTCTTCCTACTCCTGCTGATTCCCCTGTACCTGAGATGTTATTTAACGTGCTATAGCCCTTCTGGGTTCAGCCTCAGGGTCCGGGCGGAGGCGGGTCTGGATAAATAGATGTTATTTTTCTTACACACAACTGGCTTCATGCACCTGATCCATCTGGGCTACATTAAACGTACCTCTGGATGACTTTTAAAAAAAACCATGTATGTTATAAAAGGCACACGCCCTTGAATAGCCGAAAATTTTTGAAAAGGAAGAAAGTACGAGGAATCAGTCTACACACCTGCACGACTTATATAGTTGCAAGTAATAAAGACTGTGTGGTATAGACAGAATAGAGAACCCAGAGATAGACCCACACAGATACGCCCAGGTGATTTTGACAAAGGTGTAAAAACAATTCGATGGAGGAAGGGTAGTCGTTTCAATAAATGGCGCTACACCAAAACTCCACCGACCTAAACCTCACACCTTTACAATGGGTCACGGACCTACATGTAAAGTGTAAAACTCTTAACACTTTTTAGAAAAACAACATCGCAGACAGTCATCGGGATTTAGGGCTAGACAATGAGTTCTTATACCCGACACCAAATGCAGGATCCATAAGGGGAAAAGTTGATAATTTGGACCTCTTAAAAATTAAAAACTTCTGCTCAGTGAAAGCCTGTGTGAGGAGGATGAAAAGACAAACTACAGAATGAGAAGAAACATTTACAAACCAAACACCCAACAAAAGACTAGAATCTAGAATATATAAAGAATGCTCAGGATGCCTGGTTGGCTCAGTGTCAGTTAGATGAAAATCAATAAAACAACAATAGTAATAATAATTACAACCACAGGGGCGCCTGGGTGGCTCCGTCGTTAAGCGTCTGCCTTCGGCTCGGGTCATGATCCCAGGGTGCTGGGATCCAGCCCCACGTCGGGCTCCCTGCTCCGTGGGAAGCCTGCTTCTCCCTCTCCCACTCCCCCTGCTTGTGTTCCCTCTCTCACTGTGTCTCTCTCTGTCAAATAAATAAAATCTTTAGAAAAAAAAAAAGATTCTCTCTCTCACTCTCTCAGATAAATAAATACAATCTTAAAAAATAAGAAAAAAGAGGGGCGCCTGGGTGGCTCAGATGGTTGAGCGTCTGCCTTCGGCTCAGGTCATGATCCCAGGGTCCTGGGATCGAGCCCCGCAATGGGCTCCCTGCTTGGCTGGGAGCCTGCTTCTCCCTCTCCCTCTGCTGTTCCCCCTGCTTGTGCTCTCTCACTCTCTGTGTCAAATAAATAAATAAATAAATAAATAGAAAAAAAGAAAAAAGAATGCTCAATGCTCAACACTAAAAACCATCTAATTCTATACCTGAAACTAACAGTACACTGTATGTTAACTGGAATTTAAATAGAAAACTTGAAGAAAAGAAAAGCTATAGAGAACGCACTGATGGTTCTCCCAGGGGAAGTGGGTGGGGGATGGGTGAACTAGGTGATGGGGATGAAGGTGATGAGCACCAGGTGATGTATGGAAGTGTTCAATCACTACACCGTATACGTGAAACTAATATTACACTGTATGTTAATTAATTGGAATTAAATAAAAACTTAAAAAAAAATAAAAACCATCTAATTTAAAAATGGGCAAAAGACCGGGATCTTGTGGGTGGCTCAGTGGGTTGGGCACTGGGCTCTTGATTTTGGCTCAGGTCATAATTTCGGGGTCCTGGGGTCAGCCCACATAGGGTTCCGAGCTGGAGGTGGAGCCTGCTTGGGATTCTCTCTCTCCCTCTGCCCAACCCAACTCGCATACGCCTGCTCACTCTCTCTCAAATGTGTAAGTAAATCTTTTTTAAAAATAGGCAAGGGGCGCCTGGGTGGCTCAGTCGTTAAGCGTCTGCCTTCGGCTCAGGTCATGATCCCAGGGTCCTGGGATCGAGCCCCGCATCGGGCTCCCTGCTCCGCGGGAAGCTTGCTTCTCCCTCTCCCACTCCCCCTGCTTGTGTTCCCTCTCTCGCTGTGTCTCTCTCTGTCAAATAAATAAATAAAATCTTTAAAAAAAAAAAAATAGGCAAAAGACCGGAACAGGTATCACTGAAGAGGATAAGGAAGGAAGGACGGCCATCAGGGAGAAATGCAAACTATAACCACAATGAGATCCCACCACACGCCTATCATAATAGCGAAGATAAAAGCAATGACAACACTAAATGCAGGTGAGGATGCGAAGAAACTGAATCTCTCATCCTTCCTGGTGGGAATGTCAAATGGCATGGCCATTTGGGAAGAGAGTTAGGTACTTTCTATGATTTTATGAGAGACAGACAGGCAAAGGCAGAGGGAGAAGCCGCCTCTCTGCTCCACCAGGAGCCTGCTTCTCCCTCTGCCCTTCCCCTCCCTCTGTGCTCTCTCTCTCTCTCTCTCTCTCGCTCTCTCCTTCTCTCTGACAAAGAAGTAAATAAAGTCTTTTAAAAAACAACAAGTATCTTACAGCCCAGCAACAGGACCCAGCCCAGCAACAGCACCCTGAGAGAAATGTTCACACAAAACTTCTATGTGGGGCGCCTGGGTGGCTCAGTTGGTTAAGCGACTGCCTTCGGCTCGGGTCATGATCCTGGAGTCCCTGGATCGAGTCCCGCATCGGGCTCCCTGCTCGGCGGGGAGCCTGCTTCTCCCTCTGACCCTCCCCACTCTCATGTGCTCTCTCTCTCATTCTCTCTCTGTCAAATAAATAAATAAAATCTTAAAAAAAAAAAAAAAAAAACTTCTATGTGGAGGTTCATAACAACTTATTCCCAATAGCTAAAGCTTGGAAACAACCAGAATGGCTATAAAGTTATTGGTGATTAGTTGAACAGATGAAGTCACTTCTCAGCAATAAAAAGGGAACTTGGGATGGATCTCAAAGGCATATTATGAGTCCATTTCTATCACATTTTTGAGATCACAAAATTATAGAAAGGGAGAACAGATTAGTGGTCGCCAAGGAGACATGTGACTGTACCTTGACTGGCGTGGCGGTCATACACATGCACACATGACAAAATGGCACAGAACTACACTCACACTTTGTACCAATGTCGATTCCATGGTTCTGATACTGTACTATTATTGAACTCCTAGTAGACAGAATTGAACTTATTTGCACAAAATAACTAGCAAAATGGCCGGCAAGTAGCACTTGTTTGCACCCCAACAACTATAACCAAGAGAGCTTGGTACCAAAGAATGGCTACCGACAAGACATCCTTGAGAGCTATGCGGTGTACAGGATCGGTTTTCAGGAAAGTAAGAGGCCACGACCCACAGCGTCCAAACAGTTCTTCAAAGTATGGCCCACGGTGACCCGGGACCATGTGGTTAACACTCTTCAAAGTGAAGTAGCTCCTGCCACATTGCATATTTCAAGTGAGTAGACTCAAGAAAACCAGAGGAAAAAGAAAAAGAATGTCACGTTGGAAGGAAGACTTCCTCTTCTCAAATTCACCATCCGCATGTGTTATAGAATGAGGAATTGAAGGACAAAAAAATGATGAGCTCAAGTGTCAAATTTCTGGCCTCAGAGTATGAAATAAAACCCAGGACTCTCCTTGACCCTCATTTATGAATTTCTTACCACTACTAATTGTGCGTTTATCAACTACCATTTATGTGCGTCGCTAACCACAGGGGGCCATGTGCTGGAACGTACTGTCAGTAAAGTGTTTATGATGATTCACCTGTGTTTCCAGACTCAGTGGGAACCTGCATACTGTTCTAAACAGTGACAGATTAGAAAGTCTTAGTCCACAGAATATGGACTGACCTTTGAAATGGGAAGAAGCCTACATGATAGTGTACCTAGAACAGGCAGATAAACCGGCACACTTACCTCATATTCTTCTTATTCAGCTTTATTGCAAAGATTGTTTTTAACATGTCAGCCTTTAAATTAAGGACTCAGCAAAGCTTACCAGAGGCAGAACACATTCCAGTCAGAAAAGTTCAAGAGCTGCTATCCCAAAGGTTGGTCTTTCAAATGTGCTTACCCATCAAGATGCTCTTTGCGATGACTAAGAGTCCCTATTACACTCCCCCAGAAGTCGCGAACGATGACTAAGATAAACGGAAGTCTTCAATGTGCTAACTAAAGAACCGACATGTGACAGTAAGGCTTCTAAAATCAAACCACAATGTTCTCCACTGCAAATTTGTCCTTGAGCAACCCTGTCTTCCTGTATGTCTTAAGTGAAACTTCCCTAGACGACTCTTCAATCTCACCTCACAGCAAGTTCCTCCAAGCAGCCCCTGTATCTCCTCACCACAGACAACTGTGGGAACAAGGATATACAGACATAAACTTCCACTTGATGTCTGTGTACACACACTAAAGGTGAGTCCTTAATTCAATCTGTGGGTCTGTGACCACATGAAGTGCAGGACATCTTCACATAGTTAAGTCATGCTGTCTGCCCTTTGGCAGCTCATTACTATAAGGGGAAGTCATTCATTCATTCATCCATTCATGCAACGTAAATGATAAATGGAAAAGACAGCCTCCATCAAGTTTAAGGTTGTCTTAGAGAGTAAGCACTCAAAGGACACAAAACACGGTTTTCAGCTTTCTTCAAAACTAGCAAATGGAGCTTCACAAAGGCGGTCTGTTCTTCAGTGGGAGGCCAAGACAAGCACTGGGATCCAGACACGAGTTTTGCCCCATGAAGTCGCATCCCAGTCTTCAAGCTACATAAGTGGCCCACACTGAACCTAGGAGGAAGGGGAAGGTGTTGTTGGCCTTCCACTCGGGATACTTAACTTGCCCATCTTTTGACCTACTGTGTACCAGACACTTGTCCTGGCCCCCTGATCTGCCCTAACTTGTCTTGTTTCCACAGCTGAGAGATAGAGATTTGATTGTTTCTTCTGTTCACTTTGTCTCCTTGAGCTGGAACGTAAGTCCCACAAGGGCACCCACACCAGGAGCTTGCTCCACATTCACTGATGACATGAATGACTCGCGAGGCACGTGCTGCTGTTTCCTGAGTCATTACTGCCACGTGACTGCCAAGTGACACGAAGCAATGCTGAACCAGTAATAAAGGCAAACGCCCCAGAGTTTGCTTCCAACTGAAAGCTCGCCGCCCTCATCTCCCGGTGGGCGGGGGGAGTGGCTCTGGGTAGGGGTGACCGCTCACCCCTCAGCTCACCGGCCGCAGAAACTGGGGAGCAACCCCCCCACCCCGCCCCACGCCTCCAGCCTTTGGTCTGCAGCCTTTTGGCTGTTAACTACCGGAACTGCTGGACTGGGAGGAAACATCTGCCGCAGGGTTCAAAGGAAGCTGGGACTTAAAAAGAGATGAAAACAAACTTGGCGGGGCTGGGGGGCGGGGTGGGCGGGGATGCGGGTGAATAAAACAGCGCAACTAAAGCTGGCTTTTTCATCCGAACAATCGCATTAAGAATGAGTGACAGCGAATGCAGGCAAGAACAAACATTTGTTCAGCCTACTGTTAGGCTCTTGGCCAACTGTTTCCACGCGGAGACTTAGGAGAAGGCCAGGCCAAGAAGCCAAGCCATCCCCAGATGGCAGACTGTGGGAGCAGCCCCCCATCAGCCTGGGCAAGATCTACTCCACTTTGGGGAAAAAAGAGAAACTGAGAAAACCAAGAGTACTCTAAGGTATTATTAGAAAGAGATTAGCACTTTTACCACAAATGACAAGAGCTGGGGAGAGGAAAGCCTAGGAGCCAGAAGTTTCTGGCGAGAACTATCTTAAAATCATACATTAACTAGGTGCACTGTTTCTCAGGCACTAAATCCATTTGAGAACACATACATCAATCAATCCAAAGGTCAAGTCTCTAAAGATCCTTTTCCAATGCACTTTATCTACCCAGTGTACTAGGTACAGAGCCAAAACCTACATATGTATGTATGCATGTATATTTCTTGATATGAAGGAAAAGGAAAAAGTGAAGCATCAGAAAAGAAACTTCTGGTTCCCAGGGTGCCTGGGTGGCTCAGTTGGTTAAGTGTCTGCCTTCGGCTCAGGTCATGATCCCAGGGTCCTGGGATTGAGCCCCGCATTGGGCTCCCTGCTCCGCGGGAAGCCTGCTTCTCCCTCTCCCACTCCTCCTGCTTGTGTTCCCTCTCTCGCTGTGTCTCTCTGTCAAATAAATAAATAAAATCTTTAAAAAAAAAAAAAAGATTAAAAAAAAAAAGAAACTTCTGGTTCCCTAATTCAGAGTTTTTCTTCCTGTTTTCCCTGCCCTCGGGGTCACTTCCCTTGCCCCACAGACAAGTTTGGAGATGCATTTACTCTTGCCTTCCTACACTCCATACTCAGGGTCCTCCAGTTTTAGCAACACTGAAAGGTTTGAGCAATTCACTGCTTAGGGGTGAAATCTCTGCATCCACGAAATGTCTACTGATTCTGTCTCCCTTGCCCTGGGGAAAATTTGACAGTGTCTCAAGACATTTTTTGATTGTCACAACTGGGGGGGGGGTGTATTACTTTCACAACGAAAAATGATCACACTCAGGGGTATCACACTCTGGCAAGAACCTCAATGGTTTCGCACAAGCAGTAGCCCCGGCCTGGAGCACCATTCACCAATGACATCCTAGATTCGGCAGAACTGAAGGTCTGACAGCTTTACAGCACTCTACACCTGCCTCTGTGTCCTCCCTTCTGGACTTCTCAGCTCCAGAACCAGGCCTGCATGTAGTAGGCAATCAACAGACTGGTCAGAATGGACGACTACCAGCGTGGGGTAACGCATCTGACTGCCTATGGATCAACAGACAGATCTTAGGGGAAGCTTACCTGGGGCCTGACTTATTTGTCAGTGAACGTTGAGGGATTTACTATATGGGCAAAGTGCTGTTTTGAGCACAATGCAAGAGGAATTCCTCAACCAATTGTATGTGCACTAGTGAGCACTGCCGTAAAGAACAAGGCCAGAGATAGCTTATGAGTTTCTCCAAGAAAAGAAATATACTTAAATACGGGAGACAGGCTACAGTTCCAATCTATTGTGAAATTATTTTCTTTTTTTAAAAATTTTACTTATTTATCTGAGAGAGAGAGAGCATGAGTGGTGGGAGGGGCAGAGGGAGAAGCAGACTTCCCGCTGAAGGAGGGGGAGGGATCATGACTTGAGTCCAAGGCAGACGCTTACCCCTTAACAGACTGAGCCACCCAAGCGGGGCATCCTTTTTCAATATTAAATGTGAACTATAATCAGAAGTGAAACTTTTTTTTTTTAAAGATTTTATTTATTTTTATTTGACACAGAGAGAGAGATAGTGAGAGAGAGAGCACAAGCAGGGGGAGCGGCAGGCAGAGGCAGAGGGAGAAGCAGGCTGCCTGCTGAGCAAGGAGCCCGATGCGGGGCTCGATCCCAGGACGCTGGGATCATGACCTGAGCCGAAGGCAGCCGCTTCACCGACTGAGCCACCCAGGCGCCCCTCACTCCTAATTCTTGGTGCCTTTTAAAAAAGTAGTCTTCCCAGAGGGTTGTGCTGATGCTTCGGGACAGGCAGCTCTGAGGGAGATGCTGGATGGACCAGTGCAGTTCAAAGTGTTTGACAAGCATTACCTCACGTAACCATCCCCACAACTCCCCAAACAGGTCCGTTTGACAGAGAAGAGAAACCGAAGGCACAGAGAGCCCAGAAGCTTGCCCAAGGGTACACGGCAGTGAGAGGCAAAGCCTAGTGTTGGCAGCAAAGGTAAGAGTCCCAGAGGGAAGATGAACCTCAAGGAACCACTGGAGATTTTCCCTCCGATGTCCGCACAGTGGCTGATCTGGGTGCTATTCCATTCAAG
Organism: Mirounga angustirostris; assembly: GCF_029215605.1. Taxonomy (NCBI): domain Eukaryota; kingdom Metazoa; phylum Chordata; class Mammalia; order Carnivora; family Phocidae; genus Mirounga; species Mirounga angustirostris. The sequence goes on from NW_026991719.1 coordinate 126,488,790, forward strand.
GATTTAGCAAGTTTTCTTTCACCTGCTTCAAATTCTTTAAGAACACCAGAACAAACTGGCTACCCAGTAGACCATGTGCGGTAATTGAGGACTGCCGACTCAGAGGGCGCACTACAACGTAAGTCTTGTAGTGACAGGGCCTTTCTTCCAGAAGGCCCACAGTGTCTCAAGCCTGTCCCTAAGGGGCCGACAGGTTTACACAAGGGCTGGTCGTTCAGTTACATATGGGGCTCTGGGTGTGCTAAGTGGAAGGAGCCTGATAGAAAAGACTGCATACAGTTGGATTCCACTTCTCAGACACTCCTGAAAAGGCCAAATGCTAGCGTCAAATAGTGTCAAAATGCAGCTCTGTTTCCAGGGTGACTTCCAGGTTTCCGGGGGTGGGGGGAATGAGTGTAAAGGACCACCAGGGAACTTTCTGGTTACATGACTGTATGAATTTGTGAAATCTTATTGAACAGACTAAATAAATTTATGAATTATATGTATGGTAATTATACCTCAGTAAAGCTGCCAAAAGGAAATTTAATAAAGAGATTTTATTAAAAAGTTAAGGCGCAGCCAAGTGAACTGATTATAGAGAATCCAAGCCTATGGGGAGCCAGGTTGTTTTGGATCCTGATTCCCTCATAGTGCATATTCCACTACATACCTTCCAATTCTGTCTTGCCATCTGAGTAACAATACTGTGTTCCCCACCTGCTCATTCCGGCACTCATTCAAGCCTAGAATATTGCGATCATGACTGGAAACAACACACAGGTGTGAACACTGTGCTGATGCTTATCAATTGTTTCCTTGAGCTACCAGCCCAAACAGTCTACAGCTCTACTGTTTGCTTTACCTTGTGAATCTTCAGTGTCCTCATCTGTGGAAGTGGAAGGTTACGCTAAATCTCTTCTGTCCACCTCTTCAGTCACTTATTAATTCACAGACATTTCTGAGGACCTCTTTATTAGGCATTTAAAATAAAAGCAGTGAGCATGAAATAGCCCTGCCCTGAAACATCCTGCAGTCTAGGAAGGAGATTCACACGGACTTCTGTAGACAGTGCAGCTGCTGCTTGGCTCTCTCGCTCTCTCGCTCTGTGGACACTCACTAGTAGTACCTGACCCCCAACCTGTGAGGAAGGCCAGGCTACCTGGAGGGGCTGCTGGGCCTGTATTCCAAGTGGGAGCCAGCCTCAGCCTGCAGAGGAGTGAGGGAGCATTCCGGCGGCCGCACCTCTGCGTAAGAGACAACCTTATTTTGCTGGGCGAAATCCACACTCAGAACTCTGAGAGCGAACACGGAAATGCTCAACATCCTCTCCGGGCATCCTTGAGGATAGAGGGTAACAGCTATCCGCCACCCATCCCAGGAATCCGGAGGGCACAATTACCTCTGGAATCCGTGCATTCCTTGTCCACCCGAAGATACACACAGGCCACCCCATCTGCACCGCAGCACAAGGGGCCCTCCCTAAACGCAGACGGACGGTGAGTGAGCGCTTTGGAGGCAGAGTTAGGTTTTACAACCGTTTCTGCTGACCCGAACACAAGCACTTCAACAGCAAGCAAGCAGACCGGCTCTTCTGGGATCTGCTCCTTAAAGTCTTTCCCTTAGCCTGACTTCCGTCCACGAAGAAGTTTTCCTTGACCTTAATAAGCGCTCTGTACAGGCCGCGCGGCCTCCCCTCATTTCCACCTACGAGGGCTCCTGGGGGAAACGACCCACCGCACCTGAAGCCCTCCACACGAACCCCCGGCAGCCGCCGCGGCCTCCATCCCGAGGGCAGCCCCCCGCGGCCGGCCCGCGGACCGAGCAGGTCCCGCGGCGGGCGGCGCGGCCTGGAGCCGAGTCCCGGCCCCTCACCCTGCGCCCAGGGAACCGCGGGGCCCTCTCACCTCGGGCCGGCTGCGCTTCTGCAGCAAGTGCTCCAGGTAGAGGTCGGAGAGCGCCGTGCGCATGCTGCCCCCGCCCTCGCCCTCGCTCGCCTTGAGCGTCATCTCGCAGGAACCTGGACGCGGGGCCGCGAGCCGCGAGCCGCGAGCCGCGCAGAGCCGCGAGTACGAGAACCGAGGCCTGCGGGGCGGCGGAGGCGGCGGAGGCGGCGCGGCCGGACCCGTCACCACCCCGCAGGCAGCGCGCTGGGCGGGCGGGGGCGGAGCACCGCCCGCGCCCCGCCCCCGGCCCCGCCCCCGGCCCCGCCCCCGCCCGGACCCTGAGGCTGAACCCAGAAGGGCTCAGAGGTGTAAAGAAAAGGGCGCTCTCGCTGTGGCGGGTCCCCAGCTCGGCCCGCACCCTGGGCCTAATGCGTGCGGACAGCGGGGAAGCCATCCCTTCCACTCCAGGCTTTACCCAGAAATCTCTGCGGGCCCAGAACGTTGCGAAAATGCCTTTAAGGCTCCTTGGGCTGCAGGTACCCTGTGATTTACATTGCTGTCTGCAATTCAGTGATGAAAGGCCTGATTGCATCCAAGAGCAAACTCCTTTTCCTTGTCTTGGGCCACATCTCCTACTGTTAATGCCACAGAAATTTTGAGGGATCGCGGAAGCAAAGGGAACCGACATTCCTTAGGAATCCTACAGCAGGATTCCTTACCATCCTAATACCTTGGTGCTGTTAAAGCAGCCGTGCTAATGAGAGAAGGGTTTCTGAACAAAACGAACATTTACTGGGTTTACAGGGCTCAAGCTGTCCCCATCCATAGACCTGATGGAAACCTGGCCTCCTTTACCCCAAGCTAGTAACCTCACAGTATTATCAGCAGTTTAGTACTCTATATAATCTTCTGTGGACCTTCGGGTAGCTCATAGCCAAAAGGAAAAAGTCCGAGGACAAGAGTTAGCAGCCACATCACCCAGCCTTTTCTCTGAGAAGAGGCTGACATCACATGATTGATGGCTCCCTTCCTCGCGATTACCCCAAAGGAACCGTAGAAAGCTGAGAGAGAGCGAGAGCTATCAAAATGAAGAGTCTGATACTGGTGCGGAGATACATTAATTGAGCAATGGAATAGATTACAGACCACAGAAACATACCCCTACATGTGTAGAACTGTGGTATATGATACAGTTGGGATGTTAGGTAACTCAACAAAGACTTGCATTAAGTGTGGAAAAGGTTTACTTATATTGGAAGAGATAAAATGGGAACCCTCTTCCTGCCATATGCAAAAAACCCCCCGTCTATTCTAGATGGATTAAAAACTTAAACGTCAAAAACACACTTAAATGTCAAAAAGCTCTTGAAAGAAAACATCAGCAAAGAACTTTTACTTTGGGGAATAGAAAAAGATTTCTTAACAAAACAATGTCTATAAACCACTGACTCTGAAATGGAATGTTGATAAATTTGGCTTTAACATTAAGAACTTTTACTTATCAAAAGACAAAATCAAAAGCAAAAAAGACCACACGTGCTTTGGGAGAAAATATTTTGAGTATACGCAAATGACAAAGGATTCCTGTTATAAATATACAAAGGACTATAAATTACTAATTTTTTTTTAAAGATTTTATTTATTTATTTGACAGAGAGAGACACAGCGAGAGAGGGAACACAAGCAGGGGGAGTGGGAGAGGGAGAAGCAGGCTTCCCACGGAGCAGAGAGCCCAGTGCGGGGCTTGATCCCAGGACCCTGGGACCATGACCTGAGCCGAAGGCAGACGCTTAACGACTGAGCCACCCAGGTGCCCTAAATTACTAATTTTTAAAAATCCAGTAGAGAACTGGGTAAAAAATATGAATAAACATATGAACAGATGTTCAACTTCATTAGTGACCAGGGAAATGCAAATCAAGACTACAATGAAATACTACTGTATACCCACTCAGTTATCAAAAATTAAAAAGACTTAAAATATCACGTGTTAGAGACAGTGTGAGTCCATATGAGTTCATGCATCTACCCTCTTAGCCAGCGATCCCACTCCTAGGTATATATATCTAAGAGAAATTCTTGAATATGCACAACAAGGAACATGTACAACAATGCTCATGAAAACGGTTTCATTCACAGGAAAAGCCTATGAACAACTCAAATGCCCATCAACTGTGGCATATTCACACAACGCAATGTGATTGAACTAAGAAGAAAACAAATTAGAAATACACAAATATATAAAGTACAGAAAAACCCCTCCTTCATCCCTTCCCACTCCCCAGAGGGAACAACCTTACCCACTTTGGACTATAACTTTCCAGACCTTCCTCTGTGCACATAGAATATATTCAGAACTTATATATATGAATAGTTGCCTTTTTTGTCTAGGTAGAGAAACCAGAGTATACATGGCCTTGCTTCTTCTGAGCCAAACCATTCTTCCTTTTTCCCACCTCCCCGTGAAGCAGGTGTCCTCTGAGGGCTAGCCCAAGACAAGATAAAATCACCCATTTAAAGTAAACAATTCAAGGATGCCTGGGTGGCTGTCGGTGAAGAGTCTGCCTTGGGCTCAGGTCATGATCCCGGAGTCCTGGGATCGAGTCCTCTCCCCGCTCCGCTCCAAACCCATCGGGCTCCCTGCTCAGTGGGAAGTCTGCTTCTCCCTCTTCCTCTGCCCATCTCCCCTGCTCATGCTCTTTCTCCCTCTATCTCTTTCTCTGACAAATAAAAATAAAATCTTTTTTAAAAAATGAACAATTCAGTGTTTTTTAGTATAATCACAGAGTTGTACAACCATCACCACTCTCATTCCAGGACATTGTCATCACCCCCAAATGAAGCCCTGTCCCCATTAGCAGTCACTCCACAGCCCCCCGGTACTTAGCCCCTGGCAACCACTCATCTATTTTCTGCAGGACTACTAATTGAGTCTACCACAAAGGGCTAAACAAAAATTCTCCGAGAATTTATAAGCATAGTTCGGCCCTTGCAGCTCACAGTAAAATTAAAAAAAAAAAAAAAAAGTTACTACATACAAACAAGAAAACAAGGACCCATGGGTGAGATCCAGCAGAAACTACAGATAACCAAATTGGACCCAAACCTTCAGATATTTGAATTCAAGATTAGCTTAACATTAGAAAATTTATTAATCCAGGGGCACCTGGGTGGCTCAGTCAGTTGGGCGTCTGACTCTTGATTTTGGCTCTGGTCATGATCTTGGGGTCATAAGGTTGAGCCCCCTCTGCTTGAGAGTCCCTCTCCTTCTGCCCCTCCCCGATCTCTCTCTCTAAATAAATAAAATCTTTTTTAAAAAAGAAAATTTCGGGGTACCTCCCAGGTGGCTCAGTCAGTTAAGTGTCTGCCTTCAGCTGTGGTCATGATCCCAGGGCCCTGGGATGGAGCCCTGCATCGGGCTCCCTGCTCAGTGGGGAGCCTGCTTCTCCCTCTGCTGCTCCCCCTGCTTGTGCTTTCTCTCTCTCTCTCAAGTAAATAAATAAAAAATCTTTAAAAAAAGAAAAAGAAAAACAAAAAAAGAAAATTTATTAATCCAAATTAACCACATTAACATATTAATGGGAAAATCCTGTTATCTCAGTAGATGAAAAATATTCGATTTTTTTTCCCAAAGATTTTATTTATTTATCTGAGAGAGAGAGAGAGAGAGAGAGTGAGCACAAGCAGGAGGGAGAGGGAGAAGCAGACTCCCTGCTGAGCAGAGTCTAACATGGGGCTCCATCCCAGGACCCTGAGATCATGACCTGAGCCGAAGGCAGAGGCTTCACCAACTGAGCCACCCAGGCGCCCCTGATAGATTTTTAAATACAGAAATCGATTGCATTTCTATATGCCAACAACACACAGAGAATATAATTTTAAAAGATACCATTCAGTGCAACGTCTAAAACAATCAAATACTTAGGAATAATTGTAACTCTATATACCGTATAGACAGAATTATAAAATTCTGTTGGAATCCACTAAAGAAGAGCTAAAAAATGGAGAGATAAGTGATGGTCATGGTTTGGAAGATTCAACCGGCCTATAGATTTAGTGGTACTGGCCATATTGGAGAAGCATCTTATCAAAATGGAAACTGAGACCAGTTAGAATGAAGGCAAACACTTTATCCAAACTGCTGCACTCAGAAGAACTTCAGACAGAGTGACTCCTTGAGCAAAATTTAGTTAAAGTTTTTCTTGAGGCATAGCTCAAGGTGGAGAAGTACTAGCCGAGTGAGTCAGCTGACTCAGAGAAGGGATGATCATACAGCCTTTTTCTGGGCGGCCGGTTCCAGTTCAGGGTGCTCATTGCTCAGAATCTGGGTTTGCTCCTTGGAATTTATTGCTTCTTGGAATTTATTGCAATTATCTGTTTTTCTCAATTCCTAGAACTGCCTTTAGGCACAGAAATTCAGGTCAAAGTTCATGAATGGAAAAGTATAGCTTCTCACAATACTAAAAAAATACAATTGGGGCTGCCTGGGTGGCTCAGTGAGCTGAGCGTCTGCCTTCGGCTCAGGTCATGATCCCGGGGTCCTGGGATCGAGCCCCACATCCCTCTGCCTGCCGCTCCCCCTGCTCGTACTCGCTCTCTGTCAAATAAATGCATAAAATTAAAAAAAATTGGACTCTACCTCACACCATATAAAACTTAGTTTGGTAGCTTAAGGACTTAAAAGTGAAGGCAAAAGGATTTCTTAGAAGAAGGTGATTGCCAAATCTGACCACTTTAAAGTAAGTATGTCCCCTCTTCAAAATACATCTCATCAAGAGTGAAAATGCAGGGGCGCCTGGGTGGCTCAGTTGGTTAAGCGACTGCCTTCGGCTCAGGTCATGATCCTGGAGTCCCGGGATCGAGTCCCGCATCGGGCTCCCTGCTCAGCGGGCAGCCTGCTTCTCCCTCTCCCTCTGCCTGCTTGTGTTCTCTCTCTCAGTCTCTCTCTCTGTCAAATAAATAAATAAAATCTTTAAAAAAAAAAAAAGAGTGAAAATGCAATCCTCGAACTGGGAGAAGGTATTTTCCACATCAATAGCATTCAAAACAATGGTATACAGAATATGTAAAGAATTCCTACAGAAGAGTAAATGAAACTATAAATTAGCAAAGTGGGCAAAATTCATTAATAGGAATTTCATAGAAGAGAAAGACAAATGATCCATAAACACATGAAAAGGTCTTCGGTCTCATCAGTTATTAGGGAAATACAAAGTAAGAAAACAACAGGGTATAATTTCTCATGCACCGGACTGGCGAACTACAAAAGGACTGATGATGTTTCATGTTCTCAAGCGGGCGGGGCACTGGGAACCTACTGCTGGCAGGTGTGTAAATTGGTGCAATCACTGATCGTGGGGTGGGACGTGCACTTACCCTTAGACCCAGCAAGTCAATCATAGGGTATAGTCTGTAGGGAAACTCTCCTACGTGTGCACTGTGAGATGGGCAATAATGTTTATAGAAGCTTTATTGAGAAGAGAAAAGAAAAAACAAAACCCGGAAACAGTAGAAATGTCCTTCTACAGCTGGTCTAAATAAGTAGAGCTCTTTTCAAGTATCAACCTGGGAGAATCTCAGAACATACAGCAAGTAAACAAAGAAAACCACAGAAGAATACATACATATGATTGAGGTTTTATAAAGTTTAAAAAGAGGCAAGGCTATGGTGTTAGAAGACGGGGTTGCCTTGGGGGCAAGGAGGGGCTGGTGATGCTAAGGAGGAGGGGGCGACAGATTTGTTCACTTTGTCCACTTGTCCCCTGTTGGCCTCTAGAGCAGCCCCTGGTCTTTTGGTTTGATCTCACTCTCAGCAGCCTCTGTCGGTCTTAACTAAGTTCACCTTGGCCTGTGGTGTGGCCTGTGGCCGACAGCGCCCTAGATCCCATCTCAGTATCAATTAGACTATCGCTTCTGTCTTTCTTTCTCTTTGCATTTTCCATGTAGCAAATTCCTACCTTCCAGCCTTTTGCCTCAGCTCAATAAATGGTGACTCCATCCCTTCACTTGCTCAGGCCACAAGCCTGGGAGGTACCCTTGGAGCCTTGCTCTCTCCCACACTCATCCAACTTAGATCCTGCCTGCAACTTGGCTGCTCCGCACCCTGGTCCAGGCGAAGTTGTCTCTCACCTGCCTAGTCTCCCGGCTTCTGTCTTTGCCCCCCTATATTCTCAACATGGCAGCTGAGATGACCCTATAAAAACATCTACCAAATTATCTCCCTTCTCTGCTCCAAACGTTCTGTTGGCTCCCTTATCACGCCCACCCAAATCCATTCATTGGCCCACTGGGACCTACTCGGCCCTCACTTACCCTGGTTGGTTTGTTGCCTTCTGCTCAGAACACCTCTTGGCTCAATGATCTGGATCCTCCCACGGGCACAGTGCTCCACGAGAGCCAGGATTACTGTCTGTGGGGTTACCTGCCGGGCTCGCAGTAGCTGTTCGGTAAGTGTCCACTGAATGCTTTCAACCCCAAAACAGCAAAGGGGAAAAGCAAATTGATAATTTGTAAAACTATTACCAGCATTACATTTATAATAGTATCATTTTATAATATATATTATAAGAGTAAACAAGTAGAAACACCCTAAGTAATTATTGGAAAAAGGGGTGGTTAAATGACTTACATCATATCCACTGCAAGGAATACCAGGCAACTGCTTATGATGATATAGACATATATTTACTGACATGGAAAGATATCCATGATTTGTCATATAGTGAAAAAAAACAGTAGGCTACAAAATAGCATGCACAGTGAAAGACTGTCCACGTGAACAAATTTCTGTGCCTGTGTGCACATCAGCATTTCTCAGTGTTTTAAAAGGCGAAAATAAATGCAAAGATAGTTTAAGATGGAAGACAATTTAATTTTAATTCATGGGTGCTTCCTCATTGTAAGCAAATAGCATACTCTGCCCAACTGAATCTTCTAGTACTTCATTGGACTGGTTCACCTACAAGAAAACTGGGAAAAGAAGAGAAATGGATGAACCTAAGTTTAAATTCCTATACAGTGGCCTGGTTTGCACAGTTACTTTGTAGTTACATTACATTTCCCAAGATATGATTTTAGACAACGTCTCCTCTTAATATGAACCACGTGATTTCATTCAGACAAAATGCTTTGATGACTTGAGAAAATAAGAGTATGAATGTTTCTAGCATCGTATGGTTGGGATTGGAGGTAGATGTAGAAGTATCGTTAGGTAGCTTTTCAGTTAAGTGTCTGACTCTTGGTTTCAGCTCAGGCCCTAATCTCATGGGTCGTGGGATCAAGCCCCACATTGGGCTCTGTGCTCAGAGTCTGCTTGAAGATTCTTTCTTTCCCTCTCCCTCTGCCCCTTCCCACTTACACTCTCTCTCTCAAATAAACAGACAAATCTTTTAAGAAAATAAAGTATTTGCTAAAAAACTAACTAAACAATACAAGTTGTTCTGAAAAGATTAGGAAGTGCAGTTAGATGAAAATCAATAAAACAACAATAGTAATAATAATTACAACCACAGGGGCGCCTGGGTGGCTCCATCGTTAAGCGTCTGCCTTCGGCTCAGGTCATGGTCCCAGGGTCCTGGGATCGAGCCCTGCATCGGGCTCCCCGATCCGCAGGAAGCCTGCTTCTCCCCCTCCCACTCCCCCTGCTAGTGTTCCTGCTCTCGCTCTCTCTCTTTGTCAAATAAATAAAATCTTTAAAAAAAAATAATTACAACCACCCATTTACCACCACAAGGACATAACCAATGTCTAATACTTTGGTTAGATCCTTAAAAGCTTTTTACCCTGTACATGTAGTTTTTTAAATTAATTTTTATTTTTTTTTGTTTTTAAGTAGGCTCCATGATAGCAGAGCCCAACACCGGGCTTGAACTGACGACCCAGAGATCAAGACCCAGACTGTCATCAACAGTCTGGTGTTTAACTGACTGATGCTTAACCAGGTGCCCTTAGTTTCTAATAACAAATTAGTTTAAATTGTATATCCTCTGTTATAATCCGCTTTTTCCAACTTAAGATTTCTTGAATATGATTCCTTGTAATTATCCTCTACAACAACATTTTGGTGCTTTCTTTAACCAGCCAATGGACATTTAAGTTGTTTCTATTTTTTCACTATTATAAACCATACTAAAAATTCCTTATACACGTTTCTTTGCATACTTGTTAGCACTGAGAGATGAACAAGGCTTTCGTGATGATTTCCTCAGGCAACGAAGCACTTAGTTTAAGGATAAGAGGCACAGAGAAACTCTTTCCAATCCTCACGGTGAAATGTATTTTTTTTTTAAGATTTTATTTATTTGAGAGACAGAGAAAGAGAGAGCACACTAATGACTGAGCCACCCAGGCGCCCTAGGGAAATGTATTTTTAAAAAATCAGTATTATTGGGGCACTGGGCTGGCTCAGTTGATGGAGAATGCGACTCCTGATCTTGGGGTTGTGAGTTCAAGCCCCACATTGGGGGTAGAGATCACTTAAAAATAAAATCTTTTTTAAAAACTCAGTATTATGTGCCCAGTATCAAGTGCCAATTTTTCCTGGGACTTCATGTGCCTTTATGACGATAGGCTCAAAGCTTCCTTTATTACGGCAACATTTAAAAAATTATACCTCGAAGTGTTCTTTTCCTGTTGTATTATTTTGGTCCTCTTCTACAAAGAAGTTAATTATGTGCCCCCTGCATCTATCAGTGTTTCTTTTCATATTAGTTTCACTGAAATATTTATTAATCACTAAATAAGGTTTTTTATATAAATTACTTATGTCTATTTAATGGTTCTGGCTTTTTAAATCCTGTCTTGCCTATCTCCTTTTATATTTCTTCATCAAAGTCTTCTTTTGTTTTGCTGTATCTTGCCTTCCCTCTTGCCGTCACTGTCCTCACTGGTATTTCTTTCACGAGCCAGCTTGCTTGTTCCCAGCCAGGCCTTAATGGTTTTTCTCTTCAGGTTGAGGCATCTACTTCAAAGAAGGAAGTATTTCTTCTGGCATGTTGCCTGCTTTATCTCCACAGAAGTCCTTCTGAATATGTATGTTGAACCAATACCTCAGATGCTTCCGATGCAGCTGGCTTGCTGGCCAGAGTTTGAGTAACGATGACTCAGGAGATGGAGAATCAGATATATCTTGACTTGAGTCCTGGTTTCTTTCATTGGGAAATGCAGCCTTTCTCTGTTTCATTTTTCCTTCCATATGTGGAATACAGCCACCCTGTAGGGCACACGGAAATATGCCACTCAGGATCCCCCTTGAGAAGAGCCTTATTTCTCTAGCTGCTGAGAGTGTTGTCAACACAGAGCCTCTATAAAATTTCAGCCACTTCAGGGGCACCTGGGTGGCTCAGTCAGTTAAGCCTCTGACTCTTGATTTCGGCTCAAGTCATGATCTCAGGGTCCTGAGATCGAGCCCCTGCATCGGGCTCTGTGCTGGGCGTGGAGCCTGCTTGAGATTCTCTCTCTCCCTTTGCCCCCCATCCCTTGTTCTTTCAAAAAAAAAAAAAAGTTTTAGCCATTTTAGGCTAATGTGGGACAACTCTGATGGGGTCAATGGAGGCTTTTTTGGGCTTGCAAAGCAGTTTGACTTCTCCCTTCCTCCCCCCACACTCCACAGGTGTTGATCCCTGATAATACCCTGAACACAGAACTCCTGTCTGTCCGCTTCCACGACAACTGACTTGTGGCACAATTTTATCATGAGATGAAAATCCCATTTATCACTGTATCCAGCTCAAAGTCCAAAGTACCTGGGTGATGCTTGGTTCTCTCAAATCTGGGTGCAGCTCCTCTTGGTTTGAGTAACTTATTAAGTAAAACAAGTTATCTGCTCCTGATCTCCACACCCCAAATACAACGATGGAGCAGGAAGAGTATAACCACCATAAACATTCCCATTTGGAAAAAGGAATAATGGGAGACACACAGCAGTGTGATTAGGCCTGATCTGCTTTATAGGAGAAGCTCTGTGGCCCACTGCCCACCTTCTCGGAGGTTCTTCCTGTCCATTATTCTCTGTGGCTGTGACTGAAGCAAGTGTTGGGGAGCATGCCATCCTAGGAAACTTCAAAGCCTGTGTCCTTCTCATGGAAGATCAGAGGTCCAAATACTGTTTTAAGGCTCACACAACAGACAGCTCATTTCATTCTGGCTCACAGTTTCTTCAGCAATAAGGTTCTCTCAAAAACTTAGCTGACATCTGTTTGGCTCCAATCAGTTCTATGTGTCAGTAACCATGTCCAAGGTAGTTTCCTAGACAGGGTTCCTGATCCTGTGATCATTTCAGATTACCAGGAGTCTTAGGTGGCGATGCCACACCCTTACCTGATCTTTGCCCTCAGTCACTTTATTAGATTGTGCAGTTTGAACAATCCTTTAGCATGCTCTCATAGGTTCTCCCACTTGAACTCCGTCTCCCACCATAGCATTGACCCACCAGACAATTATTCAGTTGTCTTATTTCTCTGTCTCACTAGCAACTAGGACAGAGACAGGCAAGTAGTCATCTTCTGGTAAATTCTGATTGGATTAATAAAAAATAAGGTTTTTCTACCTATATTTATTTTGTTAACTATTTCAGAGATCTCTTTGACTTCATGTGGTTTATATAGATAAATATTGTGGCAAATTTTGAATTTGAATTTTGAATTTGTGACACTTGAAAACATAGTTAATTGTATATTTTCCATGTATAATTCCTAAACCAAAAGGAAAGATAATTAATGAAGTTAGTAAGAAAAAAAATCAGTTGGAAATGCTGGTTATTCAATGTTACCTGTAAGTTGCTAGTAATGGATGGAGTGGGTTGGATAAAACAAGAATTACCTTCCTTAAAACCTTCCCGTAATTATAGATGTATAGGCTGGTGGGGAACTTGATTGTTCTTCCTCCCCCTCAGGTCTCCCTCCCTCTCCTTACCCCACAGCAGCTTACGTGAGGCAGCAGAGGGTCCCCACTAGGACTATGGCGAGAAGAAAAGCAAAAATAGCTGCTGGAGGTATGGAGCTCTTGATGAGATCCCACAAGTAATCTCTGAAGTTGCTGAGCCAGAACCTGTGGTTTTCTGCAGAAAAAGCACAGATGTTCAATGAGGAGAGATCAAGTACATGAGAGGGCTGGGATGTGAACCCTGGTTCAAGTTCAAATTAGTGTCCCAGATATCATGCTCTTATAGTTGCCCAGAGCCCATATTCTTTTTTTAAAAATATTTATTTATTTGACAGGGAGAGAGCACATGCACATAAGCAGGGGCAGCAGCAGAGGGAGATGGAGATGCAGGCTCCCCGCTGAGCAAGGAGCCCGATGTGGGGCTCGATCCCAGGACCCTGGGATCATGACCTGAGCCAAAGGCAGACGCCTCACCAACTGAGCCACCCAGGCGCCCCCAGAGCCCATATTCTTAACTACTTTGCTGTGATGCCTCTAAGACTTTCAAGGAATATACATTAAAAAAAAAGGTACCCATAGATGAATATCATCTGTGCCTCCTTGTACGTCAAACAGAAATAATAATCTCCGTCCCAGATATCTCAGGGGTTGTTTTGAGGTCATAGTGAAAAGATCTGAGCACTATATGTGTGCATGTCAGCAGCTGGGCTTTGAGAACAAGTCTTCCCTAACCCCTCCCCCCAGACAACTTTAATTATCCCTTTGTCCTCGGGGAGCCTTTGTCATATTTCACAGAAGATTGGCATCTAGGGGTTTGGCTGCCCATCTGTGAACTCCTAATCCATGTCATTCTGCAAAGGGCTTGGTGCATAGTCGGTGGGTTAGTGCCTGTTGATCTAAATTGACCAAATCAGAATAGTTTGCTTTACTGTGAACACTATTTTTCTTCTCTTTTTTTAAAAGATTTATTTATTGGGGGACCTGGGTTGCTCAGTAGGTTAAGCGTCTGCCTTTGGCTCAGGTCATGATCCCAGGGTCCTGGGATCGAGCCCCGACATAGGGCTCCCTGCTCAGCGGGGAGCCTGCTTCTTCCCCTCCCTCTGCTGCTCCCTCTGCTTGTGTTCTCTCTGTCAAATAAATAAATAAAATCTTTGAAAAAATAAAGATTTTATTTATTTATTTGAGAGAGAGTGAGAGACAGCATAAGCGGGGGGTTGGGGGGCAGAGGGAGAAGGAGAGAGAGAATCCTAAGCAGACTCCCCGCCAAGCAGAGCCCAGTGCGGGGCTTGATCTCAGGACCCTGAGATCAGGACCCGAGCCAAAATCAAGAGTCAGCCGCTTAACTGACTGAGCCACCCAGGTGCCCCTGTGAACACTATTTTTCAATACAAAATCAGCTTTTCCTGACCTGAGACATGAGTCTTATGTCTCACAAAGATAATAGGAACATTGATCCTAACAGCAAACACACCCCTTGAGTGTGGTTTCGATCCTGCTTTGTCTTGTATTCCAAAGGCAGATAAAGGTGATGTAGAGGAAGCTGCAGTCTCCAACGAGAGGCAACTCATGGAACACAGCAGAAATCCAATGTTCAGCAGCTTCTGGGGCTCCATGGATTCTCCTTAAGGCCACTCAGCTGTACTCCTAGCTTGTTTGGCCAAAGAGAGATGTCCTTTTACTTGGCTCTTTCCAAAGCAGCTTTGTCTGCAAAGTTAGAAAATGGTGGGGTTTTGTTTTTGTTTTTTAGAGAGAGTGACCAGCGGGGGAGGGACAGCGGGAGAGGGAGAGAGAGAGGATCTCCAGCAGACTCTGCACTGAGCATGGAGCCCAACGCAGGGCTCGATCCCAGGACCCTGGGATCATGACCTGAGCCAAAGGCAGACACTTAACCGACTGAGCCACCCAGGCACCCCAATAAATTGTTTTTGAAAGAATGAATGGATAGCAAATTTTGTTTATTGCCTGAGCCAACAGTTCTTCCCATCCCTTATTCACTTACTGGAGGAACTAGAAAAGCTGAAGCCTGCCTTTCCCAGCCATCCTTGAAGCTAACAATGGTTGGGTAACATAGTCTGGACAATGAGGACTAACAGAAATCTGTTGGGTAGATTCTGGGAAGACTTTCTCCTGTCTTGATAAAAGAGATGGTGCTACCATTTTCCCTTGGTATGAGAAAAAATAACCCCTATTTGAGCCATTCTAATTTGGACTTTTTTTTTTTTTAAGATTTTATTTATTTAGGGGCGCCTGGGTAGCTCAGTCGGTTAAGCGTCTGCCTTTGGCTCAGGTCATGATCCCAGGGTCCTGGGATTGAGCCCTGCATTGGGCTCACCCGAGCAGGGTGAGGGGCAGAGGGAGAAGCAGGCTCTCCACCGAGCAAGGAGCCCGACACGGGGCTTGATCCCGGGACTCCGGGATCATCACCTGAGCTGAACGCAGACGCTTTACCGACTGAGCCACCCAGGTGTCCCCTAATCTGGACTTTCTATTACTTAAGACATTTATAACATACATTCATCTATTGTTTGATAGGGCTTAAAGAGACCCATGTCGGGTGGGAAGCCATTTACCTGAAAATTGACTTAGTGACAAAGGATCCAAAGAAGCCAGTGAATTAGGCTTCAGTCTAATAGAACTAGTTTGCAGAAGACGCTGGTCAGAGTCTTCTCCTAAGGTCTCTAAAATTCCAAATAGAACTCTACCATCCCTTGTGATATCATCTACGCATATGACCCTCCCCCCACCTCTCTCCGACAGCTAAACATAGAGGCATCTTTTTCTGTCTATGTACAAACATCTGTATTTCCTTTTAGGCTTGAAGAATTCTCAGATATTTTATTTGCCACATGGTATCTACTATACTTTACAATAGTGTACACATGGGACTTTAAATAATGATAAAACTGGCATTTCATATTAGTGGAGAAAAGAGAGCTGGTTTAATATGATCAGCTATTCATTTGGGTGCACTGAAGGAAAGGCCCTACACACAAAAATAAATTCTAGATGGATCAAGGACTAAACAAAAATAAAATCATATACATATTGGAATAAAATATGGGTGAATGTTTTTATAATCTTGGTGTGGAAAAAGCTACTTTAAGCATGTTATAAAATCCCAAACCATATTTGAAAGTACTGATGATAAATTTATTGCATAAAAAATGTAAAGCTTTCATAAAACAAAATATTGTAAAGAAATATAAATGACGAATGATAAATTAGGTAATACATTTCATATCATATATGACAAATAGGTTAATATTCTCAACATACAAAGAACTCTTACAAATTAATATTTTTAAAGATTTATTTATTTTAGAGAGAGACAGAGACAGAGAGCGCGAGCATGCAGGTGAGTGAGGGGAGGGGCAGAGAGAGAGAATCTCAAGCAGACTCCCTGCCGAGTGCAGAGCTCGACCTAGGGCTCAGTCCCATGACCCCTGAGACCATGATCTGAGCGGAAACCAAGAGCTGGATGTTCAACCAACTGAGCCACCCAAGCGCCCCATCATATAAGTTAATTTTTAAGAAAAGATGATCCCCTCCATGGAAGAACCAGCATAAATGATCTATTAGAGTTCTATCAGAAAAACAATGGATAAATTGTGATATATACCAAATAACATAATAGTATACAGCAATTAAAATGAGCAACTAAAGGGGAGCCTGGGTGGCTCAGTCGGTGAAGCGTCTGCCTTCGGCTCACATCATGATCCCGGGGTCCTGGGATTGAGCCTCCACATCGGGCTCCCTGCTCAGCGGGAAGCCTGCTTCTCCCTTTCCCACTCCCCCTGCTTGTGTTCCCTCTCTCGCTGTGTGTGTGTGTGTCTCTCTCTGTCAGATAAACAAATAAAATCTTTAAAAAGAAACGAGCCACTAGGAAACATATGCAAGAGAGCTGGTTTCCAGTTTAGAGCTGTTACGGATGGTGCTCCCCTGTCTCATGGCTCACATGGCAATTCTACTCCTAGGTCATTACCCAAGAGAATTATCATAGGGCATCCACATGCCCAACTTTGGTAGATAATGCCAGGCTGTTTTCCAGAATGATTATACCACAGCAGAAGAGAGTTCCACCAGCTCCACATCCATTTGTCAATTGTACACATGCTACAAATATCTTCTCCCGCTCTGTGAATGAACAGAAGATCTGAATCTAAATGTAGTCAAATTTATCCATCTTTTCCTTCATGGTTAGTGGTTTTGGGGATGCTGTTTAAGAAACCTGTCCATGACCCTCCTAGAAGTTTTATTGTTTGTTGTTCAGAGAGCTTTAATTACCTTAAAACTGATTTTATTTTTGTATAGTGTGAGGAAGGGGTCAAATTTCTTTTTTTAAAAAAATAGCTTTCTCTTTTTTTTAAGTTTATTTATTTCCTTATTTTTAGTAATCACTACCTCCAAGGTGGGGCTCGAACTCATGACTCCGGGATCAAGAGTCACATGCTCTACTGACTGAGCCAGCTAGGTGCCCCAAATTTCAATTTTTCATATGGATTTCTGATTGACCCTGTACCACTGTTCTGGAGAGCTTTTTTGTCATGAATCAAGTGTCAATGCCACGTTGTCTTAATTACTGTGACTTTATTTTTTTTTTAAGATTTTATTTATTTATTTGACAGAGAGTGAGAGAGAGAAAGCACAAGCGGGGGAAGCGGCAGAGGGAGAGGGAGGAGCAGGCTCCCCACTGAGCAGGGAGCCCAATGCGGGACTCGATCCCAGGACCCTGGGATCGTGACCTGAGCCAAAGGCAGACACTTAACTGACTGAGCCACACAGGCGCCCCAATGACTATAGCTTTAAAATAAATGTTGCTGGGGCACTTGGCTGGCTCAGTCAGGAAAACATGTGATTCTTGATCTCAGAGTTGTGAGTTTGAGCCCCATTTGGTTATAGAGATTACTTAAAAATAAATAAAAAATCTTAAAAAATAAAATAAATGTTGCTTTCTGATATTGGGAATATTTTGGCTATTCTTGGCCTTTTACATGTCCACATGCTTGATTCCACAATGAGAAAATGCAGGAAGTTAGATTGAGATTGGTTGAATCTGTAGATCTGTCTGTGAAGAACGGAAATCTTTGTAACATTGAGTCTTCTAATCCCAATTATTTAGGTCTTTTAAGATACCCCTCAATAAAATTTTATAAATAGTCCCAGTCTTGGTTTGCAATATGGATGAAATTGTATCCACAAAGTTTCTAGAAGCACTGTCAGTCATCACCCTGTGATGAGATAGTCGAGGAAGAAGGTTAGAAATTGTCACATTTTATAAGCAATAAAGTGAAGTCTAAATCTGTATCTTGTCATCATAAAGCTCGATTTCTATATAGTCTGTACACTAAACTTTTCTTTTTTAAAAAAATATTTTATTTATGTGAAAGAGAGAGCACGAGCAGGGGAGAGGCAGAGGGAGAGGGAGAAGCAGGTTCCCTGATGAGCTGGGAGCCTGACGCGGGGCTCGATCCCAGGACCCCGGATCACGACCAAGCCGAAGGCAGACGCCCAACCGACTGAGCCACCCAGGCGCCCCTAAACTTCTCTATAACACTGAAAAATAGACTTGTTTTAGTATGTATCTTCCAAAGATTGTTGACTTGTAACCTTGAGATTATGTTTGATAAAATGCTTGTGAGAGAAAATTATATTTGTTCACTTAGAGACTATATTTGTCATAGGAGAGTGAATTTGCTTCCTGATCTTCTGAAAATTAACTTGCTATGATCTCAGTGATTTTGTAAATAACTCACTTCCCACGGAGCAGGGAGCCCGATGCGGGGCTCGATCCCAGGACCCTGGGATCATGACTTGAGTTGAAGGCAGACGCTTAACGACTGAGCCACCCAGGTGCCCCTGTTCTGGTCTTTAATTTTGCTTTGCATTAACAGACTCTGATCTGAAGATTCAAATTTGTTTGATTATTATTGTTATTTTATCCCAAAGTTTTTCCTATTGTTTTGTTTGACCACAGGCCCAATATTGTACAGCACAGCTCTAGAACTTATTCATCTTGCAACTCCCCTTTCTCTTTCAGTCTCTCTCTATATAAAGTCTTCTCCTGGATCAAGGCTCCATTTCTAATTTTTAAAATTTTATTTTACCTCTCGTAAATGATATCACTTTCTACTCTGGGCTCAGTTTAATCTGGTTTTCTAACTCACTAATTTGGTTTTCTAAAGTCTCCATCCTGCTATTCAGTGCCTCTGTTTGTTTTTAATATGAGTGTTCACATTTTTATTTCCAGTGTAAAAATACAGATCTCGAAGGCATTTGTTTGTATGTGCCAAGATTTTATTTAGTTATTGAGGAAATCAGCAGGAAGACAAAAGGCCTGGGTCCAAGAGCATTTGAGAAAGAGAGATGTATATAGTCAATAGGAAAAGAATGCCAAAACAAGGTCATTAAGTTAGACATAAGAGTGACTAAACTTTTACAGGAAATAAAACCATATCACCTTTGGGGTTAACTTTTCTACCAGGCTATTAAGAAAAACAATTTATTGATTTCTGTAAATTAACCTCTGGCCTTACAATCTTACAGAATTATGACCCTTTGTACCTTCATCGTTGTGGTTTGTGCTACATTCCCCCAAAGGGTCGGATCAGCGTCAAGCAGGATTATTAGAAAATGCTCTAGCTTGTGGAAAAAAAGCATTTATTTTCTTACTTCTTCTGAGATTGTAATACATTTTTCTCTTATACTAGGAACTCCTGTTTTTAAATTGCTCTGGATTGCCAACTTTGGATGCTTCCTCCAGCTGCTCTATGGTTTATCCTTGCCTCTAGCCCCCTTTGCCATCTAGGAAATGTTTGTGGAGTCATAGTGAGGGGGGCAAGCAGGTGTAAGAAGCAGGTGGAGGCGCGTCCTGCATGGCGGGCGGGGTGCACTAGAGGTCTTTTCGCTCTGCTTTCGCCAGCTCAGTGGTCTTCTGACTCCTTGAAACTCCAACTATGTAATTGGGACTCTAGTTTCCCGTCACGGTATAGAATTTCCCCTGCTTCATTTTTGCTGTGTTTCAGCAGGAAATTAGCTGAGGGAGGGAGTAAAATGAGTGTATCACCAGAATTATACAGGTGAAGCTCCTATCCCAGACAGCCATGGATTTTCCTTGTTTCTCTGTGGGAATATTAAAAATATGCTCTTTAGAAATCTATTATGATTATTACCTTTCTTGGTCACCACAAATTTCAAGGGGACATTGTCATTTTGCTTCTGTGATCCTAACCTATTATTTTACTTGTTGATTAGAATTAAGACCAAATGGCTTTATTTGTACATCCTTCTGAGATTAAATTGAACTCTTTAAAGCCATTCGCTCCTTTAAAACTCTGATGAAATCTTTGGACACTGTTGTATATAATGTCAGGGAATTGGGGGGGGACGGTTCTTGAATCCCACCTGTGAGTCTCAGTTTAAAAACACGAGTTTTTGAGGGAAGAGTATGACCAACTAAGATAATTGTATCTATCTATAAGGAGGCAAAAATAGACTTTATGTACTGGTTCTTACATTATCTACATTTTGCAGATTGTGAAGATGACTTGCCTTTGGCTTCAAGGCTGTGGTGATATGATCCCCAAACATGTTTTGCTCCATGCTTCACCAGGATAAGAAACAAATGAGGGTTTTATTTTAAATGTATGAAGCCTAATCTGAAATGCTTACATCATGAATATCTTCTGCCAGCTTTAAACACACTGTTTTTCTACAAAAGAGGAAGTGGTGGCTGTGTGAGAGACCTAATTTGTCAGGAGGAGAATGCTTTCCAGATGAGTTTTCTCCTTTCCTCATTACATGGGAAGGAAAAGCCAATCTGGGAGCAGTTGCAGCAAATGGTGAAGAGTTCAGCTGAATGCAACGCTCCCAGGAAACGCAGGATTAATGACAGTTGATTTGGGAGGCTCAGGGCAGTGTCTGCTAGGACCGTGTAGTCTAACCACATAGAAAAGTCAGGGCGCCACGGGCATCGTGGGGCAGGAAATAACCTGGAGGCTGGGCTCGGAGGCAGAAGACAAGTCTGAGGGGTGCTGGACCCTCAGGACAGCTGCTGTGCCTCACAGCCCAGAACCTCCAGCCTCAGGGCAATCTGGCGTGCCCAGCTCTGGGGGTAAATTCGGAGGAAGCGAGTCAGTAGTGGCGGGTCTAGAGAGTTCACCACAGGTGTGAACGAGTCTTGATTTCCCTGAAAAACCTGAAAGAAGAAAGATAGCATTTATTAGTTGTCTGACAGGAAGAACGTTACAATGTTTGTCCCCCTTCCCCCCGCGCCATTGGCCTCCTACTGTGTCAGCCGCAAACCCATACCTCCGCCCCCAACATGGCCCTCCGCCTCACTAGCATCTATCGCAGGGCCCATTGCAATGCACAGACGTTTTTCCACTCCCCATTGACTAGTCCATGCTTCCAGGAGTCCCGGACTGAACCGGGGGGTTGGGGGGTGACTGGATGACTCTGCATCCTATGCATCGGCCTGGGAAAGTGACATCTAGAATTAAGAGCTCCTGGCTAGCCTGCTGTGGAGGCCTTTGCTCCAGCTAGGCCTTATATCTGGAATGTTCTCACCCACTTGCCAAAATCTTAGTGAAATTGAATGTTTTGTGCGAGGTTACACCCCACGTCTGCCTGCTGAGCCGGGTGGAGGGGGGAGTCAGACTTTTGCCCAGGAAAGGGCACAATAAGCACTCACTAAATGGTATCTACAGTCCAACCAACGTGACTTGCTTTCATACGTTGGTTTCACACCTCTTGGTACTAACTTTAGGATAATAACAAAAGCAACACAATGTCAGTCAGCTCCATGAGGGTCAGAGACCTTGGTCACATAGAATATATAGTATAATGTATATACATGGCAAATACACTATAAACATTTGTTAAAGTTTGTGTGTTTGATGAAACTCTTGAGAAACATTAAAGTCCCTGTTCTGGGATTTTTTGACAAATGTTTACGGTATATTTGGAGGCTTGTACGTCTTCTGTTAGACTTATTCCTTGCTTTGTCCCCTCAAGTTTTAATTTTAAAATGTTACCAACCTCAAGATATTGAAAGAATAATGCAATGAACACTTAAATCCTTCACCTAGATTCAGTAATTGTTAACATATCATCTATTTCTCTACACACATGCTTACACACACACACACACATTTTCTGAACTACTTGAAAGGAAGTTGTAAACCTCATGTCATTTTGCTCCTAACTACTTCAGCATGTCAAACCTAAAAATAGGGTATTTATAACCACAGAATAACATTTTCATATCCCCCAAGGTAATATTGATATAATATAGCCTAGTATTCTAAAATTTCCAGTTATCAGTATGATACCCTTTATACAATTTTTCCAATCCAGAATCTAATAAAAACCACACATCACATTTACTTATCATATCTCTTTAAATCACCTTTAATCTAGAACAGACTCCTAGTATCTGGACTTTTTTTGTCCTTCATGACATGGACATTTTTAAAAGTGTAGGACTATTGTGTTGTAGAGCCCACGTTCTAAATTTGTCTGTTTTCTCATTATTAGATTTTGGTTAAATATTTTTTTAACATCGATTGATTGATTGATTTTAGAGACAGAGAGAGAGAGCGAGCACACCCAAGCGGGAGGAGCAGAGGGAATCTCACACGGGACTGCATCTCACAACCCTGAGATCAAGTCCTCAGCCTATACCCAAGAGTCTGACGCTTAACCAACTGCGCCACCCAGGTGCCCCTTGGTTAAATATTTTTAGTGAGAAAACCCAGTGCATGATGTGTCCTTCCCATTACATCACATCAGGGGACACATGATGCTAGTTTGTCCCATAAATTGATGATGCAAAGTGTGATCACATGGTAAAGGTGGTGCCCACCAGATCACTCTGTTCTAAAGGTGATCATTTCCCTTCCCGAACAATCTGTGGGGTGATACTTTGAGACCATGTAAATATTCCCCATCAAGCTTTCATCCAATGGTTTCAGCATTCATTAAAGTTCCCTACAAGTATTAAATAGTATATTGATGAATGCAAATTGATTTCCTAATTTTCTCATTTCTTCTACATTTCTTAGCTGGAATTCTTCTATGGAGAAAAGCTCCTCCTCCCCCTTTATATTTTAAGCTATGATTCTGGACTCCTGGATTCTTTCTTTATCGTATGTATTATAATCCATTACCATCATTATTCTTTTTGATGCTCAAATTGTCTCAAATTTGGCCAGCAGGAACCCCTTCAATCCAGCTCTTGTGTCCTTTTTATAAGACCCCATTAGTGTTTGTGCATTCTGGCACACCAAGATGTTCCAAGATTACCTGGCAGTTTCTTTGCTCCAGCTTTGGAATCAGTAATTTTTCTAAGGATCCCAGCTTCGGGGCGCCTGGGTGGCTCAGTTGGTTAAGCGACTGCCTTCGGCTCAGGTCATGATCCTGGAGTCCCGGGATTGAGTCCCAGGATCGAGTCCCACATCGGGCTCCCTGCTTGACAGGGAGTCTGTTTCTCCCTCTGACCCTCCTCTCTCTCTCAAATAAATAAATAAAATATTTAATAAATAAATAAATAAATAAATAAATAAATAAATAAATAAATAAGGATCCCAGCTTCCTTTTACTGGGAAGTGGTATCTAGAGACAAAGAATGCTCTGGGTTCAATGAAGCTCTGCTCCAGGCCGAGGCTCCTGTTCCATGTGTCTTCTCAGGTTGGACATTTTTATCTCATGGCAGAGGCACAAGAGACTGAGTCAAACATACACATTTAAAGTTTCTGTTCGGACTCACATTCCATTGGTCAAAATGAGTACTATTGCCAAGCCCAAAGTCAATGGAGTTTTCAAGGAAGTAGGCAGTGAAAAATCAAGAACAATAACACATTTTACCTCGTTTGCTGTTTTCTGTTCATTTAGAAATTCTTTATAATTTCTTGTTCCAGAAATAACAGATGATTTTATGTAGGCAGGGATAAGAAAGTTGGGTGGAGTATTAGGTTTATTAGTCCAGGAGCACCCTCCACTGTTGATAAAGTGAAGTGCAATTTCTTTAATAGATGGGACAGAAAGGGGCTCGCGTCTTGTGATGTTTTTGCTTTTAATAGGACACTTGATTTCCACTAGTTGATTTCTGTTCTTGTTCATCACCAAGCCTCCAACAGATATATCGCCCTTCACCAGAAACAGTGTCACCTCTAGTCCTACATACTTTCAATCCCTTTCCTTTTGGTTCCAGAAGCCAATGCTCTGATCCACAGGTCTTGAGTATTAGTATTTCTTCACTCAGGGTGGGAATTTCTCTTTCCAGAAGTGATTTTGTTTTCTACCACTGACCTTTTCTCTTTTTTTTTGCACAGTCTCTCCTAGACTCTCCAGAGTGAGCTCTGGAGCTAGCTCAGCTGGCTCTGCATGTTTATTTTCTACTTACTTGTAAATAGAAACTTATAGTATTCTTTGTATTCTAGCTATTCTGTAGGTGAGTTATGGGTGGTTTTATGCAATTAAAAATATATATTCATAGCACTGGTGAAGAAAGATTTATTTCTTCCTTTCCAATTTAGATGCCTTTTATTTCTTTCTCTTGACTAATTTCTCTGGTTATAACTTCCAGTAACATGTTGAATAGAAGTGGCAAAAGTGCTAGTCCTTGTTTGTTTTGTGAAAATTAATAAAAGGAAACCTCCTTTAGAATGGAGTCAGGAGGCCAGCAGGGTGAGCTCTCACACCTTACCACTTATCTTCAATTGAAAATCCAACAAAAGGATACCATTTTCTTTACTACTTTACTACCAGAGCAGGAGGGAGGAAGGTTCACCCCTCCTCCACCCTCATCCCTGCAACAGCCCAGCCAATAAGAGACAGTCACAACTCAGCCAATGAGAAACCACTACACTTCCAACTTCCAGTTTATTCCAATGGACTTTTTGTTTATAACAGCTCCTCCCAACTCCCCCCTTTCCTGTATTAAAAGGGTGTGCCTCTCTTTTGTTCTGTAGACTTGCCTATGGTTCGGCCCCAGCTTGCTTGTTCCAGATTGGAATTCTCTGCTATTCCAAAAAAATCCATTTTTGCAGGTAAAATAACTGGCAGTTTTCTTTTTAAAGTGAACATTTTGCCATTTCTCCACTGTATTTTCCCTTTCATTCTGGGATTCCAGTTATGTAATTTCCTTTTATATGTCTTGTCTTCTGTGCTCCATCCTAGGTAATTTCTTCAGCTATATCTTCCTATTGACTAAATTCTCTTTGGCTGTGTCTAATCTGCTATTAAGTCTTTTTTTTTTTTTTAAGATTTTATTTATTTGACAGAGAGAGACACAGTTAGAGAGGCAACACAAGCAGGGGGAGTGGGAGAGAGATAAGCAGGCTTCCCACCGAGCAGGGAGCCTGATGCGGGGCTGGATCCCAGGACCCTGGAATCATGACCTGAGCCGAAGGCAGACGCTTAACGACTGAGCCACCCAGGCGCCCCTAAGTCTTTCTTTGATTTTCAAGCTTCAACAACTATGTTTTTCATTTCTTTTTTTTTTTCAAAGATTTTATTTATTTATTTGACAGCGCGAGCGAGTGAGAGAGCACAAGCAGGAGGAGCAGTAGGTAGAGGGAAAGGAGAAACAGGCTCTCTGCTGAGCAAGGAGCCCGATGCAGGACTCGATCCAGGACCCCAGGACCATGACCCAAGCCAATGGCAGATGCTTAACCGGCTGAGCCACCCAGGCACCCCTATGTTTTTCATTTCTAAAAGTACTTTTGTTTTCCCAAAACCGCCTAATAATTTTGGATAATTTGTCATTTATTTTTATGTTTTCATAGTTCATCAATTTCTGATGTTTTTCGATACTAACTCTGTATTGATTGTTCTTGCTCACTTGTTTTTTTAAATTTAATTTCATTAATTTTTTTAAAGTAGGCTCCACACCCGGGACGCCTGGGTGGCTCAGTCGGTGGAGCGTCTGCCTTCGGCTCAGGTCATGATCCCAGGGTCCTGGGATTGAGTCCCCGTGTCAGGCTCTCTGCTCAGTGGGGAGTCTGCTTCTCCCTCTCCCACTCCCCCTGCTTGTGCTTTCTCTCTCTCAAATAAATAAATAAAATCTTTAAAAAAGTAGGCTCCACACCCAATGTGGGGGCTTGAACTCATGACCCTGAGATCAAGAGTCATATGCTTTACCAACTGAGCCAGCCAGGAGCCCCTCTGCTCACTTGAAGTCAAGTTGGTTTGTTGTCTTGCATGTTTGCTAATATTTATGATCTTATCATTTAAGGATATGGGAATCTTGGGGACCTAAACTGGGAGTGCTTTCTTCTGAGTGGACTTCCAGATGCCAGGAGGTGCTACTAACCTGCAACTACTTTAGCTCCCTTCTGGGGTTCATTACCTAATGCGTTCAGTTTTCCTTGCATTTTGCTCAAAGCTTAGTCTCCTAATAACACTAATATAAGCATTTTCCTTTAGGAAAGGTCATCCATTTTACATTTTCTCATATTTTACCTCTGTTTGCTATGATTTCAGCTCATTATTTTCAAATAAAAGCTCATGGGGTTTTATTTGGGGACTGGAGAGTCCCCTTTCCTTACCGAGTGTAACAATGCATTAAGAAGTATGCACCTCAGGATGGCCCGCACTATGGAACCAGTGGCAAAGAAGATCTTTAAAGGAGTTTTAGTTGTTGAACTCTTGGGCGTTTTTGGAGCATATTTTTTGTTTAATAAGATGAATGCAAGCCAAGATTTCAGGCAAACAATGAGCAAGAAATTTCCCTTCATCTTGGAAGTTTATTACAAATCCATTGAACAGTCTGGAATGTACGGAGTCAGAGAGCACGATCAAGAAAAATGGCTGGGGCGCCTGGGTGGCTCAGTCGTTAAGCGTCTGCCTTTGGCTCAGGTCATGATCCCAGGGTCCTAGGATCGAGCCCCGCATGGGGCTCCCTGCTCAGCGGGAAGCCTGCTTCTCCCTCTCCCACTCCCCCTCGGCTTATGTTCCCTCTCTCGCTGTGTCTCTCTCTGTCAAATAAATAAATTAAATCTTTAAAAAAAAAAAAAGAAAAATGGCTGAATAGCAAAAATTAGGACCAGTCATCACGTTCAGCCTCCCATCTAAGCTGTTTGAGACCTTTGTGGGGGAGAAGAAAGATGAGCACACCACATTGCAGACTCCTGGCCCCACAGAACAAAACAGGAACTTCTGGTCTGCCATGGCTCACAGTCATTTCCCATCCACTATGCAAATCCCCTGCTTTTGTTTGTTGCTTTCCTTTGGCATTTATTATTAAAGACTACTGCTTAACAAATAAAAGACTAGGAGAAGGAAGGAAAAAAAAAAAGGTATGTACTATAGAGTGCCTGGGTGGCTCAGTTAGTGAAGTGTCTGCCTTCGGCTTAGGTCATGATCCCTGGGTCCTGGGATCGTTGGGCTCCCTGCTCAGTGGGGAGTCTGCTTCTCCCTCCCTCTGCTCTTGTGCTCTTGCCTGCTCTCTCTCCCTCTCAAATAAATAAATAAAATCTTTAAAAAAAAAGAAGTATGTACTATAAGTGAGATAGCCTTCTTATCGTGATAATATATACATAACGTATAATTTACCATTTTGATCAGTTTTAAGTGTACGATTCAGTGGCATTAAATAGATTCACAATGTTGTACAAGCATCACCACCATCCATCTCCAGAATTCTTCATCTTGCAAAACTGAAACTCTATGCATTAGACAGTAACTCTCCATTATCCTCTCCCCAAGTCTTCGGTAACCTCTGTTCTACTTTCAGTCTCCATGAACTTGCCTATTCCAGGTACCTCATTATAATTGTTAATTCTGTGTGCCAACTTGCCTAGGTCAGGAGGTACCCAGATATTTGGTCAAACACTATTCTGGGTGTGTCTGTGAGGATGTTTTTGGGTAAGATTAACATTCAAGTGGTAGAGTGAATAAAGCAGATTTTCTTCCAAACCTTTGAAAGCCTGAAGAGAATAAAAAGGCTGACCTTCCTCTGAATAAGAACTCTTCCTGCCTGACTGCCTTTGAACTGGGACATTGGCTTTTCCAGCTTTGGGGCTCAAACTGAATTACTGGCCCTTCCTAAGTCTTGAGCCTGCTGGCCTTCAGCCTGGAATTTACACCATCAGCTACCTTGGTTCTCAGGCTTTTGGACTCGGACCGGAACTAGACCATTGGTACTCCTGGGTCTCCAGCTTGCTGGTTCACCCTGCAGATCTTGGGACTTGTCAGTCTTCATAATCACGAGCCAGTTCCTTACAATAATCTCTTTATACACACACAAACATACATAGGTGTGCATGCACACACACATTCTATTGGATCTGTTTCTCTGGAGAAGCCTCTCTAATACACTCATATAAATGGTCCTTTTATGTCTGGCTTATTTCTGGACACCACATTTCCCATGCCCCACCATGGGGTGTGGCCTATTTCATTTAACATAATGCATTCAAGGTTCATCCATATGGTAGCATGTATCAGAGATATACCCTTTAAAAAATGGGAATATCCTCTAGCATACATATTATCTATACTCTGGTCCACTGAACTGCCAGAAGCAGAAGTCTAACCCAGCATTGGAGGATCAGGGAATTCTTCCTGGAGAAGATGTTTATCTGAGACTTAAAGAATGAGCCAAGTAAAAGGGGCAGTGCTAAGTACCTAGGAAAGAATTGTTCTAGGTAGAATAAACAGTATGTAAACAGGTAGAATGTAAAAGCCTGGTATGAGAAAGAACATGCTATTTTTAGGGACCTGAGAGTTTCTTAGTATGCGGGGGGGGGGGGGGAGCTTAGAGAGCAAAGGAGATTGGTAAGGGCCACACCATGGTTAATTCTTGATGAAAAAGAAAGACCATAGAGATGAACTATTCATTCTCTCATTACTCATGGGATAGCAAGACTTTTGTCATGTCCTCTAATTAGCATAATTTGTTGACTTATCCAGCAAACCCACATCAAGAAGGAAGATTGTCTGGGTCCCATATGTTAAAGATCAACGAGGCTTGGGACTCTAAGTTGCTGATGAGGATACAGACATCTTTAAACATCTGGCAAGTAACTCATTCTTCTTCAGCCCTCTGATTCTTGCCATCATCCTGGATGACATCAACATCCCTGGGGATAATCAACTTTTGGCTCTACTCTGCTCTTTCCTGGGATTGTATGTCCTTGCTTGGAGTCACTGTGTCCTCCCAAAATGTCTTTCATGGTGTCCTATTACTATAGAGACTCAATAAAATTTATCTTGAAAGTTTGATCTTATATCAACCTTGCTATGTTTCTAAATGTCAAGCCCTAGGAGAGCTCTTGTGCCTTTCGCATGAGACCAGCATACCTTTACTTTGCCATTGTGAAGAAAAAGAGTCCAGTCGTGGCCATCTTGACTACTGCTGATGAGGAACTCCTTCACATACATGCTGGTAAGGAGCGATTTTACCCCCTGCGTGGTTATTCCTGTGACTCTCATTATCTTCTGTAAGTCCACTTGCAGCCATTCTTTTGGATTATTTGCCTGGGGAAGTCAGTTAGACTGGTATCCTTTTGCTTACTATTTGCTCCCAGAAATCCCCACATCCTTTCTTCACCATGTCATAGCACGTGTCACTCTGCATCTTAATGGTCTCTTTGTCAGTCTCCCTTATTAGACTCTAAGCAACTTCATTGCCGAAATTTTTCATGATTCGTCCCTGTATCCGTCTGCCATTCAATAGGTGCTCAGTAAATGTTGGCTAAATGAATATAGAGCCGTATATAGATGGGCTAGAGTATTACAAGTTCGGCAATGTGTTATACAAGCTGTTTTGCTTAAAGTAAGCCCCTTGGAGGAGCAGAGACCATTGACTGCATTCATCACCAAAAGCTATTCAGTGATTGAAAATCACAAATTCACTGGTTCTGGAAAAACAACTGTGCCCAATGAACTTTCCTTTGAGGCACCGAGAAACTACTTCAGCTACTGCAAGTCCTTCACAGACATCTGCCCAGGATTGCATATAGAGATTCTGCTTCTAGGAGGTTCAGTTAGGGATTATTTCCCCCCACAAATGCTGTGTGAGATCACATGGCACATCCACTAGACATCTGCAGGGATTTTTCCCCCCAGAGGCAACCACCCTTGACACTTTTTTGGGAACAGTCAGGTGACAGAAATGCCTCTAAAGAAACAGTCAAGGACCTTCCCTATTCTTTCCCAACCTGTACTCCCTCCTCTGCATCAGTTAAATGGCAAATTTGTTGCCTCTTACCTGAGGTCTCCAGGCGTTAGTCCTCCCCTGGAGGTGTAATCGGGCTTGTGAAGGAGACCAAGTGGCAAACATACTGTTTAAGTAGGATGAGGCAGTAATCTGGGCATCCGATATTGCTTTATTCTCCATCCCCAGTGGCATGCTGCAACCTCAGAGAAATGAAAGGGATGTAATCGTCAGGAGAATATGCACCCACAGGGCAACTGTCATCCTGACGTCATTTCTCAGGCATTGACTTCGGCACCGATTCTTTTACTGTTAACCTGACCTGCCCCTCATTTTTGGGTCAGCCCTTCTCAGTTCTGTTTGACTTTGATTTGCCTTGTTAATAGTACCTTGGGAGGTGCTGCCCCTAGGAATCCCATGTTTCGAATGACCAAGTCCTGGGTTTGCTCAGGACTGGGCTGGTTTTAGCATTAATAGTTTTGTGCCCAGCGAAATCCCCCTACTGTTCAGAACACTAGGACAGTTAGTCATCCTCCCCAGTGTTGGGAGAGGGAAGGACACATGATGACTTGGCACTTACTGTTTAAATCACAGCCCATCAGCTCCATGCGAAGAGTGCTGCGGATGCTGTAATGTGTTGGGTGCAAACGGATGTACCGAGCAATAATTGGAGGGTTAAAAATATTGTGTTTTATCCCAGATGAATCCACATTGCCAAAGAAGACCTGTAGGGAGGAATTAGCAAGTGGAGACAGTAAAAAGCAATTGCTCCCAATCATATCTGCCTCCTAATCTTGCTTTGTGCGTTTCTCAACAGCATTCAACACACACAAATAAAGCCATTCTAGCTAGACAGATGTGAGAATGGAATACATGAAGGAGAGAAACACCTGGAAGAAGAATGGAACAAGGGAGATTAAGTCTGGGCAGGTGAAGTGGTCTTCTATTTTGGGGTCCTGTAAAAGGCTCATCAAAGTTGAGGAAGCCACTTAGGGCCTTGCTAATCCTGCAGTATCAGCATCACCTGGGAGCAATTAGAAATACCGTATCTTGGGCTCTATTCCGGATCTACTGAATCAGAAATCGAAGTTTGAGAAGCACCAGCTTAGGCCAGAGTCAGCTGTGAAAGTCTGCCTCACTTACTGGCCTCAGAATAATCTTCCAAGAATGTGGGCTGTGTGTGTGTGTGTGTGTGTGTGCATGAACTGTGAGGCTTTAATTAATAATTCCTTGTGTATGAATTCGAGACACATGGTAACATCCATCATGTGGGGTTTAAGACCTTGACAAGTCTAGGTTCCAGAGGAAAGTGCACAGCATATTTAAAGGAAAAGGAACACAGTTTGAGAAATATGATAGTAACGCCTATTCAAAAGGCCTAGATTTAAACCATGGCACATAGTATAAGGAAAGTTGAAAAAAGTTTTTTTAAAGATTTTATTTATTTATTGGAGAGAGACAGACAAAGTGAGAGAAGGAACACAAGCTGGGGGAGTGGGAGAGGGAGAAGCAGGCTTCCCACCAAGCAGGGAGCCCGATGCGGGGCTTGGTCCCAGAACCCTGGGATCATGACCTGAGCCGAAGGCAGATGCTTAACGACTGAGCCACCCAGGTGCCCTGGAAAGTTGAAAATTATCTTTTACAAAACACCTGGGATTTGTATCTGCTTGAATACACTAAAATAGGAATCAGTGTAAGTCTGTTATATAATCACACAGCAGAGTAATAGTATTATGGGGAATTTTCTAAGAAATTGTTTTGCCGGGGCGCCTGGGTGGCTCAGTCAGTTAAGCGACTGCCTTCAGTTCAGGTCATGATCACAGGGTCTCGGGATCGAGTCCCACAGCGGGCTCCCTGCTCAGCGGGGAGCCTGCTTCTTCCTCTCACTCTGCCCCCCACCCCACTCATTCTCTCTCTTTCATATAATAAACAAAAAATCTTTGAAACAAGAATATAGAGGGGTGCCTGGGTGGCTCATTTGGTTAAGTGTCTGCCTTTGGTTCAGGTCATGATCTGGAGTCCCAGGATCGAGCCCCGTGTTGGGCTCCATGCTCAGTGGGGAGTCTGCTTCTCCCTCTCCCTCTGCTCCTCCCCCCACTCGTGTTCTCTCTCTCACTTGCTCACACTCACTTTCTCAAATAAATAAATAAAATCTCTAAAAAAAAGAATATAGGAGCACCTGGGTGGCTCAGTTGGTTAAGCATCTGCCTTCTGTTCAGGTCATGATCTCAAGGTCCTGGGAATGAGCCCCGTGTTGGGCTCCCTGCACAGTGGGGAGTCTGCTTCTCCCTCTCCCTCTGATACTCCTCCCTGCTTGTGCTCTCCCTCTGTCTCAAATAAATAAAGAAAATCTTAAAAAAAAAAGAATATAGATGCAGAAATCCTCAAATAATTTTAGCAAACTGAATCCAGCAGCACATTATAAATATTACATTTCATGTCCAAATAGGAATTCTCCCAGGAATACAAAGATGCTTCAACATAAGAAAATTATTTAACATTAAATTAATAAAACAAAGTTGAAAAAACCCACATGATCCTCTCAATTGATGCAGAAAAAGCATTGAGCAAAACCCAATTTTTCCTGACAAAAAACAACAGCAAACTAGGAATAGAACGGGAATTACCAAACATAATAAAGGGCATTTATGAAATACCCATAGCTAATGTCATACTCAATGGTGGAAGACTGAAAGCTTTTCTCCTAACATCAGGAACAAGACAAGAATTCTTGCTTTCACTGCTTCTATTCAGGATTGTAATGGAAATCCTAGCCAGAGCAATGACACAAGAAAAAGAAATAAAAGGCTTCTAAATTGGAAATGAAGAAGGAAAACTATCTCTATTCTCAGATGACATAATCTTACATACAAAAAATCCTAAACAATACACAAAACACATAGAGTTAATAAGTGAATTCAACAAAGTAGCAGGATATGAGATCAACACACAAAAATCAGTTGTGTTTCTATATAGTAGCAGTGAAAAAATCTAAAATGAAATTGACAGTTCTATTTTTTTAAAGATTTTATTTATTTATTTGAAAGAGAGCATCAGCAGCGGGGAGGGGCAGAGGGAGAAGCAGATCCCTGATGAGCAGGGAGCCTGATGGGGGACTCAACTCTAGGACCCTGAGATCATGACCTGAGCCAAAGGCAGACACTTGACTGACTGAGCCACCCAGACACCCCCAACAATTCTATTTAAAATATCATCAAATGGATGGGGCACCTGGGTGGCTCAGTCATTAAGCATCTGCCTTCGGCTCAGGTCGTGATCCCAGGGTCCTGGGATCGAGCCCCGCATCGGGCTCCCTGCTCCGCGGGAAGCCTGCTTCTCCCTCCCCCACTCCCCCTGCTTGTGTTCCCTCACTGTGTCTCTCTCTGTCAAATAAATAAATAAAATCTTTAAAAAAAAAAAAAGAATAAAACAATGAGGAATAAATTTAACAAAAGATGTGCAAGAGTTGTATTTGCTGAAAGGAGAACATTGCTGAAAGAAATTAAAGAGGACCTAAATAAATGGAAAGTCATCCTGTTTCAGTAAATTGAACATTTAATATTGTTAAGATGGCCATAGTCCCCAAGGCAATATAGAGATTCAATACAACCCCCATCAAAATCTCAGTGACTTGTTTTGCAGAAATGTTAAAGCCAATCCTAAATGCATATGGAACTGCAAGGGACACAGAGAGCCAAAACAATCTGGAAAAAGAAGAACAAAGTTGGAGGACCCACACTTCCCAATTTCCAAGCAATCCCCAAAACGGCATAATGGTGGCATAACGGTAGACATGTAGGTCAATGTTTTGGAATTTAGAGTGAGAAATAAATTCACAGATTTATGAATAGCTGATACTGAACAAGGGTGGTCAGGCCATTCAATGTAGGAATGAGCAATCTCTTCAAGGAACGGAGCTGGGAAAACTGAGTATCGACAGACAAAAGAAAGAATGTGGAGTCCAGTCTGAAACCGTGTCTGAAAGTGAACTCCAAAACTGGATCACAAACCTAAATGTAAGCAAGGAAACCATGAAACCCTTGGAATAAACCATAGATGTAAATCCTGGTGGATTTGACTATGCAGTGTTTCCTTAAATATGGCAGCAAAAGCACAGCTACAAGAAAGGGAGGAGGAGAAGAGGAAGGAGGAGGGATGGAGGAGGAGGAGAAAAACAAAACCGCACCCCATCCAAACCAAAAACATTTGTGCATCAAAGGACTCTCCCTAGAGACTCTGTTACGCAACAGTTCCTTACATATGGTAGCAAAAGCATGGCCACAAAAGGAGGAGGACCTGTGTAGAAAGTGAAAGGCCAACCTCCCCGTCCCCAGGATGGGAGAAGCATTTGCAAATCATGTAGGTGATAAGGGCGTATTTTTCAGAATGCATCAAGAATGCTTAGAACTCAACAACGAAGAGGTGAACAGCGCGGTTCAACAGTGGGCAAAGGACTTGAGCAGACAAGGCGAACAAGGCAGTTAAACAAGGGGCAAAGGACTCGAGCAGCCATTCCTCCGAAGCGCATGTACGAATGGCCAAGAGGCACGTGAAAAGCTGCTCAACATCGTTATAGCCGTTAGGGACGTGCAGGTCAAAACCACCCGCAGGGGCGCCTGGGTGGCTCAGTCGGTTGAACGTTTGGACTCTGGACCTCGGCTCAGGTCATGCATGATCTCAGGGTTGTGAGATCCAGCCCCACGTCAGGCTCCACGGTGGGCTCTGCACCGGGCACGGAGCCTGCTTAAGATTCTCCTCTCTCTCTCTCTCTCTCCCGCCTCCCTCTGCCCCTCCCCCCCCCCCCGTCTCCCTCTCTAAGAAAAAGTCACCATGAGATAGCACCTCACACCCAGTAGGATGGCTCTTCTAGGCACAAGAGAAACAAAGCAAGTGGGAAATGACAAGTTTGGGCGAGGGTGTGGAAGAACTGGGACCCTCGCCCAGTGCTACTGGGATTGGAAAGTGGCACAGCTGCCGTGGGAATCCGTTGGGCAGCTCCTCAGTAAGGTACACATAGAATGACCATAGGAAGGACCCCGCAATCCCACTCCTGGATCTATACCCGAAGGCATTGGGAACAGGCGCTCCGACAGAACCCTGTGTACGGGAACGTCCACCGCAGCGCTCTTCCTGCCCATCCGCCCCAAGGTGGAAAGCACCGCAAGGCCCGTCCACTGACGGACGGGATGCACGACGCGTGGTCTATCCATGGCCGGGGGATATTATTCGGCCGTCGAAAGACACGAAGTGCTGATTCAGGCTACCACGTGGAGGAGCCCTCATGAAAACATGGGTGCTGAGCGAAAGCAGCGCGACCCCCAAAGCCACCTATTGGTCTTACGATCCCATCTCTAGGTAAGTCTCCCGAAGAGGCAAACCTCTGTGGGCCGGAAGCAGATGAGTGGTCGCCTGGGGGCTACGGGGGGGTGGGGTGGGGGAGGGGGGTGGGGTGGGGAGGGACGGAGGTGCCGTGGGGGGAGTGACTGCCTGACAGGTGCAGGGGTCTCTTTTTGGGGTGGTGCCCACGTTTTGGAACTAGAGAGTCGTGTTGCTCGCCCGACACCTCGAGCGTCTGTCTGCTCGGTACCACCGGACCCTCCACGACTGTTTTTTTTTTTTTTTTTCCTTTTCTGTACAACGTCCCCGTGGGGCGGGAAAGTGAGCATTCCCTCCAAGAGAGGTTGCAGGGGGGCCGGGTGAGCAGGGGGCTCCTGCGTTTTGGAACTAGAGAGTCGTGTTGCTCGCCCGACACCTCGAGCGTCTGCTCGGTACCACCGGACCCTCCACGACTGGTTGTTTTTTTTTTTTCTTTTCTGTACAACGTCCCCGTGGGGCGGGAAAGTGAGCATTCCCTCCAGGAGAGGTTGCAGGGGGGCAGGGCGAGCAGGCTCCTGCCGGCGCCGTTTCTTGGCAGGCCCAGGCTCCCAGCAGGGGCTGATGGGAAAGCAGTGACCTCACCGGATCTACGTGTCACGAAGTGTGTCCCCGGACCAATGAAGGGGGTCGGTCCGTGGTCGCTAGGAGACGGCGGCTCAGGGGCCCAACGACCGGCTGGTTGGAGACGTTGGGCCCAGCTGGCGCACCGCACCGCACCGCACCGCACCGCAGAGCTAGACCCGTCGGAGAAAGCGCAGTCAAGGCCCAGCATGCCGGGGAAAAGGAGCCGTCGAGGGTCGTCCAGGAGCCAGAGGCGGACCCGCTCCCGCACTGCCCGAGCCGAGCTGTCGTTCTCCGTGAGCCACATGGAGCGCCTGCTGAGGGAGGGCCACTACGCGCGGCGCCTGGGCTCGTCCGCACCCGTCTTCCTAGCGGCCGTCATCCAGTACCTGACGGCCACGGTCCTGGAGCTGGCAGGCAACGAGGCCCGGAACAGCGGCAGGAGGCGCATCACCCCGGAGCTCGTGGACATGGCCGTCCACAACAACGCGCTGCTCAGCGGCTTCTTCGGGGCTACGACCATCTCCCAGGTGGCCCCGGCCTGGGAGTAGCTGCCCAACGTGAGCCGGGGTCTCGGGCCCCGGCCGGCCAGTCCGGCCTGCTCACCGCTGGGGCAGCCCCGGCCCGGCTGGTGCCTCGGGCAAAGTCCTTGACGGTCCAGAAAAGTGGGGCAAGGAACCCCTTTTGGTCCAAGCAATAAAAGCGAGCGAAAGAAAGAACCCCGTGTGTGTGCTTCAGTCGCTTTGTGTGGGACGTGGTTGGGGGACGTCCCTCTCCCTGGAGGGACGGGGCGGGGGTCGCGGGTGCTGGCGGCGTCTGGCTGCGGCGCGGGGAGGGGCCCGGCTCGCGGAGGACAGAGAGGAGACGGGGCGGGGGTCGCGGGTGCTGGCGGCGTGTGGCGGCCGTGCGGGGAGGGGCCCGGCTCGGGGAGGACAGAGAGGAGACGGGGCGGGGGTCGCGGGTGCTGGCGGCGTGTGGCGGCCGTGCGGGGAGGGGCCCGGCTCGGGGAGGACAGAGAAGGGACGGGGCGGGGGTCGCGGGTGCTGGCGGCGTCTGGCTGTGGCGCGGGGAGGGGCCCGGCTCGGGGAGGACAGAGAGGAGACGGGGCGGGGGTCGCGGGTGCTGGCGGCGTGTGGCGGCCGTGCGGGGAGGGGCCCGGCTCGGGGAGGACAGAGAAGGGACGGGGCGGGGGTCGCGGGTGCTGGCGGCGTCTGGCTGCGGCGCGGGGAGGGGCCCGGCTCGGGGAGGACAGAGAAGAGACGGGGCGGGGGTCGCGGGTGCTGGCGGCGTGTGGCGGCCGTGCGGGGAGGGGCCCGGCTCGGGGAGGACAGAGAAGGGACGGGGCGGGGGTCGCGGGTGCTGGCGGCGTGTGGCGGCCGTGCGGGGAGGGGTCCGGCTCGGGGAGGACAGAGAAGAGCCGTTTCTCTCGGGGACTGTGCAGGGGGTGGCCCTGGGTGGGAGAGGCTGGCTGCGGTGGGGAGGGGGGTGAGGCCGGGGCACAGAAGATCGCCCCCCCCGCCCCCCCCCCCCCCGCCTTCCCCGCCTTGGCTCTGAGCACGTCAGAGCCCGGGACGGTCCCGGGAAGGATGGTGTTCCTCGGGCTGGAGCTCAAAGGCCATGTGACCGTGGCGTCGGCAAGGGGTGAACACGTGCAATGGCAACCCGGGTGCGGGACGGAGGGGTGGACAGACCTGTCGGCCTGGGCTCTAGTGGGGCAGGGGCTTTGGAAGGTTGAGGACGGACTGGGTGGCTGGCCATCATGACACGTGCAAACTTGGCTTTAGGGCCACGCGGGATCGCGAGCTGAGCTTTCCTCGGGTTCCGGTTACAGACGCTAGGAGACGCCTGTAAGTAGCAACCTGGGTAACCAGGCTGTGTCGCCCGGCAACGGCGGGCACCCGGCCAGGCCCCGCCCCAGGACCCACGATTTCCGTAGACAACGGGCGCCCCGCGAGGTCTCCGGCCGCCGATCCCGCGCGTTTGCCTATCCCCCAGCGCCCCGGCGCGCGCGGGCTCCGCGAGCGCGCGCGGCCGCGCCGCCAGCCCGAGCCGGCGGGACGCAGGGCACGTCGCGCCCGGGCGCCGCCACGTCCGACGGTCTGCGTCAGCGCGAGGGCGGCGA
This sequence comes from Mirounga angustirostris, assembly GCF_029215605.1. Lineage (NCBI taxonomy): Eukaryota > Metazoa > Chordata > Mammalia > Carnivora > Phocidae > Mirounga > Mirounga angustirostris. Next base: position 126,526,753 of record NW_026991719.1, read on the forward strand.
ACATGGCGTCGTCCGCCGCCGGCCTGGGTGGCGGTGCGGGCCCCGGGTCCGAGGCCGGGGATTTCCTGGCCCGCTACCGCCAGGTGTCCAGCAAGCTGAAGAAGCGGTTCCTGCGGAAGCCGAACGTGGCGGAGGCGGGCGAGCAGTTTGGCCAGTTGGGCCGCGAGCTGCGTGCCCAGGAGTGCCTGCCCTACGCGGCCTGGTGCCAGCTGGCGGTGGCGCGCTGCCAGCAGGCGCTCTTCCACGGGCCTGGGGAGGCGCTGGCGCTGACCGAGGCCGCCCGCCTCTTCCTGCGGCAGGAGCGCGACGCGCGCCAGCGACTCGTCTGCCCGGCAGCCTACGGGGAGCCGCTGCAAGCCGCGGCCAGCGCTCTGGGCGCCGCCGTGCGCCTGCACCTCGAGTTGGGCCAGCCGGCCGCCGCCGCCGCCCTCTGCCTCGAGCTGGCCGCCGCCCTGCGCGACCTGGGCCAGCCGGCCGCCGCCGCCGGCCACTTCCAGCGCGCCGCGCAGCTGCAGCTCCCGCAGCTGCCGCTGGCCGCGCTGCAGTCTCTTGGCGACGCCGCCTCCTGCCAGCTGCTGGCGCGCGACTACAGCGGTGCCCTGGCGGTCTTCACGCGCATGCAGCGCCTGGCGCGGGAGCACGGCAGCCACCCGGTGCAGCCGCCGCCGCCGCCGCCGCTCCCGCCGCCGCCGCCGCCGCCGCCGCCAGGGCAGCAGGTGGGCCCCGGCGCGGCCCCGGCCCTGCCCGCCGCGCTGCTCCCTCCGAGCGCCGGCTCTACGGCCGGCGCGCCCTCTCCCGCCGCGCTGGGAGCCTTCTCGGACGTGTTGGTCCGCTGCGAGGTGTCCCGCGTGTTGCTGCTGCTGCTACTGCAGCCACCGCCCGCCAAGCTCCTGCCGGAGCATGCCCACACCCTGGAGAAGTACTCCTGGGAGGCCTTCGACAGCCACGGGCAGGAGAGCGGTGGCCAGCTTCCCGAGGAGCTGTTCCTGCTGCTCCAGTCCTTGGTCATGGCCACCCACGAAAAGGACACAGAAGCCGTCAAGTCGCTGCAAGTGGAGATGTGGCCACTGTTGAGTGCTGAGCAGAACCACCTCCTTCACCTCGTCCTGCAAGAAACCGTCTCCCCCTCGGGGCAGGGCATCTGACGAATCCCCTTAGCGAACTGACTTTTGGCTTGTGACAGAACTTCGTGCACCTCCCCTGGCGCTTGGGGCGGAGGGGGGCGGGCGGCGGAATAAAAGACGTGAATCCTGGCAGTTCTGCCTTTGTTTATCTTACTCCTCTTGCCTCCGTAGGAACTTAGCTGACCGGAACTTACCTGTATCCCAAAAACTTACTTCCATGACGGTGGGAGGGAAACAGCAGCAACGTTGATAGAATCAGTGGAGGACACGGCTCTCTTCCCCAAAACTGCCCACGTTCAAGTAAGAGCCCCCTTTAGCCCTTACCTCTTCTTCCACCCGCTCCCCGCCCCCCACATCTTTGTTGCAAAGTGAGGATTTGATTTTGCACAGCTCTGAGTACTTAAGCTGCATGATCTGATTTCTTGGCATAGATCAGTGTCTGTCCACGTGACCGCCCAAGTTCTCCTTTGTTCCATCCGCCCCATACACGTTCGTGGGAATGATCTGATTACATACACCATTGTGGCTACAGCCCTAAGTCCATAATAAAGCCATTCTGATGCTCCTAACCTGTGGTTTAGCTTTCCTTCCATCTACAACATGGGAACAGCTTCTCTGCCTATCAGGAAGCAGAGAGTAGAAAAACAGATGGTTGTCTTTCAGGTCCATGATGTAGTCACTCATCTGAAACCGACAGCCCAGGACTCAGGCTCTGCCACGCAGTGAAGCTACAGAGATCCTTTGCGTTGTGGACCTTACTCAGCTGCAGTGCAAATGTGTCCGGTGCAAGGGAGGGGGCGTGTTCTAATGCCAATGTGTCTGATGTGCCTTGGAATTCACAGTTCTGGTTCTAGGTTCCATTCTGAGAGGTATGCCTCGTCCGCGTGACGGCTTTTATTTTGTGGTAGGGAGCTCTCTGCCACTCTTACTTAACTCAAATATGTAAAATCAGCATGGTTCTCTGGTACTGTGCGGTCATACATATGCTAGACGGTGTCTCTGTTCCCCAAGAGCAGGAAAGCATCCCATTTCAAAATACTACATTTACAAGGCTTTTTGGTCCAAATGTTACATGAAATGTTACGAACTGGGCGTTTTTAAATTCGATTTTATTCTCTTTACGGTTAGGGTTAGGGTTAGTATGCATCCTCTAGGCTGAAGTTGTATACAGTACTGATCTTTTGGGGTGAGATTTAAGGACACGGCTCAGCAGTAGATTTCTGTTTTGCCTTTAGTGTGTGGTGGGGGGGTGGCGTGGGGAGGGGGGTGTGTGGAGGGTTGTCACCGTGAGTCAAGTGCCTCAAAATGGGTGGGATTTTTAGGGTCATCTTTACTACCTCTATTTCAACAGTGTGGAAGCAGTAGGTAAGGGAATATAAGAGAGGCCCATCTGAGACAGAATCAGCCACCATTCCTGTGCTCTCACTTGGCTGCCTGGAAGGGTCTTTCAGAGCCCTAAAAGCTCAGTCTAACTTATTGAAAAAGTGGGTAGGGTGTCAGACATGTGAAAAGATGCTCAGCAGCATTCATCATCAGGGAAATGCAAGCCAAAACCGCCACGAGAGATCCCCTCACATCTGTCAGAAAGGCTAAAATAAAAAACACAGGAAACAACAAGTGTTGGCGAGGATGTGGAGAAAAAGGTACCCTCGTGCACTGTTGGTGGGAATGCACGTGCCGGCTGGTGTGGCTGCTGTGGAAAACACTATGGAGGTACCTCAAAAAATTAAAAATAGAATTACCATATGATCAAGTAATTCCACTACTGGGTATTTACCCAAAGAAAACCCAACTAATTCAAAGAGATAGATGAACCCCTATGTTTATTGCAGCATTATTTACAATAGCCAAATTATGGAAGCAGCCCGAGTGTCCATCCATAGATGAATGGATAAAGAACACACACAAACACACACAAATTGGAATATTTCTGAGCCATAGAAAAGAATGAAATCTTGCCATGTGCAACACGGATGGATCTAGAAGCTATAAGGCTATATAATGCTAATAAGTCAGAGAAAGACAAATGGCATATGATTTTACTCATGTGGAGTTTAAGAAACAAAGGATGAGAGAAAACAGACAAAAAACCATACTTTCAACTCTAGAGAAAAACTGATGGTTACCAGAGGGGAGGTGGGTGGGGGGATGGGTGAAATAGGTGAAGGGGATTAAGAGTGCACTTACTGTGATGAGCACGGAGTAATGTATAGAAGTGTGGAGTCACTAATATAACACTGTACCTTAATTATACTGGAATTAAAAAAGTGGTTAGGGTGCATGGTCCTTTGTGGTTTTGCTTCTCTTAGTATACTCCTCTCAACCTGGGCTACAGGCCTGGCCAGCTGCCTTACTGTCTTATTGATGAGGGAGCAAAAGGCGTGCTGAGGGCAAAGCACAAGCTAATACCTTGCATCCACCCCCCCCCCACCAGGTGGGAAAGGTGTGACATTCCTCAGGCACTCCTGGCTGCCCAAGAGCAAAGGAAGAGGAAAAACAAATGGTTAACTGATAGAGATCACAGTCATGCATGACATGAATCTCCCATCAGTTTTGCAACTGTCTTAATGACTTATAAGAAAAAAAGCAATCTTGGGGCACCTGGATGGCTCAGTCATTAAGTGTCTGCCTGCCTTCGGCTCAGGTCATGATCCCAGGGCCTTGGGATCAAGCCCCACTTCCGGGCTCTCTGCTCCTCTGCTCCTCGGGGAGCCTGCTTCTTCCTCTCCTCTGCCTGCCGCTCCCCCTGCTTGTGCCCATGCGCTCTCTCTTTCTCTCCCTCCCAAATAAATAAAATATTTAAAATAAAAAATGAAAAAAAGCAATCTTATCAATAGCTAGACCTCCAGAAACCTATAGACTCAATTTCCTGGGACCCTAATGTCACCCTCCCCTCCACAGGATAGGAAATCTTATATAATCAGTCACTCCTCACAACCCCAGTGCAGCTCTTTTTGCCCACAGGTCCCTGTCCCTGTGCTATAATAAAACCACCCTTTTTTGCACTGACAAATTCTTTGGGAATTCTTTCTTGGCCATTGGCTCCCGAACCGCACTTCAAACCACATCATTACGACAAGAATGCTTAGGAGTTATGATATATGACTGTGACAGTATTTGGATTTGGGCTTAAGGGAAAGCCTCCTCAGGCCTGGTCTAAATGCCTTGCATTGAGGAAGTGAGTGTGTGTGTGTGTGTGTGTGTGTGTACGGGGGAGAGATTACCAGAGACCTTGGTGTTGGGTATACCAGTATAATCTTAGAAAACATCAAGGTTGTTTTTCATTTGCCATTGGCTCATTTATATATCTGCCTCAGAAACTTCATAGCATAGATAGCTGGGCCAAGGCCAGATTTCAGCGATTTTCCCAGACTTTGACAAAATCACTTGGTAATTATCAACTTAATGTCAAAACAACACTGATTTCTAACATGACCCAAAAATGAATATTTTTAAAGGACATTAAAAATAGTTTTCTTTTTAACCTGAAAACCAGAGAGAGAGAGCCACATCACTGAAATGGTCACTGATAAAATTAACATTTGCATTATTATAGACTATTGAGAATGGTGGCAGTGGTCCTTAAGGCTCCCCTCTCCCTCTTTATGGGGGACATCTGTGATGGGAAATATTGCTGATGAAAAATATTTTGTGTGTGAATGAAATAAATATATAAAAACATTTGAGAATCGCTACACTGGAGGATGATGACTAAGACAGAAATCTCCACATTAGGCACACTCTGGGGTGGAAGGGTTCTGGTTAATGGTAACTGCCTAGGCATCTCTCCTGCCATTACACTGGACCAGCAGCCTGCAAACTTTTTCTGTAAGGGACCAGATGGAGATATTTTAGTTTTCTCAGGCCACAAGTGATCCCTGTTGCATAATCTTTGTTTTGCAACTTTAAACCTGTAAAAATCATTCTTAACTCACAATCCACACAAAAGCAGGTGGTGGTCCAAACCCATAGACGGGCTCTAGCTTACCCATCCCATTTACTAGAACCCGGAACATAGTAGTTACTCAGTAGCTGTTTGTTAGATGAATGACCTTCATGAGAGTAATTAATAACTCTTTTATCATATCGAATGAGAAAGACTGAAAATAAATCAACTAGTCATTCAACTCCAGGTTCTAGGAAACAAAAAATAAAGCCAAAAGAAAGTAAAAGAGAATTTTTAAAGTTTTGAACAGAAATTAATGCATTAGAAAACAGCTTCAGGGGCACCTGGGTGGCTTAGTCAGTTAAGCACCTGACTCTTGGTTTCGGCTCAGGTCATGATCTCGGGGTCACGGGATCAAGACCCAATCAGTGCTCTGTGCTCAGCACTCAGCACAGAGTGTGCTTTAGAGTCTCTCTCCCTCTCCTTCCTGCTCATGCTCTCAATCTCTCCAAAAAATAAAAATAAAAATAAAATCTTTAAAAAACAAACAACTTCAAATCCATGTTTGATTTTAAGACCAAGAGTTGATTCTTTGAAAATCCAATAGAATAGACAAACACCCACTCTGGTGAAGAAAGAAATATGTGTGTATGTAGATGTGGTTCTATGGCATATATGCAAGGAGACAGAACTCGAATGTATACATTCACAGCAATTAGCTACGGGTCATAGAAAATGAGAATAACAGTATTCGGATAAGGAATGGACAAGATAGCCAAGCATCTAGCACTAAGTGAGGCACAAAGCTCAGTGGCATTTCCACCTAACTTTGATTAAACACATGATTACTACATTAATGAGGCTATTCTAGATCAATAAGTTAATGGGAAAAGATGGAAGCTTTTCTACTTTATTTTCAAGTTTAATATAACTCTCATGCCAAAACCTCGTAAATAGAGATCCTGAAAAAGGTAAACCAATTTTACTGATTAGTATAGATAGAAAAATTCTATCTACCTCTGCATTCAGTGACATTACATCAGCAGCCAGCACACCACTGAGTGTGATCAAAGATGCTGAAACAACATTTAATGAAACTCTGCAGCCATTCTAAATAAAACAGAAGTAGAAAGAAACTTCGTGATAAAAAAGTGTTTGTTTGAAACAGTGAACATTAAACAGTGAAATATGGGATCCATTCACAGTAAAGTCAAGAAAAGATAGGCTTCTTTGTTTTATATATATGTCTATATAGTGTCTCTCTGTGTGTGTATTTATGCAGATTAATCACAAAAGCATTCAGGGTGACTGCTATTTCCTGTTTACCAGGACCTGCCAGCATCATGTTATCAATATAATGGACCAGTATGGTATTCCGTGGGATGGCAAGATGTTTGGAGTCCCTTGGGTCTATAGTACAACAAAGAACAAGGGAGCTGGCATTGTCCTGAGACACGAATAGTAAAGTGAATACTCTTGTTCCCACCTCGTAAATGCAAATCTATTCTGACTTTGCTTATCAATGGGAATGAAGGAAAAAGCAGTTTCTAGGTCAGTTGTTCCATCCATATCAGGTGCCTAATGCTGTGTTAATTTGCTCCAGAGAAGATACCACCTCTGGAATTGCAAAGTTTTTATCATCACCACCTGACTAACATTTGTGGTATCTGTCATTTCCCCATGACTCCTCTGCCTTTTATAGTAGCCAAACAGGGGCCCTAAGGGGACTAGACACTGCCTCGAGAGGCAACTATTCCAGGTGTAGTCACTGAAAGACTTTTATGCAGAGAAAAGATGACTGCCTCAGAGACTTGGGGAAGGCTGCCTCCTCAGGCAAGGAGATTCAGGGGGACTTGGAGCTTGGCTGTTCTCAGCCTCATCCATGTCTGTGTAAATGTGCCCATCCCAGGTCTCACAGTTCCACTTTTTTCTACTGGTACCCTTACCTTAGCATAAGAGAGTTGATGGGGTAGACAATTTAATTGTCACTGCAAGTCTGCAATTCATATGCTCAGACCTTAGACTTGGTCTCAAGTCTAAGTCTTTGTCTACAAGCACAGGATATGGAAGACTCCTTTTAGAGCTCCATGGATGTGTCCTGATTCTCCATGTATGTTCATGGGTGTTCTTGTGTATATTCGTAACATGTAATTTATTTTCCCCTTTGTATGCCATAAGAAGAAGGGCTATAAAAGGTTGACAGGTCACTCTACAATCAGCTGATGCTACAGTTCTTGCTATAGCGACTAAATGCCCCTGTCAATTGAGTCTCCCAATGTCTTTCTCACCATCTGTAACACATCCCGTAGTATCACTGGTGACAGATAATCTGAGAAATTGTGATACCAGCACATATCACGGATTACCCAACATCCAATCTTAGAATTCCATCTAATCCTAGAATTCCATTTTGAGGGTAAGTTTCTTAGGACTAATTCTGGCATTAATTACTGTATAAAACTGAGTTTGAACAAGAAACAAGGAACACTCAAATTATAATAATTTGAGAAAAGTTTAATATAGGTACTAGGTAGGTAGGTAGGGGCAGGGTATTGTCATCCCTAGGCCTGGTGGAAGAAGGAGTGGGAGCAGAATCTTAAAGGAGAAAATTAGGTAGATTCTTATAGTGGTTTATAAAAATGACCACAAATTCCTTACATTCCTCCCACTGAGAAGTGAGGTCTATGTCCCTTTCCCTTGAATCTGGGTGGATGTGTGAAACTGTCATGGTCTGAGAAGCTTAGATCTCATAGAAGGCCATATAGAGTTGCTTCAGTCAATAGCCCCAGCTGCTATCTTAGCTAGGTTAGTCAGCATCAACTACCAGACATGCAAATGAAGATGCTTCCAGATGATTCCAGCCCCCAGCTGTCAAATCTTCCCAGCTGAGCCCTAGATATTGTGGAGCACAGCTAACTATCTCTACTGTGCTAAAAGTCCTGACCCATAGAATCCGTGAACAAAACAGAATGGTTGTTTTTATGACATTAAATTTTGGGGTGGTTTGGTACTCAGTGATAGTAACTGGACCAGAGAGAGAAAGCCACTCTGAAGGGAGCAGTGACCTTCAGTGGAGAGATACAGCCAAATCCTCTAGAAGGAGGGCACCAGGAGAATAAATATCTTATATATATATATAATATATATAATATATATATTATATATATATATATATATATATATTTTTAAGTGAACTCTACCCCCAACATGGGGCTTGAACTCACAGCCCCAAGATCAAGAGTTCCATGCTCTACCAACTGAGCCAGCCAGGTGCCCCAAGAATAAATGTTTGGTCTTACTCTCCTTCCTTCCTCTGCTCTCTTGCCAGTGCTCCCAAAAGCTAGAGGATAAGGTAGCCTGTTGATGTATTCCACACAGGTCAGGCTCACAGAACAAGAAGCAGGGTAGAGAAGTAGGACCATGGATCTAAAGGGGAAAACAGGAGTTATCTTGCCCAGGGCCATTTGAGGACTTTGAACTTTATTCTAAAGAGAAAAGGGAGACACTGAAAAGTTTTAGCAGGGGGCTGATAAAATGATTATCCCAAAAATGATGTGCAGCTTTTATTAGAGGAGAACAGAAACAGGAGATGACTAGTTAGGAATGAAGGCAATAGTAACAGCAGTAAAAATGAAACAGAAGAGATAGGAGAAAGAATTGCTGGATTTGTGGACCAATTCATCGTGAGGCATGAAAATAAGGGAAGAGTAGACAATGATACTAAGGTTTCAAGCCTGTTTAATTTAGCGTCTTGTGATCATTTCCCAAGGTTTCACCCATCCCTTTATGTGGAAGACACAAATCTTCACGTCCATTCATCGTTTTGCCCCCCTAAATTCAAGTCTTTAATCTCCTGCCTGCTGGACATTCAACGTGATTGCCCTGCTATCATCTCAAACTGAAAATATCCATAAGCAAACCCATAATGTTATCAATCCACTCAATCCTAATCACATATTTCTGTCAACAGAACATCTCTTCATTTCTATTATCTATGAGATCTTTGATGCTTTTACTTTTTATCCATATGTCCATAATCACTCTTTTGCCCATAAGTTGAAAATCTTTTTTGGAATTAAGTTTGTAGAAGCTAGGAGTGTTTGTCCCATATATGAAATCTTTGTCAAAAGCTCTTTAAAAGATTCATGCACTCTCTTGAAAGAAGTAATTACATACCATTAAGGTCCCAGTGGAATTCCCTCGATAACTCTGCCACTTCTTTCCATCAAGACTATACATGATGATAAACTGAGAGATGTAGAGGCTGGAGAACTTCTGACGGGCACCCTGGGTCATGATGCTGTGAATAATCATTGGTGCCAACAGATCCACCTACCAATTGAAACAACACTTTATTTTAAATGTACATACCACCTTCTGAAATTAATTATTGGCTTAAGAAGGATCTACATCAATACAGATATGCTCAGTAGTACCTTGGATTTGTGTGAAACGGTGAGATAAATGACAGGAACAAAAAGGAAAGGTGCTTAGTGGTGGGTTCCCAGGCTACTTCCCAACAAACCAGACCACTTTCAGAAAGTGGTCCCTTTTATGTTCAGAGAGTTGTTGCTATTCTTTTCTTCGATCTCCTGTTGAGTTTGTAGGTGTTCAGAATGGTTTGATCCCTATCCAGCTGGATTCCTGAGACCAGATGAAATCCAGGTCTCCTACTCCTCCGCCATCTTAAACCAGACCACTTTCAAATCAATGTGCTGTACATTTGGACCCACATAACCTAGTGCTTTGCCTACACCTCAGCCGCAGCCTAGTCAAAACCAATTTCCTCTGCTCTCCCCAGGCCAGTCCCCCTCCCAACATCACTATCAACACTATAAACTGTTGTCCCTCCTTCAAGTGTTAGTTCAGAAACTATTTCTCCTGGTTAGCCTTTCCTGACTCACCCAGATTTAATGCTTTCTCTATGCTTCTACTTCACTTTGTATACAACTTCATTAGAGCATATTATTGTACTATATTATAAAGCTTTCTTTCCTTATCTGCCTTCCTTGTTACACTGAGATCCTTAAGGCAGTGAACCTGTTTGAATCACCTAACCTCTCTGTGTCTCAATTTCTTTATCTGTAAAGTGGAAATAATAATGGTGTTTATAAGCAAAGGATTAAAGGGTTAATATACGTAATGTGCTGAGTTCAGTGCCTGACACATACTAAACACCTAGTAAGTGTTAGCTTTTATATTTTTTTCTAGACCCAATATTTAACATGGCATCTGGTATAATACCGATGCATAGCAAATGTTTTGGAATGAATGAGTGAATAATGGTAGAGTGGTAAGGAATTTGTTTTTCTTTCCCCATCCCCCCCAAATGGTTGGTTCTTAAAGACAGCATGGACCGTGAAAGCATTACAAGGCAGTATCTAGTATAGGAATTTTGGCATCAGTTACTGCCCTAACAAGCAAGTCACACTTAACTTGTCACAGATGCCTGGTACACCCAGATTGGATTGGTAATAACACTTGAGCTTAATGACTGTCTCTTTCAGTAAGTTCCTTCCATCCATCTATCCATCCATCCATCCATCCATCCATTCAAAGAATATATTTTGAGTACTTGTTATGTGCTAGGCACTGCTCTTCGTACTGGGAATAGAGCAGTGAAGAAGAAAAAAAGAAAAAAGCCCTGCCTTAATGGAACTTACATTTGACTTGGAAAAACAGACTACATATCATATATATGTTTTTATTTATATACAGCATCAAGTAGTGATAAGGACAGGAGAAAAAGAAGCAGGGTAACAGGACAGAGAGTGGCAAGGTTTTCAGAAGCTACAGCACTATCTTGGCCCAGATTACATGATACTCCCAAATGAAGATATTACATTTTTCCTCTTGGTATTGTGGCATAAACAACTGGAAGTTGTCATAAAATTATAAAATTATGACTTTTGTGGAACTGACTTACACTATTTCTTCATGTAGTATATGAGAGGTCTTTTTTGGACTACTGACTATTGCACTTTCTAGCAGTTTTTTTAAAATATTTTTTTAAAGATTTTATTTATTTATTTGACAGAGAGCGACACAGCGAGAGAGGGAACACAAGCAGGGGGAGTGGGAGAGGGAGAAGCAGGCTTCCCGCCGAGCAGGGAGCCCGATGCAGGGCTCAATCCCAGGACCCTGGGATCATGACCTGAGCCGAGGGCAGACGCTTAACGACTGAGCCACCCAGGCGCCCCTAGCAGTTTTAATAAAGTCTGGCCAGCCACCTTTTTCACCTACATTCTGTAACTGATGAATTCTTGGCAAACTTGGAGGAATTTGGCAATTACAGAGTCAACATTTTCACCTGAGTATCCAGCCATGTATTTGACTGTGACAAGACATATCTCTCTACAAGGAAGTAAGCAAAGCAATAATGAGTCACTCAGTGTACAAATACAAACATTGCAGCTAGACATCTCTGATTGCCTCCCTGGCCCTCTAGAACCATTTCTTTCTTTTTTTTTTGTTAAGTCACCATAATTCTTTATTTCTCTGGGGTATTTACTTTATAAAGTTACCAGATCAAGAAAATGTATACCTGGGCTTTAGTAGGACAGATGGTAAAAAACACCTTGAGGATGAGGTGATTTAATACAGATTGGGTGATAATACAACTAGGTGGATTTGTAACTGGTTCAATTACCAAAAGCAAACTGTGGCAGTTAATAGATGATTATAAACCTAAAGGGAGCATTCTAGAAACAGTATAGTATAATGATTACAAATTAGGCCTCTGGAGCCCAACTATCACAGTTTGAAGTTTGGCCCAGCCACTTATTGGCTGTATGACTTGGGGCAAGTTACTTTTCTTTGCTTCAGCTTTCTTATCTGAAATGAGGATGATAATAACAGTGTAGTAAGGATTTGATAGCTTGGGCTTGTTTAAAGCACACAGTAAGGAAGCCCTGTCTACTTCAGTATTTTGATCATGAATTTGCTAAAGTATAAAAACGTTTACTGATCAAGCAGTAGATTATGTGAAACTGGGAAGACTAAGAAATTCTTTGGGAGACAGAAGCTTGACAAGCTGGAACAATGGGCCAAATCTAGTAAGTGGAAACTTAACAGGGTGTATTACTCAGGTTCTTTGGCTAGGCATGGAAAAGGCACTCTATTTACTAGTCTCATTAGGTTGTATCCAGTGAGGGAGATAGAATTCCCCAAATGGAAATGACAATGCTATCACAATAAATAAATAAATGGAATGACAGATGCAGGGCACCCAAGTAGATGACAGTGTCCACTACCCAGGGATACATGTAAGGTTGAAAGTGAAAACCAGAGAAATACAAGGTCAGAAAATGTGGTTTGGCAGCTTCACAAAGAAAAATACTTAGGAATTCGTGAACAGTCAGTTCAAATTGAGTCATAACTGGCAGTGCCTACAAAACAAACCAAATAAGGTGAGCTGATGGGACATTGGTTTATCTTTCCCTGATTCCTATTTATTATTTTAACCTCAAGAGAAAACAGAGGAGTAGATGCAATCTTGCAAAGGAGGAAAATACATAGGGGAATGTCTTTGGTCAACTCAGAAGAGGAAAGAAAGCTGGTGCACAATGAAAAGTGGACAGAGGTGGGGAAAGTAGGTGGTAAAACGTGTCTGCAGTACCCCTCTTTGGGCTGTAAGTACCAGAGGTGGGAGGCACGTTCGGGCTCTAGAGGGAACAACTCTTGCAGTTAGGCCGAGAGGCTGAGCTGGCACTCAGCTCTCATGTAGCATGGAAGGGACCCACAAGTCCCCATATGTATGCCCTTGAAGGGGCCAGAGCCCTGACTGACCCCATGTTCACTTGATAAAATCTTGGGATATGTTGGATGAAACATATCATTAAAATGAATTTCACATGTTTCTTTTTAAATGTGGCTACTAGGAAATATAAAATTACACATGTGGTTTGCATTTGTGGTTCGAATTACATTTCTACTGGACAGCGCTGCTCTAGAGGAAATGGGAAAGTGAGAAAATTTGAAATATTTAGTCATTTAAAAAGAAACTGAGTAAGCCTAAAGACACTGTTTCAGTCACCAGCTCCAAGTTAGTTTACCAGATTGGACTAACAAACAAATCAGCATACTTGATTCTATTCCCAAATATTCTATTCTTCATTCTTGACTGTTTTTGTACAAATCAGAAGCTATTCTATTCTTCAGTTCTTTCCCTGTTGGTTACCTGGAGTTTGATAAAAATGACTTTTGTTTTGAGCTTGCAAGAGGAATACATGTTGCGATTGAATGTGATGCACTTTCTAACCTTGATCCAGGAAAAGGGATCCTTGGTGCTCCAGGCATTGATTGATCCGGAATAATGAAGTCTGGCCAGCTTTGGGGCCCACTGTCCTTTGCCCAAGAAAGGAGAGAGATTAGATTCAGCTGTGTTGGTCCTAGACACTTAGGAATAAAATTGCTCTCTCTTCCTTTAAGATTTTATTTATTTATTTGAGAGAGAGAGAGGGAGGGAGCACATGAGTGGGAATGGGGTGGGGGAGGGGCAGAGGGAGAGGGAGAGGCAGACTCCCTGCTGAGCAGGGAGCCCGACGTGGGGCTCAATCCCAGGACCCTGAGATGATGATCTGAGCTGAAATCAAGAGTCAGTTAACAGACTGGGCCATCCAGGTGCCCCCTAAAATTGCTCTCTTGAGAAAGGCTAAGCCTAGGTGTAGAGAAGATAAAGGCATAAAGCATAGTATTTTATTTTCTAAATTTAATAATTTCGTTTATTGTTAGCACCTCTAATTAGGTGACACTGGAATGTGTTACCAGTACTACAAAATGCTATCATTGTTTCTTCATTACACAATGTATGTTCCTTGTAGAAAAGTTAGAAAATGCAAAATAAAACGTAAGTAAAAATGAAAGTTAAAAAAAATCATCCTTTTGCCTAGAGAAAAATAATACTATTTTGGCATATAACTCTCAAGCCTTTTTCTTTTCTTTTTTTAAAGATTTTATTTATTTGAGAGAGAGAGCTCACATGAGCAGGAGGGAGGGGCAGAGGGAGAAGCAGACTCCCCGCTGAGCAGGGAGCCCGACATGGGGCTCAATCCCAGGACCCCGAGATGATGACCTGAGCTGAAGGCAGACGCTTAACTGACTGAGCCACCCAGGTGTCCCATCAGGCCTTGTTTTAAAAGGGCATTTTGTTCCCTCTAAAACAGGGGTTGACAAACCTTTTTCTGTAAATGGCCAGAGTGTAAATAATTTAGGCTTTGCAGATCATCTGGTTTCAGCTGTTGTTGTAGAGCTGTATGTGTCAATATAAGATTTTATTTACAGACACTGAAATTTGAATTTCACATAATTTTCACATGTCATGAGACATTCTTCTTCTTTTTCTGCCCACTTAAAACTAGAAAAATAATTCTTAGTTTGAAGGCTATATAAAAACAGGCGGTGGGCTAGATTTGGCCTGTAGGCCATAGTTTGCTCACTGTTGCTCTAAAGCAATATTTGAGAACTGTCAATAGATCATATTCAAGCTTTACTATCACTGCTCATAGAAAAGTGTAGCTTCCTGCCACACTGAAGACAATGGACTCAAGGGGAGCACTAGGGAATAAGGAGGTGGTAATGAGAAATGATAGTAGCTTGAACAGTAGGGATCAGAGAAGAGAAAATGGATTTAAGAGGCACTTACGGAGTAAAATTAATAGAAGCATGGAGATGGATGGGCTATCTAAATCTCTCCAACAGAAATAAAAAAAGATATAATCAGCCCAGTTTTTGGAGACAAAATAATGGTATTTACCATATTGTCCTGAAGCTGTAATCTGAAAATCTCGAATGCGTCCAGAAGCCATTCCCAGTGGAGTCTGACACTCTGAAATCAAAGGAGAGGAGCATGATAGCTAGCAGTACATAAATTCAGCTTCACAAATGCAAGCCAATGAAAATGGGAGAACACAAACAAATGGTCAACATTTTTTATTGTTTACTATTTGCTGAGAACTGTACTAAATATTTTACTGTACTATCTATGTCATTTAATTCACTCTAATAGGAAGGTGCTAGAACCTTCCACATTCTGCAGCTGAAGAACTCAGTGGTTCTCTTACTTGTTTAGGGTTAAATCTTGAACTCTTCCAAGCCATATTTGTAAGTTATCTTTGGTAACTGAACCAAAATTCAGTTTCAAATTTTGCTCTTGGAGATCTTGGAGCTTCACAAAGTTGTGAGAATTAAGCTACTTTTTAGCACCAGTTTGTTAAATATTTAGAGCTTCAGGTTCAAACTGTTCAAAGCTTCAAACATATCTGCCCTTCTCTGAGGACTCTGCTGATTTCTACCAGCAATATTCATTGTAGATTTGCTAATGACTGTGAGCTTGTATTTATTTCTTGATAAAAGCAGCCATCCTAGGAAGGAGGAAAGCCGTTTAGAAATAGGCTGAAGTGCTACTTACTTTTGCTGTACACCAGAAAAAGAGTGCTCATCCCAGCTTGTAGGTGTTCGCCAATAAGGCATTCTATCCGCCAAATTCCAACTTTGGATGGTAGCATTTCCACAGTCTCAAAAACACCTTATCAAAAACAAAAGGAACAAAAACTATTTCATTTTACTGAAAAAGCATGAGATACATTGGTTTATGCAGAACATCAAAGGAAATCTACCTAAGTCAGTTCTTCCACTCTTGGACCCCTCAAAGCCAAAATGCTTGCTATGTGACCCCTCCAGTTTGGAGGTACTGGGGATTGAGTTCTGATAGCCCTGACCCCTGGGAAATGGGAGAGACAGGAGAAAGCCACTGCACTTTTAGGGTTTTTCAGAGCCAAAGGTTTTTTTTTTTTTTCGCCCATCGACCAGATGTGAGCTCCCTGGGAAAAGGAAGTCAGGGTGAGGTCCTCGTGGACCTAGTCCACCAGGGCTGCCTTCAGGGCTAAAGTAACCCCAGCAGCAAGAAGCTGAGGAATGAGTCACAAGTGACCACCTAGAATAAAGGTGCCAGTTGTAAGTAGATAAGAACTGTCCTATCATTTACTGAAGCAGCAGCCAGGTACAGGAAGAGAAGACTCAACCATACCTCCCTTTCCCAGTGTAGACATCTTGGAGTGGACATTGCAATTCTGGATTTGAACTATATTTGTGATGTAAAGTGACTGCTGGGTGTTTATTACTTAAGAGTGAGCAGAAAAGTCACTGAACTTCTTGGAATTTTTACACAGAAACGGGAAGTTTGCTCCCACTATTAAACCTGTTTTAAAGGGACAGTGGAAAGCTAAAATAAAGCTGTGTTTTGATCAATATTGTGAGTAGTGCTTAATCAATATACTGGTTACAGACATAAACAAATCACTCTGGATAACTACTAGTGCTGTGTGGGATTTGAGATGGGGGAAAATCCCCTTTTCCCAGGCAAGTGCTACAACATTAATTATCCATTTTTTTCTGTTCTATTTCCTTTATAGCACATTATCTGTATCTGAAATTATCATGTTTATTGGCTAATTTATTTATTACGTCTCTGTAGGGTAAAGTTACTTGAAAAAGTAAGTTACCTGAGATCAGGGACTTTATGTGCTTTGTTCACGGATTGCTTCCCCAGTGCCTAGACCAATTAAAGTAAGCACTCAAGTACAGTAGGTAGAAAAAAAGAGTACAAATTAGCTCATACCTGGATAGAGGTTGTAGACTGCCATTTTATATTCCTCTTTTTTCCGTACAGTGAACACATGTCCACTGAAATGAATAGAATGGATGTTTTCATTGCTGCCCATGCTGAGCAGATACCATCGAATCTTTTGATCCTGAGCCATTACTAAGCCAGGGAGGGTATCCCTCACATAGCCATTGATTGCTGGAGGAGAACACAGAAAAGGCTGTTGAAATCTGTTACAGAAGTTTCTTTCCCTCTACTCCAGTAAAAAATATTGATTCCTATGAGGATTCCACTCCCATACATATAAGCTCAATTCATACACTGTCCAAGCCTCAGGCTCCAGGCTCCTTTGTTGTACTGCATGCTTCATTCCACACTGAGTAATAATTGGGAGTGGGATATATTACCATGGAAGCGGTAATTTTCTTTAAGAGTGGGATCCTCCTTCTGGATATTGCAGGGAGCTCTGCAGTTCCTTTCCAGGTTTTCAGTGAAGTACCAGCTCTTAGTCTCATCAAAAATAGTGAAAAACAGAGCAAATTCCTGCACGGTCACTTGTCTCCCGTGAGCAGGGTTCAGTGTGTTGCTGCGGCAGATCAGAAGGGGTCCAATCAAGCCTGAGTGCACATCTTTTTCCTGAGAGAGAAGACATCAATCCTATGAATATAAGGTCCCTCACCTATGAACCAGATAGATTTCTTATCAACTTTTATGCCACTCTAACCCACTCCTTATCTTCCCATAGTACAATCCTTCCTGTTTAGTAGATTCCAGAGTGATAGTTCTCAAACACAAAAATGATGGCACCTCTCCTATTGAAAGCTTCCCATTAAGCTTACAATAAATAGCAAAATTCTTAGCAGATAACACGAAGTCCATTTCTTTTAAACCAGTAAGTGGCCAGTGCTTACCAGATCAACATCAGAAAAATAAGCCCAGGCTTTGCAGTCAAACTCATCTTTAGTGGGTGCCATATGATGTTGCACTGTCCAAAAGTAAATTTTGGTTTCATTAGGGTTGACAAACTTTCTTCTAGGTTCTGCTCCTTGCCTCTGATCTTCCTCGTAAGAAATAAGGCTAGAATAGAAGGAGTAGGGACGAGAGGCCTGGTTTTTGAAAGTTACCTGCAGAGAAAAATTAAATACAAAATTTAAAAAAGAATTCGAGTATTATGTTTTAGGATCATATAAAGTCCTTGGCTTAGGGTTCACATCCCTAATAGTAATGCCTATTTTTGAGTTTTTCCAAATTATTTTTTTTAAAAAGATTTTATTTATTTATTTGACAGAGAGAGAGACTGAGAGAGAGAACACAAGCAGGCAGAGGGAGAGGGAGAAGCAGGCTGCCCGCTGAGCAGGGAGCCCGATGCGGGGCTCGATCCCAGGACCCTGGGACCATGACCCGAGCCGAAGGCAGACGCTTAACCATCTGAGCCACCCAGGCACCCTATCCAAGTTCTTAATACCCAAAGGAAGTGGTACAGAGGACGGGTGTTGTCAGGACCAAACCTAAGGGTCTATCTATGGAGGAAACTGAGGAATTTTTTTTTTTTTTTGAAACTGAGGAATTTTTGAACTCTAAAATATTTAAAGCATGAACTCAAAGTTGCAAAAGAGAAAATTCCTAAATACTTAAAAGCAACTGAAAAGTAAAAGGGAAAATATCATCCCAGGGGTTTTAAGAGAGCATAAGCCCAAGATTTAACACATATGGTTCTTATGACAATTCCAGGATGAATGCATATGATCTTTATTTATTTATTTTAAATTTTATTTTATTATGTTATGTTAATCACCATACAGTACATCGTTAGTTTTTGATGTATTGTTCCATGATTCATTGTTTGCGTGTAACACCCAGTGCTCCATGCAGTACGTGCCCTCCTTAATACCCATCACCGGGCTAACCCATCCCTCCACCCCCCTCCCCTCTAGAACCCTCAGTTTGTTTCTCAGAGTCCATAGTCTCTCATGGTTCGTCTCCCCCTCCGATTTCCCCCCCTTCATTTTTCTGAGAGCTTTCCCCCTAAGGTCAGGAACACAGCAGGGATGTCCACTCTCACCATTGCTGTTCAACATAGTACTAGAAGTCCTAGCCTCAGCAATCAGACAACAAAAAGAATTAAAAGGCATCCGAATCGGCAAAGAAGAAGCATATGATCTTTAAAAAAGACTTCAGATTTCAAAAAATTATACATGTTTCATAGGACATATGTAAACTAAAATAAGAACCAAAACAGAAAAAGAATTGCTCACAATCCCATAATTTTAGATCCTTCTATATCCTTAATGTAAATAATCAATTGGGCCAATGGATGACTATTTTTGGAAAAGAATAAAACTACTTTCATTTTTGGCTCACACAATGCACCAAAATCACTTCTAGTCTACAGGAATTACTTAGGGATTAAAAGGTTAAATGTTAAGCAATTAAACTGTAAAATAAAGATGAAGAAAGTATAAGTGATTTTAAGAAAAAAAATCTTTCTATAGGGAAGGATTTTTATAAACATAAAAGGTATGTGTCATAAAGGAAAGACTTATGGGTTACTACCAAAAATTCAAACCTGTTTTATTTCAAAAAACCGCTATAAATACAATTAAAAGATGACAAACTTGGAAAAATGTATAGCATATAAGGTAATATAAATTGATAAGTACCCCCTCAGAAGGTCAAATGTGCAAAGGACATTAACAGATAATTCATTAGAGAAAGTCTTTTTTTTTTTTTCATTAGGGGAAGTCTTAAAATGTTCATGTACATTGCACTTCTGTAATTTTGTCCTAGGAAAAGGGTTGTGAATGCAGCATTATCAAACTAGTGAAAACATAACAAACTATTTAAAAGTTGTTCAAAGTAAATGGCTAAGTATACCATAAATTCATGTAATAGACTATTATGCCATCATTAAAAAAAGATATTTAGAAAGTCTTTCTAATGACATAAGAAATATTTACAATATGATATTTAGTCAAAAAAGAAGAGGTAGAAGGGTGCCTGGGTGGCACAGTCGGTTAAGCCTCTGACAATTGGTTTCGGCTCAGGTTGTGATCTCGAGGTGGTGGGATTCAGCCTTGCATTGGGTTCTCTCTCCCTCTCCCTCTGCCCCTCCTACTCTTGCTCTTTCTTTCTCTCTAATATAAATAAATAAATCTTTTAAAAAAAGAAAAGGTAAAATTACACACTGTATAATTTTGAACACATAAAGAGAAGAATACATAGGACAAAGAGAACATACACCAAAATGGTAGTTATGGGATTATTTTTCAACTTCTTTATTTTCTATACTTTAAAATTCTTCAAAAGTAAGAATACATTATTTTTATAATCAGAAACAAAAATATATATGTAGGATTAATTTTCTTATAACTTTCACTGTCCTCAACTCACCATGATATTGTCTTCAACTTCTGCTCTTATATATGGTCCCACGAGTCCCAAGTGTTCGTTTAGTTCTCCACGGTATAAGGGCTGAGTAAAGGATCCATCAGTAAATTCCTGGAAAACCACCTTCTTGAACTGAGGGACATCCATACCTTGAGCCCTGGGAAAAAAAAGCAGAGGAAAAGCAATATCTTCATGGACCAAAAACACCTCACATTCTTGCTCTCCCTGTATTTGAGACACTTGCCATAGAACTGATGATGAATTGGAGCAGAGAAGGGAGAAAGAAGAATTAAAGGTACTTCCAGGTTTCTGATTTGGGCAAGTGGATGGATGGTGATGCAACTCACTGAGAATAGGCAACCCTGGAGAAGTAGGTGGGGGTATACAGTTTTAAACACATGGGACAGCTATGTAAATTAAATTGGCAAATACAGAGGTTGAGAGCTCACAAAAGAGATCTAGATGAAGATCATCCATATTGAGACACTAATATTGAGACACTATCCAAATCATGTGAGTGGCTTATTAAAGCTGATAATCAATTTTGTTACGTCTTCATCTTTTTGGACAACTAAGCAACATTTTGCATAGTTAACCACCCCATCTTCCTGACATCTCTCTCCAGGCTTCGCTAGGATATAAGTTCCATGAAGGCAGGGATTTTGTCTGTTTTGTCCACTGCTGTATTCCCAGCAGCTGGAACAAGTGTCTGGCACATAGTAGGTGGTCAAAAAATATTTGTTGAATGTTAAATGTATGTAGGACTCATAAACATATTCTCAATATAAGACAGCCCCAGGGTTCAATCCTTGGACTACTTTTCTTTACTTAAAAAAACACCTGGGGGCACCTGGCTGGCTCAGTCAGTAGAACCTGTGACTCTTGATCTCAGGGTTATAAGTTCAAGCCCCACGTTGGGTGTAGAGATGACATAAATAAACAAACAAATTTTAAAAAAGTTAGAAAATCTGTTAAGGGGTGCCTGGGTGCTCAGTCGATTAAGCATCTGCCTTCAGCTCAGGTCATGATCCCAGGGTCCTGGGATTGAGCCCCGCTTTGGGCTCCTTGCTCATGGGGAGTGTGTTTCTTCTTCTCCCTGACACTCCCCTAACCCAGGCGCCCCATAAATAAAATCTTTTTTAAAATCTGTTAAAATTGTGAACTAAAATTATACAATAAAGTACATAAAATATAAATGTTTTGGTATAAAAATGTAACCACCATCCAGATCAAGAAGAACATTACCAGCAACACGGAAGGCTCACTCTGTACCTTTCCAATGCCAGACTTCCTCCCCACTAAAGGTAACCCCCATTATGATGTTTATGATAATTATTTCTTTGCTTTTCTTCACAATTTTACCGCTATGTACACTTCCCTAAAGAATACAGTTTAGTTTTGCCTGTTTTTGATGTAAATAGAACCATATTGTATGTTCTTTTGTTTCTGGCTTCTTTCACTCAGCATTATGGTTGTAAAATTCATCTACATAGTCGTGTGCAGCCACAGTTTGTATTCCATTGTGTGAATATACCAAAATTATGAACATTCGAGTCATTTCTAATTTTTGGTGCTTAAACATAGTCCTGTTCCTGCTATGAATCTTCTTTTTTCTCCCTGGCTATGAACCGTCTTATACACATCTTTTGGTGAATGTATATATGCATTTCTGTGGGGCACATATCTAGGAGTGGAACTGCTGAGTATACATATATTCAGCTTTGGTAGCTACTACCATGCTGTTTTCCAAAGTGGCTGTGCCATTTTTCATTTTTGTCAGCAATGTATGAGAATTCCATTTACTCCAAATCTTTACAGGCACTCAATACTGTGTTTTTACACTTTTGCCCATTCTAGTGGTTGCACAGCAGTGTCTCTGTGGTTTTATCTCACATTTCCCTGATTAATAATGACGTTGAGCATCTTTTCTTGTGAGTACTAGGTATTTGAATTTCCTGTTTTTGGAATGCCTATCCAAGTTGATGTTATTGTTGTTTTTGCCAATTTTTCTATCGGGTAATCTTTTTTTCTTATTGAATCAAAGAAGTACTCTATACAGTCTTTTTTTTAAAAGGTTTTATTTATTTATTTGACAGAGAGAGAAAAAGTAAGAGAGGGAACACAAGCAGGGGGAGGGGCAGAGGGAGAAGCAGGCTTCCCACCGAGCAGGGAGCCCGATGCGGGGCTCGATCCCGGGACCCTGGGATCATGACCTGAACCGAAGGCAGACGCTTAACCGACTGAGCCATCCAGGCACCCCCTCTATACAGTCTTGATATGAATCCTTGTTGGCCTTTTGTGCTGCAAATATCTCACATTCTGTGGATAATCTTTTCATTCTTTTTTTAATATTTTGATGAGCATAGTTCATAATTTTAATGTAGTGAAATTTATCAAAAAAATCCTTCATGGTTAGTGCTTTTTCTATGTCAATTCTCTCCCTACCCTGAGGCTATTAAGATAGTCTCTTATTTTTCTTTCTAAGAGATTTATAGTTTTATGCTTACATTTAGACTTACAGCCCAATGTGAGTGGGTTTTTTGTATGGTCTAAGTTAGGGATCCAATTTAATGTTCTTCCATATGGATATTAAAATGTCCCAGCACTTTTTAGCACCAGTCTATTGTGTCAAAGTCTCTCAGCGTTTGTTTTTCTAAAAACATCTTTATTTCAACTTCATTTTGAAATGTTTTCTCTGGGTTTAGAATTCTAGGTTAGCATTTTTCTTTCAGTATTTTTCATTTTAAAGATATCATTCTGTTATCTTCTGGTATTGTGCTGTCAAATGGGTAGCCACCAGCTATGTGTGACTATTTAAACTAATTAAATTTAATACAATTAAAATTCAATTCTTCAATCACACTAGCTACATTTCAAGTACTCCATGGCCACATATGATTAGTAGTTACCATATTAGTGAAGATCTACAACATATCCATCATCACAGAAAGTTCTATTGGACAGTGTTGTTTTAGTAGTTTGACTGAAAAGTTGGCTATCAATCTTGTTGTTCCTATGGAGGCAATGTATATTTTTCCCTCTGGTTTTTAATAGTTTCTCTTTATCCTTAGTTTTCTTAAGTTTGATTATTTGCCTACATGCAATTTTCTTTGTACTTAATATGCTTTGGGTATACTTAGCTTATTGAATCTGTGACTTGACATGGTTCATCAGTTTTGGAAAATTTTTAGACATTCAATTTTTTTCCTGTCCCATTTTCTACATGCTCTCCTCCAAGGACTCCAATTATATTTATGCTGTATCATTTGAGAGTGTTTCTCTCACCTGTCTCTTATACTCTATTCTGTTCTTTTCATTTTTTTCCTTCCTATGCTTCAGTTTGGATATATTTGCTTGACCCTAATCTTGTCTTTTGCAGTGTTTAGCCTGAAATTATACTCATCCAATGAGTTTTTAATTTTAGATGTTGTATTTTCCAATATTTTAGAATGACAATTTGAGTTTTTAAAAATAGATTCCAATTTCCAACTGTAATTCTCCATCTTCTTATCAGTATGATGAGGATAGAAGCAGAAAAATGTTCACCTTTAGCCCAGAAGGCTGACCTATAGCCTGCATAGTTCCAATAAAGATCAAATATGTGCTGGTTGCTACATTCTTAAATGGTCTCATGACTGCCTGTACATCTCTCCAATAGTTAATATTGAGCTGAATGATAAGCACCAGAGAAATGTGACAGTTTTACAAGTAGAAATTTGAAGAAGACATTTATGATCTAATACTCCCTGCACATCCCCGCCCCCTTAAGCCTAAGCATATAACCACCAGCTTCATGTTATAGAAAATGCACCTTTTTACACTTAAAACATCTCAAGAATTATTTCTTGACCATTCGCTCGTGGCCCCACATCAAGTATTGTCCATCTTTCCACTATTTTCTTTAAAATATTAATTATCCCTGTTTCTCAGGCATGGCCCTCTTAGACTTTTGATTGAGAGCTTAGAAAGTCTTTGGTCCCTCAGCACTTAAGGCATTTCAGCAAAGCCCACCAAGAAAGAAAACAACTAATGATCATCACTGCAACTAGGTGGTCCTCTCCCACTTAAATTTTAGTGCATCTAATTCTTATTGCTCCACAGCTCTCCAAAGATTTTTAAAATATGGATTTTTAAAGTTTATCTAGTTTTTATAGTTGTTGCAGCAGGAGTGTTAGCCTGCCATGACCTATTCTCTACCCAGAAGCAGAAGACCCACTACCTTTCTTTTGGCTAATATTTGCAAGGCATGCCATTTTCCATCCTTTTACTTTCAGCCTTTTATACTCATGTTTTAGATGTGTACCTTGGAAACAGCATCTAGTTGTATTTTGTTTTGTTTTAAAAAAGCCCAAATTCGGGCGCCTGGGTGGCTCAGTCATTAAGCGTCTGCCTTCGGCTCAGGTCATGATCCCAGGGTCCTGGGATCGAGCCCCACATCAGGATCCCTGCTCAGTGGGAAGCCTGCTTCTCCCTCTCCCACTCCCCCTGCTTGTGTTCCTGCTCTCGCTCTCTCTCTCTCTGTCAAATAAATAAATAAAATCTTTTTTAAAAAAAAAAAAAGCCCAAATTGGAGTCATTTGTCCCCCGCCCCCAACAGCAAATCAAGGCTCACAGTCTCAACCAATCCCAGGAATGTGACCTTTTAACAGTCAGTCTGAGATTTCCAGATCAGCACTAGTGAGGTCATCTGCATGATAAAAATCCTACTGTTCCCTTCTCCCCAAATAGAAGAGATCCTGGGCTGAAATGACCCTTTTCTTGTGCTCATAACCTCCTTGCCCCACCCTCCTGCCTAGAAAAATCCGTTTTGTACCACTTCCATTTTGTACCACTCAGAGCATCTCTCTACTTGCTAGATAGGATGTTGCCTGATTCATAATCACTTAATAAGCTGATTTATTTGATTTTTGTTTTTTTAACAGATTTGGTGGCAGCAATGGGATCCAAAGTGAACCTCTGATAGCATTCAGAAGCAACAAGAAGCACAGGTGTGGCACCCCATGAACCCTTTTAAGTTCACTGTCTTTCTTGCTGTTTCCAAGGGTCATTGGTCAGTTCCTCAGTTGATTTCCGCTTTTTGTTTTCAAGCTCCCCATCTAATTGGCTTTCCAATCCAGGGTTAATGGGTCAGTCTACACTGACAGGAGGCTCTAAGGAAGAGCCAGTCTTCAGCCCTTGGTCCAGTCCACAATTCCATGTTGGAATCCCTTCCCCATTTCCAGTCTGCAGTCTTTTGCTGGTTTAGTCCTTTCCTCAGTTCTAATCTGCTGTCTCTATTAATGGAGTCTCCTGGTTTAGTCCATGTTGGGAATTGCCGGAGGTGCACAAAGGCCTTCTAATGGCCAGTCTGCAGTAACATTTAAACTACAGTCTTCGGTTTTGTCCCTGGATTCCATGTTGGGAATTCCTGATGGTTTAGTTTGCAATTCCCCATTGGTTTGGAATTATTCCCGATTCCACATTGGGAACTGCTGGTGGCAGCTGCAATTCTCTATTTGTTTGGAATCAGTCTGCAGTCTCCATTCTTTTAGGCCTACTGGTTTAAGCCTGTCCCCAGTCCCTAGTTTGCTGGGTACTGTTGGTGTCCACAGTTCTGTTTCCATAGTTACTGTTGCATATGAGGTAAAGGCTGTCACAAAGAAAGTATCTCAGAAACCAAAAGGCTTAGGTATTAGTTTGGCTCTGAGAAACTCAAAGGCCTAGCTAAACAAATGGGATCCTTTGTATCCAGAGAGTTGAGCAAGCCAGCTTGTTTTAAGTATAAGAACTATAGTACCGGGACGCCTGGGTGGCTCAGTCGGTTAAGCGTCTGCCTTCGGCTCAGATCATGATCCCAGAGTCCTGGGATCGAGTCCCGCATCGGGCTCCCTGCTCTGCGGGGAGTCTGCTTCTCCCTCTGCCTCTCTCTCTGTCTCTCATGAATAAATGAATAAAATCTTAAAAAAAAAAAAAAAAAGAACTATAGTACCAGAAGTTGCAGATACTTAGCAAGGTGGCAAAGCAAAGCCTACAACCCAGTTCTTTGGGGGAATTGGAGACAACTGTTTTTGCTTTGCAAATCTCTGCAGGGTCAAAGGTATGGTTCTAGAAGTTCAAAGTTCACTTGCCCTTTTTGCCAATCCTCCAAACCTCTGCTGATTCCTCTCAAAATGCTTGAAAAGATCAAGACACTGGAAACAGAATTATCCTGCACTTAATCTGTGCCTTTGGGTTGTAAATTTTCTTTTTTTAAAAGATTTTATTTATTGGGGCGCCTGGGTGGCTCAGTCATTAAGCGTCTGCCTTCGGCTCAGGTCATGATCCCAGGGTCCTGGGATCGAGCCCCACATCGGGCTCCCTGCTCAGCAGGAAGCCTGCTTCTCCCTCTCCCACTCCCCCTGCTTGTGTTCCCTCTCTCGCTGTGTCTCTCTGTCAAATAGATAAATAAAATCTTTAAAAATTTTTTTATTTATTTGTCAGAGAGAGAGAGAGAGCACAAGCAGGGGGAGCAGCAGAGGGAGATGGAGATGCAGGCTCCCCGCTGAGCAAGGAGCCCGATCCCAGGACTCTGGGATCATGACCTGAGCCAAGGCAGACACTTCACCAACTGAGCCACCCAGGCACCACTGTGATGTAAATTTTCTATTTCCATCTTATCTAGGACTTGAGAACCATCTTTTGACATGAAAACTTTAGGGAGGAGTATCTCATCAGAAGGAAGAAAAAGGGACAGAGGGAGGTAGTTGGAAATTAAGCCTAAATGTCCTCTCCATTAATATTAGTAAAAAGAAAAGTTGTAAGATCTTCATGTTTCTGTGTGTCCATATATCTATATAAATGTAAATGTGACAAGTTTTTCTACATCTGGATAGTATTGCTAAAATTAATTTGTAAAAATGCTTTATTTATTGGTTTGAAGGCCAGCACTTATAAGGATTGGGCAATCTAAAATTTTTGAAAAGACAGAAACTAACCTAAATGTTTTTCAAGTTCACATGCTCTGGGATAATCTTCAGTCAAGTTGTTTCCATTAAAAAGTATTGATTTTTAAAATAAATAGCTTAAAATTGTGACACACAAAATAACAAATGGCCCATAAAACGTTCTCTTCTTCCAAAGGATTTATGATGCATTATCATTAACCAGTCCTTTACTACTAAACTTACATGGCCAATCGAGATAGTTCTGAGATTGTTCTTCCACCACTGATTAAGACTGAGGTGGCAGAATCAAAAGGAATGAGATCTTGCCATTTGCAACGACGTGGATGGAACTGGAGGGTATTATGTTGAGTGAAATAAGTCAAACAGAGAAAGACATGTATCATATGATCTCACTGATATGAGGAATTCTTAATCGCAGGAAACAAACTGAGTGTTGTTGGAGTGGGGGTGGGGTGGGAGGGATGGGGGGACTGGGTGATAGACACTGGGGAGGGTATGTGCTCTGGTAAGCGCTGTGAATTGTGCAAGACTGCTGAATCTCAGATCTGTACCTCTGAAACAAATAATGCAATATATGTTAAGAAAAAAAAAAAAGAAGAAGAAGGTAGCGGGAGGGGAAGAATGAAGCGGGGGAAATCGGAGGGGTAGACGAACCACGAGAGATGATGGACTCTGAAAAACAAACAGGGTTCTAGAGGGAGGGGGGTGGGAGGATGGGTTAGCCTGGTGGTGGGTATTGAGGAGGGCACATTCTGCATGGAGCACTGGGTGTTGTGCACAAACAATGAATCATGGAACACTTCATCTAAAACTAATGTTGTAATGTATGGGGATTAACATAAGAATAAAAAAAAAATCAAAAAAAAAAAAAAGACTGAGGTGGCAGATATTAGGGATTACATTCGTTTAACTTTCTGAGCAGACTTTGTGACCTTGTTAGCCACAGAAGTCTTTGAGACACCCACAGCAATGGTCTGTCTCATGTTATGAAGAGCAAAATGGCCCAGAGGAGGATATCCAAAGAAGCACCCAATACATATGGGCTTGACAGGAACTATATCAACAAATTTCAAGAATTTGGGGTCATCTTCCAGCTTCTTCCCAGAACAGTAATCAATCTTCTTCAGCTCAGCAACCTTGCAAGCAATGTGAGGTGTATGACAATCCAGCACATGTGCATAGACAGCACTGATTTGGCCCAGATGGATCAGGGTAATCACCTGAGCTGAGAAGCCAGCTACTTCCATTGGTGGGTCATTTTTGCTGTCACCAGCCATATTACTACAACAAACACCTTTGATAGATACATTCTTTTTTTTAAGATTTTATTTTTAAGTAATCTCTATACGCAACGTTGGGCTCAAACCCACAACCCCAAGATCAAGAGTCGCCTGCTCCACTGACTGAGCCAGCCAGGTAACCCTGACAGATACGTTCTTGATATCAAAGCCCATACTGTTTCAGGAAAAGCTTAACTCAAAGCTTCATGGTGCATTTTGACAGACTTGACTTCAGTTGTAACACTCAGCTCACAAGGAGAGTACTAATACCACCAATTTTGTAGACATACTAAAGGGGCAGACAAAGGGGCTTGTCAGTTGGATGATCTGCTGACAGGAGGCAATCCAGAGTTTCAAGCAGCATGGTTCCACTGGCATAGCTATCTTTTTAAAAATTTAATTAATTTTTATTATTAACATATTATTGTTAAATAATATGTTATTTAATGTATTATTTGTTTCAAGGGTACAGGTCTGTGATTCATCAGTCTTACATAGCTATTTTTTTTAAGATTTTATTTTTATTTATTTGACAGAGAGAGACCCAGCGAGAGAGGGAACACAAGCAGAGGGAGTGAGGGAGGGAGAAGCAGGCCTCCCGTGGAGCAGGGAGCTCGATGCGGGGCTGGATCCCAGGACTCTGGGATCATGACCTGAGCTGAAGGCAGACGCTTAATGACTGAGCCACCCAGGTGCCCTATCTTTGTGGGTGATGTTTCACTTCTTGAATCAAGGCATGTTAGCACTTGGTTCCGGCATTTTGTCATCACTCTAGCCAGAAATTGGCACAAATGCTACTGTGTTGGGGTTGTAGCCAAATTTCTTAATATAGGTGCTGACTTCCTTAACATTTTCCTTATATCTCTTCTGGCTGTAGGGTGGCTCAGTGGAATCCATTTTGTAAACAACAATTAGTTTTTCACACCCAGTATGTAAGCCAGAAGGCCATGCTTATGGGTCTGCCCATTCTTGGAGATATCTGCTTCAAGTTCATCAACATAAGCAGCAACAATTAGGAAGCACTGTCAGCCTGAGATGTGCCTGTCCTCATGTTATTGATGAAGTCTCTGTGTTTTGGGACATCAATGATAGTCACATAATACTTGCTAGTCTCCAGCTTCCAAGGGGAGATACCAAAATTGACCACACTCACTTTTGGCCTTCTGTTTGTCTGAGACCCAGGCATACTTGAAGGAGCTCTTTTCCATCTCAGCAGTCTCCTTCTCAAATTTTCAATGGTTCTTCTATTGATCCCACCACATTTGTAGATCAGATGGCCAGGAGTGGTGGATTTGACCAAATTAACGTGTCCAAGGATGACAGTGTTGATATGAGTTTTTCCTTTCCAATTTAGGGGTGGTTTTCCTTTCTAAAATAGGGGTGGTTTTCATGACACCTGTGTTTAGGTGGCAAACCCATTGTGAAAAAAGCAATTATATCTTAGAGCTCATAAAACATTTTACCACAGTTTATACAAACAATATTTATATTTACCCATATATTTACCCTTTCTTTTTTAGTCCTTCTTGCCTTTCACCTCTTTCATTCAGTATCACTTTCCTATTGTCTCAAGTACATCATTAGAATATTTTTAGTGGGTTTTTGCTAGGGTGAGATTTCTCTGTTTCTATTTGTTGGAAAATGTTCTATTTTGCCTTGATTTTTGAATCATATTTTTGATGGGCAGTTATTGTATTTCAATGCCTTCTAGATATCATTCCCGTTTTCTATGTTTAATTAGCACTATTGAAAAGTCATCTTTCTGTATCTTGTTTGAATGTATGCTGTATTTTTTCTTTGGCTGCTTTTAAGACTTTTGGGTTTTCTGAAGTTTCACTCTGATGAAAAATGCCTAGGTGTTGATTTTTTTAATTCATCCTGTTTGGGATTTGTTGAGCTTCCTGAATCTGTGCATTGATGACTTTTTTTAATTTTGGAAAATATTCAGTCCTTACCTCTTCAAATATAGCTTCTCCTTTAATCACTCTTTCCTTTCCTTCTGAGATTTCAATTAAAAATAAGTAAATAAAAAAATAAGTAAATCCTTCACACTCTATCCTTTAAGTCTCCTCTGGTTATCTGTTGCTGTATCACCAACTATTTCAAAACTTTAATGGCTTAAAACAGCAACCATTGTATTATACTTGTCAATTCTGTTAAGTCCGAATTCTACCAGTGCTTGGCTAGGTCATAGTTTTGCTCCTCCTGGTGTCAAATGTAGTGATTCAGTGGTATTCAGCTGGCATCTGGGTTTATCTGGAGGGTCCAAAATGGCTTCACTCATGTGCCTGATGCCTTGGTGGAGAATGGAAAGCTAGACTCTCTGGGACTCTTGACCAGAAGGCCTACATGTGACATCACCAGCATGACAGCACCAGGGTAATCAGATTTCTTACATAGCGGCTGGGCTTCTTCCAGAGAGGGCATCTCAGGAGAACTAGATGTAAGCTACACAGTATTTTCTGAACCAGCATCACTTCCACCACATCTATAGGTCACAAATTTCTGTTACATTGGTCACAAATGAGTCCTAATGCCAGGCCAGATCAAGAGGAGGGGGACTGGCAAGGTCATATTGTACAAGAGCATATAGGACAGAACATATTGGCACATCCATTTTTGGAAAATACAGTTGGCCATAGTCTTTTATTATCTCTTTTGTATTTTCCATTTAAAAAATCTCTGCATGCTGCATTCCATACTATTTCATTTTACTTACCTACTAGTTCACCAATTCTTTCTACATGATGCGTAAGTGTTTTAATAACTGTATACAATTCCTAGATCTTAAGTCTCTGAGTTTGTTTTGGCTCTCTGTTGTTTCTGTGGCTTCTTATTTATTTTTTTCATTTTGTTTTGTATCCTTTATCTTTGTGTTCTGGACATTGTATCTGAAATATTTGTGAAAATGAGTTGAGGCCTAGGATGTTGAGAGGTTTTATGTTTTCTTCTGCCAGATGTCTGCAGGCACTGCCAACCCAAGATTTGCATAAATTATGATTAAGAATAGAAATTTGCACGTCAATGAAGTGAGTTAACTGGTTTACTGTTACCTTGAGGATATAGACCTTTGGGGACCCAGCTTAAAGTGGGCATTGTTTACATCTACTTTTACTCTCTTGATAATACCAACAAGTCTTATCTGAATGCTGTCAATATGCTTATAACTCCCAAATTTATTCATCTTTAGCATGGACCTCTTCCTTGGACTCCAGACTCATATATCCAACTGCCTACTCAACATCTCCACTGGAGGTCTAGTGGGCATCTCAAACTAAATATGTTCAAAACAGACCCTTGAGCGTTTCCTCAAATAAATCTGTTCTATCTCAAGCCTTCCACATCTCATTAAATGTCACCATCATCCACCTAGTTGCTTAAGAAAAAAACTAAAAATCTTCTTTGAGTCCTTTCTCCCTATTCCCCCCATATTGAATCTAACAGCAAATCCTGTCTGCTTATCCTCAAATTATGCTCAACATCTTTCTGTTTCTTTTAATTTTTACCACCACTCTTTTGGTCTAAATAATCTGTCTTCTTTTACCTGGATGATTACAATCGCCTCTTAACTGGTCTCCCTGCCTCTCTATTCTTGCCCGTGGAACTTGTGTTACTGTTTACTTGGTACTCTCTGGAGTTCAGACATACATAAAAAGACCTGCTCTTGCCTCCCCACATCCATCATTTACTAATTTATTCAACAGATATTTGAGTATCTATCACATGCCAGGCACTGTTTAAGGTTCTGGGGATATACCATTGAACAACACCTTCAAAATTTGTGTTCTCAATGAACTTACTTTCTAGTTGGGGAACATAGACAATAGACAAGTAAATGTATACTATTTCAGGTGCTAGTAAGTTCACTGAAAAAGTGTGGCAGGAGCTATATGTATATACAGTGTTCAGGGAAAGCCTGATAAAATGAAACTTAAGCAGCAACCTGGAGGAAGTGAAAGAATGAATAGCAGGATATCAGAGGATGAGACACAAAGTGCAAAGGCCTATAGAAAGGTATACATTTTTTGCATTTGAGGAAGAACAATGAAGCCAGTGTGGCTGGAACAGAGTGAGCAAGAAACAATGGTAGAAGAGATCAGAGAGGTTTCAGAGGGTCAAATCTCAGAAACTTGAAGGCCATGATGAGGGCTTTGGAATTTACTAAGGGTGAGAAGGAAATCCACTGGAAGGTTTGGAGCAGAGAACAATAATCAGAATCACAATTTGAAAATTTGCTTTAGCTGCTGTGTTTGGAAAAGGGCCACACTGGAAGCTGCAAGTCTAGTTAAGAGGCTATTACAATAATTTGGGTGAGAGTTGAGGATGATTTAGACCAGAATGGTAGCCACTGAGATGGAGAGAAATAGCTCGATTCTTTTCCACCTATTCTTTCTTTAAACCACTCCAAAAAGTCTTTTATCTCTATTATTCCATAAAAACTACATTTTCAAGGCCACTGTTGGTCTTTACATTACTAATTCTCAGTCCTCATCTTAGTTGAACTCTCAGTAGTATATGATAGTTGATTACTCCATCCTTGATGTGTGTTCTCACCTGGTCTCTCTGACACCAATTTTCCTCATTTTTCTACTAACCTCATGCCAATCTTTCTCTTTCAACTTCGCTGGTTCTTCATTTCCCTGACCTTTAAATGTTAGACTGCTCTGGGTATTAGTTCTTTGAACTCTCCTCTCTTCTGTTTACATTCATTCTCATGATGGTCTATTCTTATGCAGATAAAATCCAATTGTATATCTCCATCTCAGATATCTTCTTTGAACTTGAGATTCACATATAAACTCCCTACCTTACCATGTACAAAAGTAGTCTCTTAATTTCTGCCCCTTCCCAAAACCTGCTGTTTGTCCAGCCTTTTCCTTGGCAGTCAATGACCATTCCTTCTTTTTAGTTACTCTAAACACTGAAGTTATTCCTAACTCATCTTTTTCTCTCACAACCACATCTAATCCATTAAAGAATCCAATTGGCTTTAATTTCAAAAAACAACCAGAATTTGATTAGGAACTGAGTATTGGATAAGATGAAAATGCACTGTAATGGAAGGCTGGAGATGGTTGACTAGGAAACTGGAGAGGTTGGCCTTAGGTGCATAGTCTATTTATTGTCATAAGCATGAAGACAGTATATGGTTACAGATGTCAATAAATGTGTTGGGAGTCTGGAGGTTCACTGCACAAGCATTAGCTATGAATGAGAAGGGCTGTTGGAGAATGGGTAAAAGGGGTTGGAGATTTAAAGAAAAAGTAGAAAATGTAAGAAAGGGGTCCAGGACAGTGGGAAAGTCAGTAGACTAGGGAAATATTCTATAGTTGCTATGCAGCAATAAGGGACCATTTGAGGTAGAGAGCAAGGTCAGACAGTGACAGTGAGTAATGAAAAGGGCACCTAACCTTCCTCTAGGACCTCTATTATCTGACCACTACTCATCTTACTTGTCTCCCATAAACCCTTCCCCCCAATTTTTGCTGTACTCCAGTCATACTGGTCCTTTTTTGTTCCTCAGATTTGTTCCATTCACAGGGCCTTTGTATTTTCTATTCCCTCTGCTTGGAAACATCTCTCAGAGCTCCATCAGCTGTCCTCTTATCATCATTTAGGTCTCAATTCCACAAAGAGGATTTCTCTGACCACCACAGCTAAAGTAACACCTCCAGTCACTCTCTATCATATTATTTGATTCTGTCTTTTGAATAGCACCATCAAGATTTCCCTATTTATTTTTCTACTAATTATCTCTTGCTCTCCCCAAATGAATGTAAGCTTCTTCTTTACTGTACCCCAGTGTCTACAAATGTGTCTGGCATAAAGTAGGTGCTCAATAAAAATTATTTGTTGACTGACTGACTCTCCTTAAGTTTATTTTATTTTATTTAAAAGATTTTATTTATTTGTCAGACAGAGAGAGAACACAAGCAGGGGGAGCGGCAGGCAGAGGGAGAGGGAGAAGCAGACTCCCCTGCTGAGGAAGGAGCCCGATGCGGGGTTCGATCCCAGGACCCTGGGATCATGACCTGAGCTGAAGGCAGATGCTTAACTGACTGAGCCACCTAAGCGTCTGTCTCCTTATCTTCCAAATTTCTCTGTGCTCTCTCTTCCTTGCCCAACCTCCCTCTGCTCCCCTAACAACCACATCCTCCCACTTTGCTCCCTGGATCCCCAGTACCATGGAAAACAACTTTCTCTGCATCCTCAACCTCTTCACCACACACTTCACTTCTTCCTCCTGCCTCTCTCAGAACCTTTTCACAAGACTAAGACTACTCCTGCAGCTCATAAGGTTGACTTCCTTCCTGCTTCCCATTGATGCTTCTTGACCCTGATTCCTGTACCCTTTGTAAGCCCCCTTTCTCCTCCATCTCACTAGAGTAAGAGTTTCATGCCTTCTGGATTTATCATTGTCTTTCATTGTTGGTGTCATCATCTAACCTCCTATTTACTCCTTAGCTTCATCTAGACTTTGCTACCTGGATCTCAGGGTTCTTCCTTCCTTTATAAGCAATCTTTGGAGTCTCATTCCCTTAGATAAGCTGTGCCTTTTCTATTATTTCAGCACCTGGTAAAGTCAAATGTTGCACTAGCAGGACAGAGGAATAATCAATGCACCCATACCTGTTTCTTACTCACCCATAATCCCAGAGACGCTCCACTGCAGCAATGAAATAGTGTCGTGTTCTCTGTTGAAAGCTGCGGAGGCCCTGATTTTCATCTTCACCATAGATGTCAAAATCTTCTCTCTTCATTTCAATTGAGAAGGTGTCATCATACTCAAATTTGTCTTCCTCTGGCTGAAGAGTACTAAGGGTTATTTCCCTTTGATGGCGTTTTGAGACTGGTGGATTTTGAGAGCACAACCTTCCAGTCCCTCCTTGCTTTGCCCAGGTGGCTTCTCTTTGGGGCTTATCTTGTTCTTCATTTATTGCTGTTATTGAATGATTATTTTCACAAGGGCCCAGGGGCAAAATGGTGTCCTTTCTCTTAAAAGCTGTGTTTTTCTGTGACTTCTTTTGGGATTTCCACTCTTCTCTTGGTATCTGGGTAGCAGAGTGGTTATCCCAAGCAAGGGGACCCAGCAGCTTGGAGGGAATCTTCTCAGAGCTTTCTGTTGCCCATTTCAGAAAGGGCACTTTTCCAGGTCTATTTGTTTTATTCAATTTAACAGGTCCCTGTGTTTTCTGAAGAAAGATCTTTTCCATGAGATCCAGGTGGCCAGGAGAATCATTGCTAGCTTTTGTAGGTAAAGAGTCTTGATGAACATGAACTTTAGGCAGTAATTCAACTTTGTCAGATGTTTTAGACAAGCCTGGTTTCAAGAGAAGAGTGTTTTCAAGTTTCTTGTACGGGGGTTGGTTTGTGGCACTTTTCCCCATGGAGCTGAACTTTCCTTGACCTCCAATCATTTCTAAGGTTAGGAAGGCTAAAGAAAGGTTATTTCTTTTGGCTTCTTGTAAGAAATGACTCCTTTCTTGGACCCTAGAACTCCTCTCCCTAGAAGTATAATTACAGGCTGATGCTGGAAGATGAGAGTTGTCTTGGGATGGGATCTTGGTCAGATCTGTATGTCTAATTGATGGAAATGCTGATACTTTTGCAATAGGTAATGCAGAATCATTCATTTGAATAAGGCCATGAATCCTCATAGAACAATCTGATAGGAGGGACTGAGTAATGGCTCTTTTTTCTTTCTCATTGTACTCTATCTTTGTGAGGGTGCCCTGGGTCAAATGGTTCATGTTTTTGGACCACTGGGTTGAGGTGTCATTCAAAATTACCCACCTTTCAAATTTTATTTCTTCTAGTGAGAGTCTGGGTTCTTTCAAAGCCCGCTTACCACGTTGAGTGATAAGATGCTGACTTGGATTAGGAGACATCCTTGTAATGCTTGGAAATCTCTCTACCATTTGCTTTGTTTGATTTCCCAGGCCTCCCAAGTTTGCTTCTTCCCTTATTTTTGAGAAGTTGGCCATGTGAATCCCTTCTCTATGTGCTGAATCATTTAATGACCTGGTGTCTTGAAGTATTGGAGTATATGGCTGCTCATCTAAACCTTCTACATTTTGCTTAGTGCTTAGTAAGAAAAGGTTCTTCAGGAAATTCTTAGTGCCAATCACTGTATATACCTGAGGCAAAACCATATTCTCTTGGGTTAATTTTTCCTTTCTTTCTATCTCTTCCTGAGATTTTTTTTCTTGATTGTATGTATCATTTTCTTGGACATTAGCCAAATTAGTAAAAAATATGCTCTTGCTCTTTGGAAAAATAATCTCTTTGAGTCCTATGTCCTTTGTAAATTCATCCTCTCCTATTACCACTTTCTCCTCTGACAAAAAATTCTTATCTTTCACAGATTTTTCTGATCCTAAAGATGTTAATTGTTTTGGACTGGGCCTTTGCTCAGAGCTTAGGGAGTTCTTGCCATGGGTCCTTTTTAACCAATTTGCTGAATCTGGCAAGAACGGTATCTTGAAGAATGATAGATCTGGATTTTCTGTACCTAGTGGCACAGGGCCTTCTTTTCTTTGGTGGGCCATTTCCACATTTTTTGATGAAGTGGTTTTATTTGACACATGATTTAGCCCCAAAGCTGTAATATTTCTGTCCATAAATGTTTCATTATGAATCAAAGAAGTCACTTCTTGTAACTCAGTATTACTTTCTAATATAGTATCTTGCCAGACTGATGTACTGTTCTCAATAAATAATGTTGGGACATCAACATGAGTCTTTCTATTAATTGTTGAGTTAATTGATGTCTTGTTTGTCTTTACCAAAGAGATATTAACTTTGAATAAAGCATTATCTTTGATTAATGAAGCAGGTCCACGAACTCTTTCTTCTTTAAATAACCTATTACTCTCCATTGATAATATATTTTCTCCCAGTGAACTTTCTTGACTATTCATTAAAGCTGCTTCTAACAACTTGAAATCATTATTTCCTTCACTCAAGCCCAAAGGTACACCAGACTGAATAAGGTGAGATGAATTTTTGCCAAATACAATGGTACCTAAATGACTATTAAAGTGAACTGACATATTTGGGGGTTCTAAGGAATCTGTCTTTTCAGGACTTGCTGCCAACTTGTCTGATGGAATTGTTGGTGAAGTCATTAGACTGTCTGATGAACTAGAAATCTTTAAATCAGGTTTATTCAACTCTACTGTTACAGTTGTCCCCAAATTCTCATTTAATCTTAATTGCAGTTCTGGCTTAGGAGTAAATACTCTGTCCCCACTGTGATGGAGCTCTGGTCTGAGACTTGCCACTTCAGATGGGGCCTTGTTTCCTTCTATTGCTCCAAGTAAATGACCATCAGCTTCATGTGTGGCTTCTTGGAGATCAGATAAGAATAATCCATGTGGAGTAGGATTCTGTCCCAGCAGCATCAACAAATCACGAGGGGAGACACTCTGTGCTTTAAGCAGCAGTGTTCTTTCTGCAGACTGAGGGTCAATCTTCTCTATGTCATTTTCTGGAGTTGTGGTGGCTTTGAATTGCTTTTGCTTGGTGCTAGGGTGCCTTGACTTCTGGGAGAAGCTTCTGGGTGCAATGACATTGTTTTCATTCAGCAGGGAAATTGGAACATCTTCATATGTGTCCTCATAATAATCACCAATGTTCCTGTTACAACTAGAAACCTTCAGTAAGGCTGTCATGCCTTTGTTCCGAAAGTCTGAGTTGTGGCACCCCAGAACCCACAGACCTGGAGATGAGGAAGAATAAGACTCTGGTTACTTACAACCCAGGTCCCAAGCAAGTTCTGTATTAGTGGTTCTCTTCTATTCCCAGATAATGAAAAAATACTAGTCAGTATCATTTTATTACAGGTCATCAGGTTAAATCCCTGGCACAAAAACAGTCCAACAATGGTAGTGAAAGTGGTTTTTGCATTGCTGCTATTGGGTATATCTGTATGTAATTACAAGAAAGGCCTTTGATTAAAAATGGATATTGGGATAAAAATGGAGAAATGTAATTAACATACACATTAGTAGAGAGTCTTTTTTTAAAATAGATTTTATTTATTTATTTGAGAGAGAGAGAGAGAGAGAGCACGCAAGCATAAGCTGGGGGGGGGAGGGGCAGAGGGAGAGGGAGAGGTAGACTACCCACAAGCAGGGAGCCTGATGCAGAGCTCGATCCCAGGACCCTGAGACCATGACCTGAGCCGAAGGCAGATGTTGAATTGACTGAGCTACCCAGGCGCCCCCAATAGTGGAGTCTTAATAGTCACACAGAAATCTTTTTTTAAAAAGATTTATTTTTTTTTATTTTAGAGAAAGTGTGCATGTGAGCTGGGGGAGGAGCACAGGGGGAGGGAGAAGGAAGGGGAAAGAATCTCAAGGAGACTTGGTGCTGAGTGCAGGGCCCGACATGGGGCTCGATCTTACCACCCTGAGATCATGACCTGAGCTGAAACCAAGAGTAGGATGCTTAACTGACTGAGCCACACAGACTCCCCCACACAGAACTCTTTGATGATGATAATGACTTAATTCATGAAACTTTATGTAGGCTAGCTATGGCACAGGTTCTCAGAGTCAGATTGCCTGGGTTTAAATTCTAGCTCTACCATTTACCAGCTGTGTGACTTTGAGCAAGTCAACTGAGCTCTCTGAGCTCCAGTTTTCTAATTTATAAATGAGGCTAATAGTATCTATTCTATCATATAAAGTATTCAAATCATATAACACAATGACTAGCTTCCACTGTCATCAATTTGCAGGATAAGTAAGCACAAGGGAGTAGGACTTAGGTTTAGGATACACATAATATAAAATTCCACTACAGGGCTAGCAATATTAATTTCTACTATGAACAGGATTATTCAAGTGAAGGAATTTCATAGTGGTAAAGTAGATACATAAACATAAGTTAAAAAAAATACACATTTACCAAGCAACCCATCAGGTACCTTAACAGTCTCATCATCTTGCATGACATTTGCAAGCAAAATCTTAACTGAATCCAGCTTTCCCTCAAAGGGAAAACTTTCCCCCAAGAATATTTCCATAGACACCTATAAGATAATGGGATGCCCATGGAAAAGGTTTTTATGGTCAAATGCATTTCAGAATTAATGCACATTGCACTCTGTGTGCAGCCAGATAATCAAATGGGAAATGAGAATACATTTTCTATCATACAAAGATTTAGAAAATCTACTTCTAAAGCAACCACTCTCAGGAAGTGATGAAAGTGTGTTTTCAAAACAAAGGAGTATATTGTATATTTAGAAAATAGGATGACATGGGATCCAGGAAAGAGGCACCTATGCTGAAGAAAAGTCCCAAGTTAATAACTGATACTCAGTCAATTCTAGAAAGAACCAGCCCAGACTGGATGAGGATGCATGGGTCCAGGAGGTCAGTCTCTAAGTAAAAAGAATACACTGTATGATAAAACTCTTGAAAAAAAAAAAAAAGAGAATAACCAAAGGGAAAACATTATAATAAGAACAGTAAAACAATTAGAAGTTTCAATTAAACAAGTTATAAAAATAAGAAATGAAATCCTATTTGATTCCATAATGAACATATGTTTGTGGATTGGGAGCCTAATTTCATAACATTTAAAGGATGGTGTAAAACTAGGTTAGGTCAAAGGATACAAAAATACAGATTCAAAGGGCTACACATACCCCGATGTTCATGGCAGTACTATCAACAATAGCCAAACTATGGACAGACCCACATGTCCACTGACAGATGAATGGATAAAGAAGATGTGGTATACATACACAATGGAATATTACTCAGCCATCAAAAAGAATGAAATCTTGCCACTCACAATGACATGGATGGAGCTAGGGTGCATTATGGTAAGTGAAATAAGTCAGTCAGAGAAAGACAAATATCATATGATTTCACTCATGTGGAATTTAAGAAACAAAACAGATGAACATATGGGAGGGGGAAAAAGAGAGGGAGGCAAACAAACCATAAGAAACTATAGAGAACAACTGAGGGTTGATGGAGGGAGGTGGGTGGGAGATGGGTTAGATGAGTGACAGGTATTAAGGAGGCATTTGTGATAAGCACTAGGTGTTGTATGTAAGTGATGAATCACTGAATTCTACTCCTTTTAAAAAAGATTTTATTTATTTATTTGAGAGAGAGCAAGCAGGGGGAGGGGAAGAGGGAGAGAGACAACCAGATTCTGTGGTAAGCACGGACCCATTGCAGGGCTTGATCTCATCCTGAGATCATGACCTGAGCTGAAACCAAGAGTCAGACGCTCAACTGATTAAGCCACCCAGGTGCCCCTGAATTCTACTCCTGAAACCAATGTTACCCTATATGCTAACTAACTAGAATTTAAATAAAAATTTGAAGGAAAAAAAAACCATGTTGGGTCAGAGTAGACTAGGACTGGAGCTGAAATGAGTAATTTAAATAAGGTCTTTGACTCTTAAAATTCTACTGTTATAACTTAGACATAACCAGTTCCTTTTTTTTCCTAAGAAGGACAGTAACTGACTGAGAAAAGGGAAAATGAAACTCCATAAACAGGTTTGGAATGACATACACCAAACTCTGAGAAGAGCCTGGGATTGGGAATAGTAGTTTAAAAAAGTTATATCTGTACTTGTTGAAATTTTGTAATGAGAACAACTTTTTGTATTACACGCATGAATAAAAGTTAATTTAAAACATTATAATTAATTAAATCTCAACCCAAGAGCTTAAAGAAGAGTTGACTCTGATGAAAAACAATAAAATAACCAAATAAAAATAAGAAATTCTACATGTACAAAATTTAAAATAAGAAAGAAGATACAGTTACAGTTGTGAAGAAAATTAAAAGAATTATAATTCCCTTGGAGACACCAGCTGCCAATCCCCTCCTCCAACTTCTGACACAGGCATAAGATGCCCAGCCAAGTTAGAGACTTACAAATATATAGACCAGTTAGTCTCCTGCCTCAGTGATATAACCGGGGCTTTCAGTGAACTAATTATTTTTGTAAGCTGTTATCAATCTTGGAATTAGTTTTTATCAAAGTAACCCAGAGAGACAGAGCCCAGCTGATCACAGGTAGGTAGGAGCACATCTCAGGCTCCAACAGACAAGAGCTCTTTGGTCATCCAAGGCTAGTACAATATCCCTAGTATGGAATATTAAGCAATCTTTTAAAAATAATTATGCTTGTCTATATTTATTAGATGTATATATAGAAAAACATTGAATATATCATTAAGAAACAAAGCAGGTTACAAAACATGATATAACCACCATTCTACTATCTGTTTCCATGAGTTTGACTTTTTCTTCTTCTTTTTTTTTTTTTTTAGATTTCCCACATAAGTGATTCCATACAGTATTTGTCCTTGTCTGGCTTATTTCACTTAGCATAATGCCTTCCAGGTTCATCCATATTGTCATAAATGGTGGTTTCTCCTTTTTGTGGCTGAATAATATTCCATTATATATATCACATTTCCTTTATCCATTCATCCATCAATAGGCACTTAGGTTATTTCCATATATTGGCTATTGTGAATGATGCTGCAATAAACACAGGAGTGCAGATATGTCTTTGAAATCATGATTTCATTTCCTTTGGCTATATACTCAGAAGTGGGATTGCTGGATCATTCTATTTTTTTTTTTTTAAAGATTTTATTTATTTGACAGAGAGAGACACAGCAAGAGAGGGAACATAAGCAGGGGGAGTGGGAGAAGGAGAAGCAGGCTTCCCGCAAAGCAGGGAGCCCGATGCGGGGCTCGATCCTAGGACCCTGGGATCATGACCTGAGCCAAAGGCAGACGCTTAACGACTGAGCCACTCAGGCGCCCCGGATCATTCCATTTTTTTTTTTTTTTTTTTTTAAAGGTTTTATTTATTTATTTGAGAGAGAGAATGAGATAGAGAGAGCATGAGAGGGGGGAGGGTCAGAGGGAGAAGCAGACTCCCTGCTGAGCAGGGAGCCCGATGCGGGACTCGATCCCGGGACTCCAGGATCATGACCTGAGCCGAAGGCAGTCGCTTAACCAACTGAGCCACCCAGGCGCCCAAGGATCATTCCATTTTTAATTTGTGAGGAATCTCATATTGTTTTCTAGAGTGGCTGCACCAGTTTACATTCCATCAACAATGCACACGGGTTCCTTTTTTTCCATATCTTCACCAGCACTTGCTATCTCTTGTCTTTTTAATAATAGGCATCCTAACAGATGTGAGGTGATATCTCATTTTGGTTTTGATTTACATTTATGATGATTAGTGATTTGAACACCTTTTCATATACCTATTGGCCATTTGTATGTCTTCTTGGGAAAAATTTAACGGTATCCCTTAAGTCCTGTAGGCTTTCTTCATTCCTTTTTTTTTTTTCTCAGACTGGATAATTTCAAAAGACTTGTTATTGAGTTCACAGATTCTTTCTTCTGTTTGATTAAGTCTGATGTATTTTCCCCCCATTTCACTCATTGTACTTTTTAGCTCCAGAATTTTAAAAGTGATTTCTCTTTTTTGAACTTCTTATTTTGTTAATGTACTATTTTTCTAATTTTATCGAATTGCCTGTTTGTGTTCTCTTATATCTTGCTGAGCTTCCTTAAAATAATAAGTTTGTGTTTCTTTACAGGCAATTTGTAGATTTCCATTTCTCTGGGGTCAGTCATTGGAAAGTTACTGTGTTCCCCTGGTTGTGTCAGGTTTGATGTCTGCACATTTGAGGGAGCAATCACCTCTTCCAATCTGTATGGACTGACTTGATTGGGAGTGACTTTCACCTGTGGGTGGGGTTCAGCAGGTCCAGTTACAGGAAGGGTAGCATCATTTCTATGCAGCTCTGTCAGCTGAGGTTAATGTCAGTGAAGAATGGAGGGGGAGGCCCTTGGTGGCCAAGGCTGTGTCTGGTAGCAGTGGCGGTGAGAGTTGTTGGAGGCTGGCTGGGGTCCTCTTGTTTCCTTTTCACCACAGGGCAACGTCCTAGCTGGGGTCCAGGTCTCTGGGGCATGCCCCACTGCCTAGGCCCTGGTGGGTGGGGTGCTCTGGTGGCTTGGTGCTTGGGGGCAGGGATGATGGGGTACTGTGGTGGTGCCTCAGGCCCTGAGGATGGCAGGTGCTATGGAGGCCTAGGCCCCAGGGAGCAGGGCCAGCATCATATCCTTGGGGAGAAGATACAGCTTAAACTCTGAGCAGCTCTGTGAGCTGGCTTCAGTATCTGTGAAGACTGTGGAGGTCTTCAGGTGGTGATTAGAGTTGCTAGAGTCCTCCTGTTTCCTTTCCCCATGAGAAGAAATCCCTCAGAGCGGATTGATACATTAATATATTACAATACGATTACCTCTATCACATCATATAATTATCATTTATTTTTTATGGTGATGTGTGGTTAAAGCAGAGAGTGTAAAGTGAAGTGTGTAGTGATAAAAAGATGTATTGAGACCCACTACAACATGGATGAATCTTGAAAACATTACACTGAATGAAATAAGCCAGACACAAAAGGACAAATATTGTATTATTCTACTTATATGAAATACTCAGAAGAGGCAAATTCCTACAGACAGAAAGTAGATTAGTGCTTGTTAGAAAAGGGGGGATGGGGAGTGACTGCTTAATGGTAAAGGGTCTCTTTGGGGTGATAAAAATATTTTGGAATTAGATAATAGTAATAGTTGCACAACACTGTGAATGTACTGGAAGCCACTGAATTGTATACTTTTAAAAGGTTAAAATGGTGAATTTTACCTCAATAAAATAAACAAAAGGGATCAGACTTTACCATGTTGAACACAGGAAATCTCTAGCGGCTTTGGCTTGAGCTTTGTAATTAGTGATATTCTATTACAATTTTTTCCTCAAGACACATAAAGCAGAGTTTTAATTTGTCTTTAGAATTTAAGTGATCACCAAAATAATTTAAAAGCTTCTCAAAATATTGATATTTAAAATATTTTTTTCTCTGCTTATACACACACACATACACATACAGACACTTTCTCTCTTTGGCTTAGACAATTACAACCATATTATACATACTGTTTCATAATCTTTTCGTACATATTTGATTCATTCATTAATGGGAAAAATATTTATTAAGCATTTATTATAGGCCAGGAACTATAAACTTTAGAGATAGTGATGAATAAGATAAACAAGGTCTCTGTTCTCAGAGTTTGCAAATTAGATATAAAACAGATAACAAAGACATAAACATAAATATAAAAGATACTTTCAGAGACATTATTGGAGTTCTGTCAGGTTCTTCTTTACTCACTTCCCACAAAAGTACAGTACTTGAAGTAAGATAACTTTCTGGGTATAAAGGTGAACATATGTTTATATATGATGAGATTGGCTTTTATTCCCCAGAAATTTTCCTATGAGAGTTTTATCTCCAGAAAAGCCTTCCATGTAAGAGAATAACTACAATCTGCAGGTAGTTTTATGTGCTTTCCTCTGCAGATGATAGAGGTGGGAGGGACTGGAGCACAGAGTGGCCTAACACTTGTTATTAAACTGTATAACTGAAGCAACAATCTGTGTTGGATTTAGGCCAGGTCAGTGTTCCTCCTGATCACA
The DNA here is from genome assembly GCF_029215605.1 of Mirounga angustirostris. Taxonomy (NCBI): domain Eukaryota; kingdom Metazoa; phylum Chordata; class Mammalia; order Carnivora; family Phocidae; genus Mirounga; species Mirounga angustirostris. The sequence continues at coordinate 126,571,510 of NW_026991719.1, forward strand.
GGGCTGGTGCTTTCAAAAGCCTTGCAGTGGTTATGGAGGGAGAGAGAAGATGAGAAACTGCCAGCCACATTCGTCCTGAAGGATTCCCAGTGGTTTGAGGGTATGTGTACAAAGAGAGATTACAATGCACTCCCAAAGGCTTCTAGGGGGTATTTATAAGAGTACACAGTTCACAAAGCACACAGAAACATATTTAGCTTCACTTGTTAATTGCATGTATAAATGTATATTCACCACTATAGTTTAATAAACACATTTATCATTTTGGCCAATGGTAAGTAAGGCACTTTTTAGAGGAAAGACTTTAAAGTTAAATACCTGATATATTGTCATTAAAATGCCTTGCAATTATTAAGATCACTTGAACCATTTAGTATTGGCCACATATGAGCAAATGCATGGCTAGTGAAGTGATCACAATTGTTAGTAAAAGAGTAATATAAATAACTGGGGTGCCTGGGTGGCTCAGTTGGTTGGGTGTCTGACTCTTGGTTTCAGCTCAGGCCCTGATCTCAGGGTCGTGAGATTGAGCCCTGCGTTGGGCTCCAAGCTCAGTGCAGAATCTGCTTAGGACTCCTTCTCCCTCTCCGTCTGCCTCTTCCCACCGCTCTCTCTCTCTTTCTCAAATAAATACATAAAATCTTAAAAAAAGAATAACATAAATAACTAACCTGGGTTTTCCATTGACATGAAGACAGTTTCTCCTGAGAATGGGAATAGGGTAAGTGTGTCTTCATAGACCATTTTATGTTTGAAGGTATATCCAGAGAAGAAGACAGACAGGAAGTCAGTTTGTGCTCCAACACTCAGAATGTACCAGTATGCCACCTCATGCAAACAAACTGACAGCTGCAAGTTGTCAAAAACATAGCCATTGATGCCTGCAAAAGAAATGGGGAGCAAGAGGTTTTAGCAGTATCCGGATTTATTATTTGAGATGGTCATGATATGATTAGAAATAATTATATGTTATGTCCATTACCTTATTCCCAAGAAGAGATAGCATTATACTTTCCAAAAAAAGTGGATTATTAATACTTGATCAGCTAGGTCCCAAACCCAAAGTGAGAAGAATCACAGACCTTGACCCTTCATGAACTGGAGGGAGGAAATACTACAAAAGATGGCACTGATTTATACAATCGGAATATTGGCTGCCAATTAGATAAATGTATTATATCAATGTTAAATTTTCTGAATTTCATAATTCCACTTTGGTTACATAAGAGAATATCTGTATTCATAGGAAATGCACAGTGAAGTACTAAGAGATAAAAGGGCAACCTGTTCTCAATTAGAAAATAAGTAATAAGGGGCGCCTGGGTGGCTCAGTCGTTAAGCATCTGCCTTCAGCTCAGGTCATGATCCCAGGGTCCTGGGATGGAGCCCCGCATCAGGCTCCCTGCTCGGCGGGAAGCCTGCTTCTCCCTCTCCCACTCCCCCTGCTTGTGTTCCCTCTCTCGCTGTCTCTCTCTCTGTCAAATAAATAAACAAAATCTTTTTTAAAAAAGAAAATAAGTAATAAAAGTGAGTATATAGAGAAAAAAGAGAATGATAAAGCAAATATAGAAAATTATTAAAAATTAGTGAATCTGGGTAAAGGGTATATGGGAGTTCTCTATCCTATTCTTGCAGAATTTCTGTAAGTTTGAAGTTATTTCTAAATAAAAAGCTAAACAAAAGTAACTTTTTGACTTCAGTCTATAAAGGGAATTGTTTCTGAAAGCCTCTTCCATATATCTATTCTGTAGGGTGGTGGTCCACAAATCAACTAAGCAATGCTCAGACTTTAGTTTAGTGCAGCTAATTAAGAATCAAAATTTCTTGCCTTACAAAGCATTTTAAGATACTATAAATCTATTATAATTAAATGTGTGGTAATATGCAGGTATAGATGAATATATCAATCAGAATATAGAATCCAGAAAGAGACACAGATATAAATGGGAATTTAATATATGATAAAGACAGCATTTCAAACAGGTAGCAAAAGAGAATGAGCTATTGGTAAATGCTGATGGAAAATATGACTGTTCATACGGAACCACAAAAGACCCTGAACAGCCACAGCAGTCTTGAGAAAGAACAAAGCTGGAGGCATCACATTTCCTGATTTCAAGCTATACTACAAAGCTGTAGTAAATAAAGCAATATGGTACTGGCATAAAAATAGACACATAGACTAATGGAACAGAATCGAGAGCCCAGAATAAATCCTTAAATATATGGTCAACTAATATTTGACAATGTAGTCAAGAATATTCAATGAGGGGGGCGCCTGGGTTGGCTCAGTGGGTTAAGCATCTGCCTTTGGCTCAGGTCATCATCCCGGGCTCCCTGCTCAGTGGGGAGTCTGCTTCTCCCTCTCCTTCTGCCTCTCCTGCCCCCCCTTGTGCTCTCTGTCTCTCAAATAAATAAATAAAATCTTTAAAAAATGTTAAGAATACTCAGTGAGGAAAGGGTAGTGTCTTCAATAAATGGTGTTGGGAAAACTGGATAACCACATGGAGAAGAATGAAATTGAAGCCTTACATTACACCACATACAAAAATTAACTTGAAATGGATTAAAGACTTAAACATAAGACCTGAAACTGTAAAACTCCTAGAAACACAGGGAAAAAGCTCCTTGACATTGGTTTTGGCAATGATTCTTTTGGATATGACACCAAAAGCACAAGCAACAAAGGAAAAATTAATAAGTGGGGTTATATCAAACTAAAAAGCTTCTGCACAGGAAAAGAAACAATCAACACAATGAAAAGGCAACCTAAGGAACAGGAGAAAATATCTGCAAATATTTATCTGATAAGGGGTTAATATCCAAAATATATAAAGAACTCATACAACTCAATAACAAAACAAAATCTGATTTTTATTTATTTTTTAAAATGTTTTATTTATTCATGAGAGTCAGAGAGAGAGATAGAGAGAGGCAGCGGCAGAGGGAGAAGCAGGCTCCCCGCTGAGCAGGGAGCCCGATGCGGGACTCGATCCCAGGACCCTGGGATCGTGACCTGAGCCAAAGGCAGACGCTTAACCATCTGAACCACCCAGGCGCCCCCAAAATCTGATTTTTAAAAAGGGCAGAGGAACTAAATAGAATTTTTTTCCGAAGAAGACATACAATTGGTCAACAGGTACATGAAAAGGTGCTCAACATTAATCATCAGGGAAATGTGATCATCAGTGAAATAAGTCAGACAGAGAAAGCCAAATACTGTATGATTCCACTTATATGTGGAATCTAAAAAAGCTGAACTCAGAACCAGAGTTGAATGGCTGGTTACCAGGGATGGCAGGATGGGGGAAATGGGCAGATGTTGGTCAAAGGATACAAACTACTAGTGAGAAGACGAATAAATTCTTGGGATCTAATGTACAGCATGGTGATTATAGTTAATAATACTGTATTACATACTTGAAACTTGCTAAGAGAGATCTGAAATGTTCTCACTAGAAAAAAAGAGATGGTAATGATGTGACATGGTGGAAGTGTCAGCTAACACTATGGGAGTAATCATTTTGCAATATATAAAACTACCAAATCAACACCTTAAACCTACACAATGTTATGTGTCAACTATATTTCAATAATTCTGGACACAAAATAAAACAAGTAACAGACTTTGTGTGAATGGCAATATTTCAAGAGTAACCCTCCTCAATTCGAGAAACAAGACAGAGGACCATAGGGGAAGGGAGGAAAAAATGAAACAAGATGAAACCAGAGAGGGGGACAAACCATAAGAGACTCTTAATCTCAGGAAACAAACTGAGGGTTGCTGGAGTGGTGGGGGGTGGGAGGGACAGGGTGCCTGAGTGATGGACATTGGGGAGGGTATGTGCTATGGTGAGCGCTGTGAATTGTGTAAGACGGATGAATCACAGACTTGTACCTCTGAAACACATAATACATTATATGTTAAAAAAAAAAGATAGTAGGAAGGGAAAAATGAAGGGGGGGGAATCGGAAGGGGAGATGAACCATGAGAGACTATGGACTCTGAGAAACAGTGTTTTAGAGGGGAGGGGGGTGGGGGGATGGGTTACCCTGGTGATGGTTTTTTTTTTTTTTTTTCAGATTTTATTCATTCACTTGAGACACAGAGATATAGAGAAAGAGAGCATGAGCAGGTGGAGAGGCAGAGGGAGAGGGAGAAGCAGGCTCTCCGCTGAGCCAGGAGCCTGATATGGGGCTCGATCCCAGGACCCCGGGATCATGACCCGAGCCGAAGGCAGACGCTTAACCATCTGAGCCACCCTGGCGCCACCCGGTGATGGGTATTAAGGAGGGCATGTATTGCATGGAGCACTGGGTGTTATACGCCAACAATGAATCATGGAACACTACATGATGTAATGTATGGTGATTAACTTAACATAAAAAAAAAAAAGGGTAATCCTCCTCAAAGAGAAATAGAAAAATTCAGAAAAAATAGGAAACACAAAGTAAGATGTTACCATAAATCCCCTGCAGATGGGCTAAATGGATTGGATTTTTTTTTTAAAAAGATTTTTATTTATTTATTTGACAGAGAGAGAGATAGCGAGAGCAGGAACACAAGCAGGGGGGAGCGGGAGAGGGAGAAGCAGGCTCCCCGCTGAGCAGGGAGCCCGATGTGGGGCTCGATCCCAGGACCCTGGGATCATGACCTGAGCCGAAGGCAGACGCTTAACGACGGAGCCACCCAGGCGCCCCTAAATGGATTGGATTTGAAAAAAGAGAACATCAAATCCCTCTTCTCAAGACTTATATTGCCATAGTATTTCTTGATATAATTTACAAAATTTTGTTCTTGAAACAAAGTGGGAGTAAAGTGCTAGAGATATGATTAGAAATACTGAGGAAAGACCCCAATCCAGAACAATTAGAACATATCATTCTGTCTTGAAACCATATCATTCTCTACATAGACCTATATGCATACATATCTATGGTTTCTCTTTTGTGGTCATTGTTTATTTTACAAAAATGAGATCATATTATATACACTTTTTCTGCACCTGCAATATATTATTCAACAATATTTCATAGAAATTGCTTTAAGTAGCTGGGTACAGCTCTAATTCATTCTTTTTTTTAAAAAAAAAGATTTTATTTATTTATTTATTTGTCAGAGAGAAAGAGAGAGCACAAGCAGGTGGAGCAGCAAGCAGAGGGAGAGGAAGAAGCAGGCTCCCCATGGTGCGGGGAGCCCGACGTGGGGCTCAATCCCAGGAGTTAGAGATCATGACCTTAGCTGAAGGCAGATGTTTAACGACTGAGCCACCCAGGTGCCCCGCTAATTCATTCTTTTTAATGGCTTCATAATATTTCATATTATGGGTGTGCCGGAATATATTCAACCTTCCTCTAACAATAGGCATCATCTTTGATTTTAGTTTTTCTGTTTTAGGCACTACAAACACTGCTATATGAGACATACCCCAGCAGTTGGAGGAGCATGTGACTCTTGATCTCAGGGTTGTGAGTTCAAGCCCCATGTTGGGTGCAGAGATTACTTTAAAAAATAAAAATAGAAGTTTACAGAGTAAAATTGATTCTTATTTGGTGCACAGTTTTATGAGTTTTAGCACATATGTCAATGTGTATAACCACGAGCACAGTCAGGATACAGAACATCTCACTTAACATAGAAAACTCCACTGTACTGGAGTTCTTCATTGCAAATAGTCAAACTCCTCCTCCACTCCAAGCTCTGATAACCATTGCCTTCACCAGAACACCTTGTAAATGAAATAATACAGTATGTCACCTTTTGAGACTGGATCTTATCACTCGGCTTAATGCCTTTGAAGTTCATTCATGTTGTGTATATCAATAGTTCATTCTGTTTTATTGCTGAAAAATATTCAAGTGTATGGATGTACCACAGTCTGTTTAATCATTTGCTTACTGTGGGACGTTCTGATTGTTTCCAAGTTTTTTATTTTGTTTTTTAATAAAAACTGGCACATTTGTTCTACAGAGGCCCATTTTCAAGAAGCTACAGGTGAAGGGGGGAAAGGACAGGTTTCCTCCTTTTTTCCTTTCTTCGTCATCAAGTTTTCCCCAGGGGATAAAAATGGCATGGACCCCAAAACATATCCAAATAAAACCCCCCAAAACTGAGTTTCCAAAAAGTTATAGCATCTTAATTCCTCATAGAAAGGGGGAGGGTAGGGCACCTGGGTGGCTCAGCCAGTTAAGCATATGCCTTCAGCTCAGATCATGATTTCTGGGTCCTGGGATCGAGCCCTGCATCAGGCTTCCTGCTCAGTAGGGAGTCTGTTTCTCTCTCTCTCTCTCCCCACCGCCCCTCACCATTGCTCATTCTTTCTCTCTCTCTCAAATAAATAAAATCTTTAAAAAGAAAAAGAAAGCAAGGGGGAAGGCACTAGTGGGAAGGAGGTCCCTGGTTTGGGGGGAGACTCTCTTAGTTTGGTGGGACATCCCCCCACTTTAAATTGCTGGCCCCAAATGGAACAAGCTTGGAGCTATAGCATTCAAAATCTCCTCACACCCAATTTTATCAAAACCAAAAAATGTTCTCCCCCATCCTGCAAAACACAAATGCATACATACATGTGTATGTATTTACAAAGCAAACAGAAATTCAAAGCATTAAGCCTTAAAGTGAATCTAGAACAAGGGGATGTGAAATTCCCACCACATGTGGGCGTGGTGCCAGTGAGGCCACATCACTTGGAATTTTCCAGTTGGGATGGGAAGTGGGTAAGAGGCATTCTCCTGTAGTCTTCAGCCAATTTCAAGTCAAGTCAGGGCAAGGAAGGCAGGGTGCCAAGTGCAGTGTGCAGAAAGGAGAGACGGGCTCTTCTGGGTCCCTGTGGTCAGGGGGAGCGCTGCTTACTCAGCTCCTGGACAAAGAATTCAATTATTTCCTCATCATTGGAGCTGGGTGCAGAGGGGTGAACCTCAGAAGTGGTAAATGAAGAAGAGGATTTCACTCTCAGCAACATGTATGTGCTGCTCTCACAGGTTCTCCATACAGTTTCACTCTGGGCTTAGACTCTAGCCTCTGGTTCCTCCTGATTGGTAGCTTCATCCTTGAGGCATTTCTCCCCTTCTGGTGTGGCTTTCCTTCCTGGTGCTGCATGACCACAGGGTGAGTGCTTCTGGGGTACCCCTGGGTCAAGACTTAAGTTCTCTGTTTCCAAGTTTTAACACTTATGGATAGAGCTTCTGTAAACCTTCATGGGCAGGTTTTTGTGTGAACATAAGTTTTCATTTTTCTAGGGAAAATACCCAGGAGTGGTACTTCTGGATCATATGTTAAGTATATGTTTAAATTTATAAGAACCTGCCAAGTTGTCTCCCAGAGTGACTGATGCTTAATGACTGAGCCACCCAGGTGCCCCGAGACTGAAATTCTTTATCATATTTTTGACCATTCTGATTTGTGTGTATGTATAAAACACATACACATATGTATTTTTGTAATAGGTTGAATTGTGCTCCTGTCCAAATTCATATGTTGAAGTTCTAACCCCTTGTGTCTCAGAATGTGACTGTATTTAGAGACAGGGTCTTTAAATAGGTCATTCATTAAAATGAGGTCTTATATGACTACTGTCTTTTTTCGTTTTAAAGATTTATTTTATTTATTTGAGAGAGAGGGGCATGCAGAGGGAGATGGAAAGAGAGAAACTCAAGCAGACTTCCCACTGAGCATGGAGCCCAATGCAGGGCTCAATCTCACAACCCTGAGATCATGACCTGAGCTGAAACCAAGAGTTGGACACTCAACTGACTGAGACACCCAGGCGCCCCTATGACTGGTGTCTCTATAAGAAAAGGAAATTTGTGGAGGGGAGGCAAGATGGCAGAAGAGTAGGGGACCTCATTTCGTCTAGTCCCTTGAATTCAGCTAGATAGCTGTCAAATCATTCTGAACACCTGCGAGCTCAAACTGAGATCTAAGGAAAAAATGGCTGCAATTCTACAAATAGAAAAGCAACCACTTTTTGCAAGGTAGGAGGTATGGAGAAGTGAATCTGAACCAACATATCAGAAAATAAACCATGGGGGGAGGGAGCCTCAATCAGCCAGCCACCAGAAAGTGATATAGCAGTGGACTACAAAATTGGAACTTTTAGAAGTCAGCTCCGGTGAGGGACTTCCCTGCCTGAAAGGTGCTCAGGTGGCAAAGCAGGGCAGAATCCTAGGTGGGACAGTGTGGTCTCAGGATCCCTGGGGTCACAGAAAGAACAGGGGTGCCTGAGCCTGAAGAATTCCCAAGCGTTGGAGCAGGGAAACCAGTTATGGTCAGTGAGCCCAGGAGGGGGCTCTCAGCTCAGTTCGCCATAAACCATGAACCACGGCATGATTGGGCAACCGCTCTCTGTGTGCAGGCCTTGCAAAGGGCAAAAACACTGCTACCCTCCGCCTTCCCCTGGGAGGATTGTTGTGGGTGCACACCGCAGGAGTTTGCAGTTTGGCACACACAGAAGTGAAGACTGCTTATCCCTGAGGGTTTACTGAAGAGAAGGGACTGTGATCTTTCAGGTCTGGGGCTGGAGATCAGGGCGTGGCCATTTTAATATTCATCCTCTAAAGAGGCACAGAAAGCCTTCAGGGAACAAAAGCCACAAAGAGCCACCAGAAGCAGCTTACACTGAGGCCAAGTTTATGGAGCACACAGGACTGCAAAACTCCAGCGCTAGGGAAAAATAGTATATATAATATGAAGTTTTTTCTCATGATTCATTTATCTTTCAGTTTAAAATTTTCCATCTTTTTTTTTTTCTTACACTGTTGGTGGGAATGCAAACTGGTGCAGTCACTCTGGAAAACAGTGTGGAGGTTCCTCAAAAACTTAAAAATAGAGCTACCCTATGACCCAGCAATCGCACTCCTGGGTATTTACCCCAAAGACACAGATGTAGTGAAAAGAAGGGCCACATGCACCCCAATGTTCATAGCAGCAATGTCCGCAATAGCCAAACTGTGGGAAGAGCCAAGATGCCCTTCAACAGATGAATGGATAAAGAAGACGTGGTCCATATATACAATGGAATATTACTCAACCATCAGAAAGGATGAATACCCAACTTTACATCAACATGGATGGGACTGGAGGAGATGATGCTAAGTGAAATAAGTCAAGCAGAGAAAGTCAATTAGCATAGGGGAACATAAGGGAACATTCCTTATTTGTGGAACATAAGGAATAACACGGAGGACCATAGGGACAGGGAGGGAAACCTGAATGGGAAGAAATCAGAGAGGGAGACAAACCATGAGAGAGTCTTGGCTCTAGGAAACAAACTGAGGGTTACAGAGGGGAGGGGGGTGGAGGATGGGGTAACTGGGTGATGGGTATTAAGGAGGGCATGTATTGCATGGAGCACTGAGGCTTATACGCAACTAATGAATTGTTGAACACTACATCTGAAACTGATGATGTACTATATGTTGGCTAATTGAAATTAAATTAAAAAAAACATATGAAATTTGTACCCAGACATGTACATGCACAGAGGAAAGACCATGTGAGGGCACAGAAAGTGGCTATCTACAAGCCAACGAAAGAGGCCCCCGAAGAGACCAATCCTGCTGAATCTGTTGTTTTTTAATGTACAGTGTATTGATTGATTTGACTTAAATTGCTATAGCTGGCAATTGGTTTACATGTGTAAAATTGCATTCCCTTTGTATTTCATGTGTAACTTACCAATTGAGTGAATTTAAAAACATTTTAAAAAAGATTTTAGTTTTAAGTAATCTCTATACCCAACAAGGGGCTCAAACTTACAACCCCGAGTTCAAGAGTTGCACACCCTACCAACTGAGCCAGCTAGGAACCCTGAGTACATTTTATATTAAGGATGGATTATGCATATTTGGGTAAACGAAAGTTGTATCTTATTTGATTTATCCTTTGAAATCCCTTCTAAAAGAAAAAAATATATGCAGTATATGATCATAATTAAGCCTTTATATAAAACTGTATACGTTCATATATATTAATTTTTTAAAAGATTTATTTATTTTAGAGAGAGAGAGAGAGAGCTTGTGTAAGGGGGATGGGCAGAGGGAGAGGGAGAGAGAATCTCAAGCCAACTCCCCACTGAGCATGGAGCCTGACACAGGGACCGATGCCACGACCCGGAGATCATGACCTGAGCTGAAATCAAGTCAGATGCTTAGCTGACCTAGCCATCCAGGCACCCCCATGTAATAATTTTTAAGGAAATATGACTCTTACATGGCATATAAGTTAATCTATTATCTGGACATCAATTTGGTGGCTTCAGTTTTCCTTTATCCATTACCCACTGGACTTGAGTGCTGCTTTACTTACTGTGCATGATGTTAGAGACTTGAAACTCTGGATCATGGGGCTGCACTACATCTGCATCGGGGAGGAAGCGCTGCATATTCTCTGTGAGGTACCAGCTTTGATTCTCATCAAATACAGAAAACAGGATGACATTTCTCTTGTCCGACATCATCTGTTAATTACACATATTGAAATAAATAAATAATAATAATAATAATAATAAGTGAATAGTCACTTTGATCATAAAGAAAGAAATGCTATTAGTATTGTCCCATAAAAATTAGCAGTCTACATATGTGCACATATACCAGGGCCTGGGAGTAGCAGTGAGTGTAACTTTAGAGCAAATGTGTCCTCAGGGCAACTTTAAAGACCAAGTGATTATTCAGTGTTTTTCTCAAACAAGTTAGTCAAGTCAAGGAAGATTAATGTCTTTCCTAAACTTTATGGAAAGACATAAAGGCTTTATGGAAAGGCTTGCCTTTCCATAAAGCTACCAATCTATAAAAAATTAAAAATAGAAAACAAATCAAATAACAAAGTTAAGATGGGCCATAAAATGTTAACTAACATTAATATCTAAAGTTTTCTGTTAAAAAAGTTTAAAGTTCTTTTTAGAAGAGCAGTTTGTATATGAACCAAAGTTATGAGTTATTTGCTAATTGATTCTGTTAAGATTTAATGTGTAAACTTCATTAATACGTATAAATTTCATTTTGCATAACCTAGCACTACAGAAACCAAAATGCTGAGGAGAGGACATTGGAAAATATAGAGGTACATTTCAATCCTCTTCCAAAAAACTGGTGGAAAAAACTATAATTAGGAAAAATTTGTCAGGACAGGTACTTGCCCAAATATATGCCTTTTTGGGTTTGTGTGTCATGTGTTTTAAAATTCACGTGCTTTACTCTCTAAACCAAGGAAATGTTTTCAGACTAGTAAAAATCCTATGTAGTAAATAACCAAACTGACATCCAGTCAAGTCTCAGCAATATGGCAACGAGTTATTCTGATGCAAGCAATGAGTTTTTGAGAAGCACTAGGCTTTCCTTTCTCCTTTTTAAAAAAAGATTTTAGTTATTTATTTTGAGGGGGAGTGGCAGAAGGAGAGAGAGAGTCCTAAGCAGACCCTGCAGTGAGCACAAGCCTGATGTGGGGTTTGATCTCACAACCCTGAGATCATGACCTGAACCACATTCAAGAATTGGGTGCTTAACCAACTGCGCCACCCAGGCACCCCAGCATTAGGCTTTCCTTATGCAGAGAATTTAGCTTTATTTTCTTTTTCTTTTTTTTTTTTTAAAGATTTTATTTATGTATTTGACAGAGGGAGACACAGCGAGAGAGGGAACACAAGCAGGGGGAGCGGGAGAGGGAGAAGCAGGCTTCCCACTGAGCAGGGATCCTGATGTGGGGCTCGATTCCAGGACCCTGGGATCATGACCTGAGCTGAAGGCAGATGCTTAATGAATGAGCCACCCAGGCGCCCCTAGCTTTATTTTCTTAAAGCAGTATAAGTGGTCTAAATTCTAAACATTTCTGAAATATTTTATATCTTTCCCTGTATTCTGCTCAACAAATATTTATTGAATTCCTACTACATGCCATGCACTATGCTAGATGCTGCAGATATGTTCATTTTGAGGTGTCTTTGAGTCACTCATGATGAGACATCCAGGGGAGAAGTCTACACTCTGATACAGATTCATGGGTCATCTAAAAATGAGCGGTAGTTCAACATGTAAAAATGAGCAAGATCATTTACAGAAAGTGGAATTTTAAATTTTTTAAAGTTTTATTTATATAAGTAATTGCTACACCCAATGAGAGGCTTGAACTCATGACCGCAAGATCAAGAGTCACATCCTCTTCCAAGTGACCCAGGCAGTGGCCACCAGAGTGAAATTTTAGACTGGGAATGAGTATTATAGGAATATAATAGGAGGGGCGCCTGGGTGGCTCAGTCGTTAAGCATCTGCCTTCAGCTTAGGTCATGATCCCAGGGTCCTGGGATTGAGCCCCGCATTGGGCTCCCTGCTCAGCGGGAGGCCTGCTTCTCCCTCTCCCACTCCCCCTGCTTGTGTTCCCTCTTTCGCTGTCTCTTTCTGACAAATAAATAAATAAAAAATCTTAAAAAAAAAAAGGAATATAATAGGAGAGGCTCTCCTATCTATCCAGCAGGCAAGTTTATTAAACCAAACTAAATTCAAAAACAGCTGTGAGAAACCCAGCTCATTTCTTTTATTGGCCAATACTGCAGACTATTATATTTTCTGCAGACTATAGGGGGATGTACACTGAGAGAGTATAGGAAATATCTGAAAGTTCATATGCATCATCAGTCCATCAAACCCAGAACTTTGAAAGACATGAACTCACCTGGTTTCCTCTTTGATCTACAGATTCTTTGTAGCAGATGAGGAGAGGGCCAATGAGTCCTGAAGCTAGATCTCTCTCCAGATTAATGAAGCTTGAGTAATATCGGGTCAGGCACCGAGGATCTGATTTAGTTGGCCCATCTTCTACAGTCACTGTCCATTTATACTTGAATACCTCTCCTGGCAGAATTGGCATATCTTTCAAATGTTTCATGCCTACCCATACCCAAACCACAAAATATCTTGATTAGAGTATAACAAGCCACATATTGGTAAATCCTGTTATTTCGAGGGCTCTACCAATTTATATGTACATGTGAAGCTTCTCAATAAATTGAAACTAAATTTGCGCCTATTATAAGCTTAAGATTCACACAATTGTTTTACAATAAAAGTGGGTCGAGGACTTGAAGTTTTATTACAAATCTATAGTGATCAAAACAGTATGGTACCGGCACAAAAACAGGCACATAGATCAATGGAACAGAATAGGAAATCCAGAAATGAACCCACAACTCTATGGTCAATTAATCTTCAACAAAGCAGGAAAGAATGTCCAATGGAAAAAAGACAGTCTCTTCAACAAATGGGGTTGGGCAAATTGGACAGCCACATGCAGAAGAATTTTCTTACACTATACACAAAAATAAACTCAAAATGGATGAAAGACCTAAATGTGACACAGGAATCCATCAAAATCCTAGAAGAGAACACAAGCAACAACCTCTTTGACCTCGGCTGCAGCAACTTCTCGCTAGACACGTCTCCAAAGGCAAGGGAAACAAAAGCAAAAAGGAACTATTGGGACTTCATCACGATAAAAAACTTGCAGGAGGGAAGAGTCCAAGATGGTGGAGGCGTAGGAGACCTAAATTTTGTCTGGTCCCAGGAATTCAGCTAGATAGCTATCAAATCATTCTGAACACCTGTGAACTCAACCGGAGATCGAAGAAAATAGCTACAACTCTATGAATAGAAAAGCGACCACTTTCTGGAAGGTAGGACGTGCGGAGAAGTGAATCCGAGGCGATATTCGGGAAGATAGACCGCGGGGGAAGGGAGCCTCTGTCGGCCGCTACTGGCAAGTGATAGAGCTGCAGAGCACAGAATCGGAACTTTTAGAAGTCTGTCTGCTGAGGGACGTCACTCCAGTGGCTGGGGGCGGGGAGGTGGAACCCTCACTGGGACAGTGTGGTCTCAGGACCCTCGGGGTCACAGAAAGACCGGGGGTGCCTGAGTGCGGCAGAGCTCCCAGGTATCAGAGCGGGGAAGCCGGCTGCAGAGACAGAGCCCAGGCGCGGGCTCTCAGCTCCGGGTTGCCATAAACCGTGATCCGTGGCACAGTCGGGCCACTGCTCCTCCAGCAGGGACCCAAGAAGCGGCAGATCTGGGGAGACTCCCCTTCGTCCCCTGGGAGGAGCGGCATGGGAGCACACTACAGTGATCTGCTGGGTTCGGAGACTACACACGGGGTCGTGTGCCAGAGACAGAAATGCTGGGTCACAGGCTGGGTGAGCATGGAGTGCGGCCAGACACCGGGGAGACGGGAGTGACTGACTGCTTTTCTCTGGGGGCTCACTGAGGAGCAGGGCCCCGAGTTCTCGGCTCCTCCAGGGCAGAGATTGGGAGGCCACCATTTTCACTCTCGGCCTCCAAAGCTGTACAGAAAGCTTGCAGGGAACAAAAGCTCCAGAGAGCAAACCTGAGCAGATTACTTAGCCCGGACCAGGCAAAGGCGGGGCAATTCTGCCTCCGGCAAAGACATTTGGGAACCACGGCAACAGGCCCCTCCCCCAGAAGATCAGCAAGAACAGCCAGCCAAGACCAAGTTTACCGATTAATGAGAACGGCAGAACTCCAGCGCTAGGGGAATAATGCACATAGAATCCATGGCTTTTTTACCATGATTCTTTAGTCTTTCAACTTTAATTTTTTTTCTTTCCTTTTTCAATGAATTTCTTATTTTATGAGCTCCTTTTTTAAATCTTTTTTTTTTAGACAGTTGCCTTCTATTTTTTTTTAAAGATTTTATTTATTTATTTGACAGAGAGAGACAGTGAGAGAGGGAACACAAGCAGAGGGAGTGGGAGAGGGAGAAGCAGGCTTCCCATGGAGCAGGGAGCCCGATCCCAGGAGCCTGGGATCATGAACTGAGCCAAAGGCAGTCGTTTAACCAACTGAGTCACCCAGGTGCCCCATTCTTTTTAAAATCTTTTAAAATTTTCATTTTTACAGTTATATTTTATCCCATCATTCTATTTAATTTTATTTGTGTGTGTGTGTGTGTGTATATATATATATATATGTTTTTCTTTCTTTCTTTTGGGATGCAGTTTCTAACAGACCAAAATACACCCAAAATCTAGTGTATGGATCTGTTCTATTCATCTGTCTGATCATAGTCTGTTTTTTGTTGTTGTTGTTTTTCTTTTTCTTCTTCCTTTTTTGTTTTTTTTATTTGTTTGCTTTTTGTTTTATTAAAGTCTTTTTTTTTTTTAAAGATTTTATTTATTTATTTGAGAGAGAGAGAATGAGAAAGAGAGCACATGAGATGGGGGAGGGTCTGAGGGAGAAGCAGACTCCCTGCCGAGCAGGGAGCCCGATGCGGGACTTGATCTCAGGACTCCAGGATCATGACCTGAGCCGAAGGCAGTCGCGTAACCAACTGAGCCACCCAGGCGCCCTGTTTTATTAAAGTCTTTTTAATTTTCATCTTTACAGTTACATTCTATCCTTTCAATGTATTTAATTTTATTTTTGTATGTATATGTTTTTCTTTCTTTACAATTTTGAGATGTAGTTTCTTTTAACAAACTGACCAAAATATACTCAGGAGATAGTGTACTGTTCTGCTCTGTTCACCTGCTTGTTTACATCCCTTCCTTTTTTGTTGTTTTTTTTTCTTTTGTTTTTTCTTGTCTTTTAATTTCCATTTTTACAGTTACATTCCATCCTTTCATTGTATTTAACTATATTTTTATACGTATATGAGTTTTTCTTTCTTTACAATTTTAGGATCTAGTTTTCTAATAGACCAAAATACACACAGGGTCCAGTATATTGCTCTGTTCTGTTCACCTGTCTTGATTATATTCTCTCTCTTTCTCTCTTTTTTGGTTTCAGGTCTCTTCTGGTTTGTTTAGTGTATATTTTAGTGTTTAGTTTATATCTGGGGTCGTTGTTGCCATTTTAATATTTTGTTCTCTTGTTCATCTATTCTTCTCTGGACAGAATGACAAGATGAAAAAACTCACCTCAAAAAAGAGAACAAGAGGCAGTACTGACTGCCAGGGACCTAATCAGTATGGACATAAGTAAGATGTTGGAACTAGAGTTCAGAATAACGATTACAAAGATACTAGCTAGGCTTGAGAAAAGCAGAGAAGACACTAGAGAGTCCCTTTCTGGAGAAATAAAAGAACAATCTACAAGGGTAGAAATATTAGATTGGCAGCAGACCTATCCACAGAGACCTGGCAAGCCAGAGAGGACTGGCAAGACATATTCAGGGTGCTAGATGAGAAAAATATGCAGCTAAGAATACTTTATCCAGCTAGGATGTTATTCAAAATAGAAGGAGTGATAAAAGCTGCCAGGACAAAAAGAAACTAAAAGAATTTGTGATCACTAAACCAGCCCTGCAAGAAATAAAAAAAGGCATCCTATAAGTGAAGAGAGAGCCCAAAAATAACAGACCGGAAAGGAACAGAGACAACCTACAGAAACAGTGACTTTACAGGTAATATAATGGCACTAAATTCATATCTTTCAGTAGTTACTCTGAATGTAAATGAGCCATTCAAAATGCCCCAATCAAAAGACACAGGGTATCAGATTGGATAAAAAAGCAAGACTCATCCATATGCTGTCTGCAAGAGACTCATTTTAGATCCAAAGACACCTCCAGATTGAAAGTGAGGGGGTGGAGAACCATTTATCATGCTAATGGACTTCAAAAGAAAGCTGGGTGGCAATCCTTCTATAAGAGAGATTAGATCTTAAACCAAAGACTGTAATAAAAGATGAGGAAGGATACTATATCATAATTAAAGAGTCTATACAACAAAAATATCTAACAATTGTAAATATTTATGCCCCTAACATGGGAGCAGCCAATTATATACACCAATTAATAACAAAATTAAAGAAACACAATGATAATAATACAATAATAGTAGGGGACGTTAACACCCCACTCACTGCAATGGACAGATAATCTAACCAGAAGATCAATAAGGAAATAAGGGCTTTGAATGACACACTGGACCAGATGGACTTCACAGATATATTCAGAGCATTCCATCCTAAAGTAACAAAATACACATTCTTCTCTAGTGCCCATGGAACATTCTCCAGAATAGATCACATACTGAGTCACAAATCAGGTCTCAACCAGTACCAAAAGACTGGGATTATTCCCTGCATATTTTCAGACCAAAATGCTTTGAAACTTGAACTCAATCACAAGAGCAAAGTTGGAAAGAACTCAAATACATGGAGACTAAAGAGCATCCTACTAAAGAATAGAATGGGTCAACCAGGTAATTAAAGAAGAATTTAAAAAATTCATGGAAACTAATGAAAATGAAAACAAAACCATTCAAAACCTTTGGGATGCAGCAAAGTTGGTCCTAAGAAGGAAAAACATAGCAATACAAGCCTTTCTCAAAAAATGAGAAAAGTCTCAAACACAAGCTAAACATACACCTAAAGGAGCTGGAGAAAGAACAGCAAATAAAGCCTAAACCCATCATGAGATGAGAAATCATAAAGATTAGAACAGAAATCAATGAAATAGAAACCAAAAGAACAATAGAACAGATCAAACGAAACTAGGAGCTGATTCTTTGAGAGAATTAATAAGATTGATAAACTCCTGGCCAGACTTATCAAAAAGAAAAGAGAAAGGACCCAAATTAATAAAATCATGAATGAAAGAGGAGAGATCATAACCAACACCAAAGAAATACAATTTTAAGAATATATTATGAGCAACTATATGCCAACAAACCAGGCAATCTGGAAGAAATGGATGCTTTCCTAGAGACATATAAACCACCAAAACTGAAACAGGAAGACATAGA
Organism: Mirounga angustirostris; assembly: GCF_029215605.1. Lineage (NCBI taxonomy): Eukaryota > Metazoa > Chordata > Mammalia > Carnivora > Phocidae > Mirounga > Mirounga angustirostris. The sequence continues at coordinate 126,589,260 of NW_026991719.1, forward strand.
AAATCTGAACAGACCCATAACCAGAAAGGAAATTGAAGCAGTAATCAAAAATCTCCCAAGAAACAAGAGCCCAGGGCCAGATGGCTTCCCAGGCAATTCTACCAAACATTTAAAGAAGAAATCATACCTATTCTTCTGAAGCTGTTTCAAAAAATAGAAATAGAAGGAAAACTTTCAGACTCTTTCTATGAGGCCAGCATTACCTTGATCCCAAAACCAGACAAAGACCCCCCCCAAAAGGATAATTACAGACCAATATCCCTAATGAACATGGATGAAAAAATGCTCACCTTACAGCATTCATAAAAATAGACTCAAAATGGATGAAAGACCTAAATGTGAGACAGGAATCCATCAAAATCCTAGAGGAGAACACAGGCAGCAACCTCTTCGACCTGGGCTGGAGCAACTTCTGGCTAGACACGTCTCCAAAGGCAAGGGATACTAAAGCAAAAAGGAACTATTGGGACTTCATCAAAATAAAAAGCATTTGCACAGCAAAGGAAACAGTTGACAAAACCAAAAGACAACCAACAGAATGGGAGAAGATATTTGCAAATGACGTATCAGATTAAGGGCTAGTATCTAAGATCTATAAAGAACTTATCAAACTCAACACCAAAAGAACAAATAATCCAATCAAGAAATGGGCAGAAGACATGAACAGACATTTCTCCAAAGAAGACATACAAAGGGCCAACAGACACATGAAAAATGCTCCACATCCCTTGGCATCACAGAAATACAAATCAAAACCACAATGAAATACCACCTCATACTAGTCAGAATGGCTAAAATTAACAAGACAGTAAACAAATGTTGGTGAGGATGCAGAGAAAGGAGAATGCTCCTACACTGTTGGTGGAAATGCAAACTGGTGCAGCCACTCTGGAAAACAGTATGGAGGTTCCTCAAGATGTTAAAAATAGAGCTACCCTACAACCCAGCAATTGCACTACTAGGTATTTACCTCAAAGACACAAATGTAGTGATCCGAAGGGGCACCAGCACCCCAATGTTTATAGCAGCAATGTCCACAATAGCTGAACTATGGAAAGAGCCCAGATGTCCATCGACAGATGAATGGATAAAGAAGATGTGGCGTGGGGGCGCCTGGGTGGCTCAGTCGGTTAAGCGTCTGCCTTCGGCTCAGGTCATGGTCCCAGGGTCCTGGGATCGAGCCCCACATTGGGCTCCCTGCTCAGTGGGGAGCCTGTTTCTCCCTCTCCCTCTGCCTGCCTGTCTGCCTGCTTGTGATGTCTCTCTCTCTCTCTCTGTCAAATAAATAAAATCTTTAAAAAAAAAAAGATGTGGTGTGTATGTATGTGTATATATATATTCATCAAAAAAATGAAATCCTGCCATTTTATTTTTTTTTTAAGATTTTATTTATTTCACAGAGAAAGAGATAGCAAGAGAGGGAACACAAGCAGGGGGGAGGAGAAGGAGAAGCAGGCCTCCTGCCATTCAGGGAGCCTGATGCAGGGCCCGATCCCAGGACCCCGGGATCATGACCTGAGCCAAAGGCAGATGCTCAACAACTGAGCCACCCAGGCACCCCAAATCCTGCCATTTTCAATGATGTGGATGGAACTAGGGGGTATTATGCTAGGTGAAATAAGTCAATCAGAAAAAGACAATTATCATTATGATCTCACCAATATGTGGAATTTAAGAAACAAGAGAGGATCATAGGGGAAAAGAGTAAAAAGTAAAACAAGAAGAAACCAGAGAGGGAGACAAACCATAAGAGACTCTTAATCATAGGAAATAAACTGAGGGTTGCTGGAGAGGAGGAGGGTGGAGGGATGGGGTAACTGGGTGATAGATATTAAGGAGGGCATGTGATGTAATATCACTGGGTATTATATAAGACTGATGAATCACAGGCATGTACCTCTGAAACCAATAATACATTATATGTTAATTGAATTTAAATAAAAAATGTTAAAAGAGATAAAAAGCTTTTGCACAGCAAAGGAAACAATCAACAAAACTAAAAGAGAACCTACTGAATGGGACAAGATATTTGCAAATGACATCTGACAAAGGGTTAGTATCCAATAGATAGAAAGAACTTATAAAATTCAACACCCAAAAAATGAATCATCCAATTAAAAAACGGGCAGAAGACCTGATAGATATTTTTCCAAAGAAGACATCCAGATGGCCAACAGACACATGAAAAGATGCTCATCATCACTGATCATCAAGGAAATGCGAATCAAAACTACAATGAGATATCACCTCATACTTGTCAGAATGGTTAACATCAACAACACAAGAAACAAGTGTTGGTGAGGATGCGGGGAAAGGGGAACCCTTTTGCACTGGGTGGGAATGCAAACTGGTGTAGCCACTCTGGAAAACAGTATGCAGGTTCCTCAAAAAATAAAAATAGAGGGGTGCCTGGGTGGCTCAGTCGTTAAGTGTCTGCCTTCGGCTCAGGTCATGATCCCAGGGTCCTGGGATCGAGCCCCGCGTCGGGCTCCCTGCTTGGTGGGGAGCCTGCTTCTCCCTCTGCCACTCCCCCTGCTTGTGTTCCCTCTCTCGCTCTGTCTCTCTCTGTCAAATAAATAAATAAAATCTTTAAAAAAAATAAAAAATAAAAAAATAAAAATAGAACTACCCTATGACCCAGCAATTGCACTACTAGATATTTACCTCAAAGATACAGATGTAGTGAAAAGAAGGGGCACCAGCACCCCAATGTTTATAGCAGCAATGTCCACAATAGCCAAACTATGGAAAGAGCCCAGATGTTCATCGACAGATGAATGGATAAAGAAGATGTGGAGTGTGGGGGATGGTGAACTAGGTGATGGGGATGAAGGAATGCACTTGTGATGAGCACTGGGGGATATATGGAAGTGTTGAATCACTATATTGTACACCTGAGACTAATATAACACTGTATGTTAACTGACCGAATTTAATTAAAGACTTAAAGTAACTAAATAAATAAGAACTGAAAAAAAAGTTTGTATCTTGATAATCTGTAATTTATTTTATTTTGTTCAAGGTACATTGTCTTCAAATGTCTTACAAATTTTTTGTACTAAAAAAAATGTCAGTCCAGGAGATTTTTGCTAGCTTGTTAGTTTGAGCTGAGATAAGTAGGTCTGTCCACTATTACATATAAATAATAGATATTACTATTATTATTTTAAAGATTTTATTTCAGAGAGAGAGAGAGGGATTGAGAGAACAAGTGGGAGGAGGGGCAGAGGGAGAAGCAGACTCCCCGTGGAGCAGGGAGCCCAACATGGGACTCGATCCCAGGACCCTGGGATCATGACCTGAGCTGAAGGCAGACGCTTAACCGAATGAACCACCCAGGCACCTGATAATAATATTATTAAATGTTTATAATAAATAAGTGAAAATCTATGAAGAAGAAAAAAAATCTCAAGTGCTTAAAAAATAGACATCAAAACCAGAGTGATAAGCTACAGATGATAATCCAGTTGACCATGAGAATTTCAGGCCCAAATATATGCCAAAGGACTGCTTACTGGAGTTTTAACTCACATATTTTATAAGGAGATGTGGTATCTAAATAATACTGCAATAAACATAGGGGTGCATGTATCTTTTCAAATTAGTGTTTTCATTTTATTTGGGTAGATATTCAGTAGTGGAATTACTGGATCATATGGTATTTTAATTTAAAAATTTTTTGAGGAAACTCCATACTGTTTTTCACAGTGGCTGTAGCAATTTACATTCCCACCAATAGTTTATGTGGGTTCCTTTTTCTCCACATCCTCACCAACACCTGTTATTTCTCATCTTTTTTATTTAGCCCTTCTAACAGGTGTAAGATGATATCTTATTTGGGTTTTGATTTGCATTTTCCTGATGCTTAGTGATGTTGAGCATCTTTTCATGTGTCTGTTGGCTTTCTGGAGGTCTATTCTTTGAAAAAAATATCTACTCAGGTCCTCTGCCCATTTTTTAATTGCATTGTTTATATTTTTTGTGTTGAGTTGTATAAGTTCTTTATATATTTTGTATATTAACCCCTTATTGCATATATCATTTGCAAATATCTTCTCACATTCAGTAGGCTGTCTTTGTTTTGTTTATGGTTTTCTTCCCTGCACAAAAGCTTTTTAGTTTCCACTGTGGAAAACAGTATGGAGATTCCTTAAAAAATTAAAAATGGAATTCCCATATGATCCAGTAATTCCATTACTGGGTATTTACCCAAAGAATATGAAAATACGAAATCAAAAAGATGTAGGCATCCCTTTTTTACTGCAGCATTACTTACAATAGCCAAATTATGGAAGCAGCCTAAGTGTCCATCAATACATGAAGGGATAAAGAAGATGTGATACACACACAATGGAATATTACTCTGCATAAAAAGGAATGAAATTATTCCATTTGCAATGACATGGATGGAGCTAGAGAGTATAATGCTAAGTGAGTCAGTCAGAGAAATGAGTCAGTCAGAGAAAAAGAAATACCATATGATTTCACTCATATGTGGAATTTAAGAAATAAAACAAACAAGCAAAGGAAAAAAGAGAGAGAGGCAAACCAAGACAAAGACTCTTAACTATGAACACCCTGATGGTTACCAGAGGGGAGGTAGGTGGGAGGATAGGTGAACTAGGGGATGGGGATTAAGAAGGGCACTTGTCCTGATGAGCACCGGGGGTTGTACAGAAGTGCTGAATCACTACATCGTACATCTGAAGCTAATATAACACTGTATGTTAACTATACTGGAATTAAAATTAAAAAATAATAAAAACATAAAATAAAAAAAACAGCATTGAGACACCACTTTTCACCCACCAGAGTGGCAGGAGTTTTAAAAACTGTCAATGTCTAGGGGCACCTGTGTGGCTCAGTCAGTTAAGTGTCTGCCTTGGGCTCAGGTCATGATCCCAGGGTCCTGGGATCGAGCCCCACATTGGGCTCTCTGCTCTGCGGGGAGCCTGCTTCTCCCTCTCCCTCTACAGCTCCCCCTGCTTGTGCTTTCTCATTCTCTCCCTGTCAAATAAATAAATGAATAATCTTTTTAAAAAACTGTCAATGTCTAGATATTAATAATGTGGGAAATTATACTTTCATATATGAGTAGTAGGAGTATGAATTATAACTTTATCTGGGAACAAAAGTGCAGCTATCTATTAAAAATAGAAATACATATACTGTGACTCAGAAATTCCAGTTTGAGGTCAGTGAACCTGAAGATAGGTCAACAGAAAATATCCACTTTGCAGATGAGATGGAGAAAGAAAAAAAATATGATGAAAATATTAAGGCATGTGGGACAATACCAAAATGTCATTCATGTAATTAGAGACCCAGGAAAGGAGATAGAGAACAGGGTAGAAATTTTTTTTGAAGAAATAATGACCACAATCTTTCCAAATTTGTAAAAATATAAATTTACAGATCCAGGAAGATCAGTGAACCTCAAGTGGGAGAAATATGAAGAAAATTACAGTCAGACAACAATAACATACAGGGTAAGAATAATTGAATGGAATCTAAGTTTAGCTATTATGAAGGCCAGAAGATAGTAAAACAATATTTTCAAAGTGATAAAAGGAATAAAAAGCCCTCTCAATCTAGAATTCTATATCCAGCAAAATTAGCCTTCAAAAGTGAAGACAAAGACATTTTCAAATAAAATAAAACTAAGAGAATCTATCTCTAGCATACTTGCACTACAAGGAATGATAAAGGAAGTTCTTTAGATTGAAGAGAAATGATCTGAATGGAAGTGATGCCAGATGGAAATCTGGATCTTTAGGTGGGCATAAAAAGCATTGGTAATAGTAAATAACTGGTAAATATGAAGGAATATTTTTCCTCATAATTTTATAAGACTACATATGACTATTTATTTATTTAAAAATTTTTTTTTAATCAGGGGCGCCTGGGTGGCTCAGTCGTTAAGCATCTGCCTTCAGCTCAGGTCATGATCCCGGGGTCCTGGGATCAAGCCCTGCATCGGGATCCCTGCTCGGCGGGGAAGCCTGCTTCTTCCTCTCCCACTCCCCCTGCTTATGTTCCCTCTCTCGCTGTGTCTCTCTGTGTCAAATAAATAAATAAAATCTTTAAAAAAACACAAAAAAACACAAAAACCAAACTCATAAAGGTATAGCCCAATACAAGCAGGGGGAGTGGGAGAAGGAGAAGCAGGCTTCCTGCCGAGCAGGGAGCCCGATGCGGGGCTTGATCCCAGGACCCCAGGATCATGACCTGAGCCGAAGGCAGATGCTTAACTGGCTGAGCCACCCAGGTGTCCCTACATATGACTATTTAAAGCAAAAATTATAGCATTTTCTTGTGTGTACTATAAAGCACAGAGATGTAATACATATGGAAATTGAGGTAACACTTACCTTTTGGCAATCTCCCTGAGTGCAAAGGACTGACATCAGTGATTCCATGAGGGTAGATGTTATAAGGCCGGCTTGCTTGATTCTTAAATATAATCTGAAAGTATAAATGAAATACAAGATCAAGTCCTAAAACAACTAGGATCAACAGGAAAAGTGTGGCCTATCTCCAGAAAACAAAAGCTGTCTTATATCCATGTTATAGGGGTTTGAGCCTAGATAAAGCTCAAAATATTTGTTCTTTCCATAAAATTGCTCAGACAGCTACTTAGGTTTTTTTTTTTTTTTTTTACTAAAGGCCCCTTTCCATTTCTTTAAAGTTATTTCAATCGTTTCAGGAAGTATTCCTTGCACCTTGTCACACTAATTGAAATTTGAATGTCTGCTGAGGGCACTGCTTTCCCTCAGTCTTATTCCACCATTTGGGTACTAAATTCCCCAAGAGTGAAGAGGAAAACAGTGACTCAGGTGATAAAATCTTCACTGAATGAGCAGGCATGACTAGGAGGACAGTTAATTACAGAACTAAGGAAGGGTGGCAGTCAGTGTTATCTGATTGCATGAGCTTTAAATGGGAGGAAGAATGGAAGAGCAGTAACATGGAAGCAGCAATTAAGAACATTTGAACACATCAACCCAGTCTCTAGATCTGAGGTTGGGTATGACATGAGGATAAAAAACCAACTTCTGAAAAAACTGAGGGTTTTAGAGGCGGGGGGGGGGGGGGCTAGCCCAGTGATGGGTATTAAGGAGGGCACGTTCTGCATGGAGCATTGGGTGTTATAGGCAAACAGTGAATCATGGAACACTACATCAAAAACTAATGATGTACCGTATGGTGACTAATGTAACATAAAAAAACCCAAAACTTCCACCTGCATTATTGTCTTAAAACCCACTCATTTGGTAAAACCCAATAAAGAGCTGATTCTTTGCCCGCACTTAAAGCAGCAGAATGGTGTAGATGAAAAATCACACAGCTCTGCAATCAGCCTTTTAAAATTCATGATCACAAATCTCAAATGAGCACTCAAGTTACCTAGCTATCTATTTGGTTCTCCTAGAAATTCACCTTCCCACTTACTTAGTTGATTAATATTTGGTTTCAGATTTTCATTCTCGGGCGCTTATGTTTTCACTGAGAAAGGAATTTCCTTGGCCTCCCATCATCAAATCTACCCACCTATATGCATGTGAAAATCAACTCCTATCTAATGCCAACATCTCTTTTGTACTAGTACGCAATAAGGTTGCAGCATCTTCCATTTTAAAAACTTCCTTTTGGAACAGAATAGAGAGCCCAGAAACAGACTCACATAAATATAGTCAACTGATTTTTGACAAAGAAGCAGAAGACAATAAAGTGGTGCAAAGATAGTCTTATCAACAAATGGTGCTAGAACCACCAGACATCCACATGCAAAAAAAAAAAGGAGAGAGAGAGAGAGAGAAGGGATCTAGACATAGACCTTACACCTTTTACAAAAATTAACCCCAAAAGAATTACATACCTACATAATTTTTTTTTAGAACCCTTCTGTATGTGAGCTATGTCTCTACTTCCTCATTTATTTGCTTATTTAATCATTTATTTATATCAGTAATGATTCATGGATGTTTATTTTATACTTTGGGGTATAATCCAATACTACTTTATTTTATTGCTCAAATTCTTCCACCTTGGCCATTAGAAGCTCTGAACACTCCTGTGTTCCTTTGACATTGTCCTATTCTTTTACTGGGTACTTTCTTACTATATTAAGAATTATACCGATGCCTCCAATTCGAATCCAGAATCCCAAGATTTATTCTAGCCTTATTTTATTATTACCCTCTCCAACAAGAAATCTGGCTCCCACCAAGTGTCATACATTTACTTAATCTTCAAATAATAAGTTTTGTTTATTTCTTTCCAATCTGAAAACTTTTTCTCCTAAGAACACTGGCTACAGTTTCTAGTAAAATATCACATAGAGATGTGTTTTATCCTGATCTTTTTTTTTTTTAAAGATTTTATTTATTTGAAGAGAGAGACACAGCGAGAGAGGGAACACAAGCAGGGGGAGTGGCAGAGGGAGAAGCAGGCCTCCCGCCAACGGGAGCCCGATGTGGGGCTCGATCCCAGGACCCTGGGATCATGACCTGAGCTGAAGGCAGACGCTTAACGACTGAGCCACCCAGGCGCCCCATCCTGATCTTTAACAGAAGGATTTCTGAGTTTCACTACCAAGTGTGATGGTGACTATAGGTTTTCTGCAGATCTTTATTAGGATAAGGATGTCCCTTGCAATCCCAATTTCCTATGATTTTTTTTATTATGTATTAATTATTTTCTACATATAAGATCATGTCATCTGCAGATAAAGACTGTATTATTTCTTCCTTCCAATCCAAATGTCTCTAATTCTTGTTTTTGTTTTTTGGTTGTTGTTCGTTTTTTTTTTGGCTTACTGCACTGGTTTCCAATACAATATTAAATAGAAGTGACAAGAGTAGACCCTTAATTTTTTCCCCAGTCTTAGGGGGAAAACAATCTTTCACCATATAATAAATTTTCTTAGATGTTCTTCATCAAATTAAGGAACTTGCCTTCTGTTGCTAGTTCATTGAGACTTTTTTTCATCACAAATGGGTAGCGGATTTTGTCAAACTGTTTTTCTCCACCTATTATATGATCATGTGCTTTTTGTTCTTTATTTGATTAATATGGTGTATTGCCTTAATATTCATATATTGAACCAACCTTGTGTTATCCTGGGATAAATCCCACTTGATCATGGCATATGCTCTTTTTTAAATTGTTGCTAGATTTGGTATACTAATGTGTTGTGGAAGATTTTTGTATCTATATTCATGAGGGATATTGGACTATAGTTTTCTTTAAAATTTTGACACTTGTTCTATGGCATAATGGTCTATCCTGGAGAATGTTTCATGTGCACTTGAGAAGAATGTGTATTCTACTGGAAGTGGGTGGACTGTTCTATAGATGTCTGTTAGGCCTAGGTGGTTTATAGATAAAAGGAGATTAGCCATTTGTCAAAAACTGTTGAATCTGAGTGATGGGTTCAAAGAACTTTATTTTGCTATTCTACCTCTAGGTATGTTTGAAATTTTTCATATAAAAAGTCAAAAATAATCCTCAAATTCTTAGATTAATAGAAAAGTTTAATAGGATTCAAGGAGATGTTCGAACATAACTTATATAAATCAAAAAATGAGGTAGATCTATATATCTTGATATGAAATGATATTCAAGATATGTTAAGTTAAAAAAATCAAGGTACAGAACAATTTACATAGTGCTCCTGTTTTTGTTTAAAATATAAACATAAACATATATATTTATATACTATTTCTGGAAGAGGATATTAAAACTGACAGTAATGACTGCCTATCAGACTATGGGATTAGAAGTCTGGGAGGGAGAAAAATTTGCCTTTCACTGTATACATTTTTTGACTTTTGAATTATTTTTACTGGAAAATTCAAAAATAGGTAAATAAAATTTATGAAGAAAAATTATACAAGGATAGCTAATTAAAATGTTGAAAAAGTACAGTCAGGGAAGACTTGCTCTACAAATATCAAAACACAGGACAAGGTTGCAGTCATCAAAACAGAGTGGTAACAGATCAATTAAAGAAAACAGATATTAGCAATTTGGTATATAATAAAGGAGGCATTTTTAATTTAGTGAAAGAAGGATCAGTTGGCCCAGTTAGTTCTCATTTGGGAAAATCCTTATTTGACACTATACATTATAACCAAAAGTAACTTCCAGAGCAATTAAAATCCTTATTATAAAAATAAAACTATAAAAGTATAAAGAATAAAATGTAATAGATTATTTTTATAATCTGGAGGTGATGAAGACATTCCAAGGCAGAAATCATAAATCAAAAATATCCAGAAAAATATAAATAAAAAGATTGATAAAAGATCTTTACTGTAGGGGTGCCTGGGTGGCTCAGTTGGCTGAGCATCTGCCTTCGGCTCAGGTCTTGATCCCAGGGTCCTGGGATCAAGCCCCACATCGGGCTCCCGTTGGCGGGAGGCCTGCTTCTCCCTCTGCCACGCCCCCTCATTGGGCTCCTTGCTCAGCGGGGAGCCTGCTTCTCCCTTTCCCCTTGCTTCTCCCCCCTGATCATGCTCTCTCTCTGTCAAATAAATAAATAAAATCTTAAAAAAAAAAGATCTTGACTGTATAAAGACTAAAAATCTTTGTAGGACAAAAGTACAAGTGACAGATTGAAAAAATATTTGAAAAATAACAATGTGCCAATATCCACACTGCATAAAGCCTTTTACAAATATATAAGCAAGAGACAACCAACCTAATAGAAAACTGGACAAAATTTCAGGCAACTTGCTGAGGGTGTCATGTAAATAGTCAACAAACATGAAACAGCAATTTCACTACTAATTGCGGAAATGCAAATGAAGACAGTATATAAATACTTAGCTTATCAAATTGGAAAATTTTTCTGAAGGCTTATAATATATATTATTATATATATGGTGGGGAAAATATATATAAATGATGTGGGGAAAGCATACTCACTCTTGGTGAGGGTCTAAATTGTGGCAGAATTGCTGAAGGACTTTGGCATTATCTAACAAAACTCCACATCAGGAAAGGTAGTCTTGTGTGCACAGTCTTTGGATCCCTACTTGGCTATGTAAGAATGGGTCTTAAGCCTGGTACACCACCTTACCAGGAGCTAAAGAGCCCACACAGCCTATGGCAGGCTTATCACCTTGCATGGGAGTATCTTTCCTTGTTTCAGTCTCAGTGGGTGGTCCTTTGTTCTGCTTAAGCATGTGCATCAGTGACCCCATGCATGCCCTCAGCTTTCAGTATTTCAGACTCCTTGGGGGAGGAGTTGGGATCCTTCTGTCTCAGCACAAGAGGGGTACACAGAGGCCAACTGCCCTGTGCTGGCTGCTGAGGGATATCTGCTAGCCATAGGGGACCCATGTATACTATTGGAGTTGACCTTGCTCTGTCTCTTCTCTATGTAAGTAGAAGCACTGTGTCATCCAGGGCTTGATTGCCTTGTGTTTTCCTGGGTGACTCTGCTACCAAGATGCTGTGGGCAGAGGTGTTTGGATTTCTATTCCCAGTGGTTGGCATGTAATATAGTTGGAGTCCTCCTCTGGCACTGGTAACAGGTTCATGGTGTTCTGCTCAACACTCCATAACATTTTGGAGCAGCTGAGTTGATATAAACAACCATCCATCTCTAAATTGATGGTGAAAAAATAAATCCCTATTTTTTTAAACCACGGCTTATTCAGTACCTTATTCTTTGCAGCATAAGCCTTCTTAATACCCTATATCAAGGGACAGCAAACATTTTCTGGAAAGGGCCAGACAGTAAATGCTCTAGACTTTGTGAGCCATATCTAGTCTCTGTCACATGTTTGTCGTATTATTATTATTATTCTTTTCTTTACAACACTTTAAAAAGGTAAAATCTGGGGCGCCTGGGCGACTCAGTGGGTTCAGAGTCTGCCTTTGGCTCAGATCGTGATCCCGGAGTCCTGGGATCCATGGGATCCATGTCAGGATTGAGCCCTGCGTTGGGCTTCCTGCTCAGTGGGGAGAATGCTTCTCCTTGCCCCTCTGTTCCTCCCCACCGCTCGTGCTCTCTCTCATTCGCTCACTCTCTCAAATAAATAAATAAAATCTTAAAAAAAAATTAAAAGGTAAAATCCTTCACAGGCTGAAAGGTCACAGGCTGTCCAAAAACACACTATGAGTCAAATTAGGCTCACAGGCCACAGTCTGATGATTCCTGTACTATATAATTAGTGGAAAAAAATTATATAAGGATATGTATCAAAGACCATGTAATAAGTGTTTCAAAGGGGTGACAGGTTTAATGGGTGGCATTAAATTTGTATTCTATATACTCATATTTTTAAAACAAATTTATAATCTATATTTATTTGTATAACATAATTTTTAGAAGATCATAACCATTGGAACACAAAACTGAATTATGAAGCTTTTAGAAACTCAAAATGCTCCAGACTTTGTCTTCATAATTACCCAACCTTATTCCTCTTCCTCAACTTACCAACAGTGTGTCTCCAACTTCTCCATAAAGTAAAGGTCCCAGGATTCCTGATTCATACTGAATAGCTTCACGAGTCTTAAATGTTTCATCTGTGTATGCCATAAATCGGACTTTTTTGTACCTCCTACCAATCCGCTGAGGACCATTGTTCAAATACAGATTTTTATAACTTCTGCATGAGACACAAATAGATGAGATGTTGGGATGGAGAATTCTAGGTAGAGGACAGGTGGCTAAAATCCAGCTCTAAAACAGCTGAAATGATTTAATCGATGAAAAGGCGTGAGAAAAATACAAGTAAATACAATAAACATGGCTTGAAGATTTGTTGTTTTGAATAATTGGCAATAACCTTTTAAAAATGAGGAAGAGTTCATATCTAGAGTTAAAAGGTGCTTGCTTACCTATCATTGGGGGTGGGGCCTGAGGGAGCATAGTCCCAGTCCTCCTCTTCAGCAGCAATATAGTGGACCCAAGTTTTAGGATGCTTCTTGGCAACTGAGCGGATTTGGATAAAGGGAGAGGAGTTGTCATCATCAAAGCTAACCACGTCCATGTCAGAGTCATAAAGATCACCATAATCTTCCTCTTCTTCATTATTTTTCATCCGTAGTTGGGGTTCCTCTGGGCAGCTATCTACTTTGACATAAGCTTCCATACCACCTGAGGTCAGACAAACCAAACAATGTCAGATTCCTATAAGACTTGCCTTAACTTCTACTACTTCTTTGTCTCTCATTAGGCCTTCAAGACCCTCTCTTAAGAGAGGCAAGTCTTATACCCTTATCTTGTCACTCTCCTACAGGGATTACCTCCCCCGTAGCTGGTACTTGCTGGTTTCTTCCTATGATCTTTGCACTCACCATTTCCTTTCTGCCTGACTCTCCTCCAGTATATGTTTTATCTTTCTTTCAAGACTCACTCATTTGCTCTTATAATATGTATGAATATTTTCCTTCTGGAATTGGCTCTGAACATATCACTCTCCAATTCTCTAATTATAAACAAGTAGACTTGAGAAACTGTATATTTTCAACATTTGGATGCCTAGGTCAAACCAACTCCCCATTCTGCCAGTTACCAGTACTCCACTGAATTATGATACAAACCATTGATTTAATAAGTTTACTAGGAAAAATGTCAGTGTAGATATAAATTTTAAGACATTTCAAGTTCATAAAAACATGAAAAGGTACAACTTAGAGTTAAGGAAATATATGCTATATATTTTAAGAGCATGTCTGCCTGTGACTAGTTATAAGCCCTACAGCAAGTCTATTCAACAATTTCAATCTCATCTTTAGCTTTATAATATGTGGATAGTAATAATTCCCACCCAATCTATGCTATAGGGCTATTTTGAAAATCAATACTAAGAAGGCTGACCTATTTACTAGAGGATGGGGAATATGGTAGATTTCAGGAGCAGCAAACAAGTAGTCTGGGGTTCATGCGGCTTTAAACATAATTCCTTCTAGATCTAAAAATGAAAGGATTTGTCTGCGGTCCAACAAGACAAAGCATTTTTCTGAAAAATGACAATTAAAATCAGTGGGAAAAAGTCAAAATAATAAAACAAAACATAAAGTAAATTCCTCAAACTAGATAACAACCAACTTGCATACAAGTAAATGACCTATTCCTCTGTGCCTATAGGATCAACTTCCTTTGTCCCCTAACATCTTGTCAAAAGTCCCATAAAATTATGTAACAGATGAGGAAAAGAGGTCCTTATTCTTCATCACTACAGAGCACTACAAACAAGGTCACTCACAGAACATGAGAAAATGGTGGATGCATGGCAAGATCAAATCTCTTCTCCAAGGCAAGCAAGTAATCTGAAGAGAGGGGTAATACAATAGTGCTAGAACAAACAAGTGCTGTTAGACACGAAAGATTAGGCCTCCTCAATGTTTTTCTCCAATAACCCTCATGGGCCACAACAGAGGAGAAGACAAAGAGGAATGTTAGATTGATCCAACATTAAGAGTTAGCAGAGTTGGGCGCCTGGGTGGCTCAGTTGGTTAAGCGACTGCTTTCGGCTCGGGTCATGATCCTGGAGTCCCGGGATCAAGTCCTGCATCGGACTCTCTGTTCGGCAGGGAGCCTGCTTCTCCCTCTGACCCTCCCCCCTCTCATGTGCTCTCTCTCTCTCATTCTCTCTGTCTCAAATAAATAAATAAAATCTTAAAAAAAAAAAAAAAAGAGTTAGCAGAGTTGGGGCGCCTGGGTGGCTCAGTCGTTAAGCGTCTGCCTTCAGCTCAGGTCATGGTCCCAGGGTCCTGGGATGGAGCCCCACATCGGGCTCTCTGTTCAGTGGGGAGCCTGCTTCTCCCTCTCCCACTACCCCCTGCTTGTGTTCCCTCTCTCACTGTCTCTCTCTGTCAAATAAATAAATAGAGTCTTTAAAAAAAAAAAAAAGAGTTAGCAGAGTAAATATACAAGAAGGAAAATGGGGGTGGGATGATCATGTTATATGAATTTTCAGTCTGTGGCTACAAATGAGGTCACATTAATGATAATTTGAAACCGTATTACTGTCCCAACTTGCTTAGACAGGACCTTTAACCCTTTGCAAAGTCCTCATTAAGAAGTCTTTGAAAACCTCACGTGGTGTTTCACATATGCTCACCAACTTCCACTCCCACATTGCTTCTCCCAGTGTCTGCTATCCCCGACAGGCTCTGTATTTCCCATGTCTCTCATCTCCTTCCAGGTATTGATGGAGTGCCTCTATGTACACCAGTAGTCTGGTGTTTCATAGTGAGTACTGCAATATCCTCTGGGCATCACTACTGCTAGCCCGCAGCCCTTATGGTTACAACCTAGACAATGCTGGACTTTTTTTATTTCCTTAAATTTCTCAAAAACATCTCTTCAGGGGTGCCTGGGTGGCTCAGTTGGTTAAGCATCTGCCTTCAGCTCAGGTCATGGTCTCAGGGTCCTGGGATCGAGCCCCACATCGGGCTCTCTGCTCAGCAGGGAGCCTGCTTCTCCCTCTCCCACTACCCCCGCTTGTGTTCCCTCTCTTGCTGTGTCTCTCTCTGTCAAATAAGCAAATAAAATCTTAAAAAAAAAACCCCATCTCTTTAGGTATGATCTACAATCCCTCTCTGCATAGCACTGAAGCCTAGTTAATTGGATCTGGCCAGGAAACCAATGATACACTGTCCTCCCCACTTTCATCACCTCATTCGTCCCTAAAATGTCTCCCCTCCGCTATTATAGTCATTTAAACTAAAAATTCACCAGTACTACTAACACTCAAGCCCTCTTACATCCAAGGTAAAATCTTATAATGGACAGTGGACAGTAAAAGAAGAGCTGAATATTTATAATACTCGTTTTTAAGATCAACAGATATTACCATGTTGGTGGGAAGGGATATGACAAAACAGTAGAAACTGGCCAAGGTCCATCAGGAATGTCTGAGCAGTAAGGAAAGTTATTGGTGAGATCTCCAAGGAGGCCTGGCGGTGGTTCCTCACAAGAAATGTGTGACCTTCTAGAAAAATTGAGTGCACTTCAGGGGTGGTGCCCATTCCAATCACATGCCAATAGATTGATCTCTTGTGACATCCAGTCAGACCTGTAACATGGGAAAATAAGACAGTTATGGTCAAGAAGTAGAGAATTTGAAATGGAAAACACTTTCTAGAATAGGATAGACAAACTGACCTTCAAATTTTATTACTAACTTGGAACCAAACTTTCCGAGGATGCTGGGGTACTGCCAAACCAATAGCTCTTGCCAAGGTCAGCAATGAGTGTCATACTGCTAAATCCAATGGACACTTTTCAATAATCTGCACCTGGTGACCACTCATTCCTTCTTGAGATTCTCTTCCTCCCTTGTCCTCTGTGCCAACACCTCTCTGGGTTTTGTTCCCCTGTTGTTTAGATAGCTCCCTCTTCTGCCTCCTTTCCTGACCCTTCATTAAATGGCAGATCACCTAGGACTCAGCCCTAGGCTTATTCTCTTGTTAATAAATATTTTATCTTTGAATAATATCAAAATTATGCAAGTGAGAGTTATTCTTCTCACCACTCTCACTTCCTAAATCCAGTCTGATATTAATTATGACAATACAATTAATAATACTAATATTTACTGAGCACTTGTTTTATATCAAGCACTGTCCAAACTATTTTACAAGTTTTAACTCATTCAACTCCAGTAATCACATGAATGTAGAAACTATTGTTATCAGGAGAGGATCCCGATGCCCAGTTCAAATTGGAACCCAAGCAGCTGTATGTTTAGATCTTACACTGTTAACTACTAGGGCACAGCTGTCTCATATTTTGCCTCCTGAAGCTTTCAAATATACATATTTTTTCACCATCATTACTACCCCCACATCTTAATTCAAGCTAGCTACCATTATCTCTTGTCTGTCTCAAATCCAAACTCTCTAGTAAGGCCTAGAAAGCCCTGAATGGTATTGCCAATTTAATTCTCATGCCTTTGTATGGGACCTGTTTTTCCCAGGGGAAGCTTTAACATCTTCTCTTTGTTCTCTGAAATTCCACAATCATAATTTTGTGTGGGGATCTTTTTTTATTTATCCTGCTGGGAAATTTGAGTATGAAAACTCAAATATTTTCATCCTTAACACTTTCTTCTATCATTTCTTTGATTTTTAAAATCTGTTTTAAAATGTATTCCAAATCTCTTTTTGTTTTACTTTCTGGGAGATTTTCTCTATTCTAACTACCTTCTATTGAATTTGTATTTTTACAGTCATATTCCTAACTTTTGTTAGCATACTCTTGGTTTGTTTCTTTTCATAGAATCATATTATTACTTTATTGATGCAGTATCTTCTTGAATCTTTATGAAAATACTAAGTAGACCTTTTGACAAGTTTTCTTCTAAGTATTATCTCTTTTTCTTCTGGGATTATTATTTTTTTGTTTATCTTTGCATATCCCTTTCATGTTTCAGGTTTCCCTTAAATATTTGTTCATCCTCGGCTGTTCACCTATATTTAAGCAAAAGGAAAGAGAAATCTGTGAGCTCTGTGTTCATGGGCGGGGCTTCATTTTTAGGTTACTGGAAGAAGAATCAGCCACTTCAGTTTAAGCCCCCACCAGAGGCCAGAATTAGTGGGCTTTCCTCTGGGGATACAGAGCTGTCTGAGGAGAACCAGAGAAGAGAGCTCTGGTGGTGAATGCAGAAGACCCTGAGGATTCTTTTTTTTTTTTTTTTTAAAGATTTTTATTTATTTATTTATTTGAGAGAGTGCATGAGCATGCACAGAGGAAGGGGCAGGCGGGGAGGGAAAGGTTCTCAAGCAGACTCCCCGTTGAGGGTGGCACACAAAGCAGGGCTCCATCTCCTGACTCTGAGATCATGACCTGAGCTGAAACCAAGAGTCAGACGCCTAAGCGGCTGCGCCACCCAGACGCCCTGACCCTGAGGATTCTTGAGCAGATGTGTACATACCTGGCAGAGACCTGTTTATATAGCCATTGACTGTGTGCATTTCATGCTGGGCCTGAGCAGATGCAGGATCCAAAGCCTGTGTCAAAGACTCATTTGTTTCTGAGTGCCAACTTTTCCCTGATGAGAGAGGAGGCAAATATAGGGCCAGCTAAGTGTCTGTCTCATGAATCACTCTCCCTCTCTCCTTCCCTCCCTCCCATGGGTCAAAGAGTGCTCACACCTTAAGCACTTTTGTCAGTACAGTAGGCATGGATGACTTGCCCTCAAAGTCAGTAAGAGAAAAGGCAGAAGACAATTACCAAAAGGCAGACATTTCTTGCTCAAATTGATTATCTCTCCCTATATTTGTCCATGACAGTAGATGGGAAGGGATGATGGCAAATGGTAACTAGAAGGGAGAATATCGGTTAGTCTGTGCCATGAGGACTTCATTCTATTCACTGACTCATTTAAAAGGGAGCAGATGAAAATCATCTTAGAAAAGGGCTCAGTCCCTGTCCTCATCCTAATTGCTTCATTCAGATTGTAGTAATGAAAACTCAAGAACCTGAAAGCTTTCCACCCACCTCCCTGAAATTAAGTTCCTTTATCTGTTCATCTACTGATTCGTTCATTCATCCAAACATTTACCAAGCACTACTGAGTGCTAGGCACTGAGGACAGAGAAGACACAGTCTCTGCCTTCAAGGTGCTTACAATTTAGCTTGAATAGAGAAATTGACAATTTTAACAGAGTGGAGAGTAATGTAACAGATTAGAACAGGCTAATACAGATGCAGAGAGGAGAAGGGACTTCACTTGACTTGAAGGGAAAGGGATATAAAATCAAAGAAGCAGGCAATGATGATTTAATGTGATAAGGAGGAAACTCCAGGTGCTGTGGAAATGTATAAATGTAAAATGCAGACTGGAAGGAGAAGGAAAAACTTAACTTGGTGTGAAGGTGCAGACAGGCTTTCTAGGCAGAGGTAACAGCATAAAAAAGATCTGGATGCAAGAAAGAGCATGGTATGTTTCAGTGTGATACAAACTGTACAGTGGGGACACGAAAAGACAGGGAGACTAGTCAGGAGAAGGATGATGAGGTCCTCAATTCAGAAGAGGCAGTGTGGGAGGATAAGATGGGAGAGAAGATGATCATGCTGTTGCTTATATTAGGAGGAGGAGGTGGCAGAAGCTCTGCACCACATAATGTTCTAATTTACTTAATTTACTTAATTTAAATCACTTACTTAATCCCCACAACTATCCTATGAAGAAAGTATTATTATTTCAATTTTCAATTTGAGGAAACTGAGACACAAAGAGTTTTAAGTAACTTACCACACAGAAGCACAGAGCAGAATGCTGGTTGCCAGGAGCAGAGGGGTGGGGGAAATGGGGAATTATTGTCTAAAGAGTACAAACTTTCAGTACTTTTTTAGATTTATTTATTTTTTTAGAGAGGGGGAGGGGAAGAGAGAGAGGAGGAGAGAAAGAATCCTCAAGCAGACTTCGTGCTGAGCACAGAGTCTGACACAGAGGCTCAATCTCATAATCCTGAGATCATGACCTGAGACGAAGCCAAGAGTTGGACACTCAACTGCACCACTCAGGTGCTCCCAAACTTTCAGTTTTAAGATGAGTAAGTTCCAGGGATCTACTATACAGGTGTGATAACTACAGTTAATAATACTGTATTGAACATTGAAAATATGCTAAAGGAGTAGGTTATAGGTGCACTCATCACACACAAAAAATGGTAACTATGTGAGGAGACATATATATTGATTAGCTTGACTATAGTAATCATTTTATTATCTTTCATATATCAAATCATCATATTGTACCCCTTAAATATTCATTTTTTAAAAAAATTTGTCTTAAAAAGACACATGAAAAGATGCTCAACCAAATTACTAATCATCAGGGAAATACAAATCAAAACTGCAATGAGATACCACCTCACATTACTCAAAAATGGCTAGTATCAAAAAGACAAGAGATAACAGGTGTTGGCAAGGATGAGGAGAAAAAGGAAGCCTTGTGCAGACACTTAACGACTGAGCCACCCAGGCGCCCCTCTATTTTTATTTTTTGAGGAACCTGCATACTGTTTTCCAGAGTGGCTGCACCAGTTTGCATTCCCACCCAGTGCAAAAGTATGGAGGGTCCTCAAAACATGAAAAATAGAACTACTCTATGATCCAGTAATTCCACTTCTGGGTATTTACCCCCAAAATACAAAACCACTAATTCGATGGGATATATGTATCCCTATGTTTACTGCAGCATTATTTACAATAGCCAAGATATGGAAGCAGCCAAAGTGTCCATCCATAGATGAATGGATAAAGAACAGGTGGTATGTGTGTGTATATATACATAAAAGAATGAGATCTTCCCATTTGCAGCAACATAAATGGACCTAGAGAGTATTTCACTTATGCTAAGTGAAATAAGTCAGAGAAAGAGAAATACTGTATGGCTTCACTTTTACGTAGAATCTAAAAAACAAAACAGACAAAGCAGAAACAGACCCACAAACACAGAGAACAAACTGGTGGTTGACGAGGGGTGGTGGGGGTTGGGAGATGGGCAAGTAGGTGAAGGGGTTAATGAAGTACAAACTTCCAGTTATAAAACAAGTAAATCACAGGGATGAAAGTACAGCCTAGGGAATATGGTCAATACTACTGCAATTCAATACTACTGCAATACACTTATCATGGTGAGCATTTCATAATATATATAATCGAATCATTATTCTCTACACCTGAAACTAACAGATGTCAACTATACTTCAACCAAAAATCTTTTTAAAATTTAAATTAAAAAATAAATAAAATTTTCTAAAAAAAGATAAGAGGGGAGGGGGGAGGGGGATGGGTTAGCCCGGTGTTGGGTATTAAAGAGGGCACGTTCTGCATGGAGCACTGGGTGTTATACACAAACAATGAATCATGGAACACTACATTAAAAACTAATGATGTAATGTATGGTGATTAACATAACATAATAATAATGAAAAAAGATAAAAGGAAGTATTTAAAAATTAGAGCTAAAAGTCTTTGTTAATGGATTTAATGAGGGGGATGAACCCAGCCTGTTACCCAGCTCCTCTATCTTCTTACCTGATAGCTCCCAATGGAACTCAGGCTCTATTTTTTCTGGAAATTCAGTTCCATCCCCACTTCCTTCATTCCTGAACAGTTTATGATCTTTCTATAATCACTTCCTCTGGACAATAGCAGCCCTCATTCTCAAATACCAGATTAAATTAATATATTCTATTTTTTTAGAAGCCCCAAATTCAGATTACAGCTCACTAACCTTCATCAAATACAGCAAAAAGTAGTACAAATTCATGCAAGGTCTGTGTTCTTTCTTTGGCCAGACTCCCTGAAAAAGAAGTGAGAACATTTATCTTCTATTGAGAATCCTGTCATAGGAAATCAACACTAGGAGGAGACATCACTTCATCTACTGCTTTGTCTCTTGGTCTCCTGTTAACTTTACCATAGTATTGCTTCTTTGGTGTCAGGTGTCCTATACCAGTTCTTCTAATACTATTTGGGGTAAATGACTTTTTTCATTTCAAATTTGTTGCAGACCAGTATTTATGTAAAATACAAGAAAAATGAATTACTCAGAAAATGAAATTAAAGAAACATGCCAAATATAAGCCCATATAATCATATTTCATATACGTATATATACATGTATTCAGAACAAACTTAAAAGAGGAAAATTGCAAAAACTGTAAATGCTGTTCATGGTAAGTGTGCATATAGGCAAATATAAATAATTTCTATTATGCTTTTAACTTTTACTTTTGCAAAGTATTATGACCAAAATAACAATGATCGATATTAAACCCCTACAATCACACTTTAAGTGAATACCATGTATACCAATAGTTCAAGTTGTTAATGTTACAAATGAACTTGCTTCATGCTTTAATTATTGAATTTGTTGGTTGTCTTTCTTATCATTGTATTTCTTCATTGGGAAATTTTCTTTGCAGGTTTACTTTAAGCAGGAAGATTTTTGTTTATGACATTCTCCTTTTTTCTTGTACCCTTGACACTTGAAAGTAAATCTTCGATTGGACGAAGAAAGTAACTCACCTATACAAATTTAAAATATAGGTAAAGCTGTCTGAAAACATTTGAATTCTTTTTATTTTATTTTTAAAATTACCAAGTAGTGAAACTGACTTTTACTTTTGGTGTATAAGTCATGGGCCTTAACACAGGTATAGATTCATGAAGCCACTAACCATCAGGACACAGAACAGTTCCAACATCCCAAAAAACTCCCTCTTTCTATCCCTTTATAGACACATATATAGTCATAGTGAGAGAGACAGTCACACATATGGTCATACACTTGGCAACCACTGATCTGTTCCCCATTGCAATATATTTGTATTTTTGAGATTGTCATATAAATGGAACCATACAATACAGAACCTTTTGAGATTGGCTTCTTTACTCAGTATAATGCCTTTGAGATTCATCCATTTTGTTGCATCTATCAGTACTTCATTTTGTTATATTGATGAGGAGTATTTCATGGTATGGATGTACTACAGTTTGTTTAACCATTCACTTGTTGAAGGGCATTTAGGTTGTTTCCAGTTCTTGGCTATTACAAATAAAGCTGCTGTGAACATTAATGTACATACAGATTTTTATGTGAATATTAAGTTTTCATTTGTCTGGGGTAAATACTCAGGAATGGAAATTAAATATATATTTACCTTTATAAGAAATTGCCTATAATTGTGACACCAATTCCAGTGTACATGGGTTTTTCCCTACCACCAAGCAATTCTGTGACATCAGCTGGGTGTCCTATATTTTAACTTAATTCTGAAACTATTTCCCTGGAGATGGTGTAGATTCCCACAGGTTAAGGGCTCAGTTCTACCAGACTTCCCTGTGCTTCTGACCAACCTCTACAGATCAGAGGTTCCAAAAACTCCCTTCTTGGGTTCCATTAATTTGCTAGAGCAGCTCACAGAACTCAGAGAAACATGTTACTTAGTAGATCACCAGTTCATTCAAAAAAGATATAACTAAGCATCAGCCAGATGGAAGAGATGTGTAGGGCAAGTTACGGGGAAGATGCAGAGCTCCCATGCCCTCTCCAGGTATGCCACTCTCCTCAAATATCCTTGTGTTCACCATCCTGGAAGCTCTTTGAACCCCGTCCTTTTGTTCGTTTTTTTTTTTTTTTTTACGGAAGCTTCATTACATAGGCATAATTGATTAAATCATTAGCCACTGGCAACTGACCTCAATACTCAGTCCCTCTCTCTCCTCCTGGTGGAGTGGGGGTTTAGAGTGGGTGAGACTGAAAATTCCAGCCCTCTAATCACTTGCTTGACCCTACTGGCAATCAGCCCCCATCCTTAGGTATATGGTCCAAAAATCACCTCATTAACAAAACAAAAGACATCTTTATTGCTCTCATTATAGAAAAATCTCAAGGGTTTTAGAAGCTCTATCAGGAAGGAGATGAAAACCAAATATATATTTTATTTAAATCACAATATTAAACTGCCAAACTGTTTTCCAGAGTGGCTGTACTGAATCCCCAGCAATGATGTATGAGACTTCCTGTCGGTCTGCATTCTTGACAGTATTCTTAACAATTTTTAAATTATTACATTACGTATTCTAATAGATATGTAGCAGTATTTCATTGTGGTTTTAATATGCATTTCCATAATGGCCAATGATATTGGACATCTTTTCATGTATTTATTTGGCACTTGTATATCTTCTTTGGTGAATTATCTACTCAAATATTTTGCCCATTAAAAAATGGATTTTTTTCCTTATTGTTGCAATTTGAGAGCATGTTTTATAAAATAAAATGTTTTATATATAATACATACATATATAATACACATGTATAATACATATATAAAACATATAAAAATATCTTGGTTATTGTGAATATATTTTTTATATATATCACATCAATCCTTTGCCAGATACGTGATTGGCAAATATTTCCTCCCACTCTGTAGCTTGTCTCTTCATTCTCTTTTTTTTTTTTTTTTTTTAAGATTTTATTTATTTATTTGACAGAGAGAGACATAGCGAGAGCAGGAACACAAGC
This sequence comes from Mirounga angustirostris, assembly GCF_029215605.1. Lineage (NCBI taxonomy): Eukaryota > Metazoa > Chordata > Mammalia > Carnivora > Phocidae > Mirounga > Mirounga angustirostris. The sequence goes on from NW_026991719.1 coordinate 126,613,277, forward strand.
AGGGGGAGTGGGAGAGGGAGAAGCAGGCTTCCCGCGGAGCAGGGAGCCCGATGTGGGGCTCCATCCCAGGCCCCTGGGATCATGACCTGAGCCGAAGGCAGACGCTTAATGACTGAGCCACCCAGGCGCCCCGTCTCTTCATTCTCTTAACAGTGTTTTTTTGGGGCGCCTGGGTGGCTCAGTCATTAAGCGTCTGCCTTCGGCTCAGGTCATGATCCCAGGGGCCTGGGATGGAGCCCCACATCGGGCTCCCTGCTCCGCGGGAAGCCTGCTTCTCCCTCTCCCACTCCCCCTGCTTGTGTTCCTGCTCTCGCTGTCTCTGTCAAAAAATAAATTTAAAAAATCTTTAAAAAAAAGTTTTTTTATTACAAAAGCAAAAATTATTAATGTCGATGAAGTCACATTTATCAATTTTTTCTTTTATGGACTGTGTTTGTGATGTTTTCTCAGAACCCTTCTCTTAACCCCAGGTCATGAAGGAGGTGTTCATAGGTCATGAAGACAAGTGTTATGGTTGTACATATTACATTTAGAGCTACAATTCATTTTGAGTTACTCTTTGTATAACTAGTAAGGTCTAAGGATCATTGCATATAGATGTCCAATTGTTCCAACACCATTTGTTGAAAAGACGCTTCCTTTGACTTGTTTTTGCACCAGATCAACTGGGCTCACTTGTGTGGATCTATTTCTGGACTTTTATTCTATTTCATTGATCTACAGGTCTATTCTGTTAACTAACACATGTTATGATTACAACAGCTTTATAGTAAATTGCAAAATTGAGTAGGATTATTACTCGAAATTTATTCTTTTGCAAAATCATTTTAGCTAATCTAGTAATTTTTAAAATATTTTATTTATTTATTTGACAGAGAGAGACAGTGAGAGAGGGAACACAAGCAGGGGGAGTGGGAGAGGGAGAAGCAGGCTTCCCGCCGAGCAGGGAGCCCGATGCGGGGCTTGATCCCAGGTCCCTGGGATCATGACCTGAGCCGAAGGCAGATGCTTAACGACTGAGCCACCCTGGCGCCCCGCTAATCTAGTACTTTTGCTTTTTCATATAAATTTCAGAATCAGCTTGTCTGTGACCACAAAAAAATCTTGCTGAGAATCTACAGACTGGGGAGAACGGAGATCTTTACTATGCTGAATCTTACAGTACACAAACAGTATGTCTCTCTGTTTGACTTCTTTCACTTTGTAGTTTTCACCATACAGACAGTGTACATGTTTTGTTAGATTTATACCTAAACTTTCCATTTTTGGAGCTATTGTTAACATTCTTTCTTACATTTTGGTTTCCATTTATTCATTGAAAGTATATAGAATACTAATTTTTTAAAGATTTATTTAAATTCCAGTTAGTTAACATACAGTGTAATACTAGTTTCAGGTGTACAATATAGTGATTCAACACCTCCATACAGCACCCAGTGCTCACCACAAGTGTCCTCCTTAATCCCCATCACGTATGCAACTCATCCCCCCCCACCTCCTCTCTGGTAACCATCAGTTTGTTCTGTAGTTAAGCCTGTTTCTTGGTTTGCCTCTCTGTTTCCTTTTTTCCCCATTTGCTCATATGTTTTGTTTCTTAAATTTCACAAGTGAAATCATATGGTATTTGTCTTTCTCTGACTTATTTCGCTTACCATTATACTCTCTAGCTCCATCCCTGTCATTGTAAATGGCAAGATTTCATTCTTTTTTATGGCTGAGTAATAGTCCACTATATAATAACATTCCTACACACACACACCCCACATCTTTTTTATCCATCCATCAGTTGATTTGATGAATGGATGGAGATCTTTTCATAATTTGGCTATAACAGATAATGCTGCTATAGACACTGGGGTGCATATATCCCTTCGAATCTCTATTTTTGTATTCTTTGGGGTAAATACGTAGTAGTGCAATTGCTGGGTCATAGGGTAGTTCTATGTTTCACTTTTTGAGGACCCTCCTTACTGTTTTCCAGAGTGGCTGCACCAGTTTGCATTCCCACCAATAGTGTAAGAGGTTCCCCTTTCTCCGCATCCTCACCACACCTGTTGTTTCCTGTGTTGTTGCTTTTAGCCATTCTGACAGGTGTGAGGTGATCTCTCTTTGTGGTTTTGATTTGCCTTTTCCTGATGATTAGTGATGTTGAGCACCTTTTGACATACTTGTTAACCATATCTATATCTTTCCCTCCCCATAAATATCTATTCACATCCTTTGCCCATTTGAGGAATTCTGAAGGGGAATAAAAAGAGAAATTCTCCACCAGTTTGGTGGTACTTTAAATTCTGATGCCTTTTCCTGACCTGTTTGTTCTATTTGATTTTTAGGATTCTCAAATGGCTGGCTATGCATTTTGTCAAGGTTCTATAGTTGAGTGAATGGGAGATAAAGGTATAAAGGTATTTAGAACCTCTGTTGACTTTTTTTAAAATTAATTTAAATTTAATTTAAATTTAATTTTTTAATAAAGATTTGACTTTTAAGTAATCTCTGTACCCAATGTGGGGCTCAAACTTAGAACCCCGAGACCAAGAGTTGCATGCTCCACTGACTGAGCCAGCCAGGTGCCTCTGTGTTGACTTTTTAAGTCAATTTTCTGCCAAATAATCCTTTTAATTTTAAATTTATTTATTTATATTTTATAGGCAAACATGTTTTGATGATTATTTTATTTATTTATTTATTATTATTTTTTAAGTAGGCTCCACATCCAGTGCAGAGCCCAACATGGAGCTTGAACTCACGCCCCTGAGATCAAGACCCGAGCTGAGATCAAGAGTTGGATGCTTAACTAACTGAGACACCCAGGTGCCCCGAGGATTTTATTGTTTTATTAAACTATGTATCTCACAAATAACACACTGTGGTTGTAGCACTTTGTCATAAATTATGACTATGAAACAGAACTTATTATATATGAGATAATACTTCCAAATGAAACCAGTACAAATTCTTCTGGTCATCTTCTATTCCCTCCCCTCTTGTTCTTTTGGAATCATAATCATCATCATCATCCAGAAATGGTGGTTCATGTTCACAAATTCTTTGCTTATTCTCCCATCAAAAGGTGGAGTCTAATTCCCCTCCCCCTTTATGCGCTGGCCACACAGTGAGGCAGAAGGGATGCTGTGTAACTTGAGGCCAGGTTAAAAAAGGGACCATATAAAAGACTGCATGAGCCACCACATAAAGGATCTGGCTACTAAGGAGAAAGAGAAGACAAGCCAAAGACTGAGAGAAAATATTTACAAAAGACATAATCTGATAGACTGTTATCCAAAATACACAAAGAACTCTTAAAACTCAATAAGAGAACAATCTGATTTAAAAATGAGGAAAAGACCTGAACAGACACCTCAACAAAGAAGATATACAGAGGGCAAATAAGCATATAAAAACATGCTTCACGGGACACCTGGGTGGCTTGGTCAGTTAAGCATCTGACTTTGGCTCAGGTCATGAACTTGGGGTCCTGAGACTGAGCCCCATGTTAGGCTCCCTGCTCAGCAGGCAGTCTGCTTTTCCCTCTCCCTCTGCCCCTCCACCCTGCTTGTGTTTTCTCTCTCTCTCAAATAAATAAATAAAAATTTAAAAATAAAAACATGCTTCACATCATATGTTATCAAGGAAATGCAAATTACAGCAATTTGATACCACTACATACTTATAAGACTGGCCAAATTCCAAAATGCTGGCAACACCAAAAGCTGGTGAGGATGAGGAAGAGCAGGAAGTCTCATTCATTGCTGCTGGGAATACAAAATGATACAGCCACCTTGGAAAACAGGTTGGCAGTTTCTTACAAAAGAAAGCATACTCTTGCCATAGGATCCAGCAACTGTGCTCCTTGGCATTTACCCAAAGGGGTTGAAAACTATGTATGCATACAAACCTGCACATGGATGTTTATAGCAGCTTTATTCATAACTGTTAAAACTTGGAAGCAACCAAGATGTCCTTCATTGGTGAGTAGATAAATAAACTGTGGTCCATCCAGACAACAGAATATTATTCAGTGCTAATAAGAAAAAAGCTATCAAGCCATGAGAAGACATGGAGGAAACCTAAATGCATATTACTAAGTGGAAGAAGCCAATATAAAAAGGCTACATACTGTATAATTTCAACTATTTCACATTCTGGAAAAGGCAAAACTATGGAGACAATTTAAAAAATCAGTGGTTGCTAGGGGGTGGGACAGGAAAGGATGAATAGGTGGGGACACAGAGGATTTTTAGAACAGTGAAACTATTCTGTATGATACTATAATGGTGGATACATGTCATTCTACATTTGTCCAAACCTGTAGACTGCAAACCAACAAGAGTGAACCCTCATGTAAAGTATGGACTTTGGTTGATAATGATATGTCAGTGTAGGTTCACCAATTGTAACAGGCATACCACTCTGGTGCAGGATGTTGATAGTGGGGCAGGCTGTGTGTGGGTGGCAGACAGGTGGTATTTGGGAATTCTCTGTACTTTCTGCTCAATTTTGCTGTAAACCTAAACTATTCTAAAAACAGAGTCCATTTAAAAGGAAAAAAACTTCTGGCTACCCTGTAGCTCCCATGCTGAAAAGACCCCGTGGAAAGCTCCAGCTATTTGAGTTTCCAAGCCCAGGTGCCAGACATGTGAATAAAGTTTCATTCAGGATGACCTTGGCTCCAGCACTATTTGACCACAACCTCATCAGACAGTGGGCTGCAAGAGGACTGCAGATCCGGCTGTCATTCTGAGAGGTAGAGTGGCTCATATAAGGTCTCCAGTCTGGCCAGGGATCTGCTGCTGCTGCTTTTTTTTTTTTTTAAAGATTTTATTTATTTATCTGGAAGAGAGAGACACAGCGAGAGAGGGAACACAAGCAGGGGGAGTGGGAGAGGGAGAAGCAGGCTTCCCACAGAGCAGGGAGCCCGATGCGGGGCTCGATCCCAGGACCCCGGGATCATGACCTGAGCAGAACGAAGGCAGACGCTTAACGACTGAGCCCCCCAGGTGCCTCAGATCTGGTGCTTTTTCCTGCCTTTCTCTTCCTCTTCCAAAGGCAAGGTTTCAAGGCAGGGAGTAGAAAGCCTTGGGGGGAGGCTAAAAGGCTAGGGCATTTTGGGGCACCTGGGTGGCTCAGTCGGTTAAGCATCTGAACCTTGATTTTAGCTCAGGTCATGATCTCATGGGTCATGGGATAAAGCCCCGAGTTGGACTCCGTGCTCAGCAGGGAGTCTGCTTGAGGATTCTCTCTCTCCCTCTCCCTCTGCCCGTCCCTGCACATGCACACACACCCTTGCACTCTCATAAATAAATAGCTAGAGCACATAAAAAAAAAAAGAAATCCTGAGACAGACCACCAAGTAAACATACTCCCAAATTCCATGAGAGACCCACAAAAACCATGAAAAATGATAAATGATGACTGTCATTTTTAGCCACTAAATTATGGGGACATGCAGTAATAGTCAAAGGAAAAAAACGTCCCATGAAGCTGATTTCACTATTAAAAACTTAGAATTAAAGAAAATTCTGCAATGTTTACTTCCCTAATTTAGTGTATGCTATTAAACTATAAATTAAAAACAGGTTTAATTAGGGGCGCCCGGGTGGCTCAGTTGTTAAGCGTCTGCCTTTGGCTCAGGTCATGATCCCAGGGTCCTAGGATCGAGCCCCATGTCAGGCTCCCTGCTCCGCGGGAAGCCTGCTTCTCCCTCTCCCTCTCCCACTCCCCCTGCTTGTGTTCCCTCTCTAGCTGTGTTTCTCTCTCTCAAATAAATAAATAAAATCTTTAAAAAAAAACAGGTTTAATTAAAATTTTTAAAGATTTTATTTATTTATTTATTTGATAGAGAGAGAGTGAGCACAAGCAGGAAGAACAGCAGAGGGAGATGGAGAAGCAGGCCCCCTGCTGAGCAGGGAGCCCGATGTGGGGCTCAATCCCAGGACAATGGGATCAGGACTGAGCCACCCAGGTGCCCCAGGTTTAATTAAATTTAAGATAATTTTTAGAATAACAAGTTATAGATATTTGCTTTTCTCCTATTTTTTTTTACAGTAGGCTCCATGCCCAGCACAGAGCCCAATGCAGAGCCCAATGTGGGGCTCGAATTCACGACCCTGAGATTAAGACCTGAGCTGAAATCAACAGTTGGACTTAACTGACTAAGTCACCTAGGCACCCTGCTTTTCTCCAATTTTTAAATGCTTTTGAGATATAGATGACACAGTTGGATGTGTTTATCTCCAGAAAGCTTTCAGGGAACTTAACACAAAATTTACAAAAGGCACTACTGAGATAGCCCACTGAATGTAGTATTTTCTTTCCATGGGCATGTTGCTAGGAAAAAGAACCTCCTTTAAATGGAAGAACACAAATGCTTTAATAATTGACCCAGATGTTTATACTTCCATGCTTATTTGATTTGAGTCCTACCCTTTCTCACACTTACCTTCTTTGCAAACCAGCAGGGCTCCAATGAGGCCTGAATTCAGGTCTTTCACCAGGTCCACATGAGAAAAATACGAGTAGGTGAGACATGGTGGATCAGAGGCCATTGGACCATTCTCTTTCAGGACCTGCCAGACATAAGTATGGCTTTCACCAGGAATGACTTTATCATCTTCCTTCTCCTTTTGGCTGGTCTGATCCTCATATGCAGCACCTAAGCAAGAAGGGATAAAATTGTCCTTTCCATACCCATTGTTCACTCAAGGAAACATAGCAAGTTTATTGTTATCAGTAGATTCTATCAGTAGAAAGAAACAGACTTTCTGCAACTTAATTTGGAAGACTATCAAACAGCCTCATATATTTCAGAGAAGTTGTAGACCACTAATGCAAGCATGAGGGGTTGAGTGGTTCTCACTGTGACCTCCAGATTCTAACCAATAGTATTGCTTCCATCATTGCATCTTTTTATCTATCAATTATCAATTCAACTCAACAGACGTACATTTGTTAGGTACTTTGTCCCAGACTCTCTAATGAGTAATGGTCATGGAAAGATGAGATACAGAGATTTTTAAAAATGTTTTTTTAGGGGCGCCTGGGTGGCTCAGTTGGTTAAGCGACTGCCTTCGGCTCAGGTCATGATCCTCGAGTCCCGGGATCGAGTCCCGCATCAGGCTCCCTGCTCGGCAGGGAGTCTGCTTCTCCCTCTGACCCTCCTCCCTCTCATGCTCTCTGTCTCTCATTCTCTCTCTCTCAAATAAAAAAAAAAAATGTTTTTTTAGAGGGAGAGGGGTAAGGTAGGGGCAGAGGGAGTGGGAGAAAGAGACTCTTAAGCAGACTCCACACCCAGCATGGAGCCTGACACGGGGTTTGATCTCGCAACCCTGAAGATCATGATCTGAGCCAAAATCTAGAGTCTGACACTTAACCAACTGAGCAACCCAGGTGGCCCTTTTTAAAAATGTTTTTAACTTGGTTCTTCTCTGGAGGAGCAGATCACATCAGGGGCAGATATTTTCTGGCTGTCTCATGCTTAGTGATGTTAAAATTAACCCCTGGATTAGTTTGATACCTTGATTCTAAATTGAGCACTATATGTGTTCATTGTTAATGAAGTATCTTTGCTTCTAGGTCATTTCAGTGGACAGAAGTAGAAACTATTTAAAGGCACTGACATAATGCCTTATACTTCTATTGAAACATTTTTCTAGCAACTTCACTATAACTTCCTGGATTTATAATGGTCTCTGGAGTTCCAGAGCAGCCCAAAGCATTCAGGAGGCTCTTTATTTATACCTTATCCCTACTCTGCCTGTACTTTTACTACAAACTTTCAGCAGCCAAAGTACAGGTAGACATTTTTAAAAACCCTGAGTTGGCACCTGGGGAAGGAGTGTGTGTGTGATCATGGACTGATATTTGAGTACAACTCAAAAAATTAAGACTTTCCAATTTCAGAATGAGAAATTAGTCAACATAGGGCATGTGCTCTAATAGTTTATTAATGATTTGCTTGAATCTTCTTGATCTATATATGCCATAGTCTATCTGGAAAATATAGTTAATTGTGGTACCCCCTTCACTCCCTTCCTGCATTGTGAAGGTTAAGGAGAAGCTACGTTAAGTAGGGACTCTGGCCAAATAGGTTTTTGTTTTAACAAAGTCGGTTTGTGCTTCTGGTAGGTGGCTCTTATCACATGGTGGCATCCATATTTAGAAACTGGGGGGAGGAGAAGCAGAGAAAGTGTCTGGACAGTCAGAATCTAAGGAAAGAGAAGATGAAATCCATTTCACTTCCATACCATGAGCCTTGATCCTCCCTAGGAAGTTTTCTGGGCATAGGAAGGCAGACGAAGTGGAATTGTTAGGATCAGTGGCCTGGCTCCTCAAGGGAGAATAGGAACCAAATTAAACTTCAGGGCTTATTGGGCACCTGGGTGGCTCAGTTGGTTAAGTGTCTGGCTTCAGCTCAGGTCATGATCGCAGGGTCCTGAGAGCAAGTCCTGCATCAGGCTCCTTGCTTGGCGGGGAGTCTGCTTCTCCCTCTCCCTCTGCTGCTCCCCCTGCTTGTGCGCACGTGTGTGCTCACTCTCTTTTTCAAAAAAATAAAATCTTAAAAAAAATAAACTTCAGGGCTTAGACGAAAATGACAATGTTCCTGACTTCATGAAATTGGCCTAGGTTCGAATCCTGAGTACACCATTCACTAGCTGTAGGACCTTGTATTCAATACTCCTTTATCCCTGAGATGACAGGAGAATAGGAGGGCATTTGACTCACCTTCAGAAGCTTTCCAATAGGATACACCAACAGCATGAAGACTGACAGGATGAGAAGCCATGTTCTTAAGTATAATGACCACTGTGTCATAAACTTCAGCACAGATGGTAGGACCCAGCAAACCTGCAAGAATGCGATGCCACCCAAAGGTCACTTTGAGAGTGGTACTCCAGGAAACCTGATATTATGAAAGTGATGGCCAAAGTCACAGTGGAAAAACATGACCCTGTGATTATCAATAAAAAGTAGTAACTGACTGAATAAATGCATAAACTGCTATCACCAGCTTAGTGTCATGGTTGTTCTGAGGATAGATTTCTGGCAATTTATTCAATGTATTCATTCATTCAACTAATAGTTGAGTTCCTACTATAGTCTAGGAACTGCCCTAGGCACAGGAGATGCAGTGGTGAAGAAGACAGAGCATGGAAACTACATTCTGGAGAATGTAATTAAGCACATAAAGAAATAACAAGAAATATTCTTTTTTTAAAAAATATTTTTATTTATTTGAGAGAGAATGAGAGAGAAAGCACAAGATGGGGGAGGGTCAGAGGGAGAAGCAGACTCCCCGCTGAGTGGGGAGCCCGACATGGGACTCAATCGTGGGAATCTGGGATTATGACCTGAGCCAAAGGCAGACGCCTAACCAACAGAGCCGCCCAGGCGCCCCAACAAGACATATTCTGATTGTTGTAAATGCTATAAAAGATGGTGGTGTGCTAGAAAATGATGAAGCAGGAGACAGAATCTTTTAAATATAGTGGTTAGAAAGGGCATCTTTGAAGAGGTGGCATTTGAGCAGAGATCTAACTAAATTGAAAAGAAGCAAGATTTGTAAATATCTAATAGAATAACATTCAAAGCAGATAAAACAAATGGAAAAGTCCTGAGACAGGAATAATCTTGACATAGTTGAGTAACATGTGAATGAACAGGGGAATAAGAGAAAATAAGGTTATAAAGGCAGGCAGGGAACATAACATGTAGGACTTTGTAGGCCACAGGAGTTTGGATGAATTTGGAATTTACAGGAAGTATGCAGACTTGGGACTTGTTTTGGATGAATAGTCAGCAAGACTTGCTGATGGATTGCATGTTAGAGATAGGAAAAAAAAACGAGCAGCCAGGGATGACTCCTGTGGCTTGGGTTTGTGCAACTGGGTGGTAGGCAGGCCAAGATGCAGAAAATTAAGAGGAAAATCAAGACTTCTGACTTATAGACATATTAAGTATAAGATGCCTACAAATGATTTATTGAATGAAGTGGATTCAATGGGTCAAAAACATCAAAGAGATTTATTTTTCATGGTTTTTAACTGTGCTATGTGGAGGGACACCTGGGTGGCTCAGTCAGTTAAGTGTCTGCCTTTGGCTCAGGTCATGATCCCAGGTTCCTGGGATCGAGTCCCGCTTTGGGCTCCCTGTTCTGTTCTGCAGGGAGCTGCTTCTCCCTCTCCTGCTCCCCCTGCTTGTGCTCTCTCTCTGTGTCAAATAAATAAATAAAATCTTAAAAAAAAAACACCTGTGTTACGTGGAGTTTCCCCTCTTGCACTTTGAACAATCCCCAATGTTTTCCAGTAACCATCACATATTAGCAGTCTAGCTTAATATCAAACATCTGATGTCTCCTGCAATGTAAGGGTCCCTCCCTCCTCCAGCTTTCTCATCTTCCTCTCTGAATCTGCTTCCCCCACTCACCTTACTATCTCCTGACCCTCTAAGCTTGTAGCTAGTGAGAAAAGGACAGGGGTGTAAAAAGAGGCATGATGACAAGATCTTTCTTGGAAAGAATAGTGATAATGTGGCTTTGCTAGCCCCTGGTTGTGAGGCATGCCAAAATTCTGTCTCTTTCTTTCTTAGGGAACTTAAAGGAGTTCTTTGGAGACTCTCTCCTTCCAAATCATGCCCTCTCCAGCTGTCACTTGTATATCTCTTCTCAGTTTCTGCTTCTGGCAGTACAATTAGAGAGACTTTTAGGGGAAGTTCCCTGAAGACTCTGACCTTGAAAGTTTTTTCAGATAAAAAGCAGGAGCTAGTCAGAGTCTTAGGAGTTCCACAGGTCTTATGTCAAGTCTTCTAAGTGGTTCTCCTAAAGCTTCCTCACTACAGCTTGACATGAGGGTGAAACCTTCCTCCCACTATGGGGTGGGGAACATACAAATCACCAAAAATGGTTTACAAAGAAATCCTCAAACCTAAATTATTTCATAAGTTCCTAGCCTTCTTTTATTTAGGCTTGAGGTGCAAGATGGGCTGAGGGTTGCAGAACCAATTTTGGGTCACCACCTGAACAAGTCCCTGAATAAGTCCTACATATGAGGGCTGACATCTCTTTTTTTTTTCCATCAAATTTTAATTTAAATTCTAGGTAGTTAACATACAGTGCAATATTGGTTTCAGGAGTAGGGGCACCTGGGTGGCTCAGTTGGTTAAATGTTTGAGTCTTGATTTCGGTTCAGGTCATGATTTCAGGGTCTTGAGATTAAGCCCTGCATCATGCTCTGTGTTGGGTGTGGAGCCTGCTTGGGATTCTTTCTCTCCCTCTCTCTCTGCTCCTCTTCCTTATTCACTCTCACTCTAAATATATATATATATATATATATATATATATATATATGTGTGTGTGTGTGTGTGTGTGTCACTCATTTTTATATGTGTGTACACACACATATATATACACATACACATACATACATACATATACTGGTTTCAGGAGAATTCAATGATTCATCACTTATATACAATATCCAGTGCTTATCATAACATGTGTCCTTCTTCATATCCATCACCGATCTAGCCCATCCCCACCCACCTCCCTCCATCAACCCTCTATTTGTTCTCTATTGTTAAGAGTCTCCCATGGTTTGTTTCTGTCTCATAAAATTTATTTCTTTTCTCTTAGTCCAAGATTTCAAACTGGGTAAAACTGACCTTTTATAATTTAAAAAAATAATCTCTATACCCAACATAGGGTTTGAACTTACAACCACAAGATCAAGAGCCATGTGCTCTACTGACTGAGCCAGCTGGGTGCTCCCAATCTGTCTTTAGAATTTGGGAGTACTTGTCACCTATAATTCTCAGCAATAATTCTAAGGTAGGAGATGTCTTATTTTGATATCCTGTTACATGCTTATTTGACATCTAAGTGGACGTATCATGCAAGCAGCCTGAACTGAAGATCTAAACCTGGGAGTTACTGGCATAGGGATATCTTAAAATTGTGGGACTGGATAAGATCAGCTAGTGATCGAAGGTAAAGAAAAAATAAAACAAACCCAAGTCCAAGACCCAGAGCACTCTAACATCTAGAGAACAAGCAGAGGAGGAGAGTCCAGCAAAGAGACAGAATATTCTGTGTCAGTGTATTTCCCCAACAGGTGGTAGTAAGGGAAACCTGGCCTTCTACAACTGCAGCTCCAAGACTGGGGGATCCTTGCTAGGACATCAGATACTCAGTTTCATAATAAACAGTCAATATTGTTTATATTACCCATCCATGGTGGCCTGGGCTTGGCAATGTTGAAAAGGTCATCTGTAAACTCTACGAACACAGTCTTTTTGTACATGACTGATGTGTTGAATGGCAAAGATCTTGGCACCCTAGGAGAAAACCTGTGTGAAGAAAGGAAAATGTCATTCATTTTGGTGGACCTTCTTTGAACCCACTTTTCCAGAAGCTGGAAGTAAAGCTTCCATCCCACTCTCTTCTACTGTTAACAAGGCAAACTGGAAATTGTATATAACACTGCTATAAGCAGACTGAATGTTTGTGTGCAGACAATGGGATTAGCGACCTTATAAAAGAGACCCAAGACCCCAGAGAGATCTCTCACCTCTTCCACCATATGCAATGATACAGTGGCACAGTGGGAAGATGGCCGTCTGTGAACCAGACACGGAATCTGCCAGCACTTGACCTTGGACTTCCAGGCTCCACAACTGTCAGAAATCTGTGTCTGCTGTGTACAAGCCACCCAGTCTGTGCTATTTTGTTATAGCTTCCTGAACAGACTAAGACAATTCCTAACATCTATCAAACCAAAACACTGTTTTCAAAAGTCATCTGATACATTAGGTGCCACATGATAAAATAAATCATAAAATCATAAATCATGGTTTGTTTCTGTCTCAATAAAGTTTGAGTACCCATACACTGCATCCTTTGCCAAAACAATAACTATAGGGTCCTTCAATTTTATCTCTAAAAGACACTGTAACTTTAATCTAATTAACTTGTATTCAAATTTTGTCAGTATGTACCTAAAATTATACTTCCCCTCTCAGGGATACCAGGAATATCACAGAGAAAATTACCTTCCAATTGCCTCAGCTATTAAAACTCTTTTAGGTAAAGATTGGTTCCCAACCTTTTCCTCTCTCTCTACCTCACAAGTTAGGTTGTCATGTTCTGGGGCCCAGTCTAGGTTGAATAATCAAAAGGATCAATGTGAAGAAGGCTGCAGGTGAATTGGTAGAAAATACAAAGTGCTTGAAGGTAGCTATTGTCACTCATTTTTGCATGCATAGAGTAGTTCTGCAGTTTTCTATATGCCATAGAGAGCCTCTCTTCCTGACTTATACTTCTGGATATCTAACTCTTACCACTTCCCAGATGTTGTTTCTTCTGTTTTGGTAACTAAATATTTTTATTTGACATCATATTTCAATCTCATATATTTGTGTAATAATTAAAAATGACCCCTCATGATGAACTTTTCACAACTGCATGCTAGCTCAACTGATCCCCCTTTCATTCTCCACTTAAAATCCAACTCTTCTTTTTTTTTTTTAAAGATTTTATTTATTTATATGACAGAGAGAGACACAGCGAGAGAGGGAACACAAGCAAGGGGAGTGTGAGAGGGAGAAGCAGGCTTCCCGTGGAGCAGGGAGCCCGATGCAGGGCTGGATCCCAGGACCCTGGGATCATGACCTGAGCCAAAGGGAGATGCCCAACGACTGAGCCACCCAGGCGCCCCTAAAATCCAACTCTTGCTTTGTTGTAACACCACAAAGGAAAGAACTGCTGGTCCTTGAGAGCAAAATGGGGATGTGTGTACATAAAACCTAGTGGGTGGGTTCTCCTTACATCATGGTTTGTATGGCAATGTTTGTTTTGGTAAATAGGATAGAAAAGGGAAAGAACAGAAAAGAGGGCCTCATTATAAAAGAAACACAAATGCATTTCAGTGCCCCAGGTAGTTTGAACTGCTGAGCCAGTAACCCAGTGCATTCTCTGCCTGGTTACTGACAGGTGTTAGGGTCTAGAATCTGAGGGCGGAAAGGAAGCTCAGGCACCACCCAGCCAGCCCCCTCTAGTTTCTGGCTAATGACAAGGTTCAGGGAACTTGGGTGAATGGCTGGACAGGGGCAGGAACTCAGGCTCTCCTTAGTACTTGGTGTCAAACTCATTTCCTGGTCCTCTGCATAAACTTGGGGGTCTGTGAACCGATGCTTTTTCAGTCTGACTGATGTCAGAAACAATTCAGTTTTCATGTGTAAGTTTCCTCTGCACAACATTTGTAGTCTTGGTTGTAATTCCGTTGAGGGCAGTTTCCATCTGTCACTCCAAGTGAGTGCACTAGGCTTCAGTGTCAGTAGAGCTCTTTTCATGCTGTTTCTCTCTTCATCTATAGCTTACATAACAGCCTGTTTTCAAATTTAATAATTAGGTCAATGATTCTTGATTTATTTTTAAAAGATAAAACTAAAGACAGTAATAAGACCAAGGAGAAATGGTGCAGTTCTAACATCCCAATCTGAAAGGATTTTTTTCTATATTACACAGAGGAATCTAGCATTAATAGATACTCAGAAGTAGCATTTAAGGATGAACAGAAGAAGGTTTATGTGGTGGACACCAAGGACCCTCAACAGAGAACTTTCTCAGCTTAAATTTTTTCTCATTTTTTAAATTGTGGTAAAACACATAAAACATCAAATTTACTCTTAAACATGTTTAAGTGTATAATTCAGTGGTACTAAGTATATTAATATTGTTGTACAACCATCACCACCATCTATCTCCATAACTCTTATCTTCCAAAACTGAAACTCAGTATCCATTAAACAATAACTTGTCATTCTCCACTCCCCTCAGCCCCTGAAACCACCATTCCGCTTTCTGTTGCTATGATTTTGACTATTCTAGGTCCCTCATATAAGTGGAATTATACAGTACTTGTCTTTTTCTGACTGGCTTAATGTCCTTAAGACCGATCCACATTGTAGCAGGTGTCAGAATTTTCTTCATTTTTAAGGCTGAATAACATTCCATTGTATGAACAGATCACGTTGTTTATCCATTCATCCATAAACAGACACTTGGGTTGCTTCCATGTTTTAGCTATTGAGAATAATGCTGCTATGAACATGGGTATACAAATATCTCTTCAAGATCCTGCTTTCAATTATTTTGAGTATATATCCAGAAATGGAATTTATGGATTATATGGTAATTTTCAAAAAGTTTTTAAGAGTCACCATCCTGTTTTTCACAGTGGCTACACCATTTTATATTCCAACCAACAGTGCAGAAGTGTTCCAATTCCTCTACATCTCACCAACACTTATTTTCTGTTTTTTGTTTGTTTGTTTGTATAATAGCCATCCTAATGGGTGAGAGATTGTATCTCTTTGTAGTTTTGATTTGTATTTCCCTAGGTGAGTTTGAGCATCTTTTCATGTGCTTATTGGCCATTTGTGTACTTTCTTTGGAGAAATGCCTATTCAAGTGTGTTTTGTCCATTTTTGAATTAGGTTGTTTGCTTTCTTATTGAGTTTTTCTTTTTAAGTTTTTTTTTAAAGTGATCTCTACACCCAACATGGGGCTTGAACTCATAACCCTGAGACCAAGAGTCGCATGCTCCTCCAACTGAGCCAGCCAGGCACCCCTTTCTTGTTGAGTTTTAAGGAGTTCTCCATATACAGGCTTCCCCTGCTATCCAAAAGTAGAATATGCCTATGAAACCTTTTGTAAGCTGAAATGGTATAAAACAAAGAAGCAACTATCATTTTGTAAAAGGCACAATCCTCTTCAGATTTTTTTAGTTAGTGAAAACAGGTACTAAAGTAGATCTTTAGTGTTGTAAAAGCAGTGTTGTAAAGCAAACTTTCAGATAGTGGGGGAAACGTGTACTTTGGATATTAATCTCTTAATATTTTAAAAAAGATTTTATTTATTTATTATATTAGAGAGAGAGACAGAGAGCGTGAGTGGGGGAAGGGGTAGAGGAAGAGAATCTTCAAGCACACTCCCTGCTGAGCATGAAGACCGATGTGAGGCTTGATCTCATAACCCTGGGATTTTGACCTGAGCCGAAGGCAGACACCCAACAACTGAGCCACCCAGGTGTCCCTTTATTGGTGCTTATTGAGGCTAAGTATCTGAATAGTTTCCTTGAGCAACTGTGACATATTAGGACATTCACAGCAGCAGGAGCAACCTACAGCATTTCTTTTTTATTTTTCTTTAAAATAATTGATTAGTTTTGGATCACAAAATACAGGGAAAACACAAGGGCAGTGCCTGAGACCCCTTGGCTGTACTTCCCAGGGAAGTTCCAGATGAACTACCTCCTCTGTACAACACCAGGCTTGGCCCTCAGCATCCTCACACCCTAACAGCTGCAGAGTTTAAACACACCCCATTCACAACACAGGGCTCCCCTCCAAACATTCTCCAGATCTCTTGCCAACAGTGAAATAGTTGTTCCAACTATCAATTTCTTAGAACTCTCAGAAATGAGCAGGTCACAGGCAATTATGCCTCAAAGCTCTTAGAGTTTTTTTTTTTTAACCTTTTAAGAAGGCCTTTCTTAATTAACAGCAGTGACTAAAGCCCTTTCTGTGTTCCCAGCATTCTAAGCCCCAGGCGGCGATGGAGGAAGGGCAGGCCAGGCCAAGCATGAGGAATAACAATTTTATTGCGCTCAGACCAGGAGTCCATGCGTCTTGAGGACCTCTGTGTATTTATCAATTTTCTTCTCCACATTCTTTTCGGCCTGTTTCTGTAGCCTCATGAGCTGCTGCTTCTTCCGGTAATGGATCTTGGCCTTCTCCTTTCTCTTCTCCAGGGTGGCTGTTATGGCCTGGTACTTCCAGCCAACCTCGTGAGCCAGGCACCCAAGGTAAGCAAACTTCCGTGTAGGCTTCAGGCGCACCACCTTGAGGGCAGCAGGAACCACCATCTGCTTTTTCTTGTTGTAGGGTGGCGGGATCCCATCAAACACCTTGAGGTGGTCCAGGGCAGCCTGGCCTTGCTTGGTCTTGTGTGGCAGCATGCCTCGCACTGTCTGCCAAAAGATGCGGCTGGGTCCTTGGAAGTGGTAGGGGCCACGGAATGGGTTGGTGTTCATGCACTTGTGGAGGAAGACCAGGTACTTCAGCTTGTTTCTGTAGAAATTGCCAAAAATGTTGATGCCTTCACAGCATACAACTACAACCTTCCGGCCCAGAAGCACTTGTTTGGCCACGATGGCCACCAGGCGGCCCAGGAGATGGCCTCAGCCATCGAGCACCAGGACCTGCCCCTCCACCATCTTTAGCAGCCGCCTGGGCTACAGCATTTCACTCCATTCCAGGGTTCCCAGGGCACCCAAGAAAGCACGTCATGGGAGCAGCTCTGCCAACCCTATGCCATGACAAATGACTTTCTGTACTGACTGAGGGCCAGGGGCTGGCGTACGGACAAGGAAGTGCTCCCAGTAAAAGGAGTTGATTTACAGAGGAAGGAATGAGGATCTGCATGGATTAGTGGGCACAAGCAGGCTGTATGAGCAGGTTGTCAGAGACCCATCTCATTCATTTCTGCTATATTGGTACCTCTACTTCAGATTACATCTATGGTCACGTAGGGGATCCCTGATGACCAGCTGCTAGTGGAGGAAGAAGCCTGAGATTTATTTACAGATGGGCCAGCTTGATATGCAGGTGCAAGTCAATGCTATTGGTTGTGTAGAAAGAGAAATGGCCCAAGGTTCAAATATATACGGACGAATGGATATCAGCAAATGGTTTGGCCGTCTAGCTGAGGGCCTAGAATTAACAGGATTGGGATATCAGGGACAAGGATATCTGGGGTAAAGACATATTAGTGAGTGGGCACAAAATAGAAAAATCTCCATATCATATGTTAATGCCACCAGGGAGCATCTAATGACTGGAAATTAACATCAGCCAACCTCTGCATGGGCCATCCCAGTGCTGGCAAAATGTGAGATAAGTGGCTATGGTGGCAGGAAGAGAATTTATGCAGCCCCAAAAGCATGGGTTCCTGCTAAAGCTAATATACCTAATATTGTCCCTGAAAGTCCAACCTGCCAGAAGCCGAAACCAATCCTGAATGCACAATACTGCCGTCCACTGTAGAGACCAGCCAGCTGGTCAGTGGCAAGTTGACTGCATTGGACCCCTTCCCATTGTAGAAAGGATAACACTTCATTGTGATTGAGACACATATTTAGTCTTTCCTGCCTGCAAGGCCTTGGCAAGCCCCACTGAAGGCTTACAGAGGGTTTGATTCACTAATGTGGGATTCCATATAACATCATGTCTGACCAGGGGACCCACTATACAATAAAGGAGGTGCTGGAGTGGGCCCATGACCATGGCATCCATTGGCTTTATCACATGCCACCCCATCCAGAAGCTACCAGACAGAGAGTCCAGTGAAATAACTTCTTAAAGCACAACTGAAGCTCCAACTTGAAGCCGGGGCCCTGCGAGAGCTCCAAGGTGCTGCATATGCACTGATGCAAAGATGGTGGCAGCAAAAGAAGCTCAACTCACCATCACCCCACTGTGACCTTTCTGGGGAGTCTGTGCCAACCCTCCCTACAGCTGTGAGCTCCCAGTGTACAAGATTCCCACAGTGAAAATGCAAAAGTCTCACTGAATTAGAAACTAGGGGGCCACTTGGGGCTACTCATACCAAAGGGGCATGGGCCAGAAAAGGAGCCCCAAGGGCATGATTACAAGGGGGGGGGTCGGGATGCCGTCAACGCAGGGCGGGCACAAATGTGCACCAGCCAAGGGCAGCCAACCACCTGAGAGGCATGGAGCAGGCCACTGGGAGCTGAAGAAGCTGCCCCCCTCCCCATACAAGCAAGGACATGGCAGGTGAGTGGGTGGGGGAGGTCGTGGTGAAGACAGAAATGGGATGGTTCTGGGAGCCATGGTGGCCGCGCTCACACCCGCACCACAGGCACCAGAAACCACCCCCCCTTTCCGAAAGCAGCCCTTCCCCCACAGGTCCGACGCAGGGAAAAGGGTCTGAACAGAGGGGTGCACATGATGGTATGGTATGTTCATTCCATCTGTCCCACTTCCTGGCCACTTTGAGAATTATGCCCTTCTACACTCATCAACTCGTCCCTTTTTCCATTTTGTTTCCTTGGTTCTGCAGAGTCTACTCCACCCAGTTTCTCCAAAGCTTCCACCAGTTTGTTAACAAAACTGAGACCCATGTCAAGAGACAGGTATTTGGACATTCGCTAGCACAGTGCTTCCACTTTAATATTTTTTACTAAAATGAAAATATAAGACACACAAAACGTTTACTAGAGCAAGAGCTTGGAATAGCCTAGAGGGAACAGGATCAAGAGCACACAGAAACACTTTTTTCTCCCTCTAAGGAAAGAGGCAAAAATCAGAGGCAAAAGAAATAAGGTTGTGGGACAGAGAAACAGAAGGCCTAGGCTCTCGTTTAGTGGGACATGGTCCACAATAGGAGTCCCTATTCAAAGGGACATTCCTAAGAGCATCAGCACCTTCCAGATATGTGATTCAGTTCTGAGATGAACGTATTTAGGACCTTTTCTATTAGAGTGAATAGTTTCCACTGGTGCAGAAACACGTGATGTATGTGCCTGTGTCAGTTTCAGGGTAATCTGCACAATAAGTGACAAAATGTTCCAGGGTTCATGGGTTTTACTCCTTCCTAACTTCTGTGGGATTTTTGTTTGTGCATTTCCCTTGGGATTTGATATATAAATCTTGCCAAATATATTTGGCAACAATGTCCTTCACATGAACTGTTCTTTCACATTTTATCTAAAAAGAATCGGAAAACCTATTATATTCCCTGACCTTTGCTTAGAAGAAGTTGAGCAGCTGCAGGAACAGATAATATAAAACTGAATTTCCCCAGATGTTTATTTCAAAATTTGGCAGAGGTTGTCAGGATGTGTCCAGAGTCAGCTTATCCCGTTAATCAGTATCAAAATAATCTAGGCTATAAAATGGTATCATCAAAATAAAAGTTCTATCAACTTTTTCCTGGTAAAAATACATGTGACTGCTTGCACAACAACAGAAAGCTGGATAACAAATACACCATTTTCTCCATTCAATTCAATTTTACAGTTATTCACTATACCACAGGCTGCATGCTAGAGGGAAGTTACAATACAAAATAGAATGTACTAAGTACAATTATTTTAATAATTTTTAACAACACCTACATTAATGGATAAGTGGCTAATTGTTCAGTTAGAGATCAGACTACTGACCATCTGGGCCTCTGCTTTACGGTCATTAACACTGCACAACTGTAGAAGGAACTTGAATCCATTCCTCATACCACACACAAAAATTAATTCAGTGTATCAAAGGCCTAAATATAAGAGCTAATATTATAAAACTCTTGGGAGCAAATATAGGTATAACTCTGTATGACCCTGGATTTGGCAATAGTTTCTTAGATAAGACATCAAAAGCACAAGCAACCAAAGGAAAAAAATAGATAAACTGGACTTCATCAAAATGAAAAACTTTGTGCTAGGACAGAATATTTAAAATGAGTACATCTGAAAATGTATCCAGAATATATACAGAATTCTCAAAACTCAAAAGTAACAAGACAAACAACCCAATTTTAAAATGGGCCAAAGCTCTGAACAGACATTTCATCAAAGGAAATATAGGAACAGCCAATTACACATGCAAAGATGCTCAGAATCTTTAGTTATCAGAGAAATGCAAATTAAACATACAGTGAGATACCACCACAGAGTCATTAAAATGACTAAACTTAAATACTGGCTGAACTTAAATACTGGCAACATCAAGTATTGTCCAGGATGTGTTGTAACTGGCACTCTCATGTGTTGCTGGTGGGAGTATAAATGGTACAACCATTTATGGTTAAACATGCATTTCCCATATGATCCAGCAATTTCATTCCTAGATATTTAACTAAGATAAATAAAAACAGATGTCCACACAAAAGCTTGTGCAGGAATGCTCATAGAAGTTTTCTTTATATTAGCCCCCAAACTGGAAACAATCCAAAGGTCCATAGGGCAGTGAATAGATATACAAATTGTGATATAGTCCCATAATGGAGCAGTAATCAGCAATACAAATAATAAAATTACTTCATGCAACAATCTGGATGAATTTCCAAATCATGATGGTAAAGATAAAAAGCCAGACACTGAAGAGTGCATACTGTATGATTCTAATGATGTAAAAGTCTTAAATAGTCAAAAATGAATCCAGAAAGCAGCTTGTTGCCAGGGGCCAGGTCAGGGTAATGAGACTCACCGGAAAGTTGCAGAAGGATTGATGTAAATGTTCTACATGTTGATTAAGGTGGCGGTGATGTAACTTGTATGCATTTGCCAAAACTTATCAAATTGCATATTAAAAATCTGTGTGTTTCATTTTACGTAAATTATACCTGTGGTAGGCAAAATTTTGCTTCTCTCCACCTTTCCCCTTTGGTGTTATGCCTATGAATATGTTATGTTACATAGTTAAAGAAACTGTGGATGGAATTAGCTGTAACTAATCAGCTGGTCTTGAGAGAGAGAGATGATCCTGAAATATCTGGGTGGACCCAAAGTAATCATAAAGGTCTTAAAAGTGGAACAGGAAGGCAGAAAGGGTCAGAGAGATGTGGTGGAAGTTGAAGTCAGAACTATTTAAAGCATTCGAGAGACTCAATACACTCTTCCTACTTTGAAGATGAAGGGCCCTACACGGAACTTCAGAGAAGGAACTGAATTCCAGTAATGATGGCAGCCCTGTCAACAACTTGATTTTGGTCTTGTGTGACCCTGACTAGGGTGCCCAGTCGAGCCCACCTGGCTTCTGAACCACTAAAATTATAATAATAAATTGGTGTTGCTGCAAGCTGTAAAGTTTGAGATAATTTGTTACACAGCAGGAAGAAACTATTATGAGATACTCAAAGTTGATCCAATTATAAAGAAGTAACTCGACAAGCAAATAAAAATGCAATTAAAGTTCATGCTCCTAAATGAAGCTGGTTCTTTGAAAAAAATTAATGAAATTGATAAACCTCTAGCCACACTTATTAAAAAGAAAAGAGAAAGGACCTAAATAAATAAAATCACAAATGAGAGAGGAGAGATCACAACCAACACCACAGAAATACAAACTGTAAGAGAATATTATTGAAAACTATATGACAATAAATCAAAAACCTAGAAGAAATAGATAAATTCCTAGAAACATATAAACTCCAAAACTGAAACAGGAAGAAATAGAAAATTGAACAGATTCATAACCAGCAAAGAAATTGAATCAATAATAAAAAATCTCCCAACAAACAAAAGTCCAGGACCAGATGGCTTCCCAGGGGAATTCTACCAAACATTTAAAGAGAGTTAAAAGCTATTTTTCTCAAACTATTCCAAAAAACAGAAAATGAAGGAAAACTTGCAAATTCACTCTATTACCCTGATTCCAAACCAGACAGACTCCACTAAAAAACAGAACAGGCTAATATCCCTGATGAACACAGATGCAAAAATTCTCAATAAAATACTAGCAAACCAAATCCAACAGTACATTAAAATAATCATTCACCACGATTGAGTGGCATTTATTCCTGGGTTGCAAGGGTGGTTCAATATTCGCAAATCAATCAATGTGATACACTACATTAATAAAAGAAAGGATAAGAACCATATGATCCTTTCAATAGATGCAGAAAAAGCATTTGACAAAGTACAGCATCCATTCATGATAAAAACCCTCAACAAAGTAGGTTTAGAGGGAACAAAGCACAACATAATAAAGGCCATATATGAAAAACCCACAGCTACTATTATCCTTAATGGGAAAAAACAGAGCTTTCCCGCTATGGTCAGGAAGACGACAGGGATGTCCACTCTCACCACTGTTGTTCAACATAGTACTGGAAATCCTAGACACAGCAATTCGACAACACAAAGAAATAAAAGGCATCCAAATTGGCAAGGAAGAAGTCAGACTTTCACTATTTGCAGATGACATGATACTCCATGTGGAAAACCTGAAAGACTCCACCAAAAAACTGCTAAAACTGATACACAAATTCAGTAAAGTCACAGGATACACAACATACAGAAATCTGTTGCATTTCTATACACCAATAATGAAGCAGCAGAAAGATAAATTAAGGAATCAATCCCATTTACAACTGCACCAAAAATAGTAAGATCCCTAGGAATAAACCTAACCAAAGAGGTGAAAGACCTGTATTCTGAAAACTGTAAAACACTGATGAGAGAAATTGAAGATGAAACAAAGAGATGTAAAAAAAAAAAAATTCCATGCTCATGGATTGGAAGAACAAATATTGTTAAAGTGTCTATAGCACAGAGGACATTAGGGGAAGGAAGGGAAAACCAAAGGGGGGAAATCAGAGGGAAGACGAACCATGAGCAACTCTGGACTCCAGGAAACAATCTGAGGGTTTTAGAGGCGAGGGTAGGGGGATGGGGGAGCCGGGTGATGGGTATTAAGGAGAGCACGTGTTTGTAATGAGCACTGGGTGTTATACGCAAACAATGAATCACGGAACACTACATCAAAAACTAATTATGTACTGTATGGTGACTAGTGTAACATAATAAAAAAATAAAGTAACACTATACCACTTCAAAAAAAATGTCTATAGTACCCAAAGCAATCTACAGATTTAATGCAATCCTTATGAAAATACCAACAGCATTTTTCACAGAGCTAGAACAAACAATCCTAAAATTTGTATGGAGCCACAAAAGACCCCGAATAGTCAAAGCAACCTTGAAAAAGAAAAGCAAAGCTGGAGGCATCACAATTCTGGGCTTCAAGTTGTAACACAAAGCTGTGGTGATCAAAATAGACACAGAGATCAATGGAACAGAATAGAAATCCCAGAAATGAACCCACAACTGTATGGTCAATAAATCTTTGACAAAGAAAGAAAGCATATCCAATGGGAAAAAGTCTCTTCAACAAATGATGTTGGGAAAACTGGACAGCAACATGCAGAAGAATGAAACTAGACCACTTTCTTACACTATACCCGAACATAAATTCCAAGTGGATGAGACGGGCACCTGGGTGGCTCAGTCGGTTAAGTGTCTGCCTTTGGCTCAGGTCATGATCCCAGGGTCCTGGGATTGAGCCCCGCATTGGGCTCCCTGCTCAGCGGGGAGCCTGCTTCTCCCTCTGTCTGCCGCTCCCCGTTTGCGTGCACTCTCTCTCTCTGACAAATAAAGAAACAAAATCTTTCGTTTAAAAGATTTAAAAAAAAAAATGGATGAAACACCTAGAGGTGCCTGGGTGGCTCAGTCGGTTAAGCATCCGACTCTTAATTTCAGTTCAGGTGTTGATCTCAGGGTTGTGAGATTGAGCCCCACGTCAGGCTCTATGCTCAGTGCAGAGTCTGCTTGAGATTCTGTCTCTCCCTCTCCCTCTTTAAATAAATAAACAAATAAAATCTTTAAAGAAATGCATGAAAGACCTAAATGTGAGACCTGAAACCATCAATATCCTAGAGGAGAACACAGGCAGTAACCTCTTTGACATTGGCTGTAGCAACTTCTTACTAGATAGGTCTCCTGAGGCAAGGGAAGCAAAAGCAAACATAAACTACTGGGACTTCATCAAAATAAAAAGCTTCTGCACAGCAAAGGAAACAATAAAACTAAAAGGCAACCTACAAAACGGGACAAGATATTTGCAAATCACATATCTGATAAAAGGTTAGTATCCACTAGATAGAACTTATAAAACTCAACACCCAAAAAATGAATCATTCAATTAAAAAATGGACAGAATACCTGAATAGACATTTTTCCAAAGAAGGCATCCAGATGGCCAACAGACACATGAAAAGATGCTCAACATCACTCATAATCAGGGAAATGCAAATCAAAACTACACTGAGATATCCCCTCACACCTGTCAGAATGGTTAAAATCAACAACACAAGAAACAGGTGTTGGTGAGGATGTGGGAAAAGGGTAAACTGTTCGTGGGAATGCAAACTGGTGCAGCCACTGTGGAAAACAGTATGGAGGTTCCTCAAAAGTTAAAAATAGAACTACCCTATGACCCAGCAATTGCACTACCAGGTATGTACCCAAATACAAAAATACTAATT
Organism: Mirounga angustirostris; assembly: GCF_029215605.1. Classification (NCBI taxonomy): domain Eukaryota; kingdom Metazoa; phylum Chordata; class Mammalia; order Carnivora; family Phocidae; genus Mirounga; species Mirounga angustirostris. The sequence continues at coordinate 126,638,391 of NW_026991719.1, forward strand.
CAAAGGGATACATGCACCCTTATGTTTATAGCAGTATTATCTACAGTAGCCAAATTATGGAAACAGCCCAAGTGTCATTGACTGATAAAGATGTGGTGTGTGTGTGTGTGTGTGTGTGTGTGTGTGTATATATAAAACAGAGCCATCAAAAAGAATGAGATCTTGCCATTTGCAGTGACATGGATGGAGCTAGAGAATATAATACTAAGTGAAGTCAGTCAGTCAGAGAAAGACAAATACCCATATGATTTCACTCATATGTGGGATTTAAGAAATTAAACAAGCGGGCGCCTGGGTGGCTCAGTCATTGAGCGTCTGCCTTCGGCTCAGATCATGGTCCCAGGGTCCTGGGATCAAGCCCCACATCGGGCTCCCTGCTCAGCAGGAAGCCTGCTTCTCCCTCTCCCTCTCCCACTCCCCCTGCTTGTGTTCCCTCTTTCGCTGTGTCTCTCTCTGTCAAATAAATAAATAAAATCTTAAAAAAAAAAAAGAAATTAAACAAGCAAAGGAAAGAAAAAAGAAGAGAGACAAACCACGAAACAGAATCTTAACTACATAGAACAAACTGATGGTTACCAGAGGAGAGGAGTGTGGGGGGATGTATTAAATAGGTGATGGGGATTAAGAAGGGCACTTATGGTGATGAGCATCGGGTATTGAATAGAAGTGTTGAATCACTATACTGGTACACCTGAAACTAACATCACACTGTATGTTAATGAACTGGAATTTAAATAGAAACTTTAGAAAAAGAAAAAGAAAAAAATCATGATCCTAAATGAAATCCAAGAGGATATTACAAACTACTGTAAATAATGAAAAGAAAACTTCATATCATAACCTGTGTGATACGCAAACATTGTTCTCAGAGAAAAACGTATAGCTTTAAATGCCTTCACTATTAAAAACAGAGGACAAAAGAAAAATAACACCACTTTTCCTTTTTTTATAACATCACTTTTCCTAAGGTATTAGAAAAAATACAGCACAATAAGCCAAAAGAAAATAAGAGATCGTTGAAAAAGATAAAATCTAAAAATAAATATTAAAAAATAACTGGGGTGGGTGGTGCCTGGGTGGCGCAGTTGGTTGAGCATCCGACTCTTGGTTTCAGCTTGGGTCGTGAGATCAAATCCCATGTCGGGCTCCGCGCTCAGCAGGGAACCTGCTGCAGATTCTCTCTCCCTCTCCTTCTGCCCCTCCTACTTGTGCTCTCAAATAAATAAATAAATAAATCTTTAAAAAAATAACTGGGAAAAACAAAGAAACTTAGAAGCTCATTGTTTGAAAAGAACATCACCAACAACAAAATAGACAAATCCCTTACAAACCTGTTTGTGGATAAAAGATAAATAGCAAAGAGATAGTAATTTAAGAAAAAGAAAGGGCAGGGCGCCTGGGTGGCTCAGCCGTTAAGCGTCTGCCTTCGGCTCAGGTCATGATCCCAGGGTCCTGGGATCGAGCCCCGCATCTGGCTCCCTGCTCGGCAGAAAGCCTGCTTCTCCCCCTTCCACTCCCCCTGCTTGTGTTCCTGCTCTTGCTATCTCTCTCTCTGTGTCAAATAAATAAATAAAATCTTAAAAAAAAAAGAAAAGGCATATAATTTAGATAATGTGGCAACAGAATTGAAAAAATAAAGTGATTACCTGTACAAATATAAAATTAAAGCTGACTTCAAAAAAAGTTGAAACTTGATTTAACTAATTTTCATAGAAGAGCCGGAAGAGATGATTAAAAATATTGCAAATGTCACCCGGAGCAAATAGACTCATAAATGAGTCTTACCTTTTATTTATTTTTTAAAGATTCTATTTATTTATTTGAGAGAGAGAGAGAGCACGAGCAGGGGGATGAGGGGCAGAGGGAGAGGGAGAAGCAGGCTCCCTGCCGAGCAGGGAGCCCAACGTGGGGCTCGATCCCAGGACCCCGGGATCATGACCTGGGCCAAAGGCAGCTGTTCAACTGACTGAGCCACCCAGGCTCCCCTTTTCTAATTATTAAACAATAGATAATTCTAATGTTATTTGAGCTATAAAAGATGGAGCACTCATCAATTCATTTGATAAAACCAGTAAATTTTTTTTTTTTTTTTTTTATGTTTCACAAAAGCTTTATTTGTGGTCACATCTACGGTTCTCAGGTCAGTGTACAAACAACTCAGTGCAGTGCAGTGCTTCTAATACAAGTCATATAAAACTGCGGAACACAGTGAAGAATAGTGCACTCGATATAAAAATAAATTACACTTTAAAAGCTACTGCAAAGCTTTACACATATAAAAAGTAAACACAAAATAGTTAGTGAGGTCCTTTTAACTGTCTATCATACCCAGAAAAGAAAATTTACTTATGAAAAAACCAGTAAAATTTTAATACCAAAATCTAGTAATAGTCAAAAATAAAGCTATAGATTAATCTCACATAATAAAGGCACACAGTGTTTACCTCTATAGTCCTCTGCTCTACCAGCTGAGCTGTCAAAGGGTGGTATTGTTCAAAGAAATATTCATTGTTCAAAGAAATATTAGCAATAATCAAATTATAGGAATATTAGATTGTACTCCAAGAATGTAAGCTTATTCAATATCAGGAAATCTATAAACATAATCCATTTGTCAATCAACATATTAAAAAGTAAAACTTAGATGATATGAGATGTTGAAGTCATTTCTAATAAAACATTTTATGGCAGGGCGCCTGGGTGGGTCAGTCAGTTAAGTGGCTAACTCTTGATTTCTGCTCAGATCATGATCTCAGGGTCATGGGATCGAGCCCCATGAGCCCCACGCTGGGCTCCATGCTCAGCAGGGAGTCTGTTTCAGGATTCTCTCTCTCCCTCTGCCCCTCCTCTGGCTCATGCTCGCTCACTCTATCTCTCTAAAATAAATAAATCTTTAAAAAAAATTTATGGCAAATTGGAATAGAAGTAACAAAGACTATTTATGAAAAACAAACAGCAAATATTATTCTGAATAACCAAATATTAAGACTACTTCAAGTAAAATCATGGAGTAGATAGGAATGCTTGCTTTCATCACTAATATTTAACATTTTCTTGTATTTTCTAGTAAATTCAGTAAGATAAAAAAGAATAGGTTATAAACATTGGAAAAGAGCTATAATCTGTCTCATTTTGCTCATTTTAGGTAAGATTCAATACTCATAGAGACTCTAGTGTAAAATTACTAGAATTAATAACAGAATTCTGTAAGGTAGCTAGATTCAACATGAATATAAACAAACAGATAGTTTTCTTTATTCTGGTACTAAACATCAAGAAATAGAAATAAGAGAAAATATTTTATTAACAATGGCAACACATTTATAAAATGCATAGAGATAAATATAATAAACTGCTTACATTATATTAATAAAAGTTTCATAAAATTCCAATTAAAATCACAATAGGACTTGGCTCTTTTTAATTGGAAGAAAATTTAAAATTTTTATATGGAAGAATAAAATGCCTAAGAAATGCTAAGAAAGGTAGGGGTGCCTGGGTGGCTCAGTCATTAAGCGTCTGCCTTCAGCTCAGGTCATGATCCCAGGGTCCTGGGATCAAGCCCCACACTGGGCTCCCTGTTGAGCAGGGAGTCTGCTTCTCCCCCTCCTTCCGCCTTCCCCCCTTCCCTGGCTTCTGCACACATGCTCTCTCTCTCTCTAATGAACAAATAAAAATCTTAAAAAAAAAAAAATGCTAAGAAAGGTTAAAAAAAAAAAAAAAAGAGCAGCGAGGACTGATTTCACTTACCAGATATCAGAAGATATAATAGACCCATTGTAATCCAATCAGTATGGTATTGGCATAGCAAGACAAAAGTAAAGTAGTTCAATGAAGAAGGATAATGCATCCAGAAATACATAACAGTATGTATGAAAATTTTATATGATGAATGGGTTTATTCAAATCAGTAGTAAAAGATGTATTATTTGATAAATGGTGCCATTGCCATAGGCTATTGATCTAGATGGAAATAAAACTACACAGATCCCACTTCTATACCATATATAAAAATAATTATCAGATGAATGAAATGTAAAAAACAAAACAAGAAAATTTGGGAAATACACATACAACCTTGATACGCAGAAAACTTTTTTTTTTTTTAAAGATTTTATTTATTTGACAGAGAGAGACACAGCAAGAGAAGGAACACAAGCAGGGGGAGTGGGAGAGGGAGAAGCAGGCTTCCCACGGAGCAGGGAGCCCGATGTGGGGCTCGATCCCAGGACCCTGGGAACATGACCTGAGCCAAAGGCAGACGCTTAACAACTAAGCCACCCAGGTGCCCCAGGCAGAAAACATTTTTAACCAACACTGGCCACTCTGAAGATATGAAAGAAAAGACAGATATATTTGACTATAAATTTTTTTTTAAATTTTAGTAAAAGTTATGAACAAGTCAGTAAACAATAGGTCTTGGGGGGAAATTGCACTATACACTAGTATGTTAATGCAGTATAACAAATAGTTAACATTTGTGATAATAAAAGGGTTTTTGTAATTAAAAAAGTAAAATAGTCCAAAGAAAAATGGGCAAAACATATGAATAGTCAAATCTCAAAATATAAATGCAATAGCCAACGGGCATTTGAAAAGATGTTCAACCTAAGAAATAAAAGGAATGCAATTAACAATGCAGCATCACTCTATACCTAACTAAATTGGCAAAAATTAGAAGAACAAGATAAAACTTATTGATATGAGAACAGGGAGAAGGGCACTCGCATATGTTGACAGTAGAAATGTTTGAAGAGTTCTGGCCTTTCTGGAAATTATTCCCTTCATTCCAGTAATATCCCTCTTGAGAATCTGTCCCATAGGAATAAAAGCACCAGTGTGTAATGAATGACCAAAAAGTGGAAATAATACAGAATCTTATGTAGTCATTAAAATGAATGAATTGGGGCACCTGGCTCAGTGGCTCAGTTGGTTAAGTGTCCAACTCTTGATTTAGGCTCAGGTCATGATCTCAGGGTGGACGCTAGGCGTGGAGCCTGCTTAAGATCCTCTCTCTCTCCCTCTGCCCTCCCCTCCAGTCCCTCTCTAAAATAAAAAGAAAAATGAAATGAAGCTATGCTAACTGACTTAGAATTCTACTAGGTGCTAACGAGAGAGAAACGTGTGTGTAATATCCCATTTTTGTAAAACAAGAATGACCGAGAAAACCTTTATTTGCATATATATATGTGTGTGTGCATGAGTATATATTATCATACTAGGGTTATTTGTTTGGGAATAGGCAAGAAGGGGGCTAATGTAGAAGGAAGATGGGGAGCCAAACAGAACAAAAAAAAGACTGTAGCGTATGACATGATCACATTTAATATTTACATCGCCATTATATATGTACTGGGGTTAAATCTTTATAATACACATTTAAAGAAAACAAAACAAAATTAAAATAAATGATTTCAGCATTCAATTCAATAAGCAAAACTAGATCAGCAAAATGAACCAAAGGAAATCAGGAAGAAGGAATGAATTAATGAAAGTAAAAGCAGAAATTGATAGAAACAAAAGATGGTTCCTGACAAGATCAACAAAATTGAGAAACTTCCTAGAAACATTATTTTTAAGAGAGTGAAAGAGGACTTACATAATATAAGAATGAAAAAGGAAATATAATTACAGACACAGAATAGTTGAACATCACAAGACTAGTATGTGACTTGATAGCAATACATTCTCAAATTCAGAAAAATCTAGACTGCTTTCTAGAAAAATATATATAACGAAATTTGACTGAAGAGGCAGAAAAACCCAAATAAATCGATGATCATAGATAATATTGAAAAAATCATTTAATACTAGTCTCCCCAAATGTATTGGAACCCAAAAAAGATGAAAAGCTTCTGAACTCATGGCTAATACCATTCTTTTTTTTTTTTCCTTAAAGATTTTATTTATTTATTGAGAGAGACATAGCGAGAGAGGGAACACAAGCAGGGGGAGTGGCAGAGGGAGAAGCAGGCCTCCCGCCGACGGGAGCCCGATGTGGGGCTCGATCCCAGGACCCTGCGAAGGCAGACGGTTAACGACTGAGCCACCCAGGCGCCCCTGGCTAATACCATTCTTAAACCAAACCTGGGCAAAAGTATCAAAACCACACCACACCCACACAGGAGAACTACAGATTAAAGTTGTGTGTAATACTGATGGGATCTCATTGTTCTGTTTCTCTGTATGGAAGCTTGGAGGTAGGCTGAGGGAGGTTTTGTTTTCTCTCAGGCTCCTTGCCTCTTGGTTCTCCCTCCACTGTCTAGTTTCCAAAGTGGCAGCATGTGACAAAGAGAAGCAATGGACACAACATAACAACATATCCACAAATAGTTCACATCTGTGAAAAGGACTGGCAATAAGCACTCATACCTTACCTCGATAGTGCTTTTTCAGTGCTTAACTACCATCACAACCATCCTAACCTGACATCTGCACCTTCCTCCAAACAGTCACATCCTCACAATCCTGACCGGACCCTATAGAACGTGCCTTTACCTTGTGTCCACGTGCAGCTCACTGAGCAGTTCACTTTGCATATAGTCCCAGGACAGTTCCACTGCACCCAGGTAGTATCTTCTGGTGGCACTAAAGCTGAATGGCAAAAGGCACAGAAAGAAGCAGGTAGAGAGTTCTGTTTGCATGGCTCGTATTGCTAAAAAATGTTCAACTGGAGAAACAAAAGATTAATTCTTCTCTAAAATATCTTCAGCTCCCAGGGGAAAAAAAAGGTAAATTTTCTATGATTTAGTGAAAAGTCCCAAAATTTTTGCTGTGAATTTTAGGGAACTTTACCTGCTGGATGTTACAGCAGCATCAGCAGTAAGCAGTAACAGATAAGATTGCTTCCTTTTTAGCAGTGGAAAGCAGCCACAGGAAAAGAGAGGTGGAGCTAAATATTAACCCATTCACTTTTGAGAGTACTAAGGGCACAAGAATGCTGCTTTCATCAGAACCTTTAAGGAAAGGAAGAGAGAGAAGGAGAGGTCAAGGTGAAGAGGAGCAGCAAAAGCAGCTCTGGATGTTGTTGGAAATTCTGGAATCCACTTGCACAAACAAGAGTAACCAGTATTCTAATAGTCTCCTTGTTTCTACCCTTGCCCCTCACACAGCCACCGAGTGACTTTTTAAAACTATAAAGTAGATCGTGTCACTCCTTCACTCAGAACCCTCCACTGGCTTCTGACCTCAGAGTAAAATCCTAAGTCTTTACCATGGCCTAGAGCATCTCCCATGATCTGCATGTCCTTTTCCTTCAGACCTCTGTGGTCTTACGTCACTATGGCTACTGGCCTTCTTGCTCTTCCTTAAAAACCAAGCACACTCTTGCACTTAGACCTTAGCACTTGCTATCCCCTTTACTTGAAACATCTTTTCCCCAGATCGCCATACATTTCCACTTTCACATCTCCTTCAAGTCTTGACTCAAATCCTGCCTTCGCAATGAGCTTAAATATGAACCACCACATTTACATTGTAAGCTCTCTACCCCCACTGGCAGTACTGATATCCCTCCTGGCTTCATTTTTCTATGTAGCACTCATAACCATTCAGCATTCATGTATTTATTTATATTGCATTGTTGTTACGTGATGCTTCTTAACGTTGTTTGTGTTTGTCCCAGGTATAGGATAGATCTCCTTACATCAATATGTAGCCCTGCTGAGCTCAAGCAGAGCCCCTACTCAGGTTAATGTTTATCAGGGGGAATGAGGGCCTCAAAGTATAGGAGATAATAAGAAGAAACTTGACCAGGGTTGCTATAAAAAATGTTATCACTAAGAGTCCAGTTCTGCAGAAGTATGAATGTGCCTAGGAGCAACTGGTGAGGTGTTGTCCAGCTTGGAAACAAGCAGGAAGAAGTCCCTTTCATAAACATTTGCTGAGACCTTCTCTCTGTCACCCACCAGGATGCAGAAATAATAGCTAGCATGTACTATATGCCAGGAATTGCTGTAAGTTACTTTAATGCAGCTGCTATTCTTGTCTTCATTTTACAGGTGATGAAACTGAAGCACAGAGAGGTTAGGCAACTTGGCCAAGATCACAGTTTGCCAAATGGTAGCATTCCAACCCATGTAATCCGACTCCATACTCATGCTCCAAACTCCTATGCTATACTTCCATGCACTGGATACACAGCATTGAAAAATACAAGCAACTGATGTAATTAATACTTATCACACATAAGTACCTCATACAGTATGTTATAAGGTGAAATAAGTGCTGTGCACAAAAGGAAAGTAAGCAGGGGAAGGCAGGATATACCAGGCTGCAATTTTAAAGGAGGATGGTCATGGAAAATCTCACCGAGTAGGTTACAGTTCAGCAAAAGGAGTTTGGCTTCTCTACTGAGGACAATAGGGAGACATGGTAGGCTTCTGAGTAGAGGAGGGCTGTGATCAGAATTACCTTTTAGACCAATCTTTCTGGCCGAGGTGGAGAGAACAGACTTTAGGCGGATAAGGGTAGGAGCAGATCGACCTGTTAACTTCGGGCAAGAAATGATTGTGAGCTGGGCTAAGAAATGGCTGGATTCACTGTGAAGCGGTATCTATGGGGCTTGCTGATGAACTGGATTTGTAGCATTGAGAGAGGCGTTCAAAATTAAGACCAAAGTTATTGGAATGGTGAACTTGCCATTAACTGGGATAGCGTGAGGGCGAGAGGAGTAGCTTAGGGGTGGGGTGGAGTGGGGAGACGTGCCCTGAAACATGGTTAAATGGCTCCAAAGGCATTCTTACTTATTGCAGTGGTTTTTTAAGTGCCTGACTTTCTCTACTGGAACAAAGTCGGGCACATAGCAAGCACTGATAAGTATTTGCTCAACGTTTACATGAACTAACACCGCAAACCAGCTTTATTTTTAAATAAAGTAATGGGTAAAAGAGTCCTTACTAGGGAACGGCAAGGTGGCGGTCGCGTCTCAAATCTTCTAGGTGAGAGCCTCCGTCAGAGCAGGCTCTTTGTGCACGCCCGTCTCGGCGTACCTGCTGGGCGGGGCCGCGGAGCCTTGTGACGCAGCTACGCGCGGGGGTGGGAAGAGACAGCTAGGCGCTCGGCCCGCCCTCTTCCGCTGCCGCCGTGGGAATGGAAACATCTGCCCCACGTGCCGGAAGCCAGCTTGCGGTGATGACGGCGCGCCACTCCGCGTCCTACCGCGCCCAAACCCTGCGGCTGTCATCGCGAGACAAACTCGCCGAAATGGCCGCATCCAGTAAAGGTAAGGACGGGCGCGCGCAGCGCCGGCGCCACGGAGAGCCGCCTTTCCCAGCTCCGGAAGGGGAAGGGCTCCGCGCCTGCGGGTCCCAGCAGAGTTCCCCCGGGAGTTCTGGCAGTGCACGGGCGGGGAGGGCGTGCCAGTCTCGCCCCTGACCCAGCCGCTTCCCAGGGTCCGGCCAAGGTCAGGCGCCGGGCTGGGACTGAACTGCCCCGGGGTGTTGTCTCTGGGGCTCAGTCGGCCTTCCGGCGCCGCCCCGAACAGCCTCAACTCGGAGACATTCTGTCCTGGTTCTCGGAAGCGCTCTGGCACTTTGAGACTAAAGCGACTTCTTTTGACCGTTCATCTCAAACACCTGGCAAGCCTCTTCTGTGTGCAAAGGAGCCTTCTCTTGTGCTGTTGATGGTTTTGAAAGAGTAGTACACATGGGATTGTACTTTGAAATAGTTTTTATATTCAGTCCGCGTAGTCAAAGAAGATGCCCTATAATAAAATACACAGAGGAGCATGACTTTAAATCATGCTTCTTTCCCTACTAATTAATTCAGGATTGGTTCACAAGATCCCATTGCTAAACACAGCCATCATCGAAAACCCAATTATATAAACCTAAAATTACTTAAATTATGTTAAAAACAAAGGCAGTGAAGGTATTCACAATTCATCACTTCTTAATTGTCTGCTATGGTATGCTGTTATCTATGCTCCTGACGTTATTTACATCTGTGCTGTCCGTGTAATGGAAATAGCAGTGTGGTATGATACTGTGCATCTTTTTCCAACCCTGCGTTCAGTGATGTCACAGTTCCATGCTGTCACACTCGCAGGGAGTGAATACATCGTGGAAATTGATGTACACTACAGATCACCCGCAGCCGGTTGTTAATCATTGACCAGCACCCCACCGAGTTTAAGTGACTAAGGGGTTGGAATGCACAATGTAATTATTTTCTTGCAGAGTACACTGCCTTCATTCACTTAAAATATATAGGTTGATTAAATATTTGCTTCTAGGAAATGGTTGTGAGAAATTTTGAGGTAGGCATCATAAATTTCAATCTTTATCATGGTGATGAACACATAACACTGTGATAATTGATTTCCTGGACCCATAAACAAGGCTAAATGACTTTTGTCTACATACTGGTTAACAGTGTTTGTTGAATAACTGAAGTTCGATGAACTAAACGTCTCTGATTTGATCCCCCTTTTGACTGGAGCCTCCAATTGAGCTGAGGGGCTTGGTAAAATTACATTAAAACAAAACTCAGGGGCGCCTGGATGGCGCTGTGGGTTAAGCGTCAAACTCCTGATTTCAGCTCAGGTCAGTGATCTCAGGGTCGTGAAATTGAGCCCTGAAATCCGAGCCCTGAAATCCAGCCGGCAGAGCGTCCATCCCTGTGCTCAGCGGGGAGTCTGCCAGAGATTCTTTCCTGCTCCCTCTTCCTCTGCCCCTCGCCCGCCCCTCTCTAAAATAAATAAATCTTAAAAAAAACACAACACAAACCTCAAAACTCATTCTTGGTGGGTTTTTTTTTTTTCCGTTCTTGTTTTCAGTGATATTCTTTAACCCAGGGAGACAACTTCTTCAACACAGCAGTAATGTTTTAGTGTTCTTTTGTACTGGTGTCTAATGTTGTTACATTAGAAAAATAATTTTCATGTAGCTACTTGTGAACCCATAGGATACGTACTTCCTCAAACATCCATATTTTGGTTCTGCTAAATTGGGATCTATGATCCATGTTGAATTATATTTTGTGTATGATATAAGGTAGGGATTGCATTTTTTTTAGTACAGATACCTAGTAGTTCTAACACAATTTGTTGAAAACACTCCTTCCCTATTAAATTGCCTTGGTGCCGTGTTATTGAAAATCGAATGGCTATGTGTACATCTACTTGTGGACTCTCTATTCTCTTCCATTCATATATGTGTGTCAGTTCTACACTGTCAAATATGGTTGCTTTATAAGTCGACGTTAGGTAGCTGTATTCCTCTGTAGCTTTGTAAGAAGTCTTGAAATTCCTTGAACTTTGTTCTTTGTTGTTGTTGTTGTTAAAGATTTATTTATTTATTTGAGAGAGAGAAAGCGCGGTCCAGCGAGCAGGTGGGAAGGGGGGAAAGGAGTACATGGGGAGGGGCAGATGGGGAAAGAATCCCAAGCTGACTCCTTGATAAGCGTGGACTCCCACACGGGGCTCAATCTCACAACCCTGAGACCACGCATGACCTGTGCTGAAACCAAGAATCTGAGGCTTAACAGACTGGGCCACCGAGGCACCCCAAACTTTGTTCTTTTTCTCCAAAACTGTTTTGACCACTTGTGGCACATTGTATCCTTCATTCCACCTGCTCTTTTCTCAGTGTGACTCTGACACTGCTCCCACTCGGTGATGGGATCTATGTATTCCCTCCTGAAACTTTGTGGGAGTTTGTGACTGATTCTACAGAATGTGGTGGAAGTAACACTGCATGGCTTCTGGGGCTAGGTCTTAAATAGCACCTTCTGCTTAGTCCTTCAGCTGCCTCCCTGATCTCTCACTGCCTCCCTTGGGATGCACCCTTGCGCCTAGGCACCATGCTGTAAGGCAGTCCAAATTAACCCACATAGAGAGGCAGCCTGTATATGTGAATGTAGGAGATGATTGCAGACCTTCTGCCTGTAAGTCTTCCAGCTGAATCCTCAGACATCATGGAGTAGGAATGGACTGTAATGCCATATTCTGTCTGAATCCTGATCCACAGAATCTAAGAGCATAATAAATTATTGTTTAGCTCCATGACATTTTGGGGTAATTTGCCATAGTAACTGGAACACTACTCTAGGTAGTCCTTTGCATCTTCATATAAATTTTAGAACCAGCTTGTCAATTTCTAAATAAAAATGTACTTTTTGACTGGAATGGCATTGAGTCTGTAGATGGATATGGAGAGAATGAACATCTTAAAAATACTGCCTTGCAAAACAAAGTATGTATCTCCATTAATTTCAGTCATCTTCACTTTCTCTCTTCAGTGTTTTGTTCTTTACAGTGTAGAGGTCTTGCGCATCATTCATTAAATTTATCCCTACGTTATCTTCCCACAGAGAAAGGGATTAGACATTTTGTTAACTCTTTTTCCTTTCTTGGGCAAATCAACCTCTGAGCTACCATTTCTTAATTATAAAGTGGGATTAATAAATAGTACCTTGTTTTGTACCTACTATGTTCTGTGGATTTAATTAAGTATACATGTTTATTGTTTAGCACATTGCCTGGTAAATAGTAACAGCTCAGTTGAACATTACCTTTTATCTTTATTATCAGTGGAGATCCATATAGTGGTAAGAATTTGTGAATTTGTGAGCTAAATAGTATTGACATATTCTTGAAAAGGAGAGGCAAATGAAGAAAATCCATTTCATTTAGGATACATTATTATTACTATCAGATTTTGTACATCCATTGGTTGTTTTTAAATTTGAGAGGAAAAACTAGAGTACTAATTCTAAATTGTCTAGTTATTTTTTTCTTTAAGACAGATACTATTTGTTGATTTTAGTCTGATTTTCAAGTCGCTAGCCACAATTTCAGAGTTAATTTGCCGTTTAAAATAGAATATTTGCAGGTTCTTAGTACAGTACCCATTTCCTTAAAAATCTCTTAATCTAGTTAAGAACTGTGATTTATTGTAAAAGTAAATATTTTCTTATTCAGTATCTTAATTCTTGTAGGAAACTTTGAGTCACTGGACCTTGCAGAATTTGCTAAAAAGCAGCCATGGTGGCGCAAGCTGTTTGGGCAGGAATCTGGGCCCTCAGCTGAAAAATACAGCGTGGCAACCCAGCTGTTAATTGGAGGTGTCACTGGATGGTAAGTGATGAAAAAGATGTCCAGTGTCTTTTTTTGCATGATTTAGTATTGCAGTTACAGGAACAATCTCCTTAAGTAATGAAAACACATTGACTTTTGTGAAATTGATCACTTAATATGTAGCATTCTTCTAAACATAGTATTTATTATATGCCAGGCACTATTTTAAGTATTTATGTATTTCATTTCCTTCTCACAACAACTCTGAAATTGGCACTGGATTGAATTGGTACTGGATTGACTGTTCTCATTTTTCTTCCAGTTTTATCAAGAAATATATATCACTGTATGTTTAAGGTATACAGCATGATGATTTGATTTACATATATTGTGAAATGTTTACCACAGTAGGTTTAGTGAACATTCATCATCTCATACATATATAATAAAAAGAGAAGAAAAAAATTGTCTTCTTGTGATTAAAACTCTCAGAATCTGCTCTCCTAACCATTTTCTTATATACCATACAGCAGTGGTTGCTATAGTCATCACATTGTACATTACCTCCCTGATACTTACTTCTAAGTGGAAGTTTGTACCTTTTGACCACCTTCATCTAATTCCCCCTCCCCCAACCCCTTGCCCCTGGTAACCACAAATTTGATCACTTTTTCTATGAGTTTTGTGTTTGTTTTAGATTGCATATATAACTGAGATCATACAGCATTTGTCTTTCTTTGTCTGACTTCTCACTCAGCGTAAGTTCTTCAGGGTCAATCCATGTTGTCACAAACGGTAGAATTTCGTTTTTTATGGCTGAATAATATTCCATGGTGTGTGTGTATATATCACATGTTTATCCATTCACTCACTGATGTACGCTTAGGTTGTTTCCATGACTTGGCTATTGTAAATAGTGCTGCAATGAATGTGGGGGTGCAGATATCTTTTTGAGTTAGTGTTTTTATTTCCTTTAGATATATTCCCCGAAGTGGAATTGCTGGATCCTCTATGATAGTTCTATTTTTAATTTTTTTTAAAGATTTTCTTTATTTGACAGAGAGAGAGAGCCAGAGAGCACAAGCGGGGGAATGGCAGAGGGAGAGGGAGAAGCAGGCTCCCCACTGAGCAGGGAGCCGTATGTAGGGTTCTATCCCAGGACTCCGTGATCACGACCTGAGCCAAAGGCAGATGCTTAACCAACTGAGCCACCCAGGCGCCCTGTTTTTAATTTTTTGAGACACCTCCATATGGTTTCTCACAATGGCTGTACCAATTTACAGTTCCACTAAGAGTATATAAGAGTTCACTTTTCTCCACACCGAGAAGTAGAGAACACAAAAATACACAAATATTTTAGTATTTATATAGATATCTCATTTTCTTCTCACAGCCACTCTGAAATTGGTACTGTAATTATGCTTATTTTATAGGAACTCAGGCTCAAAAGGCCCAGGACCACATGGATAGAAAGTTGTATAATTAGGAGGTAGCCAATAACTTCCTCAATTGTGACACAGCTTATGGCGTCATTTGTAATAAATTCAAAAAGTTTAATAGCAGATTTAGTGAGGAATATATAATGCATCAATCTCATCTCTACTTTTTACATTTAAAAATGTTATTGTACAAGATAATATAAATACAGAGCAGTACATATGTGTACATTTTAATGAATATATATAGAGCAGACACCTATGTAACAACCACACAGGTTAAAAAAATGATTAGCACCCCAAAAACTCTAGAGATAAATGCTGTACTGATTATTATGCAGTTATTTCTTTGCTTTTCTTTGTAGTTTTAACACCAGTTCTATCAGTAAATAATATAGTTTACCTGCTTTTGAACTTTAAATAAATGCAATTATGTATATTCTTTTGAGTCTTACCTTTTTTGCTCAATTTTGTTTTGTATGTAGTTGTAGTTTCTTTGTTTTTGTTTATATATAGAATTTCATTGCATGAATATACCACAGTATTTTTACCCAGGTGATGACTGACATTTGAGTTGATTCCATTTTTGGCTAATTTAAACAATGCTGATATGAACACTGTATAAATTTCCTGGTGTGTGTATACGCACATTTTTACCTAGGAGTTGAAATGCTAGGTCATGGGACATAAGTATCTTTGGCTTTGCTGGGTTATGTCAAACTGCTTTCCAAAAGCGGTTGTAACAGTTTACCCTCCCAACAACAAGGATTGAGTGTTCCTGATGCTCTGCATTCTTGTAAGCACTTAATATTGCCAGACTTAAATTTTTGCTTGTCTGATAGTTGTATCTCACATGGTTTTCATTTACATTTTCCTGAGTAGTGGTGATATTGAATAACTTTTACCTATGTTTCTTGATCATTTTCGGTCTCTTTTTTGATAAAGTCTCATTTTTAATCTTATGTAATTTTTCTGTTGTCATTCTTTTTCTTACTGCATTATAAGAGTTCTTTATATATTCTGAATAGGAGTCCTTTGTTGGTTGTACGTTTTACGGATATTTTCACTCATTCTACATTCTGTGATTGTCTTCATTTGCCTTTTGGTATCTTTTGATGAACTGATCTTATTTTTAATGTAGTCAATTTTATGGATCTTTACCTTTAGGTTAGTAATTTTGGGGGCCTGTTTAAGTAATCTTTGCCTACCCCATATGCTAGAACTTTATTACTTTATCTTTCACATTTACATTTATAAATCCACCTGGAATTGTTTTTTGTGGTTAGTTTGTAGTAGATTCCTTTCTTTTTTTTTTCATGTGGAATACCCAGTTGTCCCAACTCAGTTTTTTTTTTTTAAGATTTTATTTATTTATTTGACAGAGAGAGAGAGAGTTAGCGAGAGCAGGAACACAAGCAGGGGGAAGTGGGAGAGGGAGAAGCAGGCTTCCCGCCTATTGTAAATGGTATTTTTAAATTTTAAATTTCTAATTGTTCATTGCTTATATATAGAAACACAATTGAGTTTTGTATATTGCTCTTTTATACTGCAGTCTTGCCAGAGTCACTTACTAGTTTGCAGAGTTTGGTCCCCTCATGTTTTTTAATTTCCTGGGAGGATATTTGCCTTTATGCTTTCCCCGTGGAATCCCTTCTCCACAATGTAGCCAGAGTCATCTTTTAAAGTGCAACCCAGGGGTGCCAGGGTGGCTCAGTTGATGAAGTGTCTGCCGTCAGCTCAGGTCATGATCCCAGAGTCCCTGGATCCCTGCTTGGCGGAGAGTCTGCTTTTCCATCTGCCCCTCCCCCTGATTGTGCTCTCTCTCAAATAAACAAATTTTAAAAACCTTAAAAAAAAAATTAAAGTGCAACCTGAAAGTTTTAAGGGATTTGCTCAAGACCACAAAATTAGTAAGTGGTAGAGCCAAGATTTGAATCAGGGTCTTTCTGAGCCTCTGCTCTCTGCTTATATCATGTAAGAGTGGGAAGGAGGATCCCAAGGTAAGTAGGATCTGAACATTGTTAGAAGTACATGTTTGTATGCATTTGACAGCCTGTCAACTTGTCTGTTGTTGGTTTGGTTTTTGTAGGTGCACGGGTTTCATATTCCAAAAGGTTGGAAAGTTGGCTGCAACAGCTGTGGGAGGTGGATTTTTTCTCCTTCAGGTCTGTATGTGAAATACTCCTAGATGTTTGGAAATCCCCCTTGCCAATTAAGAAT
Source organism: Mirounga angustirostris (assembly GCF_029215605.1). Classification (NCBI taxonomy): domain Eukaryota; kingdom Metazoa; phylum Chordata; class Mammalia; order Carnivora; family Phocidae; genus Mirounga; species Mirounga angustirostris. The sequence continues at coordinate 126,655,065 of NW_026991719.1, forward strand.
GTATATATAGTCTTGGCTATATTACACTAGAATAGCCTTTGCACTTATTTTCAGTGTACTATTTGAAATGCTAGTGACCATTTGAATCAAATTTCATCAGTTAGTAGTCACATTTTGTTTCATAATCTATAACATGGGGACATAGTACATATTCCTTATCATAGCTCCTTTGGGTTTTTGAGACCAGTTGAAATGTTAAACAAATGTGATTTCAAAAATATGAAGTTATGCAAATGCCCTGTGATAGGATTTATTTTACATAGGGGACATTGATCCCAGAGCAGTCAGTGAGAAATGAGGGCTAAATGACAGTCCAATCTGATGTCCTCTTTTGTCTGTTTGGCCCAGAGTTTATTTCAGAACTACTAGGTATTGGTTCTCTGAGGCTGCATTGTAGCATTGCTTTGCAGACTTGACTCCATGTTGGAATTACCTAAGGAGTTTAAAAAACACTAATGCTTGGGGCCTGCCTCGTACCGCCCCCCCACCTGATTTCATAGGTGGAAGGTGTGCTTGCACATCTAAGTATTTTTTTAAAGATTTTATTTATTTATTTGACAGAGAGAGAACCCAAGCAGGGTGAGTAGCAGAGGGAAAGGGAGAAGCAGGCTCCCCACTGAGCAGGGAGCCCGACGTGGGGCTGGATCCCAGGACCCTGGGATCATGACCTGAGCCGAAGGCAGATGCTTCACTGACTGAGCCACCCAGGCACCCTCACATCTAAGTATTTTTAAACTCCTGAGATGATTCTGATGTGGAGCAGAGTTTGAGAACCAATGCTCTGTAGGAGCCATAACTTTTTGAATTGTGCCACGGTCTCCGAATTCATAGCCCTTTGTCTCCTACAGTTGACAGTCCTCATTTTAGCGGGGTAAGTGCTATCTTCGAACCGCAGGTGGAGTGATTTTCCCAGATGGCTCAGGTGAAAGTTAAATGTGTAGGAGGAGGAGGCTGGTGACTGGCAGGCCGGGGTGGTGGCCAGGGCTGGGGCGAGTTGGGTATAGTATTGCCACACAACAAATTCCCTCAAAACCTAATCTCAAAAGAACCATCATTTTATTATCTCTTACAGTTTCTGTGGGTCAGGAATTTGGAGAGGGTAAGGTGGGTGCCTGTGGCTGCAGGTCTAATGTAGTTACAGGCAGGAGGTGACTGGAGCTAGATAAGCAGAGTGGGCTGGGGCAGGTCTGGGCCTCTCTCTGTCTCTCTGGCAGGTCAGACTCCCTGCAAGGCGGGGGCCCTCCTCACACCTTTCCCTGTCCTTCCGGGTTGCAGTAATCTTTCCTTCCTCTCACCCCTTCAGGCCGAAGTGCAGTCTTCTATTCCTGTGGTTTCCCCTACACCCTGCTCCAGACTTGACTTTGTAAATATATTAATGTTCCTTTGAAATATCTTTTTTATTTCACCTTAAACTTTTTTCACTTGAAGTAGAATTGACATACAATATTAATTTCAGGAGTATAACATAGTGATTCAATATTTATATACATTACAAAATATCTTTTTTTAAAAGATGTTATTTATTTATTTGGCAGAGAGAGACACAGCGAGAGAGGGAACACAAGCAGGGGGAGCGGGAGGGGGAGAAGCAGGCTCTCCACCGAGCAGGGAGCCCGATGCGGGGCTCGATCCCAGGACCCTGAGACCATGACCTGAGCTGAAGGCAGACACTTAACAACTGAGCCACCCAGGCGCCCCGACATTACAAAATATCTTAATCTGAGTATACCCTCTGTTTCTTTTGGGGGCCCTGACTGACAGAAGCAATTGGTACTGGAAGTATCACCAGGAAAGATTCTCAAAATGGGATTCTGGTATTGCATGAGTCAGATATTCAAGGAGTACAGGGATGCCTCCTTGCTAGGGGAGGTGGGTGGGACCTGGGGAGTCAGTGCTGTGCACTCATGCTGTTGGTCACCAGAGGGAGGATGATGGCGGGTAGGCATGATGTCATTTGACGTAGGGATCCAGTTTCCTTTCTTTCATACTGATACTTGTCCTAGCAGCATTTAGTGAATGTCTTCCTTTTCCCAATATTTATAGTGTGGCATTTATCATATATTAATCCATATATGTCTGGATCTGATTCTAGTTTCTCTATTCTGTTTCACTGGTCAACTTTCTACCTTTACTAAGCCTTGATAGTTGGTATTACAGGTTCCTCCACATACCTTTCAGGAGTGCTGTGGCTGCTTTTATACTTTTTGCTTGAAGAGGCTTGTCAATTATTTTAAAATATTTTGTTGAAATTTTGATTGGAATTACGTGGAACCATATAGGTAAATGTGGGAAGAATTAATACCTTTTGTGAAAATGAGTCATCTGTGAATATGTGCTTTCTCTCCATTTATTTTGGTCTTTAATGTCTTCGCATAGACTTTAAAATGTTTCTTCATACACATCTTCTGCACTGTGCCTTGATTTCATTCCTAGATACCTTATACCTTCAGTTACACTGGGGCTTTCCTTGGCCACTCACCCTCAGCCCCAAGCCTGTCTTCCAGTTGGACTCAGAATGATACAACTAGTAATAGGGAACATCTTTTCATATGCTTATTTGCTATCCAGGTAGCCTTTTTTTTTTTTTTTTTTTAAGATTTTATTTATTTATTTGACACAGAGAGAGAGTGAGAGCAGGAACACAAGCAGGGGGAGTGGGTGAGGGAGAAGCAGGCTCGATGTGGGGCTCGATCCCAGGACCCTGGGACCATGACCTAAGCCGAAGGCAGACGCTTAACAACTGAGCCACCCAGGCGCCCCCCACAGAACCTTTTTGACAACATGATCTTTTGTCCATTTTTTAAATTGGGTTATCTGTTTCTGTACTCTTTATTTTGTTCCATTAATCTGTGTGTCTGTCCCTTCTCCAATATCACACTGTCATCTTCATTGCTGTAGCATTATAGTAAATCCTAAAATCTGATAGTATGATTTCTCCAACTGTATTCTTTTTAAAAATCATTTTGGCTGTTCTAGGTCTTTTGCCTTTCCGTGCACATTTTAGAACCAGCTTGTTTGTATATCTGCAAAAGCATTCTGCTGGGATTGGGATTGCAGGAACTCTGTAGCTCAACTTGGAAAGAATTGGACATCATTTTAAGTCTTCAATTCCATGTACAGGGCCTGCCTCTCCATTTATTTGTTCATCTTTAAATTCTTCAGCATTTTATGGTTTTCAGCATGCAGATCCTATATGATTTTTGTTTAGATTTGTATCTAGTATTTATTTTACAGCTATTATAAATTTTATTTCCATTTCCAGTTGCTTCGATTGCTAGCAAAAAGAATGCAATTGATTTTGCGTGTTGATCTTATATGTTCTGCAACCTTGCTAACCTCACTTTTTTTTTTTTTTTTTACAAATGAGGCAGTATATTAACCCAGCGTTTGTTCTAATGCTTCTTGGTGGCAGCTGCCTCCTGTCCAGCAATTATGTCCAGATCCCTGTGTCCCTGAGGTGTCAGTTCACAACCCCCATCTTGGTCCTTTTCCTCCATTTTCAGCCCCACTAGGGCTTGGAGGACCCTGTGGACCATGCTCTTGGAGCCTCTGCTGAAGTGGCCAGGAATGACCCTGTTTCTCTGATGTCCCCCGTGGATCTTGGTCATGGAGCCAACCCCAGCGCCACCCCAGAGGTGCAGGTGCCGTGCTGTGGAAGCAGCTCGGGTGTAGAACCAGTTCTCATCGTAGGGTCTGACAGGGTCATGTCTACCCATTCAGGGACTTTCAGCTTCCCAGACTTCTTGAGTCAGGCTGCCAGAGCTCTGACCAACTCCTGCTGGTTCACGTCTTCTACAGGGACTCCAGGCATCGTGCGGCCTCTGCCAGCCAGCCTAAACTCGCTTGTTAGATACAGGAGTTCTTGTTCGTTTTTTGGTTGGATTCTTTGAGATTATGTAGACAGACATGTCTGTGAATAGCAACAGTTTGGCTCCTTCCTTTCTGATCTGGAGAACAATTTCACTTTTTATGAGTAGTAATGTTTTGTTTATTACCTATATTGCAAATATTTTCTCCATCCTGGTTTGGGTGACTGATGAGTTGATGGCGCCATTAACTAAAATAGGAACTAGAGGAAGAGCAACAATGCATGAGGAGACTGTAGAGAGAAGAGTTTTAGTTTTAGATATTTTGAGAAATTCAGATAGGTATGACTTACCAAAACTTGGGTGGAGAGAAGTGATATTGATGAAGATTGATTGATGGGCTGTAATGAGTCTCTTTACTTCCTGGGGTAACAATCCATCAGAAAACAACATATTTAAATAAGTTTTATCCTATTCACATATTCTCAGTGAAATTGTTTTCACTGAGTTTTAGTGTTTGTGCCTGCTATCTTCATGAAGGGAAGTGGGCATATTCTATACATATATTTGGATGTATTTCTCTCAGTACCCCTTATATGAAGTTGCTCCTGAGAAATCTCTGTGGGGCCATGTATTAGAAGATTTCTTTCTGAGCCGACAGTGATTATGTTGGCTGTAAGGTCTGTAAGGTTTCTTCACCTTACATCTTGACTTTCAATTCTGATTTTCTTCTTACCGTGTTATATTTTTAAGCTAACTTAAAACTTTCTAGAGAGGGATAAGAGTATAAATAAGAGTAAAAATTGCCAGCAGTCATTGAAGGCCAGTCTATCAATCTGGCATCAGGCATAGGGCCTTGCATGTTGGGTGGATACTGAGTAGATGTGGAGTGAATGTCATTGTCATGCAATGAACTGGATGGCAAATGTCTCAAGAAATGGAAAGTCAGAAGGGTTTTTGATAATGTACTTCAGTGATTTAATCATAATGAACAGAAATAACAAGCCTGTGTTTCTTATTTTTTGCTGTCATTATTGAAACTATAGCTTGCAAACCATACTGGGTACATCAAGGTTGACTGGCAGCGAGTAGAGAAGGACATGAAGAAAGCCAAGGAACAGCTGAAGATCCGTAAGAGCAACCAGATAACTACAGAGGTCAAAAGCAAAGCAGAGGAGGTGAGACTTGTTTTGTTCACCAGCAGTGTGAAAAGAGTGCAGACAGTGGGGTAGACACACCAATATGTCAGCCTTGGATGGAATATCTTTACCTTAGAGGCATTTGTTCAAAGCTGGGTGATTGAAGTGTTGGTGACTTTTATCAGTGAGTGAGAATGCAAAATGATACATTACATATGTGCATTGGACATGCCTTGAGTTCGTTCTTGCAGCAAGTGGGATGTAGATGGTTTTAAATCATACTTTGTCTCCATGCACGCACTTCTCTGAAATGTCCATACTTTACATGTACCTATAACTAGCAGGAACGTCTAGCTCAGAGATTGGCAACCTTTTTTTTTTTTTTTTTGTAAAGGGCCAGATGATAAATGTTTCCAGCTTTGTAGGCCATGTGGTCTCTGTCACAACTACTGAACCCCACCATGTAGCATGAAAATAGGCATAGATGGTATGTAGACAAGTGGGTGTGGCTGTGTTGCAACAAAACTTTATATAAAAATAGGCAGCTGGCTGGACTTGGTTTACAGGCTATACAGTTTGCTAACCCCTGCTCTAACACATAAAACCAGGTTAGGTTATATTGGCTGGCACTTGGGAGGACAGGAGAAGTCCTTCCTTTTTAAAAGAATTTTGCTACTTTATTACCTTTGGAAATACGTTAAATGTGCCAAAGAAATAAGTGCACTGAAGTGGGGAGAAATAAACTAGGATCAAGGAGGCCTTGATCAGTGGTGTTCTGGATTCACAGAGAGAAGGAATGGATAAGTGCAGAAGAGGGATTTAGATGTAAATTGAAACAGGCCTTGTCCTTGAAATATTGCCAAATGATGGCAACAAAATAAAACAGGTTAAACCCATAAGGACCAAGAGAATAGGAGAAAAATACCAGAAGACAAGAAATGTCAGCAAGTTTTTGAAAGTTGAAAAGCAGATAGATAAGTGGTAAATGACTTAGCCGATTAGAAAATACTGAACAGATAAGTCCACCTCACCAGGTACATAATGGCAGTCCCAGTATGATGGTGGGTGGCAGGCCAAAGCTGGTCCTTTGCCCAGACTGGAAGGTGGCATCTGTGGGGGCCCAGGAGTGCAGATAGTCCCTTCCACTTCTATCCCTGCCTCAAGCTCAGGGTTATAAAAGTGACACTTTTTTCATTTTGCCAAAACTTGACTATTCGCATGTTTACAAAATACATGCTTGTTGAAAACTTCTTTAATGACATGGGAAGTATATATAATAAACAGTATAAGGTTAATGTTTTTTTTTAAAACTAACTGTTGAGTCACAGAGGGAACTTGTTATAAACTAACCAAAAGGTTTGGAATTGGTTCATTCCACAAATTTTTTTCATTCCTATTTGTGGCCTGGCACTGTCACAGGGAATGAGGATGATAAATTCAGTGTTTACCAATAAAGTCATTGGTGACTTCAGTGACAACAGTTTTAGGGGGGTGGTGGAGTTGAAAGCCAAACTGTAGCAAGTTGAGGAATGAGTAGGAAGTAAGAAAGTAAAGATAATGAATGAAAGCAATTATTTCAGGAATTTGTATGATTTTTTTCATTCCCCCTGATGGTAGGTGGCAAAAGACAATACCTCAAGTAGGGAAATGTGGGGTCCAGTCAAGTCAGAGGGCCAGTGAAAGTGACATAGGAAGTCATAGGCATAGTGGGAGTAAGGATGCTAAAGAGTCCCAGAAGGATGGGGTAGTAGAGTGGAGCAGGTCAGGGTATGAGAGGCTTAAATGGTTGGGACATGAAGTCACTGTACTTGAGTTCAAGAAATGATTAGGCCAGGATACCAGATATGTTGTCCCAATGAACAGTGTCTAAGGTGATGGTTGTACTTGGGAAAAAGAGGGAGTCTGACCCACTTGCCAAAGTTCTCTCTGAAATGGAAATTGATGGGGCACGGGAGTCAAAGGGTGCTGAGTGCATGTTCTGAGCTGCAGATGAGTGGACAGGAGAAGGTGGAAGTTTTGTGAATTTAAGATATCCTTATTTTAATCATCCTTTGATGTGGTGAGGTGTGTATATAGCTTCTACTCAAGAGGAAGCCTCAGAGGGGGATGGGTGAGGTAGATGGACAGATCGACTGATGGATGGACAGGATGAATGGATAGAGAAATTTGGAGGAGAGACTTCAGAATGAGCAGCCTTAATTGGAAAGTAGGTGTCAGGGAGAACAAAGGAGTGAAATTGGAAACTGAGAATTGCCTCTATAACTAGTTTATTGAATACAGCTTTAATCTTTCCCCATAAGTTCCCCCGTGAACTCTGTTCTTCCCTGTTCCTAAATGAATTCTCAGGCAGATTTCTTAGCTCTCTAACAGACATAACTGAAGACAGATTCCAAGGAGTTGCCTTTGGCTTCTCCTCCTCATCCCTCATATGGCCAGTCATCCAATCAAAGTCCCATTTCAAAAACATCTCTTGAATTTTATCATTTCACACTAGCATCCCTGCTACCATCTTGACCCAGAGACCCAGTGGTGAGGGGATTGACATTGTTAAGATCGCATAGGTCATAGAGATCTGATTCCTAATAATAATATCCCTGCAAAATAACCGATTTGTGCTATCTTCTGTTCCTAGGTAGTGTCATTTGTGAAGAAGAACGTTATAGTGACTGGGGGATTTTTCGGAGGCTTTCTGCTTGGCATGGCATCCTAAGGAGGACAACTTCACTTTCATTATTCCTGTTTTTTTCCAAACCAGCAGCCTCTTCACTCCATCATAGGACATCAAGTCTCTCCTGCTTCTCCTCTTCTTCCTCCCTGCTGTGGCGTATCTGAATGGCTTCTATAGGCATCTGTCGGTACAAGTTGATACGGCCCTATTGTGAACCTGATGGCAACGGAAGAGACCATAGACATTAGCTCTTCTCCCAGCACACTCCCCACTTGACTAATCTGTAGGTCAGCAAAAGTGTTCCTTTCCCCCTCCCATATAAGATACTTAACAGAGCATGGTATATAAGATGGCTCACCTTGGAGGATGAGTGGATCCTCAAAGGTTGTCCCAAACTTGATTTGGAAAAGAAATCACAAGCATATAGATACCTTATGTGCTGCATGGAAAGGAACTGAATACATTTGCCTTTAAGCATGAAAGACTTGTTATCTTGGTGTCTGCTTTCTTTTTTAGTTGGTTTTAGATTACAGAAAGAGAGCTATTTGTATACCTGCTGTAATTATCCTGACAAAAATGGCAGTAAAGCACTATAATTGAAAAATCTGAATATGGAATGAACTTGTGCTAAAGGTATATATGCTGAGCTAAAGGTATTGTGTTTGGTGGGAGACCAACTAATAGATACATCGTCGGATGGTCAAACTTAGTGAATCATTTAGGGACATTAAGATATTATCCAGGGATGCTTTCCTCATGGCTATTTCCAAAGGGTTTTTTCATGGTAAAATAAGTGATTTTAGGTAGGAAAGGGAAGAAGCTCTTGGATTTTTATTACATAGAAAAGGTTTTTTTTTTTTTTTTTTTTTAAAGATTTTATTTATTTATTTGAGAGAGAGAATGAGAGAGAGTACATGAGAGGGGGGAGGGTCAGAGGGAGAAGCAGGCTCCCTGCCGAGCAGGGAGCCCAATGCGGGACTCGATCCCGGGACTCCAGGATCATGACCTGAGCCGAAGGCAGTCGCTTAACCAACTGAGCCACCCAGGCGCCCCATAGAAAAGGTTTTAAGTATTATTTACCTCTTGTCAAAACATTAGGGATAGCCATGGCTCCTCTGTGCCAGATCTATTTCTTTATCTAGTTGGTATGAAATACCTCACATTTGAGCCAGAGTTTTAAAGAGGCATTCAGAATTGAGAACAGTAGCAATAGCATGTGTGAAGTAAATTATTTCCATCATCAAACGTTCTGCTGTCTCACAGTGGCCACAACTCTTAGAATTATTCTTTAAAAGTTTATAGATACACATGCTTAGAATCTTAGCACATTTTGTTGTCATGGCCTGTTACCATGTCTGCAACCTCGGCTAGACTATCCACTTCTGGAGGGTAAGGCTTGTGTCTTCACCATTTCACCCATGGAACTGAGCACTTAATAGGTATTCAGGATTTGTTGAACATATGACTGATGACCTCAAAATAATAAACGTATCCAGAAAAGGGACTGATCCAAAGAATTATTTGAGACTTTATGAGTTCTGAGAATGCGGGAAACTTAGAATTAATTCTTAAACTTGCAGGTGATCTCTGCAAAATGTATGTTTTTAAGGCCTTCTTTTAAAATGTTTGCCTTTTAACTTGGGAAAAAATGGATTGAATTTGGAAATTGTAGCTACCAATGGATGTGTGGAACTTTTTAGATTTCATCTATCTGCATTTTTTCCCTCATTTTAAGGCAACATAAGTTATTTTGCTTACAATATGTATGAACCATCCCCAAATCATAATGCTATGAGCCTCTGTATTGCATATTTTTGTGTAAGAACTAAAAAAAATGTTTTCACTTTTTATTATGGAAATTTTCAGACATATCTAAGAGAAAAGTACAGTGACCCTCATATATTTATCACCCACCTGCAATGATCAAATCATAGCTTGTTTTATCAATTGTTTTGAAACAAATACAAAATGTATCATTTCATTATATTTCAGTATGTGTCTCTAAAAGGTAAGAACTGTTTTTAAAAATCATAAATATAATACTCTACTATCATACCAAAAAATTAATAATAATTCGTTACTATCATCAAATATCCGGCCAGTTTTCAAAATTTCCTGTCTCTTAAGTGGTTTGCATTTGGTTTGATTGAATCAAAATCCATATAAGGTCTACCCACATTGCATTCAAATGGTCTCTTAAGTCTCTTTTAATCTTGTATGTTCTTTTTTTTTCCTTTATTTTTTTGGCCTGCAATATAGTTATTAAAGACACTGAGTTATTTGTTCCTTAGTTTTCTACATTCTGCTTCTGGTGCCTGGGTCCCTGGGTTATGTCATACATGGCAATCAAGGCTGCAGCTCTTTGATGACTTGACCCAAGGGAATGGTTACTGTAAAACCTAAGTGACGTGTCCTGTGCTCCTTTGGGTTGCATGACAGGAAGAGTGGCCATTGGATGCCTCTCTGATGGGATGGGAGTTGCCTGTGATTATTGGCAATGACAACAGACATTAGCAGGTCATTCTAAGCTCTCAGCAGGTTGTAATAGATAATAGACTGAAATAAAATCTCTAGGTTCCTGCTGAAGTTTCTTCCAAGGTGGCTGCTTCTGGGACCCTGAAGTGCATGGTTAAGGTCAGTATTGCAGCTTGGTGTCATGCTGTGCGTTGCTCTGGTGTATATGTCAGATTTCAGCTGAGCTGAAGTAGGCGCAGGCATTTAGGGGAGCTTATAAATTGAGGCCCTTTTGCCAGCAGCTTTGTTTGAGATGGTGAAGGGGGAGGTAAGATTTCTCCCAAAAGAACAGCTAGCTGCCAACCCTTCATGCAAAACCAAGATACCAGGACCAGGCAATTGCACCCATGACTGCAGCATTTTCATTTGATTAGCAAGGCCTGTTTAGTGAGGCACATATTTTTCTCTAGTACCCAGAGTCCAATAATGTGCTGGGCTTCTTTTTTAGTGGTGGGGGAGCTGAAGAGACTGCAGTTTTTCCTTGAATGAAAGGTATCCAGTGTGTTCAGGGTTTTGGCGCCCCCTGATGGCAGGGGTGTGGTAACACCACACTCGGGCCTTCTCTACTTGTAGCTTGGCCCAAATTGGGAGAAACTCCTATGACGCTGAGTTGTCTGACATAACACATCCACACCTGGTGCCTGGAACACCTGCAATGCTTTTCTCCCCTTTGCCACCCTGCCCCCGAGCACCCCACTGCGCCCTTTTTGTCCCCTGCTGGGCCACCACGGCCACTCCCAGTGCCCTTGTGACTCTGGACCACCCTTTGATCAATTGTTGCTCCCGTGATGGGACTGGGCAGGATTGGGACATGGGGCCCGACACAGCAGAGCTATAATGCTTGAGTTGCCTCTCCCCAAAGTTCGCCGTGGTGTCAGTTTAGGGCTGCTGCCCTCTCATTCTCAAAAAATAGACTCCAGTGTTGTCAGTCTCCCTAAGGCTCTGTGTACTCATTGCTGAGCAGCCTCATAGTCATTAGTGTCATTGTCTTAACATACAACATTTTCCTCCTGCTTCCCATCTGGACCTCATGTTTGCTGCAACCTCTTACCACTCAGCCTGGAGACATTCATCAAAGAGCAGGGGTCTTGATTCCCCCACCTGCCCTACCACTGGGTAAGAGCCCTCCTTACTGTACCTGGGCAGTTAACTGTCTCATGGATGCTGGCAGAAGACAGGACATGAATAAAGTTGGAGAACAGTATTCTAGAAGGAATGAATCTTATGTAATTCTAGCTAACGTACTCTTGGGGTGGGTGCTTAAGGTATCAAAATGCAGTTACTGTATAGTTAACTATTATAAGAATGTTGTCTCCATCCTTGTTTGACATTTGTCAGCAAGATGGGCATGACTAATGGTTGGGCTCTTACTTGAAACCTCTACTTTTCTATAGTTTTGGAAAATACAATAAATCTGCTTGAAGAAATGGTATAGAGATGGATTTGAAATTTCTGAGTATCATTAATGTTTCATGATCATCTCAGTTTCTTCTCTGAAGGAAACTCACTTAAGGCCAGTTTTGGACCCTGTAAGCAAAATTAGACTGCTGCCCTCTCTGCTGCTTCCACCAACTTACCAGCTTGGTTTCTTTGTCATGAAGTCCAGGTATGGGGCCTTCTTGATCGTTTACACAATGTTAGTGTATCTCTTGGAAAATTGGGCAAAAAATATATATCTTATCCTGGACCCGATTTCCCAGAAATCATGTTCTGTGATGTTTGGTTCTTCTTAAGGAATCATGAATTTTAAGAGCACTATTTTTCCTGAAGAAAATTGACAGTGCTGCGCTTTTTTCACATTTAAAAAAACCTGTGAAGTCAGCTTATTGACTCACCCAAACTGTCTACCTTTCTGAATTTAAAATCATAAGAAATGCTATTAGGATTATTGAGAGCAATGGAATTCTACAAACTACTGATACCTGGCTCTCATCCTAAAGACTGATTTCACTCGTCTGGGGTACCTTTGGGCAGCCTGAGTTTTTGACATGCCTCGTATGTTTCTACTGAGCAGCCAAGGTTGAGAACCACTGAAGCAGATTTGGAACCTGGTTCTAAAAAAGTTATAGTTCTGCTGTTAACAAGTGACTACTTAACAGGCCTTTAAAGCCTTTTATATTAAGTGCCATACAACTTTAGATGCCTTTCAGATAAAAAACACAAGTGTACAGTTTATTAAATGTTCGGAGTTGTGGGAAGTGGATGCAGGGAAGGGAGCTGTCACACTAGCATAATGGCAGATCAGGAGCTTTTGTCATCAATGGATGCTGAAGTTTTGGGATGAAAAGTAGTGGGATATGGCCCAACATATCACCCTCTACACTGATGTCTTTTAGTCACTAATTAACCAAGTGATTAAACTTAGCACCACCAGCCCACTTACAGACTTCTTAGTCTCTAAAATAGAGATCATAGTTCTCACCTTCCCAGGTCCTCCCTGGAGACTGAGCTTCAGTGCTGTGGCCCCTAACACATAAAAAACACTGGATGAATGTTGAGCTTTTTTGATGGCTATTTTATTTTTCTGTGGGTCATAATAGTTGAGAAGAATCAGATTTAAATTAATGTCTGCCAATAGATGTTAACTTCAACTGAGACAGGACTGAGTTTAAAGATAGGAAGGAACAATTTATTTGAAGCTTTAAAAGTCCTAAGTAAAGTAGTATACCATAGGAAAAAAATTTTAAAACAATCTGAAACTTGAGTAGTTAATAAAAATAATTTTGTAATAAAGCACAGGAAAACAATGTATTTGGTCATATTGTGATTCCTAATGTAAATCCTAGCACCGCTATTAATTGGTAACTTTAAATGTAATTTACATTTGTATATGATGTAAACAGTTGGAAATGTTTGATTAAATCGTTTCACTATTAACACAAGAGTTCATTTAAATGATTTCATGAGAACGGAGCATGGTTACCTTGGTTTGTCGACCAAACATCTTTAAGGCAGCGTTTCTCCAAGTCTCTCTGGGGAACGTTCACCCTGTGAGGTGCTGTCTGCAAAATGGGTACACTTTGGCAAGTACTGCATACAATAGTCCTTTTCAAAGAAACATGATTTACAGTAGCATATTGAAAGCTTTGAAGTCTTACAGGAGAGAAACCTGTTAACTTATGTCTAACCTAGCATTCCCCAAACTTACCTGACCACAGAAGCCTTTTGTCCCCCCTTTTACAGCAATTCCTAGAAACACTTTAGGGATTGCTGCTTAAAAGAAGAGTTGGTCTCAAATAATAATGGTATTTGAATATCACAGACTATCTTTTTTTTTTTGTTTTGTTTTGTTTTTAAGATTTTATTTATTTGCGAGAGAGAGAATGAGAGACAGAGAGCATGAGAGGGAGGAGGGTCAGAGGGAGAAGCAGACTCCCTGCTGAGCAGGGAGCCCGATGCGGGACTCGATCCCGGGACTCCGGGATCATGACCTGAGCCGAAGGCAGTCGCTTAACCAACTGAGCCACCCAGGCGCCCCTATCACAGACTATCTTATGTTAGTCCATTCATGGCAATGTAGGCTTTTTCTAGCATGCTGAAAGAGGCAAGGAAGGATCCTCACTGTTATAGACTGAATGTTTGTGTTCCCAAAAATTCATGTTGAAATCATAACACCCAAGGTGATGGTATTTGGAGGTGGGGCTTTTGGGAGATGATTAGTTCATGGAGGTGGAACCCTCGTGACTCATTAGTGCCTCTATTAAACACACCTGGGAAAGCTTGCCCACCCCTCCCAACAGGTGAGGACACAGCAAGACAGGCATCTGTGAACCAGGAAGCAGGCCCTCACCAGACATCAAATCTGCTGGTGCCTTGATCTTGGACTTCCAGCCTCCATAACTGTGAGAAATAACATGTCTGCTGTTTATAAGCCTGAATGGACTTAACAGCAGCCTGAATGGACTAAGACAAGGACGTATCAGAATTTGTTTCTGCTCCTGCTTAGAAAGTCATCTTTTTCTTTTTGGGGCAGAGTGGAGTGATAGTGGTTCTAGCACCTCTTTGAGGAAAGCAAATGGCCTGTTTGATACTGTCACTCTGCCACCACTGTCAACAGGCTTCTTGTATTAACATCATGAAGATCTACTGTAACGTTTTGATTATAAGGATATAAAGGTTTTTTTTTCTGGTTTTCTCATGATAAATCGGGTCGTTAAACATTACAAGAATCATTTCTAGGCCTTTCCTACCACTCTTTGAACAAATATTAAGTGTCTTCTTGCTAGGCACTGTGGTGGGGAGGTAAAAGTGGAAAGAAATGCTCTCACTGGCATCTGGAAGGACACTTTGCTCTGAATCACTGGAAATGCAACAGGTATGGAGTTGGGTTAGAGAAACCTTTGAATTTAGCATGTATGAAAGGCATCATGATTGTGGCACTGGAGGGGTATCTTTTCACTTAACACATGACCAGTTTTATGAATGGTACCAGTACTCTAAACTCAAATGCTAAAGACAACTCATTAACATCTATATCTATAATCTTAAGAAATGCATTTAGGGGGCTCCTGAGTGGCTTATTCAGTTGAGTGTCCAACTCTTGGTTTCGAGTCCTACAGTGGGCTCCGTGCTCAGCACAGAGTCTGCTTCAGATTCTCTCTCCCTTTCCCTCTCCCCCGCCACTCTCCCCACTCACTCATGCTCTAATAAATAAAATCTTTTCTAAAAAACCAAATACATTTAGTACTCATGTGTTTTTTTCAAACACCGCCAAGCAATTCTCCCAATTCTCAGTGGCCACTGACTAGGTGTCCTACAAACTTAATTCAGTTATGACCCTATCTACTTGGAATTAGTGTCAGATCCCACAGGTTAAGGGCTCAGTCCAACAAGACTGCCCCTAATTCAAACACCTATTGCTAAGCCCTGATTGTTACCTGTCCTTCTGACTTACTGGCTATAAATCTGAAGTTCCCAATGACATCCTCCTTGGGTTTGATTAATTTGCTAGAGTAACTACAGAACTCAGAAAAACATTTACTTAAACATTTACCAGCTTATTATAAAGGATACAGATGAACAGCTAGGTGAAGAGGTACAAAGGGCAAGGTCCCACAAACAGGGTCTGTCCAAACCCAGTCCTTTTGGGTTTTTATAGAGGCTTCATTACACAGTCATGATTGATTAAATCATTGGCCATTGGTGTTTGATTTAACCTCCAGCCCCTCTCCCCTCCCTAGAGGTGGGGGGGAAGTGGGGGATTGAAAGTTCCAACCCTCTAATCACACGGTTCCCCTGGCAACCAGTCCCCATCCACAGGTTACTTAGGAGCTTTCCAAAAGTTACCTCATTAAAGTTACAAGACACGTTTATCACTCTTATCACTTAAGAAATTTCAAGAGTTTTAGGAGCTCTGTACCAGGAAAGGAGATAAAGACCAAATATATGTCTTATAAGTCGCAATATCACAAGTACCAAACAAAAATTTTTCACTTAACAGGTTTATTTTAGCAGCTCAGTTTTATTACATTCTACATATTTAATATATTTATATGTCTATCTGTTCTGCATAGATGGCATATTCATTAACTTTTATAGTTGACTTTTTTATTTGATATTTGCTGCTACCTGGCCTGAAGAGAGTCAGGAAGACAAAACTTGCTTGGTGGATACATGGTGCAGCATTTAACTTTTCAGCAGAACTTTACTTTGATGTAGGCTTCAGTGTCAGCTTTTCTTCCTCTTCTTTTTCAAATCCCGAACAGACGAGAGATCTTCCCTTAGGATATCGAGCACAACACTTACGCAGTTCTTGGATGACAGCCTGACACTTAGATTCCATGTAGTTGTTGGCTGAAAAACAGACAGGCAGACCCTAGTCATGATCTCAGAGAACTAAGGCACAGGGAAGTTTAGATCAGTGCTTCCCACTCTACAGACCTGGAAGAAAGAGGATGTACCCAAGTCCACCTAATTCTTTCTGATGTACAGACCAGTCAACAGGATAATTAGAAAAAAAAGCATGATTCACAAAGTGGTTGAAAGCTATTTTTATATATGAATTTCCTTTTCTTTAAGGTTGAGTTAATAGCTTACGTGCCCTTTTCTAAGACAGTGGTGGCTGTAAGTGCAACAGAGGCTGGCAAACTGCAGCCTCTGGATAGAGTTCAACTCTTTTTTACAGCTGTGAGCTAAGAATGGTTCTTACATTTTTCAAGGGTTGCAAACACACACCCACATACCCACCCACACACTATACAACAAAGACCTTCTGGCCTCCAAAGCTAAAATAGTTCCTATTTGGCCTTCTACAGAAAATATTTTGTAGACCCCCTACTATACATAGACCTTAAGTCAAGGAGAACTTGACCTAAAGGTTCTAGGTCAGCTGCAGTTGATCTGAGTCCCCCGGTGCTAAAATGGGGTGCACGGGAGTTAGTCCAGGATTAAAAAAAAAAAAAAAACCCAATTCTGACTAGAAAGAATACAGCGGAGTGGCTGAGTCCAAGCTTGGAGCCAGACCAAAAGGGTTCAAATCCTCACTGTACCCCTTATTAGTTGTGTGACCCTAGACAAGTCATCTAACTTCTGTGTCAATTTCTCCATCTATAAAATGGGGGTCATAGTAGCATCCACCTAATGGATGAAAGGATTAAATGACTCAATATGTTTAAAACCCTTATGGCTGTGCTTAATTCTCTTAGTCCTTCCAGCCCTCAGTCCTCCCACACTGTAGCCATGTGTTGCTAATTCAAATAAGATAAGAATTTATTGGGGAAAAGAAACTGTGAAAAACATTTTCCTTTTTCTTAAATTTGGAGGAAGGAAAGAAAAGGATGAATAAAGTAGCATTATACATTAACATTTTAGATTAAGATTTTTATGAAATGTTGCTTACACCATAAAAAGTCTAAGAATGAAAGTTAAAAGTCAAAGGAAATACACAAACAAGAGTTTTCTTTAGTAGTGAATCTTTGGGTAAATTCTTAACATTTTTCCTTCAGACCCTTCTATATTTTCATGGGCATCCATCTCTATCTGTTACTTTAATAATGGGAAAAGTTATCAAAAACGTCACTTTTGAAGTTCAGAAAGCCTTGTAGCTTTTTCTATCTGTTCTTCTGCCAATAATCATGTGCTGATTTAAAAAAAATATAAAATCCTCTAGCATTTGGTCAAACTTATTGGCCAATTTAAAACCAAATTGGGGGAAAAAATCAAGTGGACAGATCACATCAAATATGCTTTAGTTGAAGTTTGCTTTTGCCTTTAAGCCTTAGTTGCTGACTTTGGCAGCCTGAATTCCAATTGTATTTTCAACCCCCATTTCTAACCTGATTGCTTTTAAGAAGTGGGTTGTCAGCCACAGTGAAGTATAACCAACCCATTTAAAACTAGTCTTTTTAAAAAAGGACTTTGCTCAGCTTAGTTATTCTCAACTCTGGCTGTACATTAAAATAACCTGGTTAGCTTTTTAGACTGATTCCTGCCCAGAACCCATCCTCAGGAAGTCTGATTTAATTGTTCTAGGCAAGAGCTTTTTTAAAGCTCTTCAGGTGATTCTAATGTACAACCAGAATTGCAAACACGGAGCTTGGATCATATCACTTTTTATTTTCTGCATCTTTGATGAAATGAGAAAAATCTTCAGGATAATTACAGAAATATTACATTTGAGAGGAGCTCATATCATTTGTGATAAAAAGAAAAATTGGTCTCTTGTAGTTAGTTCACAGATAAAGTGAAAAAATATAAAAAAGCATTTAACATACTACCTTGTAAACATTTCTGTATTTCACAGGCTTGTTTCTGGCACGGATCCTTCTGCGGCATATCCAGAAAACTAAAATAAGAAAAATGATTTTTATTTTGTCTTTTATCCATAAAGACTTTAAAGCCCCTCTAGATGGAATTTTCTTCTGAGACAACCAGGTATGCTAGAAAACAATTGCACTAAAAAATACTCTTCCCATTCATAGGATGAATCAACTGTATTTTTATAATATCCATTTCATTCAATTTGGAAGACATAAATAGCTTTACATGAAAATAAAACCGTGAATTCAATCACCTCATCTTGAATATTGTAAACCAATTGTGGGCTAGAGGAGCCGATGCCACAGCCAAATAGGCCTGTCCACTGCTCAGATCTATCATTCACAGAACCACCCTTGGTAAATGATTAAACTCCTTGAGCCTTTTTCCTTATAATTCATGAGTAAAATGGGGACCATTCCTACCTACCTCAAAGCATTAATGGAAGGATTAAGTGTGATAAAGTATATAAAGTGCACAGAATAGTGCCTGGAAGGAAGGCAGTAAGGATTCAATACATGGTAGCTATGATTCCCAAGATTTTTTAGAAAGTAAAACCTTACTTTTAATGTACATAAACACTTATGACTACTTTAACTCAGAAAATTCTTTATCAGGTAGTAAATGATTTCCTAGGAATCAGCAATATTTGGTGCTATTATTACTTCCTGAGAAAGGTGCTAGTTAAGCGGCTAAAATAATTTTTGGAGCTCTTACAGAAACCAACTTATTTAAAATATCTGTAACCAGAGAATGAATTGAAGTGCCCACGATTTTGATTAGCAACCTCTAATAATTTGAAGGCACAATTTCAGAAAGGAAAAAGGCCCAGGAGCCTTGTAGCTAATGTCATTAATTCAAATAACCTCCTCTTTTTTCAGAGCCCCCTAAGTTCTCAGTAGATCCAAGTTAGGTCAGTACTGGGAGGGGAAACACTGGAGCAAAACCTAGGATATTTACAGGATGGGGGAAGGAAAGGCAGGTGAATTGCTGCAGGGCAAATAAGCGACAAATAGATGTTGATGCTGCTAGGAGCTGCTCTCTTCTCTCTAAATCAGTACCAAGTCCTTGGTGATCAGGGCATCTGTTCTGTAGCAGGTGCTGACTTTTGTGGGATTCATCAGATCCCAGTTCCAGCTGATGATGTCCATTAAAGGTTCTATGGCAATTTCCAAAGGAGTCAATTTCAAGTTACGTATCCTGACTAAGCGCTTTTGTTGACTTGCTTTCTGCCTACGTAACCCCCTCTCTGCAGTTCCATTTGTGGTGTTCTTCATGACCCTTCCTAAGCTTCTGTGTTCTTGAGCAGTTTTTCAACCCACTCCCTCCCCACAGGCCCACAGGTGGGTGCACTGCAGTGGTGGATGAAGTGATTGCCATATACTGAACAGAACAGAGGAGCATATCTTCCTAGAATCCCAGCACCTGGAAAAAAAATAGATCATTAAAATCACCACAACTGAATAGAGTGAAAAAGAAGAAGGGAGAACAGGGGAGAAATAGAAATACATACCAGGTTAATCATCAGGCAAAAGCTTAAGCAACAGCTCCTGTACTCCCCTGACCTGTCAGAAAAAGAAAAGTTTATAGAGTACTCTGTTGTAAGAGCCCCAATACAATGGAAAATGATTAAGCAACATGGGTACCATTAAATGATGCTGAATCTGCCACAAGCGAGAGTTGTTATCCATGTAGCGTTCCTCAGGGTAGAGTTGCCACATGAGAGGTAGCTGGGAGGTAAGAAGGTGACTTGGCCTAGCTGGGTCACCTAAGGGAACCTGAACTTGCTGGACTCGTGCCCTTAGGAAACTCGTCTCCTAATGGGAAAAAAATGACAAAAATAAAAGCAAAGATTTCAGGATTTTGAGACTGGTTAGACACCAAGTTGCTTGAAAGCAAAGTCAATTAAAAAAATAAGCAAAATGTAAACAGTTACCTCTTCCACGACGGCCACCCACGTGCGCTGGTATTCGTCGCGGTAGATACCCTCTTGGTGAACCCAGAGGTGATCGGGTGGAGCCCCCACATCCTCTCCTGCCATTCTGGGCTTTGGGTTCCAATTCTAGCCCTGCTTTTCTCCACCTAAGCCTGCAGCACCCGCGCACAGGACACAGGTGTGACTTTTTGGGTTTGAATGAACTCACCAGTGAGCAAGGTGACCTGGTACTAGCAACCACCAACCAGAACAAAACTCTTATAGGTCTACTTGCACAGCCTAAATAGAGCTGAGGCTATCTGAAGCTCCCTGCAAGACACTGAAGTGACATTCAGCAGAGCCTCAGGTCATGCTAACTGTTGACTGTGAAGCACTCAGCTCCTCAGCTCAGTGGGGAGTTCTGTGGAAATGTAGGACTAGCACCTCAGGAAGCTGGGCAGTGGTGTCACAGTCTTTGCACTCACAAAGCAGCATCTGACAAAATGTAGGTAGCAACAGAGTATGCACAGGCACTTATTTGGGCAACAATGGACACGTGTGCCATATTCCCCAGGTAAAAGCCCCTTTCAAGCAATTCCATTTTAAAGGATTGTGAAGGCTGAAGTATGTGCATCGCTTTGTAAATTAAAAGTTTGTTTTAAGGACAAGCAACCTATTTATCAGCTTACTTAGAAAGGTTACTTATAGTAGTTGGGCACTTCCAGAAGGGGGTTTTCATGTTAAGGAAAATATTTAAGGTAGCTTCATGGAGTTTTGAAGCTGCAAAAGACTTTGGGGATCATGGTGATTTGGAGCTGAGAGCAAATGATCGTTATCCATCTAGGTCCTTGTTTCATTTTGATAATGCTTCAGGATGTCACAGGAACCCATTTTTCCACAGAGGTGTGCATTTAAATTCTGATTTCCCAAGTCAGAAGGCCAGAAAAACCCCTCTGCCGTTTGAGAGGTGTAAAGGAAGCAAACCTCCTGGGCAAACTCTTTCCATAATGCAGATTCGGCTCTAACCCCATAAGGATTTTCTGCCTAGCTCTGGATCTCATTTCAGGGCCTCACAATTACTTGACCTGCATTTTGGAGGAATGAATTGTTTGTACTTGGTTCCTAGCATCATGGCATTATTTCCCTGTATTTCTACCTTTGACAGAACAGATAACAGCATTGGGGCATCTGCCCCACAAAACAAAGGCCTCCTATTCTTATTGGGTGGCCTTAAGGTAGGAGAGCAACTGCAGCACATCTCAGGAGGTTGTTAAACCATTATTGAGATTGTCAAGAGCAAAGGAGATGCCAGAACACAGTATGATACAGCCCAGGAAAAAGCCAGAAAGAATTAATTGGGCTAAACCAAGCCCTCTTTTCAAGGACAACAATTTGATTTTTTTTTTTTTTTCTTAACACTGTTAGTTCACCTTCCAAGTAGATCTCTTAAGATCTTAAGAAATGGTCTGATTTCAGTGGATAATTTAAGAGCATCATAGTTGCTTCACCCATTGTACCCTGATTGGAGTTGACTCTGAGCCTATTGTAAGCTCCCATCTTATAGGGCTCCCTCATTTCAAACTCACCTAAAGAACCCCTTCTCCTTCACCAAATTCCAATTTCTCTCAGTGGCAACACCACCTCTCCTGATCTTGCAGACTCAAAACTTCTGAGTTATCTTGGACTTCTTCCTCTTCTTCAGTTGCTACATCCTATCTGTCACCAATTCCAGCAAGCACCACTACCACCATATTTGAGACAAACTTTCCCCTAAATACTAGGCCCATTTCTAGCTCCAAATTCTTGCTCTAGCTTTCTACTTGTCTAAAATGCCTCCACAGGCCATTCTGTTTATCTCAGTACCTTCTCTATGAAAACTTCTTGCCTCTTAGGACTACTGCAGCATTTATGTCTCAGCTCAAGCTCATATTTTGGCCTCTAATTATAAATTGCCTTTGCATATTTGCTTTGCTTATTTCACAAGCCTTGTCTCCCCTCAAATACAGTATTATAAGCTCTTCGATAACAGTAGTACTGGGCACCCTAAGTCTCAATACTAGTCAGTGTTCCTGTGAGTGAGTGAAGATGTATGCTGAGAGGGGAAACAGATAAAGACCACACATACATGGACAGAGATTGATTCTCTAGGTATATTATATACCTATATATTTTTTCAAAGCCGTTTTTTTTTCCATTTAGCAGATACAATTGTTCTGCCTCTCCTTTTCCCCAGGGCTTTGGAAAGGAGAGATACAAACAAAAACCAAGTAAATACTAATGTGAAAAAAATATTTATTAAAGTCTGGATTTCGAGTACAAAAGAAATAAGTATGGCCATTAAAAAAAAAAGAAACCAAGTGTTAAGAGTTTCAGTACCATCTCACCTTCACAGACAGGTCCATTCACAGATAGACAACAACTAATATATTGACATTTAAATTTGTTTTGAATGAAAAGCAAAATTTTACTGGTTACACTGACATTAAAAGGAAATGATTCCAGTGGTATAGAGGGCAAACAAATTGGAGATGATAGTCTGAGTTACTATGAATTACTACAAAGAGGCCTATGAGTCACTACAAAATATTCTAAGAAAGGCAGTGTGATGTGCTGCTGTGACCTGAAGGCCAACATGCTGGGCATCAGTAGGATGAGCCTGGGAACAAACTGCAGCACATGACCCTGGACTTGTGTGTGCTACCACTCACCGAGATGCTGCCATAGGAGCATGAACCAACAACATCCTTACCAGAGAAAAGCAAAGGCTGAATGACTAAGATTAAGATGAAGGACCATAAAATCATAGATTGTATAAATTGCAAACCATTTCCCTAAAATGTGATTCTTGGAACACTTGCCCCTAACGTTTTCCCTGGTCAAATAAGTTTGGGAATCTTTTAGTCATAAAGCTTATTAGTGTAGTAAAAGCTCTGGCAAGTTACACAGTAAAGAAACTTTAACAATTCCCAAATTTATTTGAGTAGAGAACATTTTTCTGCACATGAAACTTGTTCATAAAATTCAGAACCCCTTGAACTAAGATGAATCTCTTAAATCCTCAAGATAAACTCAGGCACAACGTGCAGTATAATACACAACATAAACCTCTTCCACTCAACGCAAAGGAAAACTACCATCTGCAAATTCAAATGGATTCAAAAAGTATTTATATGGCTTTATCATCCAGTAAGGCACTAAAGCCGACTGTCCCCATGGGGGTCACCTTGATGTCATGGCCAGAGACCATACTGGCCTAGACAATTTCCTAGTAAGGCATTTCATAAATTATGTTTTAAATGGACGATATACAACATAGAAAGGGTTCCTTAAGAAAAATATAATTTACTTCAATTTCCAGGTGTTTGAACAATTTTTAAACATTAATTAGTTGGATATACTTATTTTCTTTGAAGTGAATTAATACACTGATTTAATTACAATGGGTGAAGTTACTAAGAACGCATGCCCTGGAGTCAGCCTGGCCTGGGTATGAATCCTGATTTTGCCACTTAATAGCTTTGTGACTTGGGAGAAGTTAACCTCTCTACACTTGTTTTCTGAGGTGTAAAATGAGAAATAAACAACATACTGATCATAATGGTCAGCACTTATTTAGCACTTATATGTTATATGTATATTGACTCTTTTAATCTTCACTATCACCTGATTAGATGGATACTGTCATTACCCCCCCATTTAAAGATGAGGGAAGTAAGGCATAGAGAAGTTAGGTAACTTGCATGAAGTCACAACACAGGTAGGAAGTTGTAGAGTCTGATTCCAGTTGGGGCAGTTTACATAGAAAGGTATATAAATGCTTGGTAGAGTGTCTAGCACAAAATAAGCTTGCCATAAATTTTAATAGTCCTTCTCTGTACTCCAATTAAACATTTAGAACTGTAAAAGTGCAGTCATGAGCATTATAGAAGTTAGAGAATGTTGTTCTGATATTTGAGATTGACTAACAGCAACAACAAAGAAAAGGTGTTTTTTCTCTTGAAGGTGCCTAAAGGCACTTTATAAACTCAAAATATTCTATTACTAAACATAATAATGAGAACAGCCATCGTTGTCCCATTAAGGCAGGGCATACAAGCCACGAACAGTAACTGGACATAATATATGGTGTAAAATTGAAACTTAAGAGAAAATTTAGATGGGTTCAATGTAATTGCACACTTCGAGATTTGCCCAATCTTCATCATTATCAAGACGAATCATGGAAAGAGGTGCCATGTGATCCTTAAGCATTAGGTAAAAATGGAGGTTGCTGGTATATATGTCACAGATAATTTCAGTGGATACGGGCCGTATTTGTGGGGGGACTTGGATTGGAACTGAGTTGGGAGAAAAGAGCAAAGCATCAACACCTCTTCAAGTAGCATCTTGGGAATGTTCCCTTTCCAGTACTGCCATGCCTGCCTGGCTTCAACACTGCACAGGGAATAGAAAACCAGATCAAACAAACATAAACACTGATGGGCTGTGGGAGGCGGCACGGCATGTATTTTTCTTTGATTTAGAATGGTTCCTAAAATCCACGTGTAATTCCTAACCTTGGGAGTTGAAAGATCTGTACTTTTACCCGTGGCACGTTTGACATTCCTGAAAAGAAAATTACTTTTACATAGAATTTCACCATGTCTGATATCATCAAGACAAGGAGAGCTGAGGAAACTTATATTGTGGATATCGACTGCGATACAGCTGAGACCTTCAATAAAAACTGAAGTCCCTCATTCCCGTTCCCTGTATCGAACACATAAGATACCTAAAAGCCTTTGTAGAACATAGCAGTAGCCAAGCTTAAGAGTGATACTTTTTCAGATACAGTATAGCACTGTTTCTGGAAGAGGTTACTCACATGAATATAATGTTTCTTGGGCTAATTAATCCGCCTCAGGAGCAGCGAGGCTAAAACTTCCAGGTCCCCCGCCCTGGGCCACTCAAGCCAGGATCGGGACGTGAGCCTGGGGCGAGCCGAGGGGCATCCCGGGCCGAGGTCACCCGAACCGAAGTTATGAGGCGAGGGCCGGCAACCGGAAGTGGTCCAGGGAGAGTTGTACAAAATTCAGGGGCCGTAACTTGGAAACAAAGCGAAATAAAATAAAACCTGAACTGTCTTAGGACCGAATTTCAAAAGAGCGTCCCCCCTGGCTCAGGAGGCCGGCGCGCCCGGCGAGGCCGCCTTAAAGGGCTGTCCCCGGAGCGTGTAGGCCGCGTACGGCTCTCTTCAGCGGGCGGGCAAAATGGGCGCGGGCGCTCGAGAGGCGCCGGCCCGGCCGCCGGGGCGCCGCTCACAGAGCACGTCGGCCCACGACCCGCAAGCGCCGCCTCCCTGCCCACCCCGCCACCCGGCCTGACGCCCCGACCGCGGCCGGCTACTGCCCTCCGCCCCACGGCCACGCCTGCCCCAACCGGCGCGGGCGTCTCCCAGGTGCCGCCGGGCCGGCCCCGCCCGGCCCCCGCGCCCCACGCCCCGCCTCCGCGCGCCCCCCTCGAGCCCCGCCCCACTCCGACCGCCCCGCCCCGCCCCGCCCCGCCCGCGCTCCTCAAGCCCCGCCCCCGCGGAACCCGCGCTCCGGAGCACCCGGTTGGCCAGGCCCGGAGTGGGCCCGAGGCGGACGTGAGCAGGGTCGGACCAAGATGGCGGTGCAGGTGGTACAGGCGGTGCAGGCGGTTCATCTGGAGTCGGATGCTTTCCTAGTTTGTCTCAACCACGCTCTGAGCACAGAGAAGGAGGAGGTGATGGGGCTGTGTATAGGGGAGGTGAGTAGGTCAGTTAGCCTGACCGGAACCCTGCTGAGCAGTCGCAGCGTGTGCCCGGGGTGGGTGTTGGCAGCGCCCACGGCTGCGGAGGCTACAGGCACCTCTGACCTGGACCCTTGGGCTGATCCTTTGGAAGGTCAGGTAGTGGGGGCCCTGTTTCCTCTGTCTCTGGACGCTTGTTTAGCCTCCCGCAAACCCCCAGCGATCTGCATAATCCTCCGGGTGGGCCTTGCAGTTTCTCTTATAGTCTGTGGCTTTTCTCTAGATCTGGAGTTATCACCCCACTGACCAAAACCGCAAGTCAGGCTGTAAAGACATTGTAGTATAATGAGGACACCGGTGTATTAGGAAGCATCCAACCACGATTAGGGCCCCTGGCCTCGCCTCCAGTCTGCCTTCTGGGAAGCCTTCTAAGTGTATCAGAAAACCAGACAGAGAAGAGGGTTTCAAAGATGCAAAGGTTTCCACTGGGTTAAGTGTTGGAGAGGAGCAACAGAGGATGAGGAGATAGACCTTACTTGTTTACAGTCCGAAGTAAGAATTCTCCAGTCTTTCATGCTGGTGTACAGGAACACATGACCCAAGTTTCATATAATCTACATCCATGTACATCAAACTAGCGTAATGTGATCAATAATGTTTTCTGCTTTTTCCCACTCTAGTTGAATGATGACACAAGGTAAGATTATATTTGTTTACTCATATCTTTTGATCTCTATGTCACTGTTAACTCAAAATTATGACAAGGTTGGCAATATTGTGTACAACTTGTATTTTAAGTTACCATTATGAGTCCGGAGTTCCCTCAGTGATACACTTTGAATTCCACCCCGACCCTGAAGGTTGGTTTCCACCTTACTTCCTACTAGGAGAATTTTCAGTTGATATATGTATGACCTTCTGTAAAAAATATGGGTAGGGGGTACCAAGATCATCAGTGAACCTGTGAAAGCTCTTACACATAGAATTTTGTTTACTCATACAGTGCTGTTATGTTCCGTTTTATTTCTTGATATGTTTTATGTTCTCTCTCTCCTGAAATGACAATGAAATAGATAATTTTCTTTGCAGCAAATGATAAGCATATTAAGAAACATTTCCCCCTATTGACTCATTCCTTTGACTAAATTGTCAATGGCTTTCTGCCTCCCCCTGGTGGACCCTACAATGATCTCAGAGATGCCCAGGAACTTGAATGCTTGAGGAGGCAAAAGCTTTGGGTTACCTTTATTTAAATTTCAAAGCGTAGCGGAATGTGTATTTCTCAAGCCCACCTCCTTAATACCCAGGATTCTAGGAATTTCGCTTTGCCACCGAGCAGATTATGTACTTAGCCACTCTTCCTTTGTCTCTGCTAAGGTTTCATTGCAAAAACTTCGAATCTTGTTACTTTGCTTTAATATCTTTTTATATTCCAAACCTGAGTTCCTTTTCCCCCCCTAATTTATCCCCAAAAGGAGTGACTCCAAATTTACATATACCGGAACTGAAATACGCACAGTTGCTGAAAAGGTATGTGTGCTAGACTTTTGTATGATAGAAACTTTCAGTTGGGGAGGGATTTCTGTCCTCAATTTGATGATCTCAGCCAGGGATTAACTGGTTTGTGCAGGTCCACACTTGTGGCTGGGTAGGGTGTTCTCTCTAGTAAAATCAGATGAAAAGTATACTCATTAGGACTGGATCCTAATTTTTCTATTTGTAGCAAATTCAGATGAGTAATCGCTCTCAGCCCTCCTCCTTGCTGTTCTCTGCCTGATCTCTGGCCCTTCTCCCTGCTTCCTTGAGACTTTTGGCTGGTTTGCTTCCTTGAAATCTGTGAATTTCTTCACATCACTGTTATCTCAAGTCCCAATTCCTACTTGGGCAACCTTCTCCTATAAGCAAACTATCCATAACTTATAATTCTTAGTCTACCTTGATTTTTTTTCTTGTCTACAATCCCGCCTCGCCTTTTCTGGCATGCTCTAGCCTTCGTGGTGTAGTATAATGCTTTTCAACATATACTTTTTGGTATAGGGCCATTTCATTGTTTTTCCAATATATTGCAGGCCACTGCTTTTGTAAAATACGATAAAAATAAATTATGGCCTCTTCTCTGTCAAGCAGATGATGGGCATGGTAAAAACTATCAGGCAACAACTCCATCTACTTTTTACCCCTATATCCAAACTTCTCCATGTTAACCACTTTGCTTCCTTTCTTCCCATATCAAGGGAAGAAGTTTACTTCCTATCCAGAGCTACAGGTTCTTCAGAGACCTTGCTTATCAAATATCCTATTTTCTGAGTCTTCAACCTTCTGACAGGCTTTTTCCCCTTAGAATACAAATGTGCTTAAATTACTCTCATTTTCACAAAGGAAAGAAAAATAACTTTTCAATCCTGTATATTCTTGTAGTCACTACTCTTATATCCTTCTTTTAATAGCCAGACTGCTTGAAAGGATAGGCTACAATCATTATTTCTTTACCATCAATAGTCACACATACCAAGATCTGGTTTCCAGTTCTCTCTCTTCAGCCACCTCCCCATTGCTATATCAGTGGATTATTTCTTGGTGCTTATCTTAATCTTTCTCCTCGGAACTCTGAACTGTCTTTTTTTTTTTTTTTTTTTTTTGTATCTCCCTATTCCTCTCCCCTCCCTCCCATCCATTATGGGCTCTTCATCTTCTGCATTAAATATTGGTATTCTCCAAGTTTCTGGCTTGGCCTCCTTGCCTTCCTGGAATGTCTTCTGGGCAACATTACCTTCCCTATGGCTTTAGCTACGGCATTGAAGTTAGACAGATCTGTCTTTAAATCCTTCCTCTGATACTCACTGTGTGACTTTGGGCATGTTGTCTAATACTCATTTGTAAAATAGACATAATAATGAGTGTTTTACATACATTACCCAAATCCAACTCTCCCAACAATTCTATGAGGTTGGTGACTGTCATTATCACTGTTTTACAGTTAACAAGTAGTGTAATATTAGTTTCAGGAGTAGAATTTAGTGATTCATCACTTACATATAACACCCAGTGCTTATCACAACAAGTGCCCTCCTTAATACCCATCGCCCATTTAACCCATCCCCCTGCCCACCTGCCTCCGTCAACCCTTAGTTTGTTCGCTATAGTTAAGGGTCTGTTTTATGGTTTGCCTCTCTTTGTTTTTTCCCCTATGTTCATCTGTTTTCTTTCTTAAATTCCACATATGAGTGGAATCATTCGGTATTTGTCTTTCTCTGCTGGATTTATTTCACTTAGCATAATACACTCTAGCTCCATCCACATAGTTGCAAATGGCAAGATTTCTTTCTTTTTATGGCTGACTAATATTCCATTGTATATATATACCATATACCACCTCTTTATCCATTCATTAGTCAGTGGACATTTGGGCTCTTTCCATAATTTGGCTGTTATTGATAATGCTGCTATAAACATTGGGGTGCGTGTATCACTGGGGGAGTTACCAAGTTAATAAATGGAAGGCATTTTTCCAAGTGCCTGACACATGGCAGGTAGCCAATAAATATTTGTTGTTGTTAATATCTAGTAGATAGTTAATATCAATTATCCCAAGCTCTAGTACTTCATACACTACTGCCTATTTCAAGTTTAGCTAGACACAGGCATCTTTTCTTTTTTTAAGATTTTATTTATTTATTTGACAGAGACAGACACCGTGAGAGAGGGAACACAAGCAGGGGGAGTGGGAGAGGGAGAAGCAGGCTTCCCGCTGAGCAGGGAGCCCGACGCGGGGCTCGATCCCAGGACCCTGGGATCATGACCCGAGCTGAAGGCAGACTATTAACCACTGAGCCACCTAGGTGCCCCTAGACATAGGCATCTTAAACTAACATGTTCAAAACTGAACCTTCCCTCTTCCTCAAACCCACTCCCAACATTCCTCTGCCACAGTAGTTCCCAAGCCTGGTGGCACCTTGGAATTACCCATATTATTTCCAACACTTCATCCCAACTGCTGCTACCTTATTGGAGATCCTTATTCTTTTCTTGAATACTCGCTAGCCTCTCCCCAGTCTTCTTGCCTCGAGTCTCTTGCCTCTAGTCCTGTCTTCTGATTGCTTAGGGTGTGATCTTTTGAGAACATAAGTCTGACATACCTCTGCTTAAAATCAGTGCATTTCCCATTACCTTTAGGATGAAGCCTCAGTTAAGCATTCAGGGCCTTCTTGATCTCATTTCTATTTATCTCCAAGTTCTAACCATGGTAAATTATGGCATTTTCCAGTTTATGCTGTACTGTTTCATTCCTTGTATCTGCTAGGTATTATGCTTGGACTGCTTCCCTCTCCTCTGCTTGGTTAATTCCTTAACCCCTTGCAGGTGCCACCTGTCTCCTTTAAGGAATCTGTCTCTCTTCCTGGACATGACTACTGTATCCTGTTTATCTTTGTGTACTTAGGCCCTCACGTATATATGTTGTATGAATGAACATACATCCCCTAAAATAGGAAATTAGTGTTTACCTGCCCATGAGCCGTGGAGAGGCATGCCAGGGGGCACAGATTTCTATAAAGGGCCTGATGGTAAATATGAACGTGGCCAGATTTTGCCCAAGGGAGGCTGGGCAGGCCATAATTTGCTAGCCCTTGCTCTATACCAAGACAGAGGAGCAAAAGCAACCGGGTTTTAGTACTTGAATTCCAAGACTGAAAAGGCGTAGGGGCCAATCTAGCTAAACTGGAATATCTTATGTGACTATGACTATAACAGGCTTTCTCAAGCCTGTCAGCTACCAGTGGCTTTCAGGGACATCTGTCAGTCCTTTGTGGCCTTTATTTATGTTTGCCTTATTTTGTTTTTCATCTATGTCTGGGCTGCTCTTGCCATCCTACCCTGAACTTCGTTTCCTCCTTACTGAAATCTTATCTCACAATAGAGAGAGAAAAGAGTCACCCTGGGCATCAACTCATACTAAAATACATTGCCAGTCTTAATGATGTAATTTTATTTTTCAAGAGTCCATGCCCTCATCTGGAATTCTGTATTAATTTGTATGGCCAAATAGATACTAAACTTCATAAGTTCAGTGACCTTATCTTTTTGGTAGATGTTGGCATGGCATATCCTTTTCCATCCTTTTATTTTTGGTCTTTTTGTGTACTGATACTGAAAGTGTGTTTCTTATTAGCAGCATATAGTTTTTAAAAAATCCAGTCTGATAATCTTTTTAATTGGAGTATTTAGTCCAATTATATTTAATGTAATTATTGATATATATATATATATATATATATATATATATATATGGGTTATGGCTTTATCTTTTTGCTTTCTATTTGACTCACTTATTTGCTATTTCTCTTTTTTCTTGCCTTCTTTCAAATTAATCAGATATGCTTTATTATCCCACTTTGAGCCTCCTTGTTATAACATTTTTTTTTTACTCTCCTTTTAGTGGTTATCCTACATATTTCGGTAGCATTCTTGATTTTTTAGTCTAATACAGGTTACTATTTTTACCATTTCCCTGATAATGCTAGAACCTTAGAACACTTTAGTTTCATTTATACCCTCCCACCTTTTAGATTAATGTTGTCACATATTTTAATTCTATAGATATTTTAAGCCCCCCTGTGGCATTGTTACTACTATTTTGTACAGTTAGTACTCATTTGTATTTACTCACATATTTTACCTTTTACAGTGTTTTTCATTTCTTTCTTTGTATCTGGGATTTTCCGTCTGCCTGAGGAGGTCTCTTTAGTACTTCTGTGCTGATAATGAATTCTCTCAATTTTTTGCATCTGAAAATGTCTTTATTTTGCCTTCATTTTTGAAGGATATATTCTTTGAATATAGAATTCTTGGTTGGTAGATCTTGTCTTGATGCACTCTAATATGTCACTCCATCCTCTTTAGGCTTTCATTGTTTCTGTTGAAAACTCAGCTTTTTGTCTTGTTGCTCCTTGAGAGGTCAAGGGTCTTTCTATCTCTGCTTTTGATTTTCTTTATTGTGTACTCTGTGCCTGCCAGACACTGTACCGTTGCTGGGGATAAAAATATAACTAAAACATGTTCCCTTCCCTTCAGAAGCTTATGTTCTAGTAAAGGAGAAAATTATGTCAACATGATATAAACTGTAGTGAGATATGTGTGTATTATAAAAACAGTTGTATGGGAAGGGAGAATGACATTCTTTACAGGATGAGCAGGGAATTTCAAGCTGTGAAAGAGTTCACTTGGTGGAAAAAGGCACAAAAGGCAACCACATGTGCCTAATGGCTGCTTACTTTAAGAATCTCCTCTGTGATTTCACATCTGCCAGTGTCACACCCATCTTTTCCCATGAAATTCTTTTATTTATTTATTTATTTATTTATTTATTTATTAAGAGAGGGAACACAAGCAGGGGAGCGAGGGAGAGGGAGAAGCAGGCTCCCCGCTGAGCAGGGAGCCCGATGCAGGGCTCGATCCCGGGACTCCGGGACCATGACCTGAGCCGAAGGCAGACGCTCAACAACTGAGCCACCCAGGCGCCCCTTCCCATGAAATTCTTGAACCATTTCATTCTTCTGATTTTCACTCCTCTGTCTTCCTTTTTGGCTCCTCTTAGCCTACCTCATCCTAAACATGGGTACCCCCCTTAATTCAGGCCTGAACCTCTGCTCCCTCTCCCTACACTATTCCTTGACTCTGTTAACATCTTCTCATCCTAGGTCAGCTCATTTTCCTTCCTTCCTGATCCTTTTTAAACTTAGATCTGCCAACTGAGTTTCAACCTGAAATTTTAGAGGTTGTCCTTGACAACTTCCTTTCCTCTGTCACCCATGGGCCATTAGCAACCAACTCTTGTGGATTCTTAATGAGTCTCAAATCTGTTTTTTCCATCTCTGCCATCCACTTAGCCCAGTATTTTATCATTACGTCACATCCAGGCTACCTGAAACAATATCCTTCCTTCCAGTTCATCCTGCAGATCATGGTATTTGAGGTCCCATACATTTTTATTCTGATCTTAATCTTACTGTCTGCCATTCCATCTCAAGTTCTGTACTTAAACCAGTTGGCCAACATGCCTCCCAAACATCTTACTCACATCCATTTGGCATCTCTAGAAATTCTGTGTACACACACACACACACACACACGCACGCACACTCACACTCTCAGAGCAGCCAGGAAATAGTACACTTGTTGGCCAATGAAGATTTTTTTCTAATCTAAGTGACTCCTTTCCTCTAAGCTCTTGTAGCATTGATTTACTACATTATTTCATTATAGTTTCATGTATGATATTTGCTGCTTAACCAAACTGATGGCATTTTGAACACGTGGTTGTCAGTCTCTGATTGTTAGCCTTGGATTGTCATACTCTGACTTGTATCCTTTTCTGTGAGAGTATCTTGCACGTAGTTGTAAATCAAATGATTATTAGTTGATCATTCAAAAAGCTCTTCCTTCATCCAAATATTAGCATTTATGTTTTTGTTTTGAAATGCATATATTGAGCTTGGATGCCTTTTATTTGACATATTCTGTTACTCATGAGAAAAATGTCAGTTTTCTAAATGCAGTTTTTAACCTGATAATATAATACAATACACGTGTTATTGGAGAGAGATAGAAGTAAACATTTCTATGGATTTTCCTCTAGGTTGACACCGTCAGAATTGTTCACATTCATTCTGTCATCATCTTGCGACGTTCTGATAAGAGGAAGGATCGAGTGGAAATTTCTCCAGAGCAGCTGTCTGCGGCCTCAACAGAGGCAGAGATATCCTTACTGGTCAATAAGAAGCTTTTATGTGCTCTGGGACTTCCAGGCCAGGCTTCTCTGTTAGCTGCCTTAGCCTGCTTGAGGAGATTTCACAGGTTTTCTTCCTGGTGACTCTTTCCCAGTTTTCCTATTTACCCATCAGATCCAATTGTTTGGTTAATCAGAATTTCTTTCCATTTTTCCTTTTGAGTGGCTTTTATTGGAAAAATTAGAAATTTTTAACATTCCTGCTCTTAAATGCCAAAAGATCCCAGGGTCAAATCCTGTGACAGTGAACTCTATGGGGGAGTTCCCTACTCCTTCCTTTCATTCCTGCACTACCCCTCTCCAGTCCTCTGCCCCCCTCCAAGTTTTCCTAATATGATTTCATTTCTAGGGCCTTGATGATCTTGGTCTCTATCCTTTGGAGAGATTCTCTTTGGAGGCTGCCTCTCAAAAAAAAAAAAAAAAGCATTGCTGAAAACTGAAGGCAATATTCCATGTTAAATATAACCAAAAAAGGATCAAATGGGACATTTGCTTCCTATGATCGGGACTTCCATACCTCAGCTATAGCAGGTTAAATTTGCATCAGTGGCTTTTAGTAATTCATTGTTTTTTTGATTAAGTTTATCTTGTTGTCAATTAAAAAGTAACTTTTAAGAATGGGTGGTTCACATGCATAGTACAAACTTTAAAAGGTACAAAAATATGTACAAAGTAAGTATTTTCTCTCCAACCTCTATGCCCCAGTTCCCTCGTGGTCTGTCCCTGGACATAACCAGGATTATCAGGTTTTCATGTATCCTTACAGGTGAATTCTGAGCATACAGAAACATACACAGATATTTTCTATTTAAAAAAAACTAATATATGATAGCTTATGACTTTGCTTAACAGTGTATCTGGACTATTGTTCACATCAGTACATAGAGGTACCTCATTCTGTTGACTGCAGAATATAGCCCTTGATGACTATTCTGTCCTCATGCGGATGTTTAGGTTGTTTGTAATCTTTTACTGTGCTGCAGTGTAACCTTGTACATTACTCGCACTTCACAAATGTGTGCATGTATCTGTACAATCTAGTCCTAGAGGTGCAACTGCTGGAGCAAAGGTTATGTGTACTTGTAGCTGTAGCTGTTTAACCAGTTTACTCTGGCAGTATGCAAAAGTGCCTGTTTCCCTACACCTTCATAAACACTGTGGGTTATCACAGTTTTTTGTTTTTGTGCTACCAGGCCAGGGTATGTCAAAGCTATTGATTGATGCCAATCTGATTGGCAAAAAATTGTATCTTATTTCTTGCAATTTTAATTAACATTTTTCTAATTATGAGTAAATGTGATCAGCTTTTAATTTTTAAGAATCATTTATTTTTCTCAAAATTATCTGGTTATTTCCTTTGCCTATCTTTCTATTGCTTTGGAAATCTTATAATTTATAGGCACTCTGTGTTAAGGAAATTAGCCCTTTGTGATAAGGATAATGATTTTTCTTAGCTTATTCATGGTGTGTGTATTTCTCCAATCAAATTGTTTTGTATTTTTATATAATCACATGTATCAGTCTCTTATGGCATGTACCTTTTCCATCTTTTTTAAAAACTCTATTTTGAAATAGATTCATGGGAAGTTACAAAAATAGTATAGAAAGATCCTTGTACCCTTGACCCAGTTTCCCCCAAATGCTACATCTTAAATAATTGATGATACAATATGGAAACCAGAAAACTGACACTGATACAATGTGTATCATTCTGTTGCCATTTTGTCACATGTGCAAATATATGTAACCACCACAGTAGTCAAGATTGCAAAATTATTCCATCACCATGAAGGTCTAACTTATGCTCCCCCTGTATAAATCACACCCACTCCCTCAAGCTCCCGCTCCGACCCCTGGCGACCTCTAATCTGTTCTCCGTCTCCCGGAATATAATTGTATAAAAGATGTTTATTATTGTAATTATACATTGTAACTTCGAACTGAAACTAGTCCATTCCCAAGATGGGGGGATGGCTGGAAACACTGTTGCATGTTATTGCACTTTGACATTACAATGACTATCTGTTAAGCATTTACTAAACATCTTGCATGGGTTACCTCATTTACTCTTCACTGCTGTTGGAAGCAGAATTTCCCCAGCCTGCAAGCTGAAGAAATGGGTTTAGAGAAGTTAAGTCAGTTTTGGCATTTAAAAAATTATTTAAAAAGTATTCTTTCTCAGGATTTGCTGTAGAGAAAGGATTATTGTGTTTTAATGTAAGTAATTTGCAGGAACACAAATCAGCATTTTATAAGATACCAGCAGAAGTCCCAATGAGCAGCAACAGAAGGGGACCGCTTCTTATCCTTAAGTTGAATTCTTATCTCAACTTAGAGCCTCAGGTAGAGTTATGGGAAATTTTTGTTTCTAGAACAAAGGAGGAAAATATTCTTTGGTGGTCTGTTTCTAGACACATGGGGGTCTTTGTTCATTTGGTCTCTGACACTGGCAGGCTGCCAGAGAGAAATCAAGCAAATTTTTTAAATCTTGTGTTTCTTTTTCAAAACCGAGTAGGATGGAGCTAGAGAGAGGCTAGAAGATTACTCAAGTTAATAATGTAAGTGAGTTCCAAAGATTTAGATAAGCTTCTTTTCAGATAGCACAGTGTTAAGTATTTAAGTGATCAAACATTAGCTAAATTGGATTAGGAGAATATAACTATATATGATAATGGAAGCCAGATGGATTCTATTTTTATATTTTAATTAATTAATTTTTAAAGTAATCTCTACACTCAGCCTGGGGCTCGAACTCACAACCCTGAAATCAAGAGTTGCATGCTCTACTGACTGAACCAGCCAGGTGCCCCAAATTGATTCTGTTTTTAAAAAGAAATACCTTTGGCTTTAAATGGGAGGTCTGGGAAATTCTGGGGATTAACCTTATTTCATTCTTTTGTTGACGTTAAATTATAATAGGTTTATTTTATTTTTTAAAGATTTTTATTTATTTATTTGACAGAGAGAGACACAGCGAGAGAGGGAACACAAGCAGGGGGAGTGGGAGAGGGAGAAGCAGGCTTCCCGCCGAGCAGGGAGCCCGATGCGGGGCTCGATCCCAGGACCCTGGGATCATGACCTGAGCCGAAGGCAGACGCTTAACGACTGAGCCACCCAGGTGCCCCTATAATAGGTTTATTTTAAACCTCAGGATGCTTTCTGAGCCCTTACTAGCATCACCAATTTTGTTCCCACAAGTTGAAAACACCTTGACAGACACACAGGTTGGCTGAACTAACAGGTCGCCCCATGAGAGTTGTGGGCTGGTATCATTCCCATCCTCATATAACTGTTTGGCCTTCACATGTTGGTAAGTATTATAGGCTTGCAATATTTGTTGTTTTTATTTATATGTTTTTTAAAGATTTTATTTATTTGAGAGAAAGAGAACAAGCAGTGGGGAGGGGCAGAGGGAGAGGGAGAAGCAGACTCCTGGCTGAGCAGGGAGCCCGATGTGGGGCTCAATTCCAGAACGTGGAGATCATGACCTGAGCTGAAGGCAGACGCTTAACTGCCTGAGCTACCCAGGCTCCCCATGTTTGTTGTTTTTAGAAATCAGTATCATCTTTCTCCATTATATGAACGATGGTTATTTTAAATCATACTTTAATTATCCTTAAACAGGTGCCCTTATTTTTATTTTGCTATGTTTTAAAAGTAATGATTTATGTCATACTATTTTTAATAGAGATAAAATTTTAGCACTCCATTTTGATTGTTTTCAGGATACCATTACTAACTAAAGCCTGACAATTGGCTGATATAAAAAAATTTAAATTGTAACTGAAAATTGCTGACTGCTGAATACCACTGTCCAGTACACTCCCATTCGGAAGACTTAAAGGTGTGAGGGGTGAAATTTACAAAATTGAGGTTTAACACATATTCCATCCAGCTGTTGAGGCTCTCAACCTACTTCCTCACTCCACTAATCAGTATAATGTAACAAAATTGTTTTCTCTCTTTTTATCTTTATTGCTTTTCCTGAATCATGGTCATTTTGTTGTTGTTGTTGTTTGTACCTGACTCTTGAAAGAAGTAGAATAACTTTGCTTGGGGAAAGTGAACTAACATTCTTGGAGGAATGTTAGTTCCTCCAAGGAACTAACATTTCCTCTCAGGGACAAAAGATCCAAGCTGCATATAACCATTTGCTAGTGATTTATGAATGTTTTCTCCTCTTATCCTCATGGTAACCTGTGAGTTAGAGATCCTCCCCGCAGTGTACTGAGAAGTAAACTGAGGCTTACATCGGTTAAGTGCTCTTTCCACTGTGGTGTTCTCTTTCTAGTCATAGGGGCTTGAGATGATCGTAAGTTCTATATTCATCTACACCACGGTATGAATGCCAAAAAATCAATAGCAGTGCAGTCTCAGACTATAATAATAGCTGAGTGGTCCTCTGTATCTAGAGTAATGGGTGGGCAGGGATACTTCTCAGAATCACCTGGGAGAGCTTTTATAAAATGTACCTGTCTTAAACTCATCTTTCCCAGCCTGGACCTACTATAAAAACCTCTGGGAGTAGGTCCTAGGTGGGTATATTATGAAAAGACTCCTCAAAGAATTCTGGTGCATAGTCCCAGTTAAGTACTGATATAGAGTAAGGGAGATAATAGACTTGCTCTATTTCTTGCTGACAGAAATTTACCTGACCTGCTGTTAACGTAAGAGTGACATGCCTAAGATAGCTTGTATTAACAAAAAATATATTTCAATTGGAAAAGAAAAAAGGTTAAAGCTGGAACTTGCAATAAAAATAAGGTGTTTTAAAATCTGTTTCAGACTTAAAGTTGATAAAATAGTACAAAGAATTCC
The DNA here is from genome assembly GCF_029215605.1 of Mirounga angustirostris. Lineage (NCBI taxonomy): Eukaryota > Metazoa > Chordata > Mammalia > Carnivora > Phocidae > Mirounga > Mirounga angustirostris. Next base: position 126,693,214 of record NW_026991719.1, read on the forward strand.
TAATACTCTCCCCCCAGATTTGCCACATTTTCTTCCATGCTATCTACATGTGTGTGTGTGTGTGTGTGTGTGTCTATGTTTTTTCTGAAGTATTTGAGAATAAGTCACAGCCAGTATTCACCTTAACTCCTGAATAGTGTTCGGTATGGATTTCCTAAACGCGACGATATTCTCTTACATAATCACAGTGTATTTATGAAAATTGAGAAATTAACATTGAAATAATATTGAGTTACTGACCTTATTCAAATTCTTTAGCTCGCTAATTTCCTAATAAGGGTTGTTTTTATAGCTATAATGTATTCCTGTAAAACCTTTATATCACTGAATAAATTCAGTGTTTGATTTTTATCTTTTACTCAAAAATAATAGCTATTTTTTTTCCTGCCACCATCAACACTAAAATCAGATTTGCCTCAAATTTCTCCCATGGTTGTAGCATAGCCAGAGAGAAGTAAGTACCAAGCACAAATGAAAGGAAGGCTGGAGTGTATATATTCCTGAACGTTATTGTCACTATGGTAATGAGTAGAATGGAGAATTTTCTGGCAAAAAAAGAAACTCTAAGAATTTAGGAAAAAAACTTTATCAGTCTCTGAAGTGTAACACCCAAAAAGTGTTCCGAATTCAGAGAATGATTGAATTTTCCTCTCAGGGGCAAAAGATCCAAGCTGCTCAACAAGAACCTAGAGCTGTTAGGAAAACAAAGTCACTGCAGAATGTAACTGAACAAAAAACCAACTCTAAGTAATGAAATAATATTAAGGAGGCAAATGAAAATAATTTAACACAAAATAAATTTAGAGACTAGAGCATTGAGATCTTACCTTGAAAAAATAATAATACGTAACTGGGTAAGGAAAAGGTATAAATAACAAAATGGAATAAAGGCAATAGAAAGTTCAGAGAGTTATTATAGCAGGGGAGTTGGGAATAGCAGCTTTGGATTCTATCAGGGAACAGGTCTGCTAGAATCTCATTTCAGCCACTTACTGGTTGAGAAGATCTTTTAACTTTTCTGTGCCGTGGTTTCCTCACTGACAGAAAAGGGGAACGTGTTATCAGAACAGTATATGAAATCATGTATAAGGCATTCTGTCCCATGCTTAGCACAATAGCAAAGATAGATACCAAAGCATTTATCTGTATAACTCGACATGGAGAGAGCATGATTATCTAAAGTTGAAGGGCAGACAACACTGGAAGGATTAACAAAAATATTAAGATCTCAAAACTATAGATAAAACTAAAGAAAAAATCCTCTCCCAACTAAGCGGGTGTTCACAATGACAAGATTGTTGTGGATTTCCAGAGCCTAAGGAATTTTGTAGATACAAAGATACATAGCTCATCTCCAAATGGCTGTTTAAGAATTGAGTGAAACAGGTGCCCTCTTAGCAAGTCTTGGGAAAAAAATGAGTAATGATTTAAAGTATGTACGGTAATTATGCTTAATAGGAATGACAAGTGAGAAGGAGTGAAAAATGATTATTCAACAAATTTATAAGATACCTGGATGCAACAAGGTAGTCACAGTTTCTGCTGGTTTGGACCTTACGATTTTGTGAGGAAGAAAAACAGTTAAAGTACTAAAGGGGAAATAGAGTAACAACAATAAGGAAGAAATAAAGAACATTTGCACCAGCGAGTTGAAACAGCAAATGTAAAAATAAAAGCCTTAGGACTAAGAAATAAATACAAGAATAAAATGTCATTAAAGACAAGCTTTATAGAGAGGGAGACAAACCATGAGAGACTCTTCATCTTAGGAAACAAACTGAGGATTGCTGGAGGGGCTGGGGGTAGGGAGATGGGGTGGCTGGGTGATGGACATTGGGGAGGGTATGTGTTGTGGTGAGTGCTGGGTGTTATGTAAGACTGATGAATCACAGACCTGTACCCCTGAAACAAATGATACATTATATGTTAATTAATTGAATTTAAATTAAAAAAAGAAAAGACAAGCTTTAAACTTAAAGACTTTAAAATTAAAAAAAAGAAGAAGAAAGACAAGCTTTAAACCTAAAAAAAATAACAGGCCAGGTTAAGCTATATGGAGAAAATAAAAGTCACAGTTACATCATTAGGAAAAGGGTGAGACAAGATAGGCCATTCTGTAATAAAAGGCACAGTAAATAATGAAACTCTAACAATGTTAAATTATGTTCCCCACCATAACAATAAAATACACAAAGGACAAAGTTTTACATATAGGGAATAAAATGGAAACTGGTTTGGAGTAGAACTTGATAACCCACTTTCAGAATCTTATTCCTTCAAGAGTATAATGTGAGTCTTTTGGCTTTGGATTGGGTTTTGCAGTGAAGGAGCAGGGGTATAGAGAAAGTATGTGAACAAAGGCAAGGGTGATGTGGGTCAAACACACCTGCTAACACTTTAAAACTTGATTATTAAAGAATTTCAGACTTACAGAAAAATTGCAAGAACAGTATAAAGAACCACATTCAATAACTGTTAACCTTTTGCCACATTTGCTTTATCATTTTCTCTATACACATACAATTTGAGAGTAAGTTGTAGACATGATGCTCCTTTATCCCTAAATACTAAATTGTCTATTTCTCAAGAACAAGGATACTTACTTCCATAACCACAGTGCAATTATCAAAATCAGGAAAATTGACATTGATATCATCCTTTTATGTAATCTACAGAACTTATTCAAATTTTGCCAGTTCTCCCAATTGTGTCCTTTGTAGCAATTTTTCCTTTCCAGTGCAGAATTCATTCTCAGATCATGCATGGCATCTAGTATCATGTCCTTTTAGTTTCGATGTGGAACAGTTCCTTAGCTTTTTTGTCATTCCCAAACCTCTGAACTCCTCAATTCCTCCTTCACGTTCAGTGGATAACACTGCTTCCTACTTTATTTTTTTAAAGATTTTATTTATTTATTTGACAGAGAGGAAGAGAGAGAGCACAAGCAGGGGGAGCGGCAGGGAGCCGGTGGAGGAGCAAGGAGCCTGGTGCAGGACTTGATCCCAGGACCGTGGGATCATGACCTGAACCAAAGGCAGACACTTAAGAGACTGAGCCACCTAGGTGCCCCTGCTTCCTACTTTAATAAAGGAAATGGAAGTCATTAGAAAGGAATTTTCTCCACTTCTCTTTACTCACTTATCATTAGGCTCATCTCCTTTTCCCTCCTCCTAGCTAATACCCATCCTTCCACTCTGGCTCTCAATATTTGCCTCCCATGACTTGAACTTTACATTCTTCATTGTGCTTCTCTCTCCAACATCTCTATCCCTTTCCACTGCACTGGGTTTTTCCCATCATTTATTTGTTCCTTCAACAAATAAATTTGAGTGTCTACTATGTGTCCAGCCCTCCTCAAGGTGCTGGGGATAAAGCAATGAATGAGAAAAAAAGACCTCTGCCTTCATGGAGCTTTACCTCATGTTTAAGAAAACAACAAAAATACTTGCCAATCCCACTTCTCCTTCAGGTCAAAGACATTTCTCACTTTTCATTCACACTCTTCACCCTGCTCTAGTCTGCCTTCCAGTCCACTGAAAGTCATTAGTGACATCCATGTTGAAAATCTAGTAAACATTAGGGGTGCCCGGATGGCTCAATCAGTAAAGCGTCTGACTCTTGGTTTTAGCTCAGGTCATGATCTCAGGGTCCTGGGATTGAGCCCCGTGTCAGCTCCATGCTCAGTGCGGAGTCAGCTTGAGATTGTCTCTCTCCCTACCCCTCTGCCCCTCCCTCACTCACATGCGTGCTCTCTCTCCAAAAAACAAACAAACAAAACAAAAACCAGAGAGAAAATCTAGTAAACATTTTATGTCTCCATCTTATGTAGCATTTGATACTATAATGATTCTACTCCTTAAAAACACTTCCCAATTAATGAGGAGTGCTTGGCTCTTAAGGATAGAAACTAAGCTGAGGCTGAGAGTTGAAATACCTTGTCTGAAACCAGAGATGGCTCATAACTGGAGTCAGTATTTGAACTGAGATTTGTATGAATCAGGGACCTAAGAATTCTATTGCATCTCAGTTTGACTGGTTAAGTGGGAATGCTATTTCTGAACATAGGAAATGGAGGACTAAGTGTAGGTTTGGTGGAGAAAGAGATAGTTGAAGTTATGTCATACCCACACCATTAACTTACCGAAATTTTATACATAGTTTGCAAAAGAAAAAGGGAAGTGATTTAAATAGTATAGATTATTTAATAAATCTCAGGAGACTTGGCATGGTTTTTAAGTTACTCTTATATACACTTTATTGTTCTTTTAAGTATATATGAAAAGGAGAAATGTGCCTGTAGCTATGTTCATAATTTTAAGATCTGCTCAGTTCTTTCTTGTGGAGTGAGGTAATTCACACTGCAACGAACAGTGATATATTAGGTAATTACCACCAAAGTTGGGTTAAATCAACCTCCCATGACAGATACAGGTTGGAACTTCAATTAAGCTTAACAACCAATCACTGTATCAAATTACATTTTCCCAAACAAGCATTCTGTTCTAGAAGTTACAAGTCAATACTCCTTAGAATCATTATAAACAAATTTTATGAAAAAGTTTTAGTCTACTTAGGAAGACGCGGGGGAGAAGTCCCAATGTTTAAGAACATATTGCCAAAGTAACTGGGCATAAGTCCCTGGACCGAACCACACCCTTCAGTGTTTTGTTGTAATACCTGATCTTTTATATCCTTCATAAACAATGGTCTGAAGACCTCAGATTTTTAAATTTAGCCTCTACTTAGTTTGGGGTAATCTTTTAACTAATCCTTTCAAATATTGTTCTTTGGTGCCTGTTTATGATTTCCTTTTCTAAAATTGCATAACCATAAAGTGAGATTTTGTTTCTACTCCCTGGAATGTTGGTTTTAATTCTGTTGCAGTCTCTATAAGAATTTCCTCCATAATAGTTCTACATTTCCATTCTTTATTGTCAAGTCTCACGTATTCACTTCCCTAAAAGATGTCCACCAAAAGGCTTATTTGAGGAAGCTATTTGTCTTCTTCCAGGGCCTTCCTTTCTCTCTGAGTCCCGTGGAAGAAATTATCAAGTTTTGGGGGGCCAACTGAAGAGTTATTAATCTAGCTTTTCTTACTTAATTGCAGACTTCTCATGGTACTCTTCCCTCATCTAGTAAAATGTTTATGCTTTGACAGTCATATTGTCCTTAGGATATATCTCTGTTCTGCCTGTAGAATCTGAACCCTGGGAGGACTGTATGCTGCTATGATCTTTAAATCTTCATGTTTGTGAGATTTTTATTTTTGTTTATTTGTAGATGTTCGCACGCAAGCCATGTACCAGATGATGGATCAAGGCTTTGTAGGACTTATTTTTTCCTGTTTCATAGAAGATAAAAACACAAAGGTATTTGTGTGTGTGTGTGTTTGTGTGTGTGTGTGCATGTGTGTGTGCGTATGCACACAGAATAGAGAAAAATCTTTTTGCAATTTTAATAGGGTGGCCAGGGAAGGTTTCAATGAGAAGGGTCATTGAGTCAGGACCTGAAGAAAGTGAGGGAACAAGTCTTGGATTTCTTGGGGGAAGAGCGTTCCAGGCAGACGAAATAGCCAGTGCAAAGACCCTGAGGTGAGTGTGGCATGTTCAGGGGACATCAAGGAAGCAGAATGAGGAAGACCATGACCATATGTCCCAGTTTGCCTCTATCAGTCCCAGTTTTACCCCATTATTCCAGTCTCCTCTTTAGTTAGCACCTTTCCTTCTTGGAAGTGTCCTGGTTTGGACAATAACTCATTTGATCATTCTACAATGAGGTCTGAAAGATAACCAGGTGCCGGATCTCATGAGGCCTTTGATTTGACTGACTTGGGAAGCCACTAGAGGGTGACTTTATGTTTTAATGGGATCTCTCTGGCTACTGTGTTGTTAGTAGACTAGTCAGGGGGTGGGGGTGGGTGCACGGGGAAGGAGGGAGTGTGGAATCCATGACATTTGTGAAACCAGTTAGGAAGGTACTGTAGTAATCTAGGCAAGAGTTGATGGGGGTTTGACTATGAGGAGTGGAGATCATGATTAGGGGCCAGGTTCTGTATATATTTTGATGGCTAATAATAGTAACAAGTGCTGCCATTTATCATCTATTGTATGGTGCCTACCTATTAGGTGTTTTACATAAATATGCTCTAACCCTGACAACAGGTCTATGAGGATGATTATTATTTTTTAAAGATTTATTTATTTATTTTAGAGAGAAAGAGAGCATGTGGGGGAGGGACAGAGGGAGAGGGAGAGAGAATCTCAAGCAGACTCTGTGCTGAGCACAGAGCCTGATGCAGGGCTCGATCTCACCACCCCGAGATCATGACCTGAGCTGAAATCAAGAGTTGGATGCTTAACTGACTGAGCCATCCAGGCTCCCTGAGGGTTATTATTTTTTATGGATGAGCCAAGCTCAGAGAAGCTCAGAGAAGTTAAGAGAAGTTAAGCAGCCCAATCAATGGCTAGTCTTGCCATTCTCTATTTCGTTTCTGTTTGAATTTTATGTTTATGTCAAGAGGTTTGACTATGTGTCAATTCAAACAAAAAGAAAATTACTATTTAACATTGTAGGAATGAATTTTGCCTAAACTATCAAGTATGCTCTGTCCTTTAGTGCATTATTTATATTGTCAGAATTTATATTAATGATGAATATTATTCATAAAATCACTCTTTTCCAGAAACAGTAATCTTGAACTTTATACTTCATATGAAATTATTTTGGCTTTGTCATCGTAAATTTATTTATTGTCATAAATAGTTGAATGTTTGTCAGCTTCCAACAAAGCAGTTCGAATGCTCTGGTTCTTAGTTTCTTGGTTCTCATGTTTATTAGAAATTCTTTGCTGTCACATGAACAGATGTTTCATTATGGCCATTTCATATTGACTGAGTTGAGTACATGATCCTTTATAGAAATTGATTTATGACATATTCCATCTTTGGAATCCCTTTTAACCTTCCACTTCTAGAGGGTCTTCGGATACCACTCATGTAAGGATATGAGTATTAGGTTTGAATCTTCTAAAGTATCGATATTAATCCTTCTCTGTGTGATATTTCTTTCTTTCTTTCTTTCTTTCTTTCTTTCTTTCTTTCTTTCTTCTCTTTCTTTCTTTCTTTTTTTCCTCTCTCTTTCTCTCTTTCTTTTTCCTTTTTTTTTTCTTTTAGACTGGCCGAGTACTCTACACTTGCTTTCAATCTATACAGGCCCAAAAGAGCTCAGAGTAAGTATGACAGAGACATATGTATGTATGTATGTATGTATGTATTGGTGGGCTAATTTTCATTCCAGGGAATTGATTGTACATACCCAATTAAATAAATTATGCATCTAAATAATGGAATAATATGCAGCCATTAAAAATAAGAGGAAGTTCAGTAGTAATACAGAAATATCTATAAGAAACATCATTAAATAAAAAAGGCAAGATACAAGAATAGTATGTATAGCATGCTACCATTTGTGTAAGGATATGGAAGAGAAATATATACATCAACACACCAGCATACTTGCTGGTAAATACATAAAATATCCGGAAGGAAACATATCAGTCACTTCAGCAGAGCCAAAGTGATGCTTACTTTGATATCTCTAAATAATATACTTTTCTTTTCATACTCTTTCTTGATTTACTAATTTTAGATGTTATCTATTATTATGTTATTTTGCCCTCAACAAATGAGGATTAAGCTCAAGTACCCTGCCCCATCTCTATTATATTATATTACTACTTTTTGTTCTTCTGTTGGTGACTTTTCTATTCTTAAGGTTTGCCCCTTTATTTATTCTGTCAACAACAGACAATAGACAGTATCTTTTGGCTCCTTGCTGTTACTTGTATTTTTACTATAAACCTTTAAATTTTCACAGTTGCAAACATGTGTGTTATGTGTTATAACCATAATTGCATTTTCTGTGCTTTCTCTACTAGTTGACTCTAAGAGTAGAAAATAAAGTGTTTATGTTATTATGATTATGTAAATATTATTCCATGTACAACCAAGCAGTGTAAAGTAGTATATTATGATTCCATTTCCTTTTTTGAATAGCTTTTTGCTTTTTCATGGGGTTTTTGAATGGCTTTTCTCTTCTTATTTTTCTGCCTTTATCACCTCCCTGAGTTCCAAATTCTTAGGAGTAATATAGCAATCTTTGGAGTCCCTGCTTTTGCTAGGCTCACTCCCTGAATTCCTCCATCTTCCCACCTTAGTCAGGTCTTGGCTGACATCCTGGAACTTTCCTTCATTATTGTCCTTGGTTAGACCCACCGATTTCAGTGTATTTCATTTCAATCCACTGTCTGGATTTCATGTCGTCTTTCTTGGTTCACTCTAAGAAAGGTATGCATTTGAGTCTTTAACCAGTCTAATTCTTTTTCTTTTATAGGGCACTTTTTTTTTTTTCTCTGACAGCTTTTGGGAACTTCTCTATTCTTGATGTTGTGAAATTTTATATCATATAACCAGAGTGTGAATATTCTATGACTCAAACTGCTGGATGCTGTCAGTCAGCACTTGTCCTTCAACTCTGGGAAGTTCTCTGATATCATTTTCTTTGGTATCCTCAGATAAAACAATCCATATATACCCAGTTCCTGGGAAGAGAAAATCTTATTTATAATTCAATCCAATCCCATCATTTAAAGCTTCTTCAAGTGTAACTCAGTCTTTGGGGGATAATTTCTCATTCTTTGAGTTACTTCCCTTTCCATTTTGACTTGAAGATGGCATATGAAGTACTGGAAAGATGAAGTAAATGAACTTATGCTATAGGGAAAGGAGACTTCCTGGTTTATGCTGGTTTTGGGAATTAGGGCATGAATCCTTCTATTCATGGTTAATGCCCACCTTCGTTTACCCAATGTATTTCTCCTCTCTCATGGAGTTAAAGCCCCAACATAAAGAGATACCTTAACAGCTTCCTCTCCTATGACTACCTCATTCTCCCCATAGGTTACTAGGACAGGTGTGTCATATCCTTTTCTCTATTCTTTGATAAATCTTCCCCCCATTTTCCCTTTCTCTTTCTAGAACTCATATTAGATATTAAAGGTTGTAGATTGATGGTAGTGACTCTTTTAACTCATATTTTCTGTCTCTCTCTTCTGTTGTTGTTCTGATTTCTCAAGTATATTTTAGATTTTATCTTCTAGCCCATTCATTGAGCATTTTTTTGTATCTTAACTTGGAGATTTTTCCTTGTTTAGTCGTTATTCCTATTTCACAGTATCCTATTCTTGATTTGTTGATATGATAGTTAAATAGGAAATGTTAAATTTTCTTCTGTTTTTTCAGTTACCTGTTTCCTCTGTGGTAATTTTTCTGTTTATTTTTTATTATATTTATATTCATGTTATATTTATAATATTTTATAACTTATTTTTAAAAATATTTCTTTTTCATCTTTTAAGAACAAGCCAACAAAAACATGAGTGATAGCTCATTATTTGTGGCCTTAGCTTGTCAACAGGAGGCTTTATTTTAGGGTGAGTGAGTTGAGAGCCAGCCACTTTTCTCAGGGATCACTAAATGTTAGATTTCAGGTATCTTGCTCTGGGATACCAATCTTAACAATTGCTGCAATCTGAGACAGTTTATTCTATTAGTTAGGAGAACTTTTACTGCTGCTGTTGTTGCTAATGATGATGATGATAATGTTGGCTTAAGAATGGAAGGCTAGTTACTAAACATTCTGTGTATACAGAGGCCCAGTTGTGGAAGAGCACAAAAGAAGATTAACTAGAGTCCAAAATTTCTAGCAGGAAGACCAAAAAGGGTAGCCTCCAGGAAATTACACAAAGGGAGGAGTGTGTTAAAGCCAACTTCATAAAGTTGTTTATAAATTTTTTTTTAAAGATTTTATTTATTTATTTGACAGAGAGAGACACAGCAAGAGAGGGAACACAAGCAGGGGGAGTGGGAGAGGGAGAAGCAGGCTTCCCGCGGAGCAGGGAGCCCGATGCAGGACTCGATCCCAGGACCCTGGGATCATGACCTGAGTTGAAGGCAGACACTTAATGACTGAGCCACCCAGGTGCCCTGTTTATAAATTTCTGGGCCCACTCGTGAGCCATGTATGTATCGACCTGATCCTAATTAGCATAAATGATAACTGAATTAACTAGTAGACCACCACATCAGTTCCATACTAACCACTGGGTGGCATATATGCAGGAAAGATCTGAAGAGCACTAGAAACGCTCTGAAAATTATACTGACATTGGAACCACAGCCCACTGTGGAAATTTCAACCTGAACTTAACTAAGCAGATGACCTGCTAAAACAAAAACAACAACACTCTCTGTAGAATATAAACAAGACCCAGTATATCATAAAAAATATTCAAAATACACAGGATATAATTCAGAATTACTTAGCATGGGAAGAACCACAAAAGTTTCAACTTGTGTGGAAAACAATAATCAACAGATGCCAACACTGAGGTGACAAATGATGTAGGAATGACCTGATAAAGACTTTAAGGTAACTATTATAAAAATGTTTTTAAAAATCACAAATACATCTGTAGCAAATGTTTAAATAAAAAGTCTCAGCAAACAAATGCAACACCCTTTTAAAGAACCCAGTGCAAACTTTAGAACTAAAGATTACAATCACTGAAATACAAGACTCACTGGATGGATTTGCCAGGAAGTTCTCCACAAAAGCAGTGAATAATCTGGCAAAAACTGTCAGAATCAACGTTATTAGAACTGTAGAAACTAATCAAAACTTTATAGCAACCAGGCAAATGCTTAGTCAAAAAAAAATCACAATCTCACATTTAAGGAAATCTCTGTTGAGTCACTATATGGCCACTAAGCTAACAGGACAGCAATCTCAGTGGCCACACATAACAAAGAATATAGATTATGAAAAATTAGTTCAAGAAAGTCACTAAACACACAAAATCAGTTAAAACAATCAGCAACAACAAACTCTAGGGTTGGGTAGAATCTGATTTCCACTGTTACTGTGTTATAATATTCAAAACATCCAGTTTTAACAACAAAAAAAGGCATTCAAAGAAACAAATTTTGGGCCATAAACAGGAAAAAAGAATTAATAAAAACATTCCTGGAGGATGCCCAGACATTGGACTTACTAGACAAAGACTTTTAATCAACTAAAATATTCTCAAAAAGTTAAAAGGAAACCATGTACACAGAACTAAAGGAAACCATGAAAATGACAGAGGATATCAAATAGAGAATATTGGTAAAGAGATAAATTATAAAAAGGAACCAAATAAGAATTCTGGAATGAGAAGTACAATAACTGAAGTGAAAAATTCACCAGGGAGGTTCAGCAACAGATTTGAGAAGACAAAAGAAAGAATCAACTGATATTAGTGTCTGAGGAACAGAAAGTGAAAAGAATGAAGAAAATTGAACAGAGCCTAAGAGACCCGTGGGACACTTTGAAACATTATCAATATACTCAAAATAGGAGTCTCAGTACAAGAGGAGAGAGAGAAAGGAGCAGAAAGTATATATAAAGGAATAATGGTCAAAAAGTTCCCAAATTTGATGAAAGGCATGAAGCTACACATCCCAAGAATCTCAAAGAACTCCAACCAGGATAAACTCAAGGAGATTGACATTGATACATATTATAATCAAAGTGTTGGAAGCAAAAGGCAAAGAGAGAATCTTGACAGCAGCAAGAGAGAAGGGACTCATTACACACAAGGGATTCTCAATAAGATTGAGAGGCAATTTATCATTAGAAACCAGAGAGGCTAGAAGTCAGTGGGATGAAATATTCTAAATGTTGATAGAAAAAAAAACAAAAACAAAACAGAACTACTAAGGAAGAATTCTGTATCTGGCAAAATGATCCTCTAAAAATGAAGGAGAAATTGACATTCTCAGGTAAACCCAAACTGAGAGTATTGTTACTAGTAGATCCACCAAACGGTAGCTAAAAATACATTTTTCTCAAGTGCACATGGGATGTTCTCAAGATAAACCACATGTTAGTCCACAAAGCAAGTCTCAATAAATTTAAAAAGTTTGAAATCATACAAAGCATCTTCTACAAATATAGAATGAGATCTGAAATCAGTTACAGAAGGAAATTTGGAAATTTCCCAAATATGTAGAAATTAAATAACACAGTCTTAACCAATGGGACAAAGAAAAAATTACAAAAGAAATTAGAAAATACTTTGAGACTGAAAGTAAAATCACAATATACCAAAATTTATGGGGTACAGAAAAAGCAGTACTCAGAAATTTATAGCTGTATATTAAAGAAGAAATCAGCCAGGGGCGCCTGGCTGTCTCAGTTGGTAGAGCGTGTGACTCTTGATCTCGAGATTGTGAGTTCCAGCCCCAGGCTGGTTGTAGAGATACTTAAAAAATAAAACAGGGGCGCCTGGGTGGCTCAGTTGGTTAAGCATCTGCCTTCGGCTCAGGTCATGATCTCAGGGTCTTGGGATCAAGCCCCACGTCTGGCTGTCAGCTCAGCGGGGAGTCTACTTCTGCCTCTCCCTCTGCTTGTGCTCTCTCTCTCTCTCTCTCAAATGAATAAATAAAATCTTAAAAAAAATAAAAATTAAAAAAATAATAAAATAAAAAAGAAATATCTTAAATCAATAACCTAACTTTACACTTTAAGGAACTGGAAAAAGTGTCAACAAAATACAAAGCAATCAGAAGGAAGGAAATCATAAATGTTAAAGTTGAAGACAAGATAGGGAATAGAAAAACAATGGATAAGGGGCACCTGGGTGGCTCAGTCAGTTAAGTGTCTTCGTTTGGCTCAGGTCATGGTCTCAGGGTCCTAGGATTGAGCCCCATATCGGGCTTCCTGCTCAGCCAGGAGTCTGCTTCTCCCTTTCCCTCTGTCCCTACCCCCGCTTGTGCTCTCTCACTCACTCTCTCTCAAATAAATCTTTTTTTTTTTTAAAAGAAAAACAATAGATAGAATCAACTATACCAAAAGGTAGTTCTTTGAAAAGGCCAACAAAACTGACATATCTTTAGTTAGAATGACAAAGAAAAATGAGAGAAGACACAAGTAACTAAAATCTGAAATAGAATTAGGGACACTACTACTGACATTCCAGAAATAAAAGGATTATAAGGTAAAACTGAACAATTGCATGCCAACACATTAGATAACCTAAATGAAATGGAAAAATCCCTAGAAATACACAAATTGCCGAAACTGGTTCAAAAAGAAAGAAAACTAGAACAGACCTACAAAAAATAGATTGAATCTGTAGTCAAAAACCTCCTGACAAAGAAAATTCTAAAACCAGATGACTACACTGGTTAATTCTGCCACACACTAAAAGAAGAATTAACACTAATCCTTCTCAAATTCTTCCAAAAAATAGAAGAGGAGGAAGTACTTCTAACTCATTCTTTGAGTCCAACGTTACCCTGTTACCAAAGCCAGACAAAAATATCACAGAAAAGAAAAAAGAAAATTACAAAGCAATATTCCTTGTGAATACAGATAAAAATTTTCAGTAAAGTCCTAGCAAACTGAATCCTACAGCATATTAAAAGGATAATATGCCATGACCAACTGGGATTTCTCCCAGACATCTAAGCAAGTTTTAAGATAAAATCAATTAATATAATATGAAGGAAAAAACCCACATGATTATCTTAATTGATGCACAAAAAGTATTTGACAAATTCCAACACAGTTTCATGATAAAAACACTCAGAAAACTAGGAATTTAGAGGACATTCCTCAACATTTATGGACAGTTAAGAGAACCCACAGATAACATTTTACTCAGTGGTGAAAGAGTGAAAACTTTCTAAGATAAGGAACAAGACAAGGATGCCCACTTTCACCACTGCTATTCAACATTGTACTAATAGTTCTAGCCAAGACAATTAGGCAAGAAAAGAAATAAAGGGCATTCAAGTTGGAAAGTAAGAAGTAAAACTATCTGTATTTGAAGATGACATGATCCTATCTATATAGAAAATCCCAAAGAAGTCCCCAAAAGCTATTAGAGCTAATAAATTCAGCAAAGCTATAGTGTTTGGTCAATATACAAAAATCAATTGTGTTTTACACACCAGCAAGGAACAATCCAAAAAGGAAATTAAGAAAATAGTTCCATTTACAGTAGCATCCATAATAATGAAATACCCAGGAAAAAAATTTAACCAAGTATGGGAAAGATTTGTAAAGTTAAAAATAGAATATACTGCTGAAAGAAATTAAAGAGCACCTAAATAAATCAGAAGACATCCCATATTCATGGATCAGAAGATTCAATATCGTTTAGATGACAATACTTCTCAAAGAGATCTCCAGATTCAATACAATCCCTATTAAAATTCTAATGGCCCTTTTTGGAGCACCTGGGTGGCTCAGTCGATTAAATGCCTTCGGCTCAGGTTATGATCCCAGGGTCCTGGGATCGAGCCCCACATTGGGCTCCTTGCTCAGCAGGGAGTCTGCTGCTTCCTCTCCTGCTCCCCCTGCTTGTGCTCTCTCTCTTTCTGTTTTACAAATAAATAAAATCTTAAAAAAATAAAATTCTAATGGCCCTTTTTATAGAAATGGAAAAGATGATCCTAAAATTTATATGAAATTGCAAGGTACCCTGGATAGCCAAAATAATATTGAAAAAGGACAAAATTGGAGGAATCACACTTCCAGATTTCAAAACTTACTACAAAGCTTCAGCAACCAAAACAGTGTGGATCTGCCATCAGTATAGACATACAAACCAGTGGAATGGAATTGAGAATCCAGATGTAAACCTGTATACCTATGGCCAATTGATTTTCAACAAGGGTACTATTGTCATTCAAAGAGGAAAGAATAGTCTGTTCAACAAGTGGTGCTGGGACAACTGGATATCCACATCTAATATAAACAAAAATTAACTCAAAATAGATCAATGACCTAAATAGAAGAGCTGACACCAGAAAACACTTAGAAGAAAACATAGGGATAATCATGACATTGGATTTATTTTAGTTTTAATTTTAATTAATTTATTTTTTAAGTAGGCTCCATGCCTAACACAGGGCTTGAACTCATGACCCTGAGATTAAGACCTGAGCTGAGATCAGGAGTTGGATGCTTAACCGACTGAGCCACTCAGGCAGGCACCCCCTGACATTGGATTATAGATGGAATCTTAGATATGACACCAAAAGCATGAATAACAGAAGAACATAAAGTGGACTTTTAAAAAATTAAAAACTCTTGTGCCTCAAAAGACATTATCAAGAAAGTGAAAGGACAAGCTACAGAGTAGAAAATATTTGCCAGTCATATATCTACTGTGGCTCTAGTATTCAGAATATATAAGGTACTCTTAAAATTCAACAGCAAAATGACAAGACTCAATTTAAAAATTGACAAGGAATTTGAATAGACCTTTCTAAAGAAGATGTACAAATGGTCAACAAGTACATGAAAAAATGTTCAACATCAGTCATGTGGAAAATGCAAATCAAAGCTAAAAGGAGATGCCACCTCACATTTGATAAGTTGAACATAATTTTTAAAATGGAAAAGAGCAAGTTGGCAAAGATGTGGAGAAATTGGAACCTTCAGACATTGCTGGTGGGAATATAAAATGGTGTGGTCACTGAAAAACAGTTTGGTGGTTCTTCAAAAGGTTAAAATAGAATTATCTTATGATCTAGTAATTGTATTCCTAGGTACATATCCAAAAGAATTAAAAACATATACTCAAATACTTGTATGTGAATATTCATAGCAGCAGTAGTTACAATAGTCAAAAGATGGAAACAACCCAAATGTTCATCAGCTGATGAACGGATAAGCTAAATATAGTATAGTTGATCCTTGAACAGCATGGGGGCTGGGGTGCCAACCCTCCATGCAGTAAAAAATATAACTTTTGACCTCCCCAAAACTTAACTACTGATAGCCTACTGTTGACCAGAAACCTTACTGATAACATAAACAGTCAATTAACACATATTTTGTATATATATTATATACTGTATTCTTCTAATAAAGTAAGCTATGGAAAAGAAAATGTTAATAAAATAATAAGAAAGAAAATACATTTATAATACTTTTCTGTATTTAAGAAAAAATCTGTATATAAGTGGACTCACACAATTCAAACCCATATTAAGGATCAACTGTATATCCATTGAATGGAACATTACTCATTCATAGAAAAGGAATGAAATGTTGAAACCTGCTACAACATGGAGGCATCTTGAAAACATTATGCTAAGTAAAGGAAGCCAAACACAAAAGGTCACATATTGTATGATTTCATTATATAAAGTATTCAGAATAGCTAAATTCATAGAGACAGAAAGCAAATTGGTGGTTGGCAATGGGTTGAAGAGAGGGAAGAATGGGGAGCAGCTGCTTAATGAATCTGGTGTTTTATTTTGGGGTGATAAACATGTTTTAGAACTAGTCAGGCATTGGGGTCCCCCAGCATTGTGAATGTACTAAGTCCTACTGAACTGTCCACTTTAAAATGGTTGATTTTATATGAATTGCATCTCAATTTTTAAAAATGGGCAAAGGACTTGAGTAGACATTTCTCCAAGGAATGTATATAAATGGCCAGTAAACACATAAAAAGCTGTCCAACATCATTAGTCTAGGGAAATGCAAGTAAAAAATAATAATGACGACATACTACTTCCCACCCACTAGGATAGCTATAATTTTTTAAAAAGGAAAATAACATATTGCTGAGGCTGTGGAGACAGTGGAACCCTGACTCATTGCAGGTGGGAATATCCATTGCTTCACTTGCTGTGGAAAAGTCTGGTGATTCCTCAACAATTTATATATAGAATTAACATATGACCTAGCAATTCTACCCTTAGGTAAAACCAAAGACAATTGAAAACAAGGGTTCAAAGAAAAACTTGTACTTGAATGCTGATAGCAGCATTTTTTATAATAGCCAAAACATGGAAACAGCCCATATGTCCATCAACTGATAAGGATAAACAAAATGTAGTGTATCCGTACAATGGGAGTATTCAGTTATAAAAAGGAACGAAGTACTGATAAATGCTAGAAATGGATGAGGCCTGAATACATGCTAAGTTAAAGAAGCCTGATACAGAAAGCCACATAATGGTATGAAATACCCAGAATAGGCTAATCTGTAGAGACCAAAAGTAGAGAAGAGCGGCAAATTGAGAGTACATTTGTGTGCTGTTTCAGTAATTGAGATAGCATGGTACTGGTTAAGGGATAAACACCTAGATCAGTGGAACGGAATAGAGTTCAGAAATAGACCCACAAAAAGATGACCAACTGGTTTTAGACAAAACCGAAAAAGCTATGCAGTGAAGGAAGGATAGCATTTTCAACAAATGGCATTAGACAATTAGACTACCATATATAAAATAATGTCAATCTAAACCTTATATCAAACTTCATATAAAGAAAAGATCATAGGTCCAAATAGAAGACAAAACTATGAAAGATTTAGAGGAAAAGAGAGGAGAAAATCTGTGTTGGGTTTGCCAACAACTTACACATAGAACCAAAAGTATTTTCCGTAAAAGAAAAAAATTTGATAAATGAGACTTCATTAAAATTAAAAACTTTGCTGAGTGAAACTTTTAAAAAAGTTTATTTGAGAGAGAGAGAACACGAGCCAGCATGGAAGGGGGAAGGGCAGAGGGAGAGGGAGAAGCAGACTCCCCACTGAGCAGGGAGCCTGACCTGGGGCTCGATCCCAGGACCCTGAGATCATGACCTGAGCTGAAGTCAGACACGCCACCCACACACCCCATGAAAGAAACTTTTAAGAGAATAAAAAGACTAGCTACAGAACGAGTGAAAATATTTGCAAATCACATATCGGACAATAGACTTGTATCAAGAATATATAAAGAACTCTTAAAACTCGACAAAAAAGCAAACAACCCAATTAAACAGGCAAAAGGTATGAACAGATACTTCAATAAGTATATAAGGATAGCAAATAAGCACATGAAAAGATGGTGAACATCACTAGCTATTAGGAAAATGAAAATGGAAACCATGATGAGATACCCCTACATACCTAGTAGAATCACTAAAATATATACAGAACCAAGTGCTGGCAAGGATGCAGAACCAGAGCTCATAAAATGCTAGTGCAAATGCACAGTGATAATAGTCACTTTAGAAAACTATGTGACTTAGCAGTCTTGTTATCTGCCATAGAGAAAGGAACATATGAAATTATGAAATTATATGCTTTGTCATAACTGCCATAAAATAGAAACAACCCCAATTCCTTCAGTAGGTGAGTAGATTACCAAACTGAGACAGTTTTTTAGAGTGGTTGATGGAAAATTCTGTATCCTTGTTAAAGTGGCTACTGGAGTCTATGTTAAAATTCTTTGAACTGTACTCCCTACACTTCTGACTGTATGACAAAAGTAAAAAAAAAAAGAATGGGTAAGTTATAAGTCATTAGTACATGACTTTTGTGACAAATGATTTGAAAATCTAAAGGAAATGGGTGATTTCTTAGGAAAATACACTAAAGTTGATTAAAAAATAGAAACCCTATTTAGTGCAGTTATCAAAGCTGAGACTGAAAATGGTGATTAAGGATCTGTGATTGTAAAAGACATCATGTTTACATGGCTTCACAGCTGAATTCTAAGTAACCTTTGAAGGATAGGTGGTTCTAAATCAATTCACATGTTTTTCCAGACCATACAGAAAGGTTAAAATCTCCCCAATTTTTTTTAAATAACTAGAATAATTTTAACACCAAAACCTGATTAGAGATATCACAGAAAAAGAAAATTATTGACCAATATCACTTGTAGATGTAAAAATTCAGAATAAAATATCAACAAATCAAATATAGCAGTGTAATTAGGGAATAATACACAATGAGTAAATTCAGTTTAATCCAGAAATACAAGGTTCCTTAAGCTTCAGGAAATCTAAATGTATTATAATTCATTACATCAATAGATTATAGGAGAAAAACCGTAGACATTGGAAAGACATTGACAAAAGTCATTGCTAATGGAAACTGTCAGGTACTTGATGTGTCTCCTCTCATTTAATCTTCCCCAAAGTCCTGTGCCTCCCTTCATTGATGAGGAAAGGCGCTCAGAGATTAAGAGATTTGCTCAAACCTGGCATACAGGGCCACTCTTAATGTCAGGCAGTTATTAGTGAGAGTTGTTGGGGTTTTTACCTGCTGATGTGCATGATTTCTTTATATGTTCTGGGAATTTCATCCTTTGTCAAGTGTGTTGCAACTTTATTGTGCTATTTGTTAGACAAAAACTTTGAAATGAATGTATTTACTGTGTTATCATTTATGCCATTTGTCTTCTTTAAAATACCTTTCTTTTCCTGAAGACCATAATTATAGCCCAAAGTATTTTCTTTTATCATTTTGGTTCTTACATTTAAAACCTTACTTCATCTGGAACTTAACTGAGTTAACCCCTTGTGGTCACATCACTAGTTGTCCTCACATACCACTGATTTGTGAAACAGGCAGTGGCTGAGAGCCTGGGACCTTGAGCCAGCCAACCTGGTTTGAGTCCTGAAGGCACCTTTAACTGGGTGTGTGACTTTGGGAAAATAACTCAAGGTCTCTCTGCCTCAGTTTCCTTATATGTTAAGTGGAGATATTAATTCACTGTTCCCCTTATAGTGTTATTGTGAGAGGACTGTGAAGGAATGACAGCATATGGGATGGGGATGGGGGAGAGTGGGAGCCACTGTGGCTTAAAAGTCCCATGTCCAAAATTAAGGACCACTCCATCTTGTCCCTGTGCATAGTCTGGATCCCAGCCAGGGACAGGGCCCAAGAACAAGAAGTATATGCACTTGAACCTAGGCTGTGGCTCCTACTAGGTGTTTATGTGCCAGGCCCACTTGGGTTACACAGCTGATGGTCTACACTTACCAGGTTTCTGGGAAGCTAATCTAAGGTCATTTTGTCACCTTGAAGGAGAAAGGGTTTTGGTAATCCTACTTTCATTTTACTATTTCCAGAAGAAGGAGGAGACAATATATGGCAGCAAAAACAACAAATATACACTATAGTATTTCTCATTAAATTCATACTTTTTGTTGCTTTTCTAAATAGGATTTTTTCCCTTTTTCTATTATAAATTCTGGATGGTTATTCTTGCCATATAGGTGCTATGTCTTTTTCTAGGTAGGTGATCATAATCTGCAAACAATCAGGAGTGTTCTTATTTCATTGGTATGGACTTACACATAAAAGTTGAATAGCAGAGTTGAGTGGCAAACATCACTGTCTTTCTGAATCTAATGGGGATACTTCTGACGTGCTATCAAGTATGGGTGTTCTGATTTTGTGGTAGGCATCCTCTATTCCTTCATTAACTTAAGGAAGTTTCTTTCTAGTTTACTGAGAGTTTTTAATCATGAATGTCTCTAGTTTTATCATATGCCTGCTTGTCATTTCCTGAATTGGCAATGTGGCTGTTTTCCCTTTTCATTAGTTAAGGTAATGATTTACATTGAAAACTAAACTGAACTGTTGTTGCATTCCTGAGATAAACCCTACTTTCCCATGATGTATTGTTCTTTTAATACAAAGTAAATTCTATTTGCTAATATTTGGCTTAAGATGTTACATCTAGGGCGCCTGGGTGGCTCAGTTGGTTGAGCAACTGACTGCCTTCGGCTCAGGTCATGATCCAGGAGTCCCGGGATCGAGTCCCGCATCAGGCTCCCTGCTCGGCAGGGAGCCTGCTTCTCCCTCTGACCCTCCCCCTTCTCATGTACTCTCTCTCTCATTCTCGCTCTCTCAAATAAATAAATAAATCTTAAAAAAGATGTTACATCTATGTCCATAAGTGACATTAGCCTAAAGTGTTCTTGGCTTGGACTTCTCTTGATTAGTTTTGGTTTCAGGATTATTTTATTAAGTTATAAAATGAATTGGATTTTTTTTCTCTTTTCTGGAAAGACAATATAGCATAATAAATAAGAACGTAGCTCTGTAGCCAGATGCTTTTGTTGGAATCCCGATTTTCCACAATCTTGACTTCTAACACCATAGGTCACTTTCTCCTGTTTTTCAACCATATATAAATGGAATCATACAATATGTACTCTTTTGTGTCTAGTTTCTTTCAATCAGTATTATGTTTGAAAGATTCATCCATGTTGTTACATGAAGCAATAGTTTAGTAATTCTTGTTGCAGTGTTAAGTATTCCATTGTATGAGCATACCACAGTTTATTCATTCTTGAGAGAGTGTTCCAGTTTTTAAAAGGCTCTTATAAATTGTCCTGCTATGAATATTCTTGTTGTTGTGAACATATGTACATTTGTTGGGTATTTCTGTTGGGTACCTACCTAGGAGTAGAATATATAAGTATATGTGTATATATGTTCAGCTTTAATAGATAATGCCAACAGTTTTCCAAAGTGTCTGTACCAGTTTTCACCCCTAACAGCAATATTGGAGAGTTGCTTCTTCCACATCCTTGCCAATACTTGTTCATTTTTGCCATTCTGGTGAGTGTGTAGTAGTATTGTATTGTGGCTTTACTTTGCATTTTGTTGATCACTAATAAAGTTGAAAACCTCTCCATACATTTTTTTTTAGGTCTAGCCTTTTATTCTTATATGAATAGCATCTGTCTTATACATGGATATAGCCCTGAGTTCATAGCCCCCAAATTAAAGTCAAATAATCAGAATATTTTTATTTAGGTTCATAATATGTGTATAACAATTTACTAGGTTGTATTACTTAAAATTACATTTGGTTGAGAACTAAGCAAAAACTCCAAAAATAGTACCTTAAGCAAAGTTAAATTCTCCATCACGGAAAGGAAGTAAACAGGTAGACAGTAAATGGCTGTTATTAAAGGAAATAGGCATCTTCTGTCTTGTTACTCCATTTTACAAGGTCTCCAAATAGCCCAGGATGGATGATAAACTTTCAGACTTACCATGATATTCTAAACAGCAAATGGAAGGAAGTTTTTAAAAAGATCCCCCTCTTTTTAAGGAATCTTCCAGGTAGTACATATAACTTTTTCATAAATACCTTATTAGTGAGCAAGTATACAGTAACAACTAGCTGCAAGAGATGCTAAGAAATATTTTAGCTTAGAGTCAATGCACCCAGCTAGGAATTAGGGCTTTTGTTTACTACGAAAGATACTTAGGGGATATTTGGAGCAGTTTCTTTTACAGGATGTATTGGAGAGAAATCAAGAAGTAAAAGCTGCAGCCCCTACTCCTACACAGATTCTCAAAAGTATTGAGTAGTAAAGACTGTAATGCAGCATTGTGATAGGAAATTCAAGGGGCCTAAGAATCCATAAAGGAAAAGGGCAACCTGGACAGAAACAGAGAAAATATAAGATAGGAACAGAATAAACGTTGAATAAATGAATGACTAAATAAGACTAAATGAGCATTCTATTAGTTTTTTTTTTTCCAATTGAGAACAGCTTAAAGTTACACAATAATGCAAGGGAGTCACTTTAACATTTAATTGCTTATAATGATGGGTTTCACTTTGGGGGCTTAGTGCAAATGTGTGTATGTGTGTGTGTGTATTACAAATATATAGATAGTGCATATATGTGTGTGTGTGTGTATGCCATATATATATGTATGTATATATATGTATATTATATATGTATATATATACACACACACGTATACCTTGCATTAATAAACATCCTTTTTGAAGTTTATATTCCTATCTTTCTCAAAAGGAATAACAGTGGGATGTTCACAGTTATCTTAGGGATGTTGTAAGCCATTAATTAAAAAAAAAATGTCCTGGGATGCCTGGGTGGCTCAGTCGTTAAGCGTCTGCCTTCGGCTCAGGTCATTATCCTGGGGTCCTGGGATCGAGCCCCGCATCGGGCTCCCTGCTCGGCGGGAAGCCTGCTTCTCCCTCTCCCACTCCCCCTGCTTGTGTTCCCTCTCTCGCTGTCTCTCTCTCTCTGTCAAATAAATAAAATCTTTAAAAAAAAAATGTCCTAATTGCACCAGATCCTCCCGTCCCTAAATGGAACATTCCTAAAGCTTATAGGTATTACATATCTAGAGATAAAGCCAACCTCACACCATGCAGAAACAATGAGAAAATAACTTTAAAAATAATACTCATTCATCTTTGTGATATATCCATGAGGGAAGTAACTACTGGCATAAACTTTAAATTACACGAAGGGTGACATCTGTAAGATGACAGAGTAGGAGAAAAACCTCAGGACCAGATGACTTCACAGGTAAATTCTACCAAACATTCAAAGAGGAATTAATACCAATCTTTCTTAAACCCTTTTTTTTTTAAGATTTTATTTATTTATTTGACAGAGAGAGACACAGAGAGGGAACACAAGCAGGGGGAGTGGGAGAGGGAGAAGCAGGCCTCCTGCCCAATGTGGGGCTCGATCCCAGGACCCCGGGCTCACAACCTAAGCTGAAGGCAGACGCCTAACGACTGAGCCACCCAGGCGCCCCTTTCTTAAACCCTTTTAAAACAGAAGAGGGAACACTTCCAAACTCATTTTATGAGACCAGCATTTCCCTGATACCAAAGCCACATAAAGCTACCACAGGAAAAGAGTACTACAAGCAAATATCCCTAATGAACAGGGATGCAAAAATCTTTAATAAAATACCAGCAAACTGAATTCAACAGCACATTGAAAAGATTATACACCATTAACAAGTATACAAATGTGATTATCCCTGGGATATAAGTTGTTTCAACCTATGCAAATAAATCAATTTGATATACCATATTAACAGAATGAGAGATTAAAAACCACATGATCACCTCAGTTGATGCACAAAAACCATAAAAACTCAACAAAAAATGCAGGAAAAGTATAAAAATTCAACAACATAGTTATAGAAGGAACTTACCTCAGTGCAATATTATATGTGCTGCTGAAGAAAGAACTGAAAGCTTTCCCTCTAAGATCCAGTACAAGGCAAAGACACCCACTCTTGCCACTTCTATTCAACATAGTACTGGAAGTCTTAGAGCAATCATACAAGAAAAAGAAGTAAAAGGCCTCTATATCAGAAGTAAAATTTATCTCAGATCTCAGATGACAGATCGCATATATAGAAAACCCTAGACTCAACAACAAAAATCTTAGAACTAATAAATTCAGTAAAGTTGCAGAATACAAAACAAATATATAAAAATCAGTTGAGTTTCCATGCACAAACAACAAACTACCCAAATAGGGAATACAATCCCATTCACAATACTTAGTGATAAGTATAAAATACTTAGGGATAAGCTTAACCAAAGTCAGAGACTTGTACCCTGAAAATTATAAAATATTGATGAAGGAAATTAAGGAAGACAGAATGGAAAGACATGCCATGTTCATGGATTGGAAGAATTAATATTATTAAATGTCCATGCTACTGACAGTGATCTACAGAGTCCGTGCATTCTCTATTAAAATCCTAATGGCATTTTATTTTTTATTTTTTTTTCAAGATTTTTATTTGACACAGAGAAACACAGCGAGAGAGAGAACACAAGGGCATTTAAAAAAAAACTTATTTATTTGAGAGAGAGTGGAGAGGGGCAGAGAGAGAGGGAGACAAGCATATTCCCCACTGAGCAGGGAGTCTAATGTGGGTCTCGATCCCAGGACCGTGAGGTCATGACCTGAGCCAAAATCAAGAGCTAGATGCTTAACCATCTGAGCCACCCAGTTGCCCTCCCAATGGCATTTTTTACATAAATAGAAAAAAACAATCCTAAAATTCATATGGACTCACAAAAGACCCCAAATAGCTAAAGCAATCTTGAGCAAGAATGAAGATGGAGGCATCACACTGACTGGTTTCTAAATATTATTACAAAGCTATTGTAATGAAAAAGTATGATACTGGCATAAAAATTGACATCTAGACCAACGGAACAGAATTGAAGGCCCAGAAATAAAACCACATATCTACAGTTGACTGATCTTCAACAAGAGTGCCAAGAATCCACAATAAAATGAATACATGATTTTGGAAAACCTGGATATCCACATGTACAGAAATGAAATTAGGCCCTTTACTCACACCATATACAAAAATCAACTCAAAGTGGATTCAAGACTGAAATGTAAGACCTAAAACCATAAAACTAGTAGAGTAAAATGTAGGAAAAAAGCTTTTTCAAGAACTTGGCAATGATTTTTGTGGATATGGCAACAAAAGCAAAAATAGGCAAATGGGATTTCATCAAGCTGAAAGTTTCTTGTCAAAGGATACAAAGTTTCAGTTATGCAAGATAGGAATAAGTAAGATATGCAATATAAGACATAAGATGATTCTTCTCTTCCTCTATTGTTTGAATTCCTGAGCCTTATCCTTGTCTTATCTTACTGGGCTTTACAAGTTTTACTTCTGACTTTATTGGGTTACAAATGATTTAGAACCTACATATAAATCAGGTATAGGGCTAGAATGTCATCACACATACAATAAAGGAGAGACCTATGAACAATGAAAATTATGGCACCCATTGAGTGTTCTGGGTTTTTTTTTAACCATCTTAATCTTCAAGACCTTATTTTAGCTGCACAGTGCTATTTTTTTTCTTGCTTGTTCATTTTTTAAACAGCTTTGTTAAGGCATAATTGATATACAAAGAACTACACTATTTAATATATATAATTTGATGAGTTCGGACTGTGTAAATAGACGTGATACCATCACCACAATCAAGGTAATAGACATTTTCAGTACCTCCAAAGTTTCCTTGTGTCCTTTGCAGGTTTTTTTTTTGATTCATTTTATTTTGTTTTTTGTGGTAAGAAGAGAGCATGAGATCTGTCGTCCTAACAAATTTTGAAATGCACTGTATCTTACTGTTAACTATAGGCACCATGTTGTACAGCAGATCTTTAGAATTTATTCATGTAGCATAACTGAAGCTTTATGCCCATTGAATAACAACCCCCTTTATACCTACCCCCATTCCCTGGCAACCACTACTGTATTCTCTGCTTCTATGAGTTTGACTATTTTAGATGCCTCATATAAGTGGAATCATGCAGAATTTGTCAGTTATGGTAATTTATAGTTTCCTAGAAAATTATCCATTTCATCTGTTTTCCATTCTTTGGACTTGAGGATATATGTATTTAACATTAAAAAAAATTTCTTTTTTAAATCTGTTTCATTTTCTTTGTAGCATTTATCATTAAGGGAAGTTATTCTTTTATTATTTACAGTCTCTTTCCCCCCATTAGATTGTTGTCTCCATGATTGTGGGGACCTTGTCTGTCTTGTTGACTAGCACCTAGAGCAAGGCCTGTCACATGGTAGCCATTCCTTAAATATTTCTTGAGTGGATGATTGTGTGATCTGTTTCTTTAAGTATGTCCCCTTTTCCATTGCTAATGCTGTTTACTTGTGTTTTCTCTTTTTTCTTGATTCTGTTGCCAAAGGCTCATCTATTTTGTTGGTTTTTTCAAAGGACCAGCTTTAAGTTCTCCAGATCAATTCAGTTTCTTAGCTTTTTAAAAAAATTCTGCTTTTTTTCTTTATTAATTTCTTCCTTCTGTTTTCTGTATGTTTTATTGTTGCTGTGTTGTTCTCATTGTTGTCTTCATTCTAAATTCTTGAGATAAGGGGCACCTGGGTGGCTCAGTCGTTAAGCGTCTGCCTTCGGCTCAGGTCATGATCTTGGGGTCCTGGGATCAAGTCCCACGTCGGTCTCCCTGCTCCGCGGGAAGCCTGCTTCTCCCTCTGCCTGCCGCTCCCCCTGCTGTGCGCTCTCGCCCTCTCGCTCTCTCTCTCTTTCTCAGGTAAATAAATAAAATCTTTAAAAAGATAAATTCTTGAGGTGAAAACTAAGTTTATTGTCTGTCTTCCTTCTTTTCTGATAAATACTTTTAATGCTGTAAATTTTCCTCCTCACTTTTGCTTCATTCCATAGGTTCCAATGGCTTTTTTTTTTTAAACTTCTGATTTATGTTTTCAGTTTTTATTTTCTCTTCAACCCAAGATTTATTTAGAAGTGCATTTAAAAATTTCCAGATTTGTAGATCTGGGAGGGGGTGGACTTTATTTATTTATTTATTTTGCTATTACATTAATTAAAAATTTTTTTTTTTTAGAGAGAGTGAGAGTGTGGGGCAGGGAGGGGCAGAGGGAGAGGGAGAGAGAGAATCTTAGGCAGGCTCCATGCCTAGCACAGAGTGTGGTGCAGGGCTTGATCTCACTATCTGAGATCATGACCTGAGCTGAAATCAAGAGTTGGATGCTTAACTGACTGAGCCACCCAGGTGCCCCATAATTTTTAACACATGGTAACTGTGGCCTAGGTAATACCGGCTTTATGGAAATTTTTGGATATTTCCTTTGTTACCTAGAAAAGAGGTCCATAGACTACACCCTGTAGGCCACAAGGGCCTGGTGCCTATTTTAGAAATCAAGTTTTGTTGGAACACAGCTGTACTCATTTGTTTACCAGTTACAACTGCACAACTGAGTGGTTGTGACAGAGACCCTGTGGCCCATGCAGCTTAAAACATTTACTGTCTGGACTTTTCACAAAAAGTTTGCTGACCCCTGACTTAAAACATGGTCAGTTTTTGTGACTTTTTCATATGCATCAAAAAATATGTATATTGTCTCTAGGGTACAAGTCTCTTATATCCTCATTAGAATAAGCTTGTTAAGTTGTGTTATAGTGATCCTTATGTCCTTCCTCATAGTTTGTGGTTTTGATTATACATATCTGAGAGAGATGTATATAAAACTCCCATCCACTTCTATATTTTAGTCAGGGTTAGGTTTATATATTTTGAAGCTGCATTGTTATTGCATAAAGAGTTTATAAAGGTTCATAACTATTGTCCTGTTGTGTTTTCCTTAATAAAATATGAAATAGTCTTCTTTGCCCACTTACACATTTATGTATGTATGTCTTAAAGTATTTCTAAAGAATATTATTGTTCCTGTCAGGTTTAGGTTGAACTACATATATTAGGAAAAATAAATAAATAACAGTTTAAACAAGAAAGATTATTTCTTTCTTGGGTAGAAGTCTGGAGATAGGTATTCCAGGGCTCTGTGATGTCATCAGGGACCCAGGCTCCTATCTTCTGCTTCACCATCTTGGTATATGGTTTTCATCCTAAGGTCCCCTCATGGTCCACGAGACTTCTGGAGTTCCAGCCAGCACATCTCCATTGAGGGCCAGAAGGAAGAGGAAAGGTAGGAGGGCAAAAAGGGGCCCATCCTAGCTCAGCCAATTCCTGATAAATGACCTCAGAAATCCCAGAATACAAGTCCATTTCCATCTCACTGGCAGAACTTAGTGAAGTAGCCACACCTAAGCAGAGAGGCCTGTCAGGTAGTTACCAAGGAGGAAGGTGAGACTGGACATTTGGGTCTGCCACTGCCTCTTGCATGTAGCCTTTTCCGTTTACAACTTTTTCTATTCCTTCATTGTCAACCTTCCTCAGTTATTTTGTTTCAGGTATGTCTCTTGTAAATAGAATATAGCAAGATCTTGAGTTCTTTGGTTTTAAACAATCAGAACATCTGTCTTAATAGGTGAGTGTAATGCATTCATTTTATTATCATTGCTGATATATGTGGCAGTATTTCTGCAATTGTCTTTTTTGCCTTCTGTTTGCCATGCTTTCTATTTAATTCTTTTTACTTTCCCTGTCATTTGTTACACTGAATTTTCTTTTTTTTTTCTGTTTTAGAAGTTGTATGTACTGTTTTGATTCTTTTAGTTATTACTCTTAGTGTTTTTTAACATTGTTTTAAAATAATTTCAAATTTACAGAAAAGTTGCAAGAATAGTACAAAGGATTCCTGTGTGCCCTTTACCGAGATTCCTCAAATGTCAACAGTTTATCAAATTTCCATTATCATTTTTTCCTTATACCTATGAATAGTGTTTCCTGAACCATTTGAGAATACGTTACACACATAATGCCCCTTCCATGGACATTTCCTAAAGAACAGGTCCATTCTCTTACATAATAACAATAAAAGAGTCAATTCAGGACATTAAAATTCATACAGTACTATTACCTAGTCGATAGATAGTGTTCAAATTTCACCAGTTATCTTAGTGGGAAACAACACTTTATTTTGGTCCTGGATGCAGGTTCACACATTGCATGTCATTATCATGACTCCGTGGTCTCCTTTGATCTTCTGTGAATGTAGGATTTTTGAAGACTGTAGGCCAGTTATTTTGGAAAATGTCCCTCATTTTGGATTTGTTTACATTTTTCATGATGAGATGCAGATTACGTACTTTTGGCAAAACTACCGCAAAAGTCATGTTGCATTCTTCTCAGTGATTTGTATCAGGAGGCACATGGTATCAATTTGTCCCATTACTGGTGGTTTCACCTTTGACTGGATGCTTAAGGTAGTGTGTTTGAAGTTTTCCACTGTAAAGTTACTCTTCCCTTTGAAATGAGTAAGTATATTGTGGGGAGTTTTAGCATTCATCAGTGATTCTTTCCTAAATTATTTATTACTAAGATGATTATCAAAGGCAAGGTTCTAATTCCATCATTCCTTTTACCAGTTGGGATTCTACTCCCAGGAAGGGCTTTCCCTACCCATTTGTTTATTTATTCATTCATTTATTTATATTTGTGTATATATCTGGATTCTTATTTTCCTCAGTGGGTTCTAATCCATTATTATCATTAGCTATTTTGAGGCATGCATTGTTTCAGAATCAACCAGTGGAAGCCCGTCCCATGTTCTTTTGACATGTTCTCATTATTTGAGTACTGCTTGATTTTCCGCACAAGAAGATGTTCCACTTTCATCTTGTTCTTTCCTGGATTCGGCATTTCTCCAAGGAGCCCTGATTCCTTTTATTTTTTAACAGCTTTATTGAGGTATAATTGCATACAATAAACCACACATGTTTAAAGTAGACAATTTGTTAAGTTTTGACATGTACATACCTGTACATACCATCACCACAATCAAGATAATGAAAATATCCATCACCCACAAAATTTTCTTAATGCCCCTTTGTAATTCCTCCCTTACCACTCCCTGTCCCTCCTGCAACCCCAGAAGCCCTGATCTACAGTCACTATAGAGTAGTCTGCATTTTTTTAGGGAAAAAATATACATATATATAGAATCATATACTCTGTACTTTTTGTCTGTCTCATTTCATACACCAGAATTATTTTGAGATTCATGTATGTTATAGCAGGTATCAGTAGTTTACACCTTTTATTACAGAAAAGTATTAAATTGTATAAATATTACCACAGTTTGTTTATTCATTTGCCTGTTGATAGACATTTGAGTTACTTGCAGTTTTGGTTTATTACAAATAAAGCTACTTTGAACCTCTGTGTACAAGTCTTTGTATGGATATGTGCTCTCTCTCCCCTTGGGGAGATGCTTAGGAGCAGACTGGTTGAATTATATGGCACATGTATATTTAACTTTTTAAGAAATTCCAGACTCTTTTCCAAAATAGTCTGCTGAGATTTTTGATTGGGATTATATTGAATATGGATCATTTTGGGGAGAATTAACATCTTAATAATATTGAGTGTTCCAATCTATGAACATGTTATATCTCTCCATTTATTTAGGTCTTTAATTTTCTCAATAATGGTTTGTACATTGCTACATACAAGTCTTGCATATCTTTTGTCAGATTTATTCCTCCACATTTCATATTTTTATCCTATTATAAATACTTTCATTTTAATCTCAATTTCCTATTGTTCACTGTTACTGTATAAAAATACAATTGATTTTTGTATATAGAGTTTACATCCTACCTTTCTAAATTCACTTGTTAATTTTAGTACCTTTTTTGAAGAATCCATTGGATTACCCACATAGGTTGTCATCTGTGAATAAAAGCAGTTTTACTTCTTTCTTTCCAATCTGGATGCCTTCTGTTTATTTTTCTTACCTTACTGCACTCATTGGAATCTCCCAATAAACTGCTGAATACAACTGTTGAGGGCAGTCATGGTACCGTTCTTCCTGATCTTGGGGGAAATTATTCAGTCTTTTACTATTAAAGTATGATGTTACCTGAAGGGTTTTCCACTTATTGATTTGAGGAAATTTACTTCTATCCCTAGTTTTCTGAGCATTCTCTTTTTCATCAATAATAAATGTTGCATTTTGTCAAATGCTTATTTGTATCTACTGAGATGATCCTATAGTGCTTTCTTTTTTAGTCTGTTAATATTGATGAATTACATTGGTTGAATTTTTATTGCTAAACCAACTTTTCACTCCTGGAATAAACCCCATCAGTCAGGATGAATTATCCATTTTAAGTACTGCTAGATTTGATTTGCTAAAATTTTGTTCAGAATTTTTACACCTATCTACTTGAGGGATAGTAGTATGTAGTTATCTTTTCTTGTAAAGTCTTTCTCTAGCTTTGGTATCAGAAATGCTGGCTTCAGAAAACAAGTTTGACAGTATTGCCTCCTTTTCAATTTAACGGGAGAGTTTTTGTAGAATTGATAGTCTCTCTTCTTTAAGTATTCGGTAGAATTCACCAGTCAAACCTTCTGGGTCTGGAATCTTCATTGTGGGAAGCTTTTCAACTACCAGTTTGATTTATTTAATAGATATAAGGCTATTCAGGCTATATATTTCTTTTTTTTTTTTTTTTTTTAAAGATTTTATTTATTTATTTGAGAGATAGAGAATGAAAGAGAGCACATGAGAGGGGGGAGGGTCAGAGGGAGAAGCAGACTCCCTGCCGAGCAGGGAGCCCGATGCGGGACTCGATCCAGGGACTCCAGGATCATGACCTGAGCCGAAGGCAGTCGCTTAACCAACTGAGCCACCCAGGCGCCCTATATATTTCTTCTTGAGTGAGCTTTGGTAATTTATATCTTTCAAGGGACTTATTTCATCTAAGTATTTGAATTTATTGGCATAAAGTTGTTAGAATAATATCTTTTATTGTTTATTATCTGTAAAATCATTGTAATGTCATCTCTCTTGTTACTATATTGGTAATTTATTTCTCTTTTCTGATAAATCTGGCTAGAAATGTAACAATTTTATTGAATATCTCAAAAAATCACTTTTGTTTCATTGATTTTCTCTGTTTATCTGTGTACTGTTTCATTTATGTCAACTCTGATAAATGATATTGACTTCTCTTTGCTTACTTTGAGCTTCACTTGTTCTTTTTCTATTTTTTTCCCTCTATTTGTCTTAAGGTGTACGGAAGCTGAGTTCATTCATTTGAGATCTATTTTCTTTTTTTATAGAAATTTATGTAAATTTCCAAGTACTCCTTTAGTTGTATCTCACAAATCTTGCTGTGTTTTTCATTTTTATTCAGTTCAAAATAATTTGTAATTTTCCTTTTGACTTCCTCATTGATCCATAGGTTATGTATGTATGTATGTATGTATGTATTATACAGTTTTATTGAGATATAATTACATAAAACATTGTATAAGTTTTAGGTGTAGAGCATAATGATTTGATACATGTATATATTGCAAAATAATTAGCACAAGTTTAGTCAACATCCATCATCTTGCATAGTTACAAATTGCTTTTTTTTTTTAAGATTTTATTTATTTGACAGAGAGAGAGAGAGAGAGCAGGAACACAAGCAGGGGGAGTGGGAGAGGGAGAAGCAGGCTTCCCGTGGAGCAGGGAGCCCGATGCGGGGCTCAATCCCAGGACCCTGGAATCATGACCTGAGCCGAAGGCAGATGCTTAACGACTGAGCCACTCAGGCGCCCCTACAAATTGCTTTTGTGTGTGTGTGTGTATGATGAGAACTTTTAAGATTTATTCTCTTAGTAACTGTCAAATATATAATACAGTATTGTTAACTATAGTCATCATGTTGTACATTACATCCCCAGGACTTTTATTTATGTTACAGTTAGATGAATTTACCTATTAAAGAAAACTATTTTAAAATTAGATAGCAAAGACAAACCCAACTCTATGTTCTATGCAAGAGTCAAACAAAACACGAAGATTAAAAAAGGCTAAAAATAAAGGGATGGGCAAAAGTATATCAGGAACATGGGAACAGTAAGAAAGCAGGAGTTGCAATCACAGCAAGATCAGGATCAAAGGCAAGGAAGCTCACTATTTCTTTTTTCTTTATTCTTTTTTTTGCGTGTATTTTCACTGAGATGATTTTTCCATATTTTATTATTTTTTCTAAGTTTAAGTTTTTATTTTCACTCCAGTTAGTTAACATATAGTGTAGTATTAGATTGTATACAGTATAGTGATTCAACACTTCCGTACAACACCCGGTGCTCATTGCAAGTGCACTCCTTCATCTCCATCACCTATTCGCCCATTCCCCCACCCACCTCCCCTAAGGGGGCCATCAGTACATTCTCTATAGTTAAGAGTCTGTTTCTTGGTTTGCTTCCTCTCTTTTTTCCCCCCTTTGTTCATTTGTTTTGTTTCTTAAATACCACACAAGTGAAATCACATGGTATTTGTCTTTCTCTGACTGACTTATTTCACTTAGCATTATACTCTCTAGATCCATTCATGTCATTGCAAATGGCAGGATTTCTTTCTTTTTGATGGCTGAGTAGTATTCCATTGTGTATACATACCACATCTTCTTCATCCATTCATCTGTCAGTGGACACTTGGGCTATTTCCATACTTTGGCTGTTGTTGATAATGCTGCTATAAACATCAGGGTACATGATTCCCTTTGAATTAGTATGTTTGTATTCTTTAGGTAAATACTTAATAGTGCAATTGTAGGATTATAGGATAGTTCTATTTTTAACTTTTTGAGGAACCTCCATACTGATTTCCATAGTGGCTGCACCAGTTTGCATTCCCACCAACAGTATAAGAGGATTCCTTTTCCTCTGCATCCTCACCAGCACCTGTTGTTTCTTGTATTTTTGATTTTAGCAGTTCTGGCAGATGTGAGCTGATATTGTAGGTTTGATTTGCATTTCCCTGAGGATCAGTGATGTTGAGTATCTTTTCATGTGTCTGTTGGCCATCTGGATGTCTTCTTTGGAAAATGTCTATTCATGTCTTCTGCTCATTTTTTAATTGGCTGCCCATTTTTTAATTGGATGATTCATGTTTTGGGTGTTGAGTTTTATAAGTTCTTTCTATATTTTGGATACTAACCTTTTATCAGATATGTCATTTGCAGATATCTTCTCCCATCGCTTCTCGGCCTTTTGGCTAAGGTCAAGTGCAGATATCTTCTCCCATTCAGTAGGTTACCATTTCCAGTACTCTTCATTTCTGTTTCCATCTGTTATCATTTTCTTTCTTCTTAAATGTCTTTTAATGTTTCTGGTAGTGTAAGTCTTCTGGTGAAATATTCTTTCAACTTTCGTATGTCTGAAAAAAGTCTTTAATTCTATCTTTAAAAAATATTTTCAATAGGTAAAAAAACTCTAGGGTGGCCATTTTTTCTTTCAGAACTATAAAGATATTTCTCTACCATCCAATGAGAAACCGGCTATCATCTTTACCTTTGTTTCTGTTTACTTAATATGACTTTTTTTCTGACTTCTCTTAAGATTTTATCTTTTTCACAGTTTTAAGCTATTTGATTATAGTGTGCCATGGTGTAATTGTTTTCATGTGTTCTGTACTTGGGTTTCATTGAGCTTAGACATGTGGATTTATATTTTTCATCAAATTTACAAAAATCTCAGCTATTATTTCTACAAGTTTTTTGTTTTTTTTTTTCTGTTCCACTCTCGTTTTCTTTGGATATTCCAATTATACACATATTTGGCCACTTGATGTTGTCTCACAGTTCACTGATGTTGTGTTCATTGTTTTTTGGTCTTTTTTTTTTTTCTATCTGTGATTTATATAGTTTCTATTGCTATGTCTTCAAGTTCACTAATCTTTCCTTCTGTAATATTTAATTTCCTGTTAATCCTATCCATTTTCAATCTTTCCTCTAGCTTCCTGTACACACACAGAATATTTATAATGATAATGGTTATTTCAAGAAGCTTTTCTTCTAATTCATCTTTGATATTTCTTGCTCTATTTTGGTTGATTTATTTTTTTCTTATGTATGGGTCACATTTTTCTGCTTCTTCCTATGCCTAGTAGTTTTATATGAATGCCAGATACTGTTAATTTTACTAAATAACCCTTTGAGGTTTCATATCTAGCCAGAAAGCACTTTGCTTATCAGCTTTCTTTTATTGTTAGAAAGAAAACTCATGTATCTGATCTTATTTTTTTCTTTCTAAAGAAAAGTTAATAGGTTTCTGCAACTCTAAGGAACGTTTTGTCACCAAAAATTAAGGAACGTTTGAATTGAATAGACTGGAAGGTGTGGAGAAAGAAAAATGAGTTAGACCAGTCATTCCCAAACTTGGCTGAACATTGGAATCACCTGAGTAGTTTAAAAAATACACTGAGCCAATCTGAAAAGGCTATATACTACATGATTCCAACTATAAGACATGCTATACAAGGAAGGGAAAAACTATGGATATAATAAAAAGATAAGTGGTTGCTAGGGGTTAGGGAGGGGAGAGGTTGAATAGGGAGGATAGAGGATTTTTTAGGGCAGTGAAATTATCCTGTATGATGTTATAATGGTGGATACATGCTATTATACATTTGTGAAAACCCACAAAATGTACAACCCCAAGAGTGAATCTTTTTTTTTTAAGATTTTATTTATTTATTTGAGAGAGAGAGAGAGAAAGAGAGAGCAAGAGGGAGAGGAAGAGGGCAAAGAATCTGAAGCAGACTCTGTGCAAGGCACAGAGCCCGACGTGGGGCTCGATTATGACCTGAGCCAAAACCAAGAGTCAGACACTTAACCGACTGAGCCACCCAGGCACCCCAGTATTTGTGAATTTCTTACCTAGTTTCCCTCAGGGGAGAGAATGGGAACTGAGGGCCACTGGTGAACACTGAGTTAGAACAAGTGAGCATTTATATGAGTAATCCCGTCTACATCATGAATCTGATGGAATCATTGAAAAATCTGCAGCTACTCTTCCCCAGGCTTTGTGATCAATGTGTTCAACCCCAATGGCAACTTCTCAACTAAAAACAGCATCAATTAGCTATTCCCTTGTCTGGGGGAGTGAACATAAGGACCTTGAACTCCCAAGGCCTCCGTTAAGTTTATGAAAGTGGCCTCACATTTTCTAGGAGAGTGGGGAATATTGACTCTGCAAATGGGCTTCTAATTTGCTCCCCAGATGAGCTCAGTTTGAATTCAGTCAACTTTGAAGTTGAGCTACTAAATGAATGACAGGAATGTCTAATCTTTGAGTATACTGTATCCCAAAATTTCTATTAAGGTTATAGAAGACTTCTGATTATGACAACTCGGCATTAAAAACTAACCCATTCTTGATATATATCCAAAGAAAATGAAATACGGATCTTAAAATGATATCTGTACTCCAGTGTTCTTTGCAGAATTATTCACAATAGTCAAGATACAAAAACAACCTAAAGGTCTGTCAATGGATGAATTGAAATAAATAAAAATAGTCAAACTCATTGAAGCAGAGAGTAGAATGGTGGTTGCCATGGCAGGAGTGGTGGAAGGGAAAATGAGGAAGTGTTGGTCAAAGGGTACAAAGTTTCAGGATGAATGAACTCTGGAGATCTAATGCACAACGTGGTGACTACCGTTTACTGTATTATAAACTTGAAATTTTCTGAGAAGGTAGATCTCAAGTATTCTTACACACACACAAAGAATGGTAACTATGAGAGGTAGACGAACCAAGAGAGACAATGGACTCTGAAAAACAAACTGAGGGTTCTAGAGGGGAGGGGGGTGGGAGGATGGGTTAGCTTGGTGGTAGGTATTGAGGAGGGCACATTTTGCATGGAGCACTGGGTGTTATGCACAAACAATGAATCATGGAACACTTCATCTAAAACTAATGATGTAATGTATGGGGATTAACATAATAAAAAAAATGTTAAAAAAAAGAATGGTAACTATGTGAGGTAATGGATATGTTAATTGGCCTGAGTGTGGTGATCATTTTACTCAAAATATCATTATCAAAACATAAATTTGTACACCTTAGATATCTATAATTCCTTTTCGTCAATTATACCAAAATAAAGCTAGAAACAAACAAACATAAAACTGACCTGAATTGATTGTCTTGCAGGTATGAGAGGATTGAAATTCCAATCCATATTGTACCTCATGTAACCATTGGGAAAGTATGCCTTGAATCAGCAGTTGAGCTGCCCAAGATTCTGTGCCAAGAGGAGCAGGATGCATATAGGAGGATCCACAGGTAGAGTCCTCTCTCCTCTCTCCTCTTTACTTCTCAGGGCCTGGTCCCTCTTCTCCTCTTCTTGAGTCCCCTTTCCTTTCACCTCTCTGTGAGAAAGTGTGTTAATAATCTATTTAACATTCATTTCTCTCCTACTGCACTTTGGATCCTTCAAGGGCAATGGTACTTTTTGGATGTTAAAAACAAAACCAAAAACAAGTACATCTTAGCAGCCCTATTGCCAAGCACTGGGTCTTACCCAAGAAATGTGTACTATATGAAGTGAGAGACAGCAATTTCAAATTATCTCTTTGAATTATCTTGAAGTTCTGAATAAAATTACATCCTCCAAATCATGAAAAATTTAACTATAATGGAATTTAAATTATACATATCAATCTAATCCAATTCACAAAGGTCTGGTGCAGTTTATCATTTTGTTACATAGTCTATGACCATTTTGTTTTCCCTTCACTGCTGCTTTGCTACTAACCTGAACTATTTTATCCCTTTAGCCTTACACATCTGGACTCAGTAACCAAGATCCATAATGGCTCAGGTAAGATTTCTTTTTTCTAGAATATAGGCAGTGAGGGTGCCTGGGTGGCTCAGTCATTAAGCATCTGCCTTTGGCTCAGGTCATGGTCTCAGGGTCCTGGGATCGAGACCCTGTCAGGCTCCCTGCTCGGTGGGAGGCCTGCTTCTGCCTTTCCCTCTCCCTCTGCTGCTCCCCCTGCTTGTGCTCTCTCACTCTCTCTCTTGAATAAATAAATAAAATCTTAAAAAAAAAGACTTTAAAAAATAAAATATAGGCAGTGATCTCTGAAATACTCAGCTGACAGAAACAAATTTAGTTTATGTGCTTGAAGTAATAGGTTCAAGTTCTCCTTGAATTTCCTTTTCCAAGAGCTTTGCCATTCATTAATCCTGCTCCCAACTTTTCTTTTGAACCCTGCAGACCCTTTACTCTATATGCTACCTAGAGTAAGGCTGGAGGAAAGACTGGGACGAACTTTATGATCGACTTTCTCAGGGAGGAGGAAGGGCCCTGATTTTTTGTGTTTGCCAGTTTCCACCATGGCTGATTTTAAACAACTAATGTGGCCTCAACCAGCTCACAGACTTCTGAAATTTCAGTAGTTGGCTTTCATGGGCTGATCTAAATTGGTTCCAGCACAGCACTACCAGCCTAGTATGGTGGGAGTTGAAAGAGATGGATAGACAGACAGATAAAAGGGAGGGTATGAAGGAAGAAATCTTTTCATGTCAATAAACACAGAAGGAATTCCTATACAAGGCCAAGGAGCAGAAAACTCAATACAATATACATACTAAATCACTTTTCTCCAGCATACACACCTACCCTACCATACCTTCTCTTTGAATAACCCTGATTCCCAGACCACTTTGTGTAGTCTTTCCCAGTGACTGGCAGAGTCACCAGTGAGGAAGAAAGGGAGGCTTTCAAGTTATAGGCCATTACTTTGAGAGGAAAAGAAGAGATAGCTTGGTATATCTCTCCCATCATTTCTGTCTGGAGGTAAAATATGACGAAGAATTAAAAGTTGGTAGTATATGACATGTAGCCATATTCTAAAGCCACAGTGATTTATTTTATTTTATTTTAAAGATTTTATTTATTTACAGCGAGAGAGGGAACACAAGCAGGGGGGAGTGGAGAGGGAGAAGCAGGCTTCCCGCCAAGCAAGGAGCCTGACGGGGGGCTCAATCCCAGGACCCCAGGACCATGACCTGAGCCGAAGGCAGTTGCCTAATGACTGAGCCATCCAGGTGCCCCACAGTAATTTAAATAGTATGGTACTAACTAAAAAATGAACAAATAAATCAGTAGAACTGAATAGAGCCCACAAATGGGCCCAATGTGTGTATAAGAGTTTATATTTAAGAAAGATATTACTTCAAATCAATAAAAAAGGATGGATTATATACCAGTGTTGGGACAGTTCCTTTGTTTGATAGTTTATTCATTCAGGAAGTATCTGTGTGCCAGCTGAACAAAAGAGACATTCTTAACTTTCATGGACTTCTATTCTTCTATTTCCATTTGGGGGAAAATAGATTCCTAACTAACATCATACACAAAAAATAAATTCCAGATGTAGTTAAGCTTTTTAAAAAATGTTTAAGTTTGTTTGTTTGTTTGTTTATTTATGTAATCTCTACACCCAATGTGGGGCTCAAACTCATGACCCTGAGATCAAGAGTTGCAGGCTCTTCTGACTGAGCCAGCCAAGCGCCCCTAGATTTGAACTTTGACTATTAAATGTGGGATAGCCACTTTGGGAAAGAGTTAGCAATTACAGTTACCAAATGTTCCACCAGTTGTATATATACCCCAAAGAGATGAAAACAGGTGTTCAAATGAAAACTTGCATAGGAATATTCATAGCAGCATTATTCACAATAGCCAAAAGGTGGAAACAACCCAGTGTCTGTCAGTGGGTGAATGGACAAAGTGTGATCCATCCATACAATGGAGTACTGTTCAACAACAAAAAGGACTACTGATAAATGAACCACCTGGATGAATCTCAAGAGCATTATGCCAAGTGAAAGCAGGATTACACAAAATGCTACATACTTTATTGTTCCATTTATATGAAATTCAAGAATAGGCAAAAGTCATCTGTGGTGACAGCAAGTAGATCAGCAGCTGCTGGGGCCAAAGGGTAAAGGGAACTGCAGAGGGCCCTCTGGGCTTATGGAAAGGATCTGTTTCTTCACTAGAGATCATTACCACAGGTACACGTTTGTCAAAACTCAGTGAACTGTACACTTTAAATGGGGTCATTTTATTGTCTATAAATTATGCCCTTTATAGCTCATTTTATTTTATTTTTTAAGGTTTTATTCATTTATTTGAGAGAGAGAGAGCATGAACAGGGTGGAGGGGCAGAGGGAGAGGGAGAAGCAGGCTCCCCACCGAGCAGGGATCCCGATGCGGGACTTGATCCTAGGACCCTGGGATTATGACCTCAGCTGAAAACAGACACCTAACTGACTGAACCACCCAGGCGCGCCCCCCCCCCCCCTTTATAGCTCATTTTAAAAGTTAAAAAAATACAGGAGGAAAATAAAGAGGATATTTTTCAAACTCTGGGAAGACTTGGCTTAATTAAGCTGACTAAGAAAGAATGAAAGACTTGGGATGCCTGGGTGGCTCAGTCGTTAAGCGTCTGCCTTCGGCTCAGGTCATGATCCCAGGGTCCTGGGCTCGAGCTCTGCATCGGGCTCCCTGCTCAGCGGGGAGTCTGCTTCTCCCTCTCCCTCTGCCCCTCCCCCTGCTCATGCATGCTCTCTCTCTCTCAAATAAAATCTTAAAAAAAAAAAAAGAATGAAAGACTTTTATAGAAAAATCAAATTGTTCATAAACATCTTTAGAAGAAGTATGGATTAAGATGGCAGTTTTTCACCTTTTCTTTTGGCAAAGATTAAATTGAGAGGTATTTAGGTGAAGATGTGGGGGAAGTGAACGCTCCCATATACTGTTCCTGGAGGTATAATTTGGTGCAATCTGGAAAATACTGGCTAATCAGTTTTATTTATTTATTTTTAAAGATTTTATTTTATTTATTTGACAGAGAGAGAGACACAGCTAGAGAGGGAACACAAGCAGGGGGAGTGGGAGAGGGAGAAGCAGGCTCCTGGCCGAGCAGGGAGCCCCGCGGGGCTCGATCCCAGGACCCTGGGATCATGACCTGAGCCAAAGGCAGACGCTTAACGACTGAGCCACCCAGGCACCTCTGGCTAATCAGTTTTAAAATAAACATGTACTTGAATCTAACAGTTCCACCTCTAGAAATGTATCCTTCAAAAATTTGTAGGACAAGTATGCAAAAATAAATTTAAAGGGATATTAACCACAGTCTTTGTAATAGCAAAAAAATGGATGCCACTGAAGTGTCCATCAGTAGAAGACTCATTAAATTGGTACATCCATGGGGCGCCTGAGTGGTGCAGTTGAAACTCTTGGTTTCAGTTCAGGTCACGATCTCAGGGTTGTGAGATGGAGCCCCTCATCGGGCTCCATGCTCAGTGTGGAGTCTGCTTGAGGCTCTCTCTCCTTCTCCCTCCCCATCTGCCCCTGCCCTGCTTGTGCTCTTTCTCTCTCTCTCTCTCACATAAATAAATACATCTTTAAATTGGTACATCCATTCTGATGAATATTGTGCAGCCCTTAAGAAAGAAAGCCAGATCTTTCCTGACACAGAAAGATGTCATTGTTATGTGGTAAAAAAGTAACATCCAAAATCATACAGTTTTTATTCAAAAGTATACATACAAATGCACACATGTACACAGGTATGTCATATACATACATCTTGGAAGATATTACAGTGGTCATTTTCAATAAGTCATATATATTTTTAAAGATTTTATTTATTTGAGAGAGAGACAGCACGAGCAGGGTGGAGGGGCAGAGGGAGAGGGAGAAGCAGACTCCCTGCTAAGCAGGGAGCCTGACACAGGGCTCAATGCCAGGAATCATGCCCTGAACCAAAGGCAGATGTTTAACCGACTGAGCCACCCAGCCACCCAGGCGTCCCTCAATAAGTCATGTATTATGAAGGAGAAAAAGGTATTTCCATTAGGCAGAGTTTGTTTTAGAATGAGTACTATAAGGGCACCTGGGTGGCTCAGTTGGTTAAGCGTCTGCCTTTGGCTCAGATCATGATCTCAGGGTTCTGGGATCGAGCCCCACATCAGGCTCCCTGCTCCACAGGGAGCCTGCTTCTTCCTCTCCCGCTTCCCCTGCTTGTGCTTTCTCTCTGTTCGTCAAATAAGTAAATAAAATCTTAAAAAAAATGAGTGCTATAGAATCTTTGTCTCACCATCAAGCTGAATATGAAAGATGGTAACTCCCTTGCTCTTCATCTCTCTGTTTTTTCCTCATTTTAAAAGAGTAGCTTTCAGGTGAGTTGAATTAATGTATTTATTTCTTAAATATGCAAAACATTTGAGCAATTTTTCTAGTGGACTTGTGGAAAACTAAGTTGCAGAAAGCAGAGTTCTAGCTCTCTAGGGTTTATGGTCATTTGTCATTTACACTGTGCAAAGGCCTAAGGGCTGGGGAAAGAAACCTATAGTTCTTAGCCCTTTTGTGTAAGGGAGTAAAGATCTGGTTATCTTTCTTCTCTCTGCATAGCCAGGCTTCCCTCTGGCTTATGGATCTAGGGATATTCAGAATGGCCTCAAAATAGGTGTCTTCTTTGCTCAGCTCTTCTGTCTTTCTCCTGGCTAGCGATACAAAATCATCTGCTAGTCCTACCTCCTGCTCCAACTGCTTCTTTTATGTGCTCACAACTGGGGAGCCGTTGGTGGTGGAGTGTTATCTCATCCGTGTTCTTCCTGTTGAAGTGTTTACCAAGAATCTGTGCAGTCAAATGTCAGCAGTCAGCGGGCCTCTCCTACAGTGGCTGGAGGACAGACTGGAGCAAAACCAACAGCATCTGCAGGAGTTGCAACAAGAAAAGGAAGAGCTTATGCAAGAACTTTCTTCTCTAGAATAAAGTCGGAGAACAGTGAGGTAAACAAACTTTTTTTCTTCAATTTGTATATTAAGCATGGTCTGAAAATTCACCCACCTCGTGTGTAGTCAGACAATGGAGCAGCTCTCTTTATCTCCCAGTGGATGAGTTTTAATCAATAAACACAAGATGTCTTCCTGAAAGTTTCATTAGGAATCAGTGAACACTCTTACCTGTAACTGGCCTACAAAGTGCATATGAAGATGCTTTAAGTAGACAAAGTTTTTTTAAAGGCTATGGGAGGTACATTGGCAAGGACATCTTGTAATAAAATGTCCTAGGAACATATTTTAAATACTTACTTCTCCCTTGTTTAACTTTGAAGTCCTTATTTTCAATTTTAGACACTCCCTAGAATAAGCTAAAGGAAGAAGAGTATTTCCTGTTTCAATTTTATAGTTACGAGGTTTATGTTGGACAGGTACATGAGTATACTAGAGTTAGTGGAAGGAAGTGAAGGTGACTTATTAGCACCCCGCCTCTACTCTTAGCCCTCATTGAGAGGCATATGTCTTACGTCTTCCTTCTTGATCTCTAAAATATTAGGTATTCTAAGATACCTATCAAAGGTTGAATCTGTGTGGGTGCCCTTTCTAACCATATAGATGAGTTCTAGCATATTTGACTCTGAAGCAAGTTCCTATTGAGCAGATCCTATTTACCTCAGAACTTCCATTATAATATAAATATGTTTTTCCAGAAACATTAAGGACCTAGGATGTAACAAAAATCATGTTTTAACAAGTTCTGTTGCATTATTCTTTCCGTGTATAACCACAAAAGGTAAGTGCGTCTTTAGAAAAGAGTCAAGCCTATTGCATACTGGAAATTAAAGTGGGCATTGGAGGAGGTGGGAAGAAAGAAAACAATCCCAACAATAGTGACAAAGGGTTGGGTTTTGTTTTTGTTTTTTCTTCTTATTTCTCCCTAGATTATTGTTTTTCATATTGCAATGTGAAATGCACCTGTAGTCCACCTGCATGAGAATCACTTGGAGGTCAAACTTTATCTCTGGGGGTGGAACCGAGAAATCTTCATGAACCCCCAGCTGATTCTAAGGCATACTATAGTTTAAAAACCACTACCGTAGGGCATAGGGAGTGTAAATGCTGTATTTTCCTTAATTTCCCACAGGCACAGTTCTTCTCTATTCTTTTTTTTCCCTATAGGAAAAATGAAAATATCCAGGTATAAAATTAATTAAGCTAAATCAATTTTGAAGAAGTTGGAGGACTCACATTACCTGACTTCAAGACTTGCTATAAAGCTACAGTAATCAAGACAGTGTGGTTTATGCCCAACTGATTTTGACAAAGGGTAAAAGCATTTCAGTGGAGTAGGATAGACAGTCTTTTCAACAAATTATGCTGGAGCAATTGATACCCATAGGCAAAAAAATGAACTTTGACCTAAACTGCACACCTTAGACAGAAATTAACTCAAAATATATCATGGACTTAGGTGTAAGATGTAAAACTATAAAACTTTTAGGAAAAAAAATCATAGAAAAATCATCAGGACCTTGGGCTAGGCAACAAGCTCTTGGCCTTCACTACAAAAGCACAGTCCTAAAAGGAAAACAATATACTGGACTTCATCAAAATGAAAAACTTTTGCTCTGTAAAAAATTTAAGAGGAGGAAATCATTGAGAGAAATTATTTGCAAACCGTATGTCTGATCAATCTAGACTAGATAAAGTCAACAATAAAAAAAACCATCCAATTGAAAATGAGCAAAAGACATGAATAGACATTTCACTAAAGAGGATATATGGATGGCACATGAAAAGATGTTGAACTTCGGTAGTCATCAGGGAATGCAAATGAAAACCACACTGAATTATGATTACATACTTACCAGAATGGCTAAAGAAAAAATAATGAAAATACCAGATGCTGTTGAGCATACAAACTGGCTCTCTTATTTTCTCACTTCTAGGAATGTTAAATGGTACAGCTACTCTAGAAAAGAGTTTGGGAATTTCTAATAAAGTTAAACATCCATGTATCATACAACCCAGCAGTTGC
The DNA here is from genome assembly GCF_029215605.1 of Mirounga angustirostris. NCBI lineage: Eukaryota > Metazoa > Chordata > Mammalia > Carnivora > Phocidae > Mirounga > Mirounga angustirostris. The sequence continues at coordinate 126,737,988 of NW_026991719.1, forward strand.
ACTCCTGGATTTTTATCCCGGAGAAATGAGAAGCGATGATGGCACAAAAATTGGTACACAGATGTTCTTAGCAGCTTATTTGTAAGAGCTAAAAACTGGAAATAACCCAGATGTTCTGCAATTGAGTGAGTGATTAAACCAAACATCCGTACCATAGAATACTACTCTGCAATGAAGAGAAACAGATGACTATTGATACACACCACTTGGGTAGACCTCAAGGGTATTATGATGAATGAAAAGGCCAGTCTCAAAAGGTCACATACTATATGATTGCATTCTTGAAATGACAAAATTCTAGAAATGAAGAATAGATTAATGATTGCCAGGGATAGGGACTGGAGGGGGTATGGGATATGTGTGACTATGAAGGGATAACACAGGATGTTCATTTGTGCTGATGGAACAGTTCTGTATCTTGATTATGGTGTTGATTACATTATCTGTGCTAAAACTACATAGACCTACACACACCCACAAATGAATGCATGTGAAATCTAGTGAAACTGAATAAGGTCTGTAGTCGAGTTAGCAGTATTGTGCTATTGTCAATATGTCAGTTTTGAAGTTGTACTATAGTAATATAAGATCTTGCCACTGGGGGGAAACTGGGTAAAGGGTACATGGGACTCACTGTACTATTTTTGCAACTTCCTGTAAATCTATAATTATTACAAAATAAAAAGTTAGACGTATTAAATAAGGAACTAGGAGGAATGGTACTTAATTGATGAAATAAGAGTGATGAAAAGAAAACCCAAGGGGAATAAAATGATTTGAATGTTTTTACAGGCCAATGTTGAGCACATGTCCCTTTCTTTTTCTGGGCTTCATTTTTTTTCATTTATAAGGTTAGAGTGGATCACCACCGAGGTTCCTTTTAGCTCAGTGTTCAGTCTTTAAAAGTGTTCAGCATCACAAGGAACAGTGATATAAAGAAGATGTATCATTAATTTCCCACCTGCACTAATCGGGCTTACTTTACACAAAATATTGCACTCCCTATGCAACCCTGCACCCCTTTTGGTCAGTAGATTCTCTATTTTCAATCACAGCCAAGACTCTGATGGGAACAATATATACACTTGCCTTCTCTCTCCATTTTGTCATTTTCTGTTCATTCAAGTCATTGCATTCTGACCTCTGTCCATATCACTCCATTCATACCACTCCTGCCAATGTCACCAATGACCTCCAGGACATAGTGAATGTCAATAGATGCTTTTCATGCCCTTAATGAACCTCTCAGTCTTGACACAGTTGGCCACTCTTCTTTAAAATCTGCCTCTCTTGGCTTCTGCTGTTTCCTGGTTTTTCTGTTCTCTAGCTGTTCCTTCTCAAATTCATTCATAGGCTTCTCTATTGCTGCTTACTTATATGGAGTTGACAGACAAATCTGTGTCTCCATTCAGACCTCTATGTGAACTCTAGATCTTCATTTCCACCTGCCTTCTACACATTTCCACTGGCTCTCTTAATACTTATAAATCTGAACTCGTGGTTTTCAGTCTAAACCATATTAGGGAATATTTCTTACCAGTGTTTCTTACCTCAGTGAATTGAGCAACCATTTGCACAAATCAGAAATCGGATAGACATCCTTAACATCTCTCTCCACCACCTTCTGAACTATTTACACTGATAGAGTTATGGCAGTTTGAAATTATTTTTCTAACCTGATAATCTGAGTTGTAATCTATAAAGCAGGCAGTTGGGGGGAAAAGGTGGTTACATGGAGGTGTCAAAGTGCCTGGCGGCTGAGGAAGTAGGGCTGGAATTACTGCACAGAAGTATTGGTGGGGGAAAATCTAGTGAATTTGTGGTGTGCTGGTACCCTCAGGGTGAGGAGGTAGCAAACCATCAGTCCATTAAACAAATAAGTAACTTGATTGTGCAAATAATGAGGATAGTGGGAGCTAGGTTTCTCAGTGTCAGAAAAATAACAAACATGAAAAGAGGGAAGGGTAAAATGAACCTCAAGAGATTGGATTGAAATTAGAAGTATTTATATGGAGTTTTTTCAAAGGAAAAAAAAATATATGCACAGATAGTGATGTATATGTACGTATACATATATATATATATACATTTCTTCACTCTGTCCACTAACAGAGATTAGAAGTAGCTATGAACACATCTATCACCTAGATTTTGGTTCTCAAATACTGTCCTTCACTAAAGGTAAACAGCGACCCCTGAAAGAAATGGCTCATTCCAGGGCTAGAGCAGAGAAAGTATGATATATGCCCAGACCATCTTTCTGAACCATTTAAGTAAGCAAATTGGTCCAGCCTGAAGGGGCTCCCATTGTCCAAATCTGGGACAATTTGTGCATCAAAATAGAGTGAAGGATTATAATACTTTGAATAATATAATAATGTGAGTCCACACTGATAAAAATGAATAGGTGGGTCAACTAATAAATGTAGAAGGAATGATGAAATTAGAAAATTACCCTTGGGTAATCATCATAGTAGTGGTTGATTCAGGTGAGGGTCATCAGTGGATGCTAAGACAGGTTGATGGGTGGTTTAACTATCAAGGACATGAAAAATAGGTTCAGGCCAAGGAGTTTCCCTGGACAAAAAGACGTTTAAGACATGAGAACTAAGTACAATGTGTGTTCCTATATTGGATTCTGGACCAGAGAGGAAAAAGAAATTGTTGGGACAGTTGCGATATTTCAGTGGGGTCTTTGGATTGGATTGTAGTGTTGTATTCCCTGATTTGGGGGGGATTGAGATCCTCCTGTTACATGAGAGGATGGAGGCCTGTAAAGAACTTGTCTGAGGCCATCTGCCACCCATCTCCCAAGCTCCCCTGGGAGGCTGTTTCGAAGCCGTTTCTCATTGCCTCCTTGGTTCTGATGAGGTATGACGATCACTCACTGCCTCACCCCTCTCAGTAGAAATGCTTAGCTGCAGCACAGCAGGGGCTCCTCAGCAATGGGGTGTTCCACAAATCACTCTGCAGTCTTCCGGCCCCTTTCGTTTTGGTTTCAGCCATTTTGGTGTGTGGGACAAGGACCACAAGGAGCTGGTACCTTTGATTTCTCTTCCTTCTGCGGATGATGTAAGTAATAAACTATCTGAATCTAAAAAGGGCTTGGGTGGCTTAACTCACCAAATCTGTCAGTCTTGGTCTTGTGCTTTACAAATTTGGTGCCCAACATGAGGCTGGTAAACTTAAAATGCCCTTTTAAAATACAAACGGGGCCAGGTTAAGGGATAAGATAGACTCCCCAGGATCTGGTAGCACAGCTCCCACTGTCCTACACATTCAGGGACTGCATGGTCTAGGTTAGAAGATAGACACTTGGAAGTAAAGCAGCAGAAAGTAGGACTGAAGTAAGCCACCTGATTGGTGCCTTAGCTGTCATTAAAAGTTCATTTGTTACAGCTGACAAAAGGCCACTTAAAACCAAAAGCAAATTCAAAGCAGTGCTTATTGATATGAGCAGCTTTGCAGCCTCTCCCAAATCCCTCTGTCCTTTACCCTAATTTCAGCTGCTTTAAGAGAAGAAAGGTCCATTAACTTCCAGCACCACAATGTGAGGAGGTCTGCAGACTCCCCAGTGAAACTGGTGAAAATTATTTTTAAAAACTTGAAGTCTCTGGAAGTGGTCCTGAGGGCAAACACCAAGTCAAATGTCTATTCTAGAAAATCTACAAAATTTTGGTAAGAATCTCTACTTTTTGAACTGAGATCTGCTACCTCCTTCCCCTCTCCCAGCTCAACGAGGAGGAGACTCCACTTCAGACTGGTGCAGCCAAGAAAACAGGGTTCCCTTCCCCCCCACTCCCAGTTGGAGGGCTTTCTTCCCAGGAGGAGCAGGACTTTAGTGTTCCTCATCCTGCTCCCCACTACCTGTTGCTGAGACTTAGTAAGTGCAGGTAGGTAAGTGCAGTTCAGAGGTGGGGGCTCCCTTCTCCCATCCAGCCCCCACTCATTGGATGGTGGTGGTTCCATGCCTGGAGAGGCAAACTGAAAGGAATCTCAGGCTACTGCAATGCCCGCCCCCCCCCCAACCAAACTGATGATTTAACTCCTAGAGCAGGGGTGTCATACAGAGAGAAGCTTGCCATTGTTCCCATCTTCAGCTCCAGAGCGGTGGCTCTGAGATTTTGCCTAGGCGGAGAAGCAGCCCAGAAAACAGATACTCCTAATCTCTTCCCAGAGGAACTGAATTCACTTGCAACAGAATGTGGAACAGTTCAAGCCTAAGGGCCCTTGTACAAATGGTAGCGATTATGGTGAAAGCCAATGTGTGGAAGTGAATAGGTGGAACAATCTTGAAAAAGAAGAACAAAGTAGGAGGAACACACTAACCGATTTTAAAACTCATACAAAGCAATGGTAATCAAGACAGGTTGGTACTGTCACAAGGATAGACATATAGATCTCTGGAATAGAACTGAGTGTCCAGAAGTAAACCCACACATCTGTGGTCCACTTATCAATAAGGATACCAAGACTATTGAATGGGGGAAAAATAATCTTAACAGCTGATGTGTGGACAATTGCATATCCACATGCAATAGAATGAAGGTGGACACCTACCCCACACCATATTCAAATATCAACCCAAAACGTATCAAAGACCCAAATATAAGAGCTAAAACTATAAAAACCTTAGAAGAAAACATAGCAGTAAATCTTCATGACTTAGGTTTTGGCAATGGAGTCTTAAATATGACACCAAAAGCACAAGCAACAAAGAAAAATAGATAAATTGGACTTCAAAAAGTGAAAAGAATGCAGAGAGTGAGAAAATATTTGCAAATCATATAAATAAGAGTCTAGCATCCAGAATATGTAAAGAACTTTGACAACTCACAAAAAAAATCTTTTAATGGTCAAAGGACATAAATAGGTATTTCTCCTTAGATAAACAAATTATCAATAAGCACATGAGAAGATGCTTGACATCATTAGTAATCAGGGAAATGCAAATCAAAACCACCATGAGATACCAATTGACACGTGCTAGAATAAAGAAGTATGATAATTACAAGTGTTGACAAGGATACGGAGAAATGGACAATAGTGGTTCCTCCAAAAGGTAACTCCACTCCTACGTATACATCGCATAGAACTGAAAACAGGTATTCAAACAACAAGTTATACACGAATGTTTATGTCAGAACTATTCAAAATAGCCAAAAGGTGGAAACAACCCAAATGTCTACAAACTGTAATGGATAAAGAAAATGTGGTTTACCCATACAATGGAATATTACTCAGTGATAAAAAAGAATGAATTACTGGCCCTTGCTATAACATAGATGAATCTTGAAAATATTACGCTACGTAAAAGAAGGCAGATACAAAAGGACACATATTTTATAATTCCATGTATATGGAATGTCCACAATAGGGAAATCCACAGAGACAGCAGATTTGTGGTTGCCAGAGGCTGGAGGGAGTGAGGACACAGGGATGATAGCAAAAACGTATTGGATTTCTTTTTGAGGTGATGAAAATATTCTAAATTTAACTCTGGTGGTGGTTGCACAACTCTGTGACTATAATAAAAACAATTGAATTGTACACTTTAAATGGATTGTATGCTGTTGGTGGGAATGCAAGCTGGTGCAGCCACTCTGGAAAACAGTGTGGAGGTTCCTCAAAAAGTTGAAAATAGAGCTACCCTATGACCCAGCAATTGCACTCCTGGGTATTTACCCCAAAGACACAGATGTAGTGAAAAGAAGGGCCACATGCACCCCAATGTTCATAGCAGCAATGTCCGCAATAGCCAAACTGTGGAAAGAGCCGAGATGCCCTTCAACAGATGAATGGATAAAGAAGATGTGGTCCATATATACAATGGACTATTGCTCAGCCATCAGCACGGATGAATACCCAACTTTTACATCAACATGGATGGGCCTGGGGGAGATTATGCTAAGTGAAATAAGTCAAGCAGAGAAAGTCAATTATATGGTTTCACTTATTTGGGGAACATAAGGAATAGCATAGAGGACAATAGGAGAAGGAAGGGAAAAATGAAGGGGGGGAATCGGAGGTGGGGACGAGCCATGAGAGACTCTGGACTCTGAGAAACAATCTGAGGGTTTTAGGGGGAGGGGGTGGGGGGATGGATTAGCCCAGTGATGGGTATTAAGGAAGGCACGTACTGCATAGAGCACTGGGTGTTATACAAAAACAATGAATCATGGAACACTACATGATGTAATGTATGGTGACTAACTTAACATAATAAAATAAAATTTTAAAAAATAGTGAGAACAGTGGGAGCATAGAAGTCTAAGACTAATGGCCATTAGTAACTTTTTCCAATTTTCAGTTCATGTATACTTTTTGGTAGTGTTCGATAGTATTACAAGTATTTATAAACAAAGTAAATTGGGCACTCAATAAAAAAATAAATGGGTTGTATGGTCTGTAAATTATTTCTCAATAAAGCTGCTTATAAAAAATGAAAAAAAGAGAAAAATCTTCTGTGCAGCTCCAGCCAACCCTGCAGGCTGGCCTCTTCCTCTCTACCTTGAACTCCCTAAGCTCCCAGCTGAGGAGATAAGATGTAGTATCTCTTTTTCTTAGAACAAAAACAAAAACAAAAAAATTCTTAGAGTTTGGACAAAACTTGCAGTGAAGAGAAAAAAAGTTTAAAGTAACCTTGTGATGTGAATGAGGCTTGGGCCATTTAATTGTATGTATTGTAAAAATGTGTAATTGGTGTTAAAATATGTTACATGTTTAAATGACACATATTTATAAAGTGTTAGAAACTTTCTCTGATGTCCAGAATTTTTACTGTATAAATAATGTCTTGGTTGTGGCAAATTGAAAGTTTCAATCTCAATGGCTGTGGCTGATAATCCCCAACAAAATCCAGATGCCTGCCTGCCAGGGAGCATTTCTTGAAACAATGGGGTGAATTCACAATGCTTACTCTTTCTGTCAGCCGGAGGAAAACAGCTGTCTTTCACAAAGTAAAGAACTTTATGTTCCTGATTAAAAAAAAAAAAAAAAAAGCTGTAACTCCTGCCAAAAACTGGCCTATTTTTTCTGTGGTAAAAGAAGCTGCATCAGACTTTTGATCCCCTCTTGGGCTATTGGTGGTGCTAAGACCTTTTTGGGTTATAGTGTTGTTATTTCAGTGCAGTCAGCTGACTGTGGTCACACCACTGGGGTCCTTGAAGCTAATTTCTATTCTGTTTTTTTCTGATGGACATTCCTCATACCCCTATGCTTATGGCTGATCCATAGGACTAGATGTGCTGAGAATGTTTCATGCTTCTTCACGTTGTGAGGGAGGTTCCACCATTAGAACAGTGATGGTGGGGTGGGTGCACACAGCAGTGGGGGATCACAATCCTGATGAAGCAGCCAGTAGAAACAGGAGCTGTTAAGCAAACTATTCAGCATGAAGTCTACAGCCTGAAGCACTCCTGTTTCCCCAAGCTCCTTCATTAGTACAGTGATCTTTACCCCAATGTCTTCCCTTTCCTACACTGACGTTCCTGTAGATGCCTAGGCCTAGTTCAAAGATATATCAGCTCACTGAAGGCCAAAATGGGTTTCTCACCCCCTCCAACCCCCAAATTAAATATTTTTATTTAAATAGGAGGTACCTTTCCGGGAGGGAACTGACACACTTACGAACCAAACCGCCAGCCTTGAGTGTGTGCTGTGCCAGGACCAAGCCTCAGTTACCCAATGCTGGTTTTCAGTTGTGTAGCCCCTGCCCCCAAAAAGGCTTAAAACGGTACATGAGTGAATTCTACAAAACATTTAATTAAGAATTTATACCAATCCTTCTCAAACTTTTGCAGAAAATTAAAGAGGAGGGAACACATCCAAATTCATTTAATAAGGCTAGCATTACCCTCATACCAAAGCCAGATAAGGACACACAATAAAATGAAATTGTAGGCCAATATCCCTGATGAATATAGATGTAAAATTCTCAACAAAATACCAGCAAACCAAATTCAACAGCACCAGCAAAGGATCATGCATCATGATCAAATGGAACCTATTCCAGGGATGCAAGGATGTTTTAACATTGACAAACCAATCAATGTGATACACCAAATTAACAAAATGAAGGTTACAAGTGTACCTCAACGTAATAAAAGCCATAGCCAACAAGCCCACAGCTAACATCATCTTCAATGGTGAAAAGCTGAAAGCTTTTTCTCAAGGTTCAGAAAACAAAACAAGGGTGCCCACTCTTACTCCTTTATTTAACCTAATACTGGTAGTCCTAGGCAGAGCAATTAGGCAAGAAAAAGAAAAGACATCCAAACTGTAAAAAAAGAAGCAAGATTATCTCTGTTTGCAGATGACGCATAGACAAACAGACTAGAATAAAGAACACAGGAATAAACCTGCACATACATGGTCAACTAATCTTTGACAAGAGCACCAAGAATACACAATGGGGAAATGATAGTCTTCTCACTAAATGGTGTTGGGAAAACCGGATATCCACACACGAAAGAGTGAAATTAGACCCATATACTACACAATACACAATACACAGAAACTAACTTGAAATGGAGTAAAGACTTAAATATAAGACCTGAAACCACAAAACTCCTAGAAGAAAACACAGGGAAAATCTCTTTGATATTGGTCTTGGTAATGATTTTTTGGATATGACACCAAAAGCACAGAAAACAAAAGTAAAAATAAGCAAGTGGGACTACATCAAACTAAAAAGCTCTGTACAGCAAAGCAAACCATCAACAAAATGAAAATGTAACCTACAGAATGTGAGAAAATATTTGCAAATCATATATCTGGTAAGAAGCTAGTATCCAAAATATATAAGGAAGTAATACAACAGTAGCAAACAAAACAAAACAAAAACAACCTGTCAAAAAATGGGCAAAGGACTTGAATAAATATTTTTTCCAAAGAAGACCTACAAATGGCCAACATGTATATGAAAATCCAGGAAATGTAAACCAAAACCACAAAATATCACATCACACTTGTAAGGAAGGCTATTATTAAAAAGACAAGAGATGAGGTATTTGGCTGGCTTAGTTGGTGGAGTATGCAACTCTTTGTCTTGGGGTCATGAGTTTGAGCCCCATGTTTGGTGTAGAGTTTACTCTAACAAAAATCTTTAAAAAAAAAGACAAGAGATAACAAGTGTTGGCAAGGGTGTGGATAAAAAGGAACACTTGCACACTGTTAATGGGAATGTAAGTTGGTTTAGCCATTATGGAAAACAGTATGGAGATTCTTAAAAAAATTAAAAATAGATCTACTGAATGATCCAGCAATCCCACTTTTGGGTATATATCCATAGAAAATGAAATCAGGATCTCAAAGAGATATATGCACTCCCATGTTTATTGTAGCATTTTTTTGGTAAAGATTTTATTTAATTTTTAATAATAGCCAAGATATGGAAACAATCTAAGTGTCCACTGATGGATGAATGGATAAAGAAAATATAGTGTATATACAATGGAGTATTATTTAGCCATAAGAAAGAAGGAAATGCTGCCATTTGTGACAATATGGATGAACCTGGAGAACATTATGCTAAGTGAAATAAGACTTGCTGGGCCAGTCTGCCTGTCTGAGGGGTTGGTGGGCCATCCCAACAGGTGATGACCACACAAGGAAGAGGCAATGTTGCAGCCACTGTAGCTGCTGCCACAGCCAGTAAATATTGCAAGGGCCCCATCCCAATAGCCACCTGGCTGTGGGGGCCCTCCCCTACCTATGAGCCGAGGGCACCCCCTTCCAGCATGATGGGCCCACCACCTGGCATGAGACCTCCCATGGGCCCCCCAGTGGGGATCCCCCTCTGGACAAGGAACTCCAATGGGCATGCCCTTTCCAGGGATGCGGCCGCCTCCCCCAGGGATGTGAGGACTTCTTTGAACCTTGGCCACAGAGTTATGGAAGTAGCTCCACAGAGGCCTAATACCCCAGGGCCAGGTTACCACAGACCTGTTTGTTTGTTATGCCCTTGTTCTCAGAGTCTCACGGGATTGTCTGGTTTCCCTTTCAGGGCCCCCTCCCCCTGGAATACACCCACCAAGGCCCTAGACTCATTTTGGCCCTCCTCTGCACCCTGTCTGTTTCCTGTAAGGCTGTACATAGTCCTTTTACTTCCTTGTGGCCTGTGAAACTAGTTTATAATAAACTATTAAGAATATTATAAATGTAAAAACTAAACCCTCATAACACCTTAAAAGAAAACATGACATTGTACAACCTAAATATATACAAAACTTTTATTTGTTAATCATACCTCAATAAAACTGAAAAAAAGATTACTCAATTTAAAAATGGGCAAAGGGGACCACATGGGTGGTTCAGTTGGTCAAGCATCTGACTCTTGATTTTAGCTCAGTTCTTGATATCAGGGTCATGAGTTCAAGCCCTGCATTGGGCTCCACGCTGGGTGTGGAACCTACTTAAAAAAATAAAAATACATAAAAAATGGGCAAAGGGTCTGAATAGACATTTCTCCCAAGTAGATACACAAATTGCCAATAAGCACATGAAAAAAAGTCCTCTAAATCATTAGTCATCAGGGAAATGCAAATGAAACCTCAAAGAGATACCACTTGCCACACAGTAGGATGGCTATAATCAAACAAATGTCGATGAGGATGTGAAGAAATTAGAGCCCTTATACATTGCTCCTGGTGTTGTAAAATGGTTCAAACACTGTGGAAAATAGTTTGGCAGTTTCTCACAAAAAGTTCAACATAGAATTACCATATGACCATGCAATTCCACTGGTAGGTATATACCCAAAACTACAAACAGGTATTGAAACAAATACTTGTAAAAGAAACAGTATTAATAGTTCAATATGGAAACAGCCAAATATCCATCAGTGGATGAATAGATAAATTGTAGTATACCCACACAATGGAATATTATTTGGCCATAAAAAGAGCGAAGCACTAATACATGCTACAGTATGAATGAACCTGGAATATATTATGCTAAGTGAAAGATGGCAGTCCCAAAGGCCCACATATTGAATGATTTCATTTATATAAAATGTCAAAAAAATCTTTAGAGTCATAAAGTAGAAGAGTAGTTGCCTAGGAATGCATGGTTTAGGGGGAGATGGGAAGTGACAGCTAATGAGTCTGGGGTTTCTTTTGAAGGTGGTAAAGATGTAAATTGATCCTGGTGATGGTTGTACAACTCTGAATATACCAAAAGCTACTGAACTGTAGACTAAATGGGTGAATAGTATGATATGTGAATTAAATATCAATAAAGCCGTTTAAGAAAACATGTCCTGAAAGGATACAAGTGATATGAAAGTAGTTTATGTGCCTATCTAAACAAACTTCAACATTCTTTAATGGAATACGTCAAAATATAGGACTCAACAAAGTAGAATTAACAGTGTCTAGTATTCATACAAAATTGCTAGGCGTAGGAAGAAGCAGAAAAATGTGACTCATGCACAAGAAAAAAATAAGTCAACAGAAACAGAGCTAGAATTAACAAAGATGAATTAACAGACGTGCATCTTAAAATAACTAATACAACTGTTATCAATATCCTCAAGGGTTTAAAGGAAAATGTGAACATAATGAGAAGAGCAATAAAAGATATAAAAAGAACCAGATGGAATTGCTAGGGATGAAAAATAGAATGTTAGAAATGTAACCTGTCCTGGATGGGATTAACAGAAGATTAGTGTGCAGAAGATCAGTGAACTTGAAGAAATACCCAAAGAAACTCTCCAGTTGTAAGCCTGGTGGGGGAAGGCTCCAGAACCCAAAATGAACAATTTCAGTCACTTGTGATACAATGTCAGGAACTATACTACACATTTAATTGGAACACTGCACCTAATAGTAGAAAAATATGCATCGTTTCAAGGGTTCACAGAACATTGATCTTGATAGAGTATATTCTGTTTCATAAAATAAATCTCAACAAAGCTTAAAAGATTGAAATCATAAGAAATATGTTCTTTGACAAGAAAAGCAGTACTTAAGTCTAAATGCTTGTATTATAATAGAAGAGGAATCTCAAATAAGTTATCTAACCTACCTTAAGAAACCAGAAAATAAAGAGCAAAATAAATGAAAAGGAAGTAGAAGGAAATAATGAGCAGAAATCAATGAAATAGAAAACTGAATATAGAGAAAATCAATGAAACCAAAAGTTGGTTCTTTGAGAAGATCATTACATCTGATAGCTCTCTACCCAGAGCTATGAAGAAAAAGATGAGAGAAGACTTACCCAATATAAGGAATGACAGTGGGAACATCACTACAGATTCCACAGATATTAAAAGGATAATAAAGTGATCGTATGAACAACTCTATGGACTTATATATCTGATGCCGGGTGAAGGATAGAAGAACATGTCCTCAAGCAGGAAATAGTCCCCATAATATGTGAACTTTCCAAGACCTGAAGATCTGCAGACCTTTCATCTGGAGTCCCCAACATGTCCCCCCCTTCTTCATAATATTCAATCGATGGTTGTTTATTTTGTTATTGAGCATCTACTCTACAAAGGATCTGCCCCAAGTTCAGTCCTGTCCTCCAACCCGCTTTCCCAGCACTCTTGCAGAACACCCTGATGCCTCGCCGCTTTATTTTATTATTTTTTTTAAAGGACTTTATTTATTTATTTGAGAGAGAGAGAATGAGAGAGATAGAGCACACGAGAGTGGGGAGGGTCAGAGGGAGGAGCAGACTCCTGGCTGAGCAGGGAGCCCGATGCGGGACTCGATCCCGGGACTCCAGGATCATGACCTGAGCCGAAGGCAGTCGCCCAACCGACTGAGCCACCCGGGCGCCCTGCCTCGCCGCTTTAAATCCCACCTCATAATGCTGCAGGTCTGCGTCAGGCAGCAAGAGGAAAAGGCCTTTATTCCGTCAACGCCGGAGCGCCACCTGTTGCCTGCAGAGCTATCCTTGCTCAGTCCGCTGTTCCGGAAGAGGAGGGACCAGACTCCTGAGCCATCACCCTCGTGGCTGACAGTCTGCGACGCACACATGGGGTCGTCTGCGTCCAAGGCTGCCCACAGGGCGACCACCGATGAGCCCACAGAACCCGAGGCGAAACACCTGGCGGGTGAGTAGACAGCTCGTGAGGCCTAGGTGCCTCTAATGTCGGGCCCCCGCTCCCCTCCCCCAACCGTCATTTTCTTGCAGGAGCCTTGAGGGGAGATTGAATTCTTATCCCCAGTCATCTTGGAGTGAGCCTGGAAGAGAACCATTGGCCTTTTTAAGTCCAAACTCTGAACTATTTATAAGTTACTACAATAACTTAGGACACACGAAGTGGTGGAATAACGACCCAGCCTTCTGAAAAGGGCCTAATTCCAAAGTCCACCCGAACCCCCTTATAAATCATTACATTCAGCAAGACTTGTGAGATAAAGGAAGGAAAAGTCTATAGAGCAGATCATCCCATAAGCAGTCCTAACCTAAGGTCAATGAATAGGCTTTAGAATGCTCAAAGACAGAATAGACTCTCAGGCTAGCCTTGCCCCCTATTGTTTGAGTTCACATCAAGCACTGACTTCATCAACAGTATGTACTTTTGGCAATATACATTAATCCCACTGCTTTGGAAAACGTCACAGCCAACTCACTCTTATGATCACCTCCTTATTTTGGTATTTTGCTTAAAAACTCTCCATTTTAGTATTGATTTAGTATGTGCCAAAATTGGCTTCTCAAGCCCTAAAAGATGAACAATAGTTAGCTATGTGAGAGGTGCATGGAACCAAAGGGGGCACTTGAGTCAGTACCATGATTCCCAAAGGTTCAGTCCAAAGGCTGAAATAAATAGTGGGAAAGTGGAAACAAAAAGCTTGCAGAGGAAACTTACCAGAAAGAGGAATGAACCTGACTTAGAGAAAAAACATGAGAGAAGCTCATTCTTCATAGCCTTAACCATGGCATAGCCACTGGAATGTAGTATATATACTTGAATAAATGGATCTAGGTTAAGGTCAGCCTATTGCTCCACTAGCATATTTGCGAAGCATCCTCCTCAGTACGTATCCTGGTGCTACGCATGTGAACATGCTGATTAATAAGTGCTAGGGATGAAGTTGTTTTATAATGATAGCTTACAGTTTTTTTTAAGATTGTATTTATTTATTTGACAGAGAGAGAGCACAAGCAGGGGGAACAGCAGACGGAGAGGGAGAAGCAGGCTCCCTGTGGAGCAGGGAGCTCGACACGGAACTCGATCTCAGGACCCTGGGATCATGACCTGAACGGAAGGCAAACACTTCACCAACTAAGCCACCCGGGCGGCCCCAGTTTACAGACACTTTTAAAACCACAGAGGATTTTGAAGTGAAAAACAGTAGGGAATCATTGCATGTTGTTGAATGGAAAAATGAAATTATGAAACTTAGCTTTTGAGGGGTGGTATGAAGTAAATTGATGGATGGTTATAACCCTAAGCAGGCAGTTGGGAAGCTGTTTTAGTAAATCAGGTATAGGGGTGCCTGGGTGGCTCAGTCGTTAAGCATCTGCCTTCGGCTCAGGTCGTGATCCCAGGGTCCTGGGATCGAGCCCCGCATCGGGCTCCCTGCTCAGCGGGAAGCCTGCTTCTCCCTCTCTCACTCCCCCACTCATGTTCCCTCTCTCGCTGTCAAATAAATAAATAAATAAAATCTTTAAAAAAAAGTAAACCAGGTATAAGGCTATATGAAAGTGGACTCAAGAAGAACAAGCAATAGGGGCACTTGGCTGGCTCAGTTGGTAGAGCATGTGACTCTTGATCTTGGGGTCGTGAGTTTGAGCCCCACGTTGGGGGTAGAGTTTACTTAAAATTTTTTTTAAAACAGGAGAAGAAGCAACAAAAGGTTGAAGGATGCAAGCAAAAGGGTCAGACATGGGGTAACACTACAAGGAAAGCTCCTGACTGAACCTCATGTAATGACACTTTTCTTTCAGGAGGCAGTGTGACATAATGGTTAATATCTTGGTCAAACAAGTCTGATTTCAAATACCAGCCCTGCCACTTAACAACCTGCATGGCATTGTGTATGTTAGCTTCTTGGGTCCTATTCATTCATTCAACAACTATTTACCATAACTCGTTGTATGCCAGCTATTGCGCTGGGTCTTGGGGACACCTGGTGACCAAAGTGGACACAGTTCCTACCCCCATCAAGTACCCAGGACACTAGCGTAGATGGGCATTAACTGTAATGTAACATATATCCGTACAAATTGTAATACCAGTAATGAAGAAAATGTTTTGGATTATTCCTTTTGTCATTTCTGACATTTGACTGCTCTGTATTTAAGTTAAAGTTACCGATTTTGGGTTTGAAAATTATTTCTCAGTCTGTGTTTTAATACTTGTCACTGTCTCTAATTCAGACCTAATACAGTACATAAATGGAACAAATATGAGTGTTAAACATCTGGCTGATATTCTTTCTGAGAAAGCCGGGAGCAGCAGCTGGGTGGTAGTATTCAAAGCCCTGGTTACTGTACATCACCTTATGGTGCATGGAAATGAGGTGAGCACGCCGGGTATTCACGTGGTCAGTCGAAGCACTGTCAGTTCATGATTGCACAATGCTCTTGGTTTGTCAAGGCTTATTATCCTTTACTTTGTGACAAGTGGGGAAGTGAATAGCACTAGGTACCAAAAGGTGATCTTTGCATTTTTACTTAGGAGTATATCTTTGCAATCTTTACTGGAGGGTAATAGAGTGGACATTTCTCTCAATTCTTTAGATTCTTTAGACCAAAGAGAGAAAACCCTCCAAGATGTATTGCTTTACTTTACCAGGAGAAACCAGGTGCCTGAGTGGATTACATCATCACCTGTCCACCTCTCCCCACATACAGTCTTTGTATTTTACAGAACTGAAATGTTCTTTAACATCAAATTACTTATTCTCCTTTAACATTTTGTCTCAGTAAGCTTTGCATTAAAAAATTAGGATTTAGAAATTGACTGGATTTTGAAACGTACTGTAAAGCAACTAATTATACAGTATGGTATTGATAAAAAGTAGAACTATGTATTTATATGGGAACTTGGTGGCACAAAAAATGTGGGGGAAAGTATAGAATTTAAGATAAAGCCTTTTGGAGAATGAAATGTTGCCATTTGCAACGACATGGATGGACCTAGAGTGTATTATACTAAGTGAAATAAGTCAGAGAAAGACAAAGACCATATGATTTCACTCATATGTGGAATTTAAGAAACAAAACAGATGAACATAGGGGAAGGGGGAAAAAAGGGAGAGAGAGGAAAACAAGCCATAAGAGATTCTTAAAGGTAGAGAACAAACTGAGGGTTGATGGAAGGAGGTGAATGGGGGGGGGGCCTGGATGGGTGATGGGTATTAAGGAGGGCTCTTGTTGTGATGAGCACTGGGTGTCATATATAAGTGATGGATCACTGAATTCTACTCCTGAAACCAATATTGCACTGTATGTTAACTAACTAGAATTTAGATACAATACAATAAAATAAAGCCTTTTGGTAGAAATAACATCCTTTGGAAAAAATAGAATGAGATCTTAATCTTACCCCAGTATACAAAAATAAGTTCCCCATGAATGAAACATCTATAAATGCAAAAACCTAAATTTTAAAATTGAAGAAAATGTAGGAGAATATGTTATAACATTTGAGTAGGGAAGACACCATAAAGTTGGAATAAGATAATTTCCAACATATATATTACAGAAAAAAGATTAATGTTCAGGATACATGACCAGTAAGAAAAAAAGCAGTATAGTGGAATAATGCACAAGACAAATGAACAGAGAATTCATAGAAAAGGAAACCAGAATTGCTGATAACCATCTGAGAATGTGCTCAGATAAAATTTAAAATGCATGACAGTATCATGTAAAATATTAGTTGCTGGAATTTATGACTGGGGAGAGGAGATCATTGAGACATGTTTAGTAAAATTGAAAATGCCAAGCCCAGTGACCCAGGACATCCACATCTTATAGCATATTTATAATAATTAAAAAGTAGAAATCACCTAAATTTCTATCAGTACAGAACAGATAGCTAAAACGAAGTGCATATATACAATGAGGTACCATATAACATTACATGGGATGAATACCAATGAGGCTAGATCTCAAAAACAATGCTAATAGAGGAAGTAAGTTGCAGAATGACATTCAGATATAATATTGTTTATGTAAATTTAAAAATACTTAATATTTGTCCATGAAACAAATATATCTGAAACTATAAAGAAAATAGACTATAGAGATTAAAATTATGATAGCAGTTACCTCCAGGGGAGGAAAAGGAAATGGAACTTGGGGATGGGCAAAGGGCACTTTCAACTTTGTCTATAAAACTTTATTCTTCTTATTTTAAAAATAGACTTGAAGCAGTTATGTTAAAAAGTTAGCTGTTATCATTTCTGGGTAGTGTGGCACCCAGATGTATCAAATTATTTTAAAATTTTCTGCAAATTAAATTATTAAATAGTTTAATGTTCACTATTGAAATAGTTCTGTAATTAGTTAAAACTTCTCAAAATAAAAAAGGGGAGAATGGCTAGATAGAAAGTCCTGGGGGCAAAGAGTGTATATTCCTATGAGCTTTAATGTTTAACCCCTTTTTTCTCTGCGAGATATATAGACAGAGGAGAGTTGACAACGGTGCATATTCTTATGTTGGGTAACCCAGGATATGATCACGCTCACCTTAATCAATGCTCCTGAAATAGCTAGAAGCTATATGATAGAATTATGTTAAATATGTATTCACAATGATAAACTCATTAAAGAGCTCTATTTGTGGACAGAAGCTAATTTTATAATTTGGCACATTTGACAGCGTTTTATCCAACATCTTGCATCTAGAAACTCTTTGTTCACTTTACACAACTTCCTGGATAAAAGCGTCATGGAAGGTAAGATGATTCTTTGATGGAAATAGTCCATGTGGCAAGGAGGGAAAAGCTCTGTTTTGAAAACCATGCCTGGTTAAAACATGGGAGGTTTGAGAAGGGATGGTGACAGTGGAATGGGGAGTTTCAGGAAAATGTTAAGAATTTACAGTAGTTTCTGTGGAGATGTGAAAGAAACTGATAAAGTTCAATTATTTCCTCTATTCAGGAATGTCACCATCAGCACTACATCATGAGGTGATTTCAAGGCTTTGAGGAAATAAGAAATAATCTTTAGCAGAAAGTGTGAGGAATATTGGACTAGATAATTAGTAAGGTCCATTCTAGCTTTTGTGAAATGATAAGTCTGTGCATTTATTGACATATATTGTAAATGGTTAATATTGGTTAAATTGTAAGAGACTCTTAATCTCAGGAAACGATCTGAGGGTTGCTGGAGTGGTGGGGGGTGGGGGGGACGGGGTGGCTGGGTGATGGACACTGGGGAGGGTATGTGCTATGGTGAGCGCTGTGAATTGTGTAAGACGGATGAATCACAGACCGGTACCCCTGAAACCAATAAGACATTAGATGTTAATTAAAAATAATTAAAAAAATAAAAAATAAATTGGAAATAATGAAGTATTTCATTTTTAGGCTATGCTATGTCAACCTTCATCAGACGATATAGCAGGTACTTGAATGAGAAGTCACTCGCATATAGACTGATCGCATCTGACATCACCAAAACCAAGAGAGGGTCAGTAAATATCATTAGTTTGTAAGCAAGAAATACTGAAATACGTAAGTCCTCCGATATGTCGTTGACCAAAAACACAGCTTTATTTTAAGATCCTGATGTCACAGTGCTTCTTAAACTCTTAATTACTGATATCATGAGTCTCTTTTCTCTTTTATAGGATGGATGGTATGATGAGAACTATGGATACAAAACAGCTGCTAAACACTCTTCCAGTTATTCAAACTCAGTTTGATGCTCTTCTTAATTTTAACGTAAGAGCTTTATGAATCCTGTTAAACATACTGGTAAATGACGTTGTTTAGCAGTAAGTGGAGAAGGAATTGTTTTAAACTGTGGTGGTAATTGATTACTCTTTTATTTAATTTCCAGGCAAATCCTGATGAACTAACGAATGGTATAATACATGCTGCTTTCACGCTCCTCTTTAAGGATTCTCTTCGCCTCTTTGCAGCCTATAATGAGGGGATCCTTAATTTGCTAGGTAGGCTAAAGAATAAACATTGCTTTAAAAATAAACTGGTAAAAACCTTTTACCTCTATGTTTAGACTAACGTAGACTACATTTATTTTAGATTCCAAATAGAAGATCCTTTTAAGGTCAAACATATTTTAAAATAATGAGATATCATATTGCTTTTTTGGATAAAAATTCCTTGACTAATTAGCCACAGAACTGTATAGTTTTTGTATAAGTGTTAATTGATATTTCTGGGAAATTTCTGTCCTAATTTAGCCTTCATGAATGATTCATTTTGCAGGAAGTGTTCTCCAAGCTTCCATGATTTTTCTTACACTGAAGGAGTATCTAGTACATTTGTAGAGTTATAAAAGAGTAGGAAACACAGCTCATTTCCTCAAAAAGTTTCAGAGCTTGATGTTAGTAAATAAGATTACAGACTGGAAGTTGTAGAGATTAAACTAAACTAAACTATCTGTGTATGCTATTAAATTCTAGATATCTTCCCAGCATCAGTGTTTAGCATATGGTACTTCATAAAAATCTGTTGATTATATGGATTGAATAGTATCGTTGCTTGCTAAGACAGACTATAACTGGATTAAAGCTATAATTGTTCTGAACAAGTTAAAATGATATACAGATTCAGCTTAAAATAGATACTGGCTCCTTCATGGTAATTTTTTTTTTATTTTTAGACAAATATTTTGATATGAGGAAAAACGAATGCAAGGAAAGTTTGGATATTTACATCAAGTTCCTCGAAAGAACACACAAACTGGTACAGTTCCTGAAAGTTGCAGAGGTGTGGAAATCTATTTCTATCCAAGGCTTTTCTTTACAAAACAGTGAAACTATACACTAAAATTAAGTAGTTCAAGGATTTTTGTTTGTAGCCATGAAGATAACTGTTGCCAAGCTTATCTTTCTGCCAGAAACAGCTCATATGACATATTGTCTTTTCAGGCAGTGGACAATAGGTCTGTGATCAGTTGAAGAAGGAAACACATGAGGTGACCCGCACATTTCCCCTGACACTCAGAAGCAGTTGAACTTCTGAAAACCAAAGCAAAGCAAACACAAGGCAACAAAAACAAAACACAACGTATTACTCACAGGAGAACAACAATCTGTGTAACAGCTGACTTCTGAGTACTTGACAAATTAGAACACATTTGTATAATATCCAAAATGTAGCTTAGCTCTTTCCAGAACAGCGAAGATTCAATATCTGGCAGGTCTTTTTTTTTTTTTTTATAGGTTTATCTTAGGGTGACTATAAGTTTAAGTGTACAAGGCCTACCTTAGCTTGACATGTTTTTCTTGATCAACTAGGTATTTTCTCTTTTGTGTGCACATTGGTCTCACAATTACTTTTCTTTGTTGCCACTCCCTGTTGTAATGTGTACTGTCCCCCCTCGTTTGTGAATTCAGCAAGTTGGAATTGACCGGAACAACATTCCATATCTTACACAGGTCAGTGTATCTTTCCTATGTGTTTAAATGAGTTTTGTTGTTGTTATGTATATGTATTTATTATATTCATAATATATCATCTGAGACTCCATCCTTTGCCATAAATATACATATGTATTTTCATTTCCTCATGACTAACATACACACATACATACATATGTAGATACATAGACATGTGTTTTCTGAACAGGTCTTTGAGCTGTTGCTTTTATAAAAGAGGCCAGTCCCTGCTGAGTGCTAAAAGGTGACTCGTAGTAGAACAACTAGACTCTGCTTTTTCAATGGACAGAACTGATCAGTGGCAACAGCAGAATATTTGGGCTCTCAAGCAACTCATTTCCATTCTCCACAGCTCACTTATGCAGCTGCAAAATGGGTGTAATACTATTGTCTTTCTCATAGCAGTGTTGTGTGAATCAAATGAACTCAGGCTTTTTCCTTCCCTAGAAGCCGCTCATCAGGAATCTCTCACGTGGCAGTGGGTGGGATATGAGGTAGAGGGGTGGCGGAAACGAAGGTCTGGCAACCTGCTCAGGCAGCCTGACGTGCCTTTTGGACTCGCTTGTGCTCTGTCCCACACGTGCCATTGGGCTTGAGCAGTCCTTTCCTGCTCTGGGCCCCAAACTAATGTGGCAGGCTTTTAGGTCATCTGGGATATGGGCCAAAGCATTATTTTCCCTGGGGCGGGAACATGCTGTCTCCAGAACTCAAAGAGGCCTAACAGGTGTTGTGTTTCCTTTTTGATGGTGAGAGGTCCAAGATGCACTACATTATCTTCTATTTTGGATAGAATTTCCTGGTAAATCCCTGGCCACTGGAACCTTAAAAATGTTACCAAAATAGAAGGCCCCTGAATCTTTGTAGGGTTTAGCTCCTACCTTCTGGAACACATGTAGCTTTCTGGGTCTCTATTATACTGGCCACTTCCTGCTCATCTGATCCAGTTAGCATGACATCGTGGATATAAGTGGATCAGTGTGATTTTCTGAGGGATAACCAGATGATCTAGACTTCTTCTGATCATAGTATGACAGAATGTTGGAAGAGTTAACACACTCTGGGTCAAAACTGTAAGTGTATACAGTTCTCCAGTCCATGCCTACAAGCTCTTTGTGATTTACACTTTTGATAGCAATGGAAAGCAGAACATTCACGCATACCGTGCATCTGAGACTACATTAATCTACCTGTACCGGAGAAACTGTTGTACCTGGCACGTGGCCACAGTTGGATTACTACTTGATTGATTATGCTGTAGTTTCTCATTCTCCAGGGCCTGACTGGTTTGGGGGCCATAATGGTGAATTACGGGGAGATATGATGGGGACATCGCCCCTGCATCCTTTTTATCTTTAAGATTGGCACCAATTTCTGCATCCTCCTGGAAGGTGATTGTGTTTTTGTTTACTATTTTGCCTGGAGGGTAGGTGGAGACTATTTAAGATACAGAGATCTCCACCCCACAAGTTACATGCCCCATCAGGATTTTCCCCCACCCACTCCTGGCCTCTAGGCCTCTAACTACAGTTAAGTCGCAGCATAGCCCAGAGACTCAGGACTTTCATGGCTGTCCCCCAGCTCTCCCCATCCCGTAAGTCAGGGCTTAAAAGCCCAACCCTGACCTTGGTGTGGCAGGCCTGCCTTGGTTGGGACTGGAGGAAGGTGAAGTACTCAGACAGGTGGTAGTCATATGAAGAGAGAGAGGGTGAAGAAGTAGGGGGAGACAGGGGTAGTAGATCGAGGTCCCCTCAGGAATTATAGGACATTGGATCCAGAACACTGTGGATGTAGCGGTGGCGGTAAGAGGAGTAAGTAGCAGTAAGAGGATGGAGGAGGAGGGGTAAGGAGTAGCAGTAAGAGGATGGAGGAGGAGGGGTAAGGAGTAGCAGTAAGAGGATGGAGGAGGAGGGGTAAGGAGTAGCAGTAAGAGGATGGAGGAGGAGGGGTAAGGAGTAGCAGTAAGAGGTTGGAGGAGGAGGGGTAAGGAGTAGCAAGCAGTAAGAGGATGGAGGAGGCAAGGATAGGATGGTTGTAGATGCAAATAAATGTTAGGTTTGGCAGCAGAGAAGGAGGGACTTTCTGTCTGATGTCTTCCCATACATCTTTAAAGAAATGTGTTTTCTAACATATACACAGCGCAAGCATTCCTTCCTGTACAGATAAGTACAAAGGGGACTTGTGCACAGACATTGAACCCCACTGTTGGATGAAGTAATTCACAGCTTCCTGAATGAGAAAGCAGACAACCAGAACACAGAAAAAGTGAGAATGTCTGGGTGACTAGGGGAGAAGATGGGATTTCATTGCCCAAAGGCACCTTAACTGGTGGATATCAATCAACAGTCATTCACAAACACATGCTTGACCCCTTCAGGAGGAAGGAGCTATAATGAATGAGACACAGTCCCCGCTCCTGAGTTCCTGAAAAAGACTACAGAAGCATGCCTAGATAACTCCCAAAATGTAGCCCTCTCTCT
Organism: Mirounga angustirostris; assembly: GCF_029215605.1. Classification (NCBI taxonomy): domain Eukaryota; kingdom Metazoa; phylum Chordata; class Mammalia; order Carnivora; family Phocidae; genus Mirounga; species Mirounga angustirostris. The sequence goes on from NW_026991719.1 coordinate 126,761,004, forward strand.
GAATTTTCTCCACATTAACCTCAGTTTCTTCAGGTAGGTGGTAGAGGTGGGAAGGGCTCCTTTGCTGAGAACTGCAGTTTGGCCATCATGAGGGCACAGGCAAGCATTAACTGAGCTGGACTTGGCATCTTGGCCTTGGCCTCCTTCACTGCTCAGTGCCTGTGGTCAGAGCTTCAAGGGGAATATCAGACAGAAGGAGTCCCAGGATGGGGGACCACATTTCCCACTGGGCCACCCTCTCTCCTCCTTACCTCAATTCTGGTTCCCAGGATCCCTGAATCAAAAACAAAGTAGATGGCTATGGGAGAGGCTGTGGAAGACAGGCGAAGCTCTTTGTTGCTCAACTTTCTTGTAGAGCTTCATTCCTTCCTCCGTAAATCAACTCCTTGTACTGGGAGCGCTTCCTTGTCCGTACGCCAGCCCCTGGCCCTCAGTCAGTACAGAAAGTCATTTGTCATGGCATAGGGTTGGCAGAGCTGCTCCCATGACGTGCTTTCTTGGGTGCCCTGGGAACCCTGGAACGGAGTGAAATGCTGTAGGTTCCATCAGTCTTTACTATATGAATGGATGCTGAACTGTTCGGTGCAGGCTCACCATTTTAAGGCTCGCCCAAACCCTTGTGTTTTCTTAAAAGGAAATCTCCCCCGTTTCTCCAGCTAACCCTTTCTACCTTGATTTCGACATGGTCTGGGGCTCACAGAGCCTCCTCCTGTGAGTGACTGTCTCATGTGTCTGTGTCTGTCCCTCACTGTTCCACCATTCTGTGCTGTTTGTGCTCGGTGGGACTCCCAGAAACTCTGGTGGCAAGGTCTGCTCCGTCTGCCATCTGATGCATCTTTATTGTACACCAGCATATTCAGACATACGTCTCTGGGCCACATCCCTCGTCAGAGCTCAAAAGACCTACCAGATGGTTCCACCCTAATGTATACCTGGATACGTTCTCCTCACTTCACCACACTGTTTCTGTGGTTTTGGTGGGTGGAGGGTAACTGCGTGCCTCACAGAAGAGGTCTTACAGATTCATATCTACACTTCCATTGTAAAGCGCCTTGGTGCGTTTTAAGTTTCCGGTAGTCCTAAGCAGTGTTCTGCTAATCACGTCTGCTAACCTTGGGCAGCGGCATGGCCACAGATTTATAGCTGTCAGTGAATTGTCTGAAAACAACTCGGATGAAAAGGATTCTTTCCAGCAAACATTGTTCAAATTTCCTGATAACTGTTGTTATTTTGTTATTTTAGTTATTCTTTGGTAGTTATTTTGTTATATATTTATTGAATGACTGAATGAATGAACCAGTATACTCTATCCCTTTGGCAACCGTGTGTCTGCCCTGATCATTTTTGGGTGTCCCATTGCCCCTTCTTGCCCATCTTGTATGCTTGAGGCTTTGAGGTTCACCCGAGGCTGCAGATGTCCTGGTCTTTCCACTGTTGAGGTGCCTGTGGGCTTCGTCAAGGGACAGATTCTCTAAGTCTTCTGTACTCAGGGTGCCCACATTGTGAAGAGGCATTCCTGGACAGGTCTTCTCCTGGTCCCCACATTTGGCTCCAACGCCCTCTGAGCAGGTATCTGCTTGGCTGTGTCATTCTCACTGAGTGCTAGGTAGGCCCCTCTGTTTTCAGGCCCATGTGTTTGTTGCCCTTCCTTGTGAAGGAGTCAAAAATAATGATTTCAAGTCCAAAAGAGATAGATGTTTTAGCAGTCCTTTGGCCATTTTTAAAAAAATGTACGCGAAAGCACAGTTTGAAAATCTGATTTGATATCAAGATGCTGCTTTTCATAATGAATTTGTTTGTAGCAATTGCAGTTGACCCTTGAACAACATGGGTTTGAACTATGCAGGTCCACTTATATGTGGAGCTTTTTTCTATAAATATATTGGAAAGTTTTTTGGAGATTTGCGACAATTTGAAAAAACTCACAGATGAACTGTGTAGCCTACAAATACTGAAAAAATGAAGAAAAAGTTAAGTATTGTGAGAATACAGCACATAATACATATAACATACAAAATCTGTGTTAATAGACTGTTTATGTTATTGGTTGTTCATTCATAGGTGTCTTCATTCTTGTTCAGAACCTTTTTATGATGTAAGAGAGTATGAATTTGCTAAGAACTTTCAGAAAATATGTCTCTCACAATAACTTTATCTTCAGGCACCCCACAGTTTACTTGAAGCGCTAAAACAGCATTTAGCTTCTTTGGAAGAGAACAATGACAGTTTGCTTCCTTACAGGTAAGATAATAAATGTCTTAATTTAGATTACTTTTGTTTCTCTGTAAATAATTTCCCTATTTTTAACAATATGAAAGTGACTAAGTAAATAATAGGCTTTGAACATGCTGGAACACATTTTAAATGATAATATGGAAGAGAGGTTTTCAGTCTTTTCGGGGATCCCATACTCTCCACAGGGGTGATATGCTTCCCAAGGAAACATCTTTTATTATGTTGAATGATTCTCAAAGTCAGAAGTTGGGACTGGAATAAACCCTCTTTTGAAGAATTTGATTTCTTCTCTTAGAGGCTCCTCTAGTGAGAATAACTGTTGTAGACGATTATTTAATATTTATCCACAAAACAGTGTGCATAGTAACATTCAAGATCTGTGTCTATACACATGTATATGCACATACATATATACACTCCTCTATATAAGAATATATATATATACACCCCCCCCCACTCCAGCAACCCTCAGTTTGTTTCCTGAGATTAAGAATTCCTCACATCAGTGAGGTCATATGATACATGTCTTTCTCTGATTGACTTATTTCACTTAGCATAATACCCTCTAGGGAGGGATGGGGTGGCTGGGTGATGGACATTGGGGAGGTAATGTGCTATGGTGAGCGCTGTGAATTGTGTAAGACTGATAATCACAGACCTTTACCTCTGAAACAAATAATACATTATATGTTAAAAAAAAAAGAAGAAGAAGATAGGAAGGGAAAAATGAAGGGGAGGAAATCGGAGGTGGAGACAAGCCATGAGAGACTATGGACTCTGAGAAACAAACTGAGGGTTCTAGAGGGGAGGGGGGTGGGGGGATGGGTTAGCCTGGTGATGGGTATTAAGGAGGACACGTACTGAATGGAGCACTGGGTGTTATATGCAAACAATGAATCATGGAACACTACATCAAAAACTAATGATGTAATGTATGGTGATTAACATAACATAATAAAATAAAATTTAAAAAAGTATATATACAAATTAAATAATACAAATTTTGAGGTATATCACTTCAAAATGTTCATGTGAGTTATTTCTGAGTGGAAAAATTATGGTTGATTTCAATTTTCTTTTCTTTTCTTTTTTTTTTTTACTTTTCAGTATTGTTCAGAATTTCTATAAGGCTCATGTATTATTCATTCATTCCACTGTTTGGGTTATATTGATTACAATTGACTTATATTCATGTCCTATTAGACAATAAGTCTGTTGACTGTTTCTTTTCTTTATCATAGATAGATGTATAGTTGGTACAAAGTTGGATGGATGGAATAATGGATGGATAAATGGTTGAATTAAGGAAATGTAGGCTCAGCTGGGTAGGATATATGTGATTCTATTTATTCTCCAGTGTGTCTCATTTTTCTTGTAATCTTTTAAGTCTCCAGCATGCATTCATCCCCTCTATCCCAAATAATCCAGTTATGAAAGCTTCAGCAAGCAGAGCTTGGTTTGCAGGTAACATAACTCGATTATATGATTATATCAGTAATCACTGAAAGCAGAATTAGAGTCTTTAGTTCTTCCACTGCTTAACCACCTACTGTGTCTGTTGCCTCTTCCTGAAGCAGTCTTGGACCTAGTGATTTCATTTGTAGAATTTATCTAATGTATACATTCAGGGTTGTGAAATGATATATGAACGGGGATATCCGTTAACAATGTTGTGATAGCAAAATGACTATCAATAAGGGGCTTGTTTTTATGTACTGAAATGGAATGATCTCTAAGATATATTGTTAAATGGAAAATAAGCAAGGTGTGAAACAAAGTATAGTATGCTCCCATCTTCATTTTTAAAAACAGAAAAAAGAATATATACATTTGTATAATTTCTTAGAGAGTACTTCTGGAAAGATATACAAAAAATGAATAAAATGTACTGCCTCCACAAAGAACGTGGTGGTTCATGTAAAGGGATGGGTGGGAGAGTCCTCACTATACCATTTTGTAACTTTTGAATTTTGTACTTGTAAATAATTACTAATTAAAAGATAAATTTAACAAAGAAACACATACACAAATACAGTGTGATACTTTGTTATGCTTAACATGGAAGTCTTTTGTAACCTCTTAAGTTTAGTTTGCCTCATACTTCAGTAGTGTGCTGAATTTTCAGGAATTTTGCAAGCTGGTTGATGTCACATTGGTAACTTGAAATTGGCCATGATGAAAGTATTTACACCACAGAAATGGACAAACACTGTAAGACAGGCCTTTTGTTTTTCTTGGAGAGCTGGTTGTTATACATTTCCTGGCACATGACAGCTCATAATCAGTCATATTCTGTTCTTTAATGGGTGATTGCGTTTTCAGTGATGTCACTTGATCCTCTAGACACAAATTCATGTAATAATGTTATATTACCATAGAGTTTATATTGTTTGAATTAAAGTTTGTTCTCAATTTAACCTGAAGACTTAAACTGTATCTATTTTAAATGTTTTTACTTTTCTTTTGTACATATACTCTCAATGGACACAACTTCTGCATTTTCAATGGGTGAGTTTGACCAAAATTTTGAGGAACATAAGTCCTTTGAGTAAAATCCTACTATAGCAAAAGTGGCACGTTTGATTTGTTTCCAAAAGAATGACTGCTTTTCTGAGTTCCCGTGGTTTTTACAAGAAGGGTAAATATAGTATTTGACAAGCTGTGGCTTCAGTCTGTTGTAAATGTGAGTTCCAAACCAAGTATAGGGGGAATGGGGAGCTCCTACCATTCTGTTATAAAGCCCTATGGCTTGCCTTTACCCTCACTGCTTGAACCAATTCTGTTGACAATCCTATGATCAGCCGAAAGCACGTTTTTTCTTAAATCACTGATTTAAAAGTACCTGCCATGAAACCGGAGTGCTTGGGTTCAATTTTCACTCTACCATTCATGGATGGTGTGACTTTGGGCAGACCACTTAACCTCTCTGTGCCTTAGCTTCCTGATCCTCATAAGGTTGCTGTCAGGATAAATGAATCAATACTTCTAAAGTGCTTAGAACAGGGCTTGACCCATGTGTTACTTAGAAATGCATTTTAAAATTTCATGTATATGGGAAATGGGGATATTTTAATCTTATTTTTTATTTTAATTCCAGTATAGTGAACATGCAGTGTTATATTAGTTCCAAGTGTACAATATAGTGATTCAACACTTTCATACAACACCTGGGGCTCCTCAGGACAAGTGCCCTCCTTCATCCCCATCACCTATTTCACCCATCCCGCCACACACCTCCCCTCTGCTGACCATCAGTGTGTTCTCCATAGTTAAGAGTCTGTTTTGTCTCTCTCTTCCCCCGCCCCGTGATCCTTTGTTTTGTTTCTTAAATTCCACATGTGAGTGAAATCATACGGTATTTGTCTTTCTCTGATTGACTCATTTCGCTTAGCGTAATACCCTCTAGCTCCATCCACGTCATTGCAAATGGCACGATTTCATTCTTTTTGATGGTTGAGTAATATTTCATTGTGTATATATACCACATCTTGTTCATCCATTCATCTATCAATGGACACTTGGACCATTTCCATAATTTGGCTATAGTCAATAATGCTGCTATAATGTAGGGATGCACATATCCGTTTACATTAGTGTTTTTGTATTTTGTGGGTAAATACCCAGTAGTGAGATTACTGGAAAATAAACTAGTCCTATTTTTAACTTTTTGAGGACCCTGCATATTGTTTTCTACAGTGGCTGCACCAGTTTGCATTCCCACCAACACTGCAAGAGGGTTCCTTTTTCTCCACATCTTTGCCAACACCTGTTGTTTCCTGTGGTGTTGATTTTAGCCATTCTGACAGATGTGAGGTGGTATGTCATTGTAGTTTTGATTTGTATTTTCCTGATGCTGAGTGATGTTGAGCATCTTTTCATGTGTCTATTGGATAAATGGGATCTTCTAATGATCTTTTTTGCTACCGAATTCTAGCTTACTTGCACTGTGTCAAAGAACCTTCTTTATAATTTCAGTCCTTTGGAATCTGTTGATACTTGCTTCATGGCCCAGCATATAATCATTTTTTTTTGGTAGAAGTTTTATGTGCACTGGAAAACTGTATCCTGTAATTGCTGGATACAGTGTTCTGTGTATGTCCATTAGGTTGAGGTTGTTAATTGTGTTGTTCAAATCCTCTGTATCTTCATTATTTTGCCTGCTTGTTCATAGAGTTACTAAGAAAGGTATGTTAAAATTTCCCTTGCTTCCTCATAAGCTATGTTAAGCACTATTTTTATCCTCCACGCCACTATATGACTCTTGTCAAAGTCACCAGTCACCTCCATGTTGCAAGATCTGATGGTGATTACTTGGTCTTCCTCTTATTAGGCCCCCTAGTTCATCACTCCCACTTCCTTTATACACTTTCTTCAGTTTGCCTATTGGTTTTCTTATGCGACTCTTGGCTCTTTTTTAGACTTTTTTTTTTTATACTGATTTTCCCTCATTTCTCCTCTTTATGTATACTTTTTCATTGCCTAGATGACCTCATCCAGACTCAAGGCCTTAAATACTGTTTACATGATAAGGACTCCCAAATTAGTATCTCTAGTTACAGACATTTCTCTTGGACTCCAGAATTATATATCCAAGTGTCTATCCAGTGGTTTCACTTGAATTATCTAATAGGGTTCTACAACTCAATATGTCTAAAACTAAGCTTCTGATATTCCATCCCAAACCTGCTGATTTTACAGTTGACCACTTCTCACTATCTTCAGTGCTACCACCCTAGTTCAAGTTACCATCACTTCTTAGCTTCTTCCCTTGCCCTCTACAGTCCATTCTTTACATAGCAGAGTGATCCGATTAAAATACAAGTCAGATGGATCATGTCTCTCCTCTGTTCAAATCCCTCTAGTGGCTTCCCCATCTCAGGGAAGTTGGCCTAAGATGGTGGCCTCAGAGTAAAATGCAAAGTCCTTACAATTCTTTACAAGGCCCTCAATTGCCTTTCTGACTCCTTTGATTACTCTGACTCCAGACACATTGGCCTCCTCACTATTCTTCAAATATACTCCTTCCTGAGGGCCTTTGCTCATGTTGTTCCTTCTGCTGGGTCCACATGGTTCACTTTTCACATACTTTAGGTCTTTACTTAAAAGTCCTCTTCTCGAGGCACCTGGGTGGCTCAGTCGTTAAGCGTCTGCCTTCGGCTCAGGTCATGATCCCAGGGTCCCTGGGATAGAGCCCCGCATTGGGCTCCCTGCTCAGCGGGAAGCCTGCTTCTCCCTCTCCCACTCCCCCTGCTTGTGTTTCCTCTCTCGCTGTGTCTCTCTCCGTCAAATAAATAAAATCTTTAAAAAAAAAAAAAGGTCCTCTTCTCAGTGAGCCTTTCCTATCTAAATTTACATACCCCCTCCCCCCCCAACATATCATACTTCTTTCTCTGTTATTTTTCCCTCGGCACTTACCACAATCTAACATATACTTCATTTGTATTGATTATTTTCTGTCTCCAGTGGAATGTAAGCTACAAGAAGGCAGGGATTTTTATCTTTTTTGTCTTCACTGGTGTATCTTTAGCACCTAGTATGGTGTCTAACGAATCCTCAATTAAAATGTATTTAATGAATAATTTTACATGACTTTATTTAAACTCATTAACCTAAGAACTTGATGTGCTGTTAGTTTGTAATGGGAGGTACATATATATCATTACTGATATAAATTTGGTTTAGTTTTTCATCTAATTCTGTCTCTTATTTTCAGATTATCTTCCCTATATGATATATTATAACCAACATTACCTTCACAAGCCCACAAACCTGTTGGAGCCAGACAGCAATGTGGAAAAACCATAGCGAACAATCTGGATGGCTCACTTGCTAGCCTTGTAGGAAGTAAGCATCTATTTTTAAATCAATAATCCATATATATATATATATTTTAAATGCATTTTAAGAAAAAGTATACAAAATTAATGTAAAATTTGTTTGTTTTATGAAACAGATCTTAACCTTGGAGAAAGCCCAGTCAACAAGTAAGTTTTTATTATTTAAAAAGGACAGCCGATAACACATACATGTTAGAGGAAGAGACTCATGAGAATAACAACTAGAAAATAATTATTTTAGAATTCGATATAGGAATCATTAGTTACAAAACTCTATAATATGTGAATTTTTTTTCCTTCAAAAATTAAAGTAGAGAATTTACTCTTTATATTCTATCCCAGTTTTTGTAGGTGAAGTTCTTGGTTAAAGTGCAATGTATTATGTATTGCATGGTTCTCCTTCTACCCCTCTGACAATCCCTTTATGGTTCATCTGAAGGATCTTCTTTTTCTAAGCATGTTTTAAATATTGGCATTTCTCAAATTTTTTGTACTTTTGGTTCTTTTCTTACTTTATTATATAGACTGTATTAAATGAATAATACTTATTTTTTATTTTGTTAAACAAAGACAATAAAACCACCAGTTGGAGCTCCTCAGCATCTTAAGATAATCAATGTTACTTCAGTGTGTGAATCCCTACATTTTCAGCCAAAAAAACCTCCAAAAAGCAGGCAAATTGAAACCAAAGGAAGGCAGAAGTGATAATATTAACAACAAACACTGTGGAATGTAAGTTTAAAATCACTAAACAGAATAAGGAAGGATATCATACAATGATAAAAGACACTTATTATGGAGACACTGTTTTGTGTATACACAAATTTAAATATATAAGGTAAAAATTATTAGAAATACAGGAAGAACTTAAGAAAAGAAAATAATAAATAATAATCCTGAGTGTGTGCAACCAAAAAGAAAAACATGACAAAAAACTAAAGAATTTTACAGGCTACATTCTGTCATAATCTAATGAAATCAGAACTTGTTAATAAAAAATTGGGCATGAAAATCTTAACTATTTGTAAGTTTAACCTTTGCCAAAGAGGAAATACATAGTTTGATAACTATCAAAAGGTAAACTCAGAGGAAAATTTCATTGTAAAAAAGAGAAATTAATAAGAATTTAGTTTTTATCTTAAGAAATCTATGTAAAATTGTAAAAAAACAAATTAGATAAAATTTATAAAGATAAAAGCTCAAATTAATAAAATTGCAAACAAAAACAAATAAACGCAAAACATTTCTTTGTAAAGTCCAATAAAAGAAGATCCTCTGACTAAGCAGAAAAGAGTGTAAAAGTATAACAACATGAAGATTAAGAGGGCTGACATGACCACAGGTGTAGGCGAGACTAAAATAATAAAAGCAAATACTTTATGCAACAGTTTGGCAACAACATATTTGAAAATTGGGAGTAAATTGATGATTTCCAGGCAAAATATAAACAACAAAATTCATCCAAGAAACATGTATGGACCAAATACCACACAAGGTTTTTTTTTTTTTTTTTAGTGTGATGTTATTTATTTATTTATTTACTTATTTATTTTTTAAAGATTTTATTTATTATTTATTTTTTTAAATTTTATTTTATTATGTTATGTTAATCACCATACATTACATCATTAGTTTTTGATGTGGTGATCCACGATTCATTGTTTGCGTATAACACCCAGTACTCCATGCAGAACGTGCCCTCTTTTTTTTTTTTTTTTAAGATTTTATTTATTTATTTGAGACAGAGAGAATGAGAGGGAGGAGGGTCAGAGGGAGAAGCAGACTCCCCGCCGAGCAGGGAGCCCGATGCGGGACTCGATCCCGGGACTCCAGGATCATGACCTGAGCCGAAGGCAGTCGCTTAACCAACTGAGCCACCCAGGCGCCCTGGAACGTGCCCTCTTTAATACCCATCACTGGGCTAACCCATTCCCCCACCCCCCTCCCCTCTAGAACCCTCAGTTTGTTTCTCAGAGTCCATCGTCTCTCATGGTTCGTCTTCCCCTCCAATTCCCCCCCCTTCATTCTTCCCTTCCTTCTCCTAATGTCCTCCATGCTATTCCTTATGTTCCACATATAAGTGAAACATATGATAATTGACTTTCTCTGCTTGACTTATTTCACTTAGCGTAATCTCCTCCAGTCCCATCCACACATAAGTTTTTTTTTTTTTTTTAAAGATTTTATTTATTTATTTGAGACCGAGAGAATGAGAGAGACGGAGAGCACATGAGAGGGGGGAGAAGCAGACTCCCTGCCGAGCAGGGAGCCCGATGTGGGACTCGATCCAGGGACTCCAGGATCATGACCTGAGCCGAAGGCAGTCGCTTAACCAACTGAGCCACCCAGGTGCCCCACACATAAGTTTTTAAAGAGGAATTATAGATCTGCTGATGTATCATGGGTTCCCGGCTGAGCTCACAAATACAATGAAACACCTCATCTGAGATGGTAGTACTGGAGGTGGTATAATGAAAAGCAGATGCGTCTGAGACATGTTTTGAAGGTAGAGTTGATAGGACCTGCTATTAGAGGTGAGGGAAAGAGGATTAGGGATGGTGCTTAAGTTTTTGGTTTGAGCTACTACATGGATGGTAATGTCACATATCGTGATGGGAAAGATTGAAGGAGAAATAGTTTCAGTTGGTAAGTTGAATTAAGCATTCCCTTTGACAGGTTTCAGATATGTATGAGACATCTAAGAGGTAGGTAAACATAGGAGTCTGGATTTTAGAGCTGGAGCTAAAAACTGTGGTAGTTAAAGCCATAAGGGCTTGATCACTTCATCTTGGTAGAGAATAAAGAGGATAATGGTAGGTCCAGAATTGAACTTTGAAACATCCTAGTATTGTGGGGATTGAACAGAAAAGGTTAAAGTGTCAAGAATTGAGGAAAACAAAGCACAAACAATGAATCAGGAATAAGTGTAACTTTGGATCTTTAATTACACTGGAAGCTAGAATACAGTACTTCAATCTGTTAAAAATTCTTAGTGAAATTTATTTTCAGTCTAGAATTTTGTACTCAGACAAGCTCTCAACCAAATGCAAGAGTTAAATAGACATTTTCAAAATTCAAAAGGCTCTAAGAAAAGAAAGAAGTAAACTAAGAGAGAGAAGCACATGGGATTCAGGGAAAAAGAGAGCCCTACTGAAGTGAGAGGTGGAGGGAATTCCCGATATAGCAACAGTGGAAATTCCAGGGTGACATTTCCTAGAGAGTAGCACATTAGATTGGAACAGAAGGATATAGAACTCCAAGAGGGATGTCTCCAGGAAAAAAATCCTTCAACTTGAGATAGTTATTATTTCCACTAGACCATAAGCTCCATGAAGGCAGGTATTTTCATCCGTTTTATATATTTTAAGCACCAAGAATAGTGCCTGGCACCTAGTAGATATTTAATGGATATTTGTTGAATGAATACGATGAATCCACATTTCACATGTGAGAAAACTGAGATATGGAGATTCTGTAACTTGCCCAACCTTATACAGTTATTAAGTGCCTGACGTGGGGTTTGAACCTAGGCAGTCTTGCTCTAGAGTCAGGGCTATTAACCTCCTTAGTGGTTTTATATATACATAAACTAGATTTTAAAGAGGTAGATGTGGGGGGCGCCTGGGTGGCTCGGTGGTTAAGCGTCAGCCTTCGACTTGGGTCATGATCTCCAGGTCCTGGGATCCAGCCCCATGTTGGGCTCCCAGCTCAGCGAGTCTGCTTCTCCCTCTCCCTCTGCTCTCCCCCTACCTGTGCTTTTTCTGTTTCTGTATCTCTCTCAAATGAATAAAATCTTTAAAAAAAATAAAGATGTAGATGTGGAAAGGTAGGAGGGGAAGTAGGATATGGTGTAAGTGATAGATCTTCCAAAGAAAATTAATAATAAGAAAAGAGTGGCTACCTTTTGGAAGGGGAAGTGGTGACTGATGTTTTGGTTTTGGATCTTTTAGCCTTAAGACTTTTTAAACTCTGTGTCACGTAGATAAAACTTAAATTTATCTAAGTCAAATGACAAATATGGAATAAATAGGAGCTTTTAGAGACAAGAACCATAAGAGTTTGTTTCCTTTTTGTTCTATTAATCCTCATATGATATATTTTCTATCTAGTATTATTTATTCTCCTAAATAACTTTAATTCTATGAAGCGGATAGGTAAAGCATTGTTTATCTCCATTTTACAAATAAAGGAAGAAGTTACTTAATCAAGGTCACACAGCTAGTGAATAGCCTCGTGGGGCTCCGAATGTAATACTTCTGCCTCTTAGCCTAGTGCCCCTTGACCTACTACCATGAGGGTATACTAGTTTTTTTCTCCAGATACACTATTAAGATAGTTTAGAATAAAATATATTCACTCAAGTCACTTTATTTATGGGAAACTGCTACTACTGAATTCTTTCTATTAACTCTCAAACTTCATTAGTGGGGAATTTAAACTTGGCATTATCTAGCAAAACCCAGTAGAAACTTCTAGTTTTGAAATGATAACTTAATTTCCTATACAAAAACAGCCAATGGTCTTTTTTTTGGCGTTGTTTTGTGATTCCGTCCTATTATCTCTTACCTGTTGAGAAGCATGAATATTGTCTCAAGGGCTGTATCCTGATAATGTTTAAATCATAGATTTGTCAGTCTCTAAAATGGGCTGATTTATAAATCCCATCTTAGATCTGACAGGAAGTGGCCTCAGCCTTCAGAGATGGAAATTCCTGGTGGAATGAAGTGGCAGTTGAATACCTACACCTGCACATCAACGCTCTGGAAACATGTTTCTATTCCTCCTGTTCCCCACATGGTAATGTTTATTAGGTATTATTACCTAGAATGCTAGAATGGTAGCCGTAGATCAAAAGAAAGAGATTTGAGAGAGAGAACTGACAGGAGTTGCTAATAGATTGAAAGTTGAAATATGGGTCCCCAATAAATTATCTGCAATTCTAAAATTCAAAAAGCTCCAGAAAACAAGGTTTTTTGTGGGTTTTTTTTGTGTTTTTTTTTTTTTTGTTAAGTTTGCAACAAACTGTTTTGGCTGCAAAACTTTATCTGAACTCAGATGAGGCTGTAGTTATTATTTATCTAACTGTAAATATTCACACATGAATTTTGCATTTGTGTTTTGCTGCAGAGATATTAATGTGTTTGATTAACAGGGAGCTATTCCAGCCCCCCTGGGGTGTTACTAATATATTCTTTGTGTAATTTCTAAATTATTTTTCCAAAATACAAAACATTTTGAATTCCAAAATACATTTGGCCCCAAGGGCTTAAGGATGTGGACCTGTGCTATTTTTATATGATTTTGCTTTAAAACTGCATATTATCTATTGAGTACACAGTGACTTTGTTTTCCTAATATGCAGCTGAGGTACTTCTAGGAATGAGAGTTTTGAGAGGATTTGGGAAACAGGAGTAAGTAATTTCAAAATGTACTGAGGAAAGGTGTGGCTGCTTCATAGTGGACACAGATGACTAAGAACCTAGCAAGGGTATAGCAAGGGAATTTTGGGGTTTGGAATGAACAGGAAGAAGTGTAGGAACAACCTAACAGTTGGGGTCAAATTTACATTAGAAAAGCTATTAATATTATTCCCTTATTTTCCTTTAAATGGCTGCAAGATCTGGTGATTTCCGTTCTTTCACTCTTGATATTGGTGATTTGTGTCTTCTGTTTTTGGCAATCTTGCTCTACAGAGTTATCAATTTTGTTGATTGTATCAAAGAACCAACTTTTAGTTTTATTGAATTTTCTCTATTGGCTTTCTGTTTTTAATTGTATTGATTTCTGCTTTTATCTTTGTTATTTCCCTCCTTCTGCTTGACTTGAGCTTATTTTGCTCTTCTCCTAGTTTCTGAAGAAAGCAGTTTGGATTATGGATTTGATACTTTTCTAATATATTGTTTAATGGTATAAAACTCCCACTAAGTCCCTGCTTTAGATGTTTTATTTTCATTTTCGTCCAGTTCAATGTATTTTTAATTTCTTTTTGACTCAGAGATTATTTAGAGGTATGTTGTTTAACTTTTATTTTCTGTTTTTTCCCTCTATTCATCATCATTGTTGTTCCTCTGTTTCTTCTTTCTTGCCTTCTTTTGGGTTCTTTGAATATATTTTGGAATAGTATTTCCTTTTAATTTATATGTTGTGATTTGGACTATATCTCTCTGTATGGTTTCTTAGTGTTTGCTCTAGCATGTACAAAATACATACTTTTCACAGTCCATTTAGAATAAGAATTTTACCATTTCAATTGGAGCGTAAAAGCATTAGCACCATATAGGTCCCCTTACCTTCCTCCTTTTATGTTACATTGAAAAGACCAATCAGATTAAAAAAAAAAAAAAAAGGAAAGGACCAATCAGACAATCTTACACTTTTTGCAGAACTCAAGAATGGGAGAATAGCCTGTTATATCTACTGAGATACTTACCATTTCTGTTGCTTTTCCTTCATTTCTTCTAGTATCATTTCCTTTCTACCTGAAGAACATCCATTAGCAATTCTGGCGATGAATTCTCTTATTGTTCCTTCATTTGAGAATGGCTTCATTTCACCTTTAATCCTAAAGCAATTTAAAAAATTTTTTTATTGTTATGTTAATCACCATACATTACATCATTAGTTTTTGATGTAGTGTTCCAATCCTAAAGCAATTTTTACTGGATACAGAATTCTGGAGTGACAGTTCTTTTCTTTTAGCATTTGAAAGATGGGCCACTTTATTCTGGCTTCATGGTTTCTGGTGAAAAATCCTTATTCTGGCTTCATGGTTTCTGGTGAAAAATCCTGTCATCTGAATCATTTGTTCCCCTGTAGATATTGCATAGTTTTTCTGTGGCTGCTTTCAGGATATTTTTCTCTGTCTTTCATTTTCAGAAGTTTGAATATGATGGCATGGATTTGGGGAGTTTATTCTGCTCAGGTTTGTACAGCTTCTTGAATCTGCATTTTTATATCTTTTGCCAAACTTGGGAAGTTTTCTGCCCTTAATGCTTCAAATGTTTTTTCAGCACTATAGTCATTCTCTTTCCCTTCTGTGACTCTGATGACACAAATATTAGACCTTTAGATTGTGGTCCCACTGGTCCCTGAGGCTCTTTGTTTCTTTTAAATCTTTTTTTTTCCTGTTCTCCAGAATAAATAATTCCATTGGTCTGTCTTCAAGTTCAGTGAATCTTTCCTCTGTCATCTGCATTCTGATATTGGGTCCTTCAATTGTGTATTTTTATCTCAGTTATTGCAGTTTTTAGTTGTGAAACTTCCATTTGTCTTTTCCTATATCTTCTGTTTCTTTGCTGATGCTTTCTATTTTATTTCAGGAGTGTTCATGATTACTCATTCAAGCATTTTATAATGGCCACTTGAAAGTCTTTGTCAGATAATTTCACCATCTGTGTCATCTCATCATTGGTGTATGTTGATTACCTTTTTGTCATGCAAGTTGAGATTTTTATGGCTCTTCATGGGTCAACTAATTTTGGATTGCGTCCTGGACATTCTTGACTATTATTTTGTTGGATTGCGTCCTGGACATTCTTGACTATTACTTTGTCTCTGGGCCTTATTAAATTTTATGGAGAATGTTGGTATTTGTGTTTTAGCAGGGATTTGACCTGGTTAGGTTTAAGCTGCACATTCTGCCTCCTTCTCTGGCCTGTGGTTCCAACCAGTGTCAGCTCGGTTTCTGCAGCCTTTGTGCTGCTATTCGGGCCTGTCCTGCATGTGTGCCACCCAATGGTCAGCCTGGGGCCTAGGTGTTGGCCTCTCCCCTGTAATCATTCTTCAGTATGTTCATCAAGATCAGATCTACCATTGTGTTTTCATTTTCATCTGTTTCCATGTAATTTTTGACTTATTCTTTGATTTCTTCTTTGACCTATTCATTGTTTAATAGCATGTTATTTAACTTCCATGTATTTGTGGGCTTTCCATATTTTTTCCTATGGTTGATTTCTAGTTTCATAGTGCTGTGGTCAGAAAAGATGCATGGTATGCCTTCTATCTTTTTGAATTTGCTGAGACCTGTTTTGTGACCTAATATGTCATCTATTCTGGAGAATGTTCCATGTGTGCTTGAAAAGAATGTGTATTCTGTTTTAGGATGGAATGTTCTCAATATATCTATTAAATTCATCAGTTCCAGTGTGTTATTCAAAGCCATTGTTTCCTTGTTGATTTTTTGTTTGGATAATCTGTCCATTGATGTAAGTGGGATGTCATAGTTCCCTACTATTATTTGTATTACTATCGGTTGATTCCTCTATGTTTGTTATTAACTGTTTTATGTATTTGGGGGTGCTCCCATGTTGGGTGCATAAATATTTGCAATTGTCGTATCTTCTTATTGGATCATCCTCTTTATGATTATATAGTGTCCTTCTTTGTCTTTTGTTACAGTCTTTGTTTTATTTTTTATTTTTTTTTAAAGATTTTATTTATTTAATTTGTCAGAGAGAGAGAGCACAAGCAGGGGGAGTGGCAGGCAGAAAGAGAAGCAGGCTCCCCACTGAGCAAGGAGTCCAGTGTGGGACTTGATCCCAGGACCCTGGGATCATGACCTGACCCGAAGGCAGATGCTTAACCGACTGAGCCACACAAGCATCCCTATTGTTTATTTTTTTAAAAGATTTTATTTATTTGTTTGAGAGAGAGCAGGGGGTAGGAGTGGAGGGAGAGGGAGAAGCAGATTCCCGGCTGAGCAGGGAGCCTGACAAGGGGTACAATCCCAGGATCCTGAGATCATGACCTGAGCTGAAGGCAGACGCTTAACTGACTAAGCAACCCAGGCGCCCCTACAGTCTTTGTTTTAAAGTCGATTTTGTATGATATAAATATTGCTACCCTGGCTTTCTTTTGACATCCATCTCCTGAGGCAAGGGAAATAAAAGCAAAGGTAAACTATTGGGACTACATTAAAATAAAAAGCTTCTGCACAGCAAAGGAAACAATCAACAAAACTAATAGGTAACCTATGGAATGGGAGAAGATACCTGCAAGTGACATATCCAGTAAAAGGTTAGTATCCAAAATCTATAAAGAACTTATCAAACTCAACACCCAAAAGATGAATAATCCAATTTAAAAATGGCCAGAAGACATGAACAGCCATTTCTCCAAGAAGACAATCAGATGGGCACTTGGGTGGCTCAGCTGGTTAAGTGTCTGCCTTTAGCTCAGGTCATGATCCCAGGGTCCTGAGATCGAGTCCCGCATTGAGCTCCTTGCTCAGCAGAGAGCCTGCTTCTCCCTCTCCCTCTGCTGCTCCCCCTGCTTGTGCAATCTCTCTCTCTTTCTCTCTTTGACAAATAAATAAATAAAATCTTAAAAGAAAGACATACAGATGGCCAACAGACACATGAAAAGATGCTCAGCATCACTCATCATCTGGGAGATGTAAATCAAACCCACAATGAGATATCCCCTCACAGCTGTCAGAATGGCTAAAAGCAACAACACAGGAAACTGCAGATGTTGGTGAGGATGGGGAGAAAAGGGGGAACCTCTTGCACTGTGGGAACGCAAACTAGCGCAGCCACTCTGAAAAATAGGGAGGGTCCTCAAAAGTTCAAAATAGAACTACCTTATCATCCAGCAATCACTACTGGGTATTTACCCAAAGCATACAAAAACCCTAATGCAAAGAGATACATGCATCCAAAAGTTTACTGCAGTATTGTTGACAGCAGCATTATTGACAGTATGGAAACAGCCCAGTGTCCATCGATAGATGAATGGATGAAGAAGATGTGGTATATATTTATAGTGGAATATTATTCAGCTCTAAAAAGAATGAAGTCTTCCCATTTGCAATGACATGGATGGAGCTAGAGAGTATTCTAATTGAAAACCTAACCCTCAGCCAAACCCTAACTCTAACCCCTAACTGTTAACCACTAAGCCCTAATCCTAAACCCTCACCCTGACCATAACCCTCTACCTAAATGCATCCCTCTGTAGAGGTCTCTGAACTGCAGGACAGTAGGCCCATACCCTTATCCCAGCCCTAACCCTAATGCTTATCCTTATGCCAACTCTACACCAAGCCCTACTCCAAGATCTAAGGAAAGAAAATATTTGGTGTATATATACAATGGTATGTTACTCAGGCATGAAGAACAAGGAAATCTTGCCATGTGTAATGACATGGATAGAGGTAGAGACTATTCTTTTTTTTTTTCTTGTAATTGAAAACCCAATCCTAAGCCAAACCCTAAACTTTACCCCTAACCACTAACTGCTAACACCTAACCCTAACCCATCAATCTATTACACTTGCCCTAAATTTATCCCTCTGTAGAGGTCTCTGAACTACAGAACAATAGGCTCATACTGTCACCCTGGCCATAACCCTAACCCTTACCCCTATTCCAGCCCTACACTGAACCCTACTCTAAGGTCTGAGGAAAGAAAAGATTTGGTAGATTTGGTGTGTATACACACACACACACACACACACACGAATATTACTCAGCCACAAAAAAGAATGAGATCTTGCCATTTGCAATGACAAGGATAGAGCTAGTATGCTAAGTGAACTAAGTCAGTCAGAGAAAGACAAATACCCTATGATTTCACGCATATGTGGAATTTAAGAAACAAAACAAATTGAGCAAAAGGAAGAAAAGAGAGGGAGGCAAACCAAGAAACAGACTCTTAACGATGGAGAAGACACTGATGGTTACCAGAGGGGAGGTGGGCAGGGGGATGGGTGAGCTAGGGGATGGGGATGAAGGAGTGCAGTTGTTGTGACGAGCAGCGGGTGTTGTATGTAAGTGCTGAATCACTATATTGTACACCTGAAACTAATATTACACTCTGTGTTAACTATACTGGAATTTAAATAAAAACTTAATTAAGGGCGCCTGGGTGGCTCAGTTGGTTAAGCGACTGCCTTGGGCTCAGGTCATGATCCTGGAGTCCCGGGATTGAGTCCCAGGATCGAGTCCCGCATCGGGCTCCCTGCTCAGCAGGGAGTCTGCTTCTCCCTCTCCCGCTCCCCCCTCTTGTGCTCTTTCTCTCTCTCACTCTCTCTCTCAAATAAATAAATAAAATCTTTAAAAAAAAATTAAAAAAAAAAACTTAATTAAAAGAAAATCAAACCTACCCCTGCACAGGTGGAGGGAGGGGCACCATGAGCGCAGGAGTTCACAAACAGCTTCCCTGTGTTTTTCTCTCTCTGCTTTCTCTCCAGTATTTTCCTCTGGTCCCAAACCCTACTCACTTCTGTGATTGAGACAAGTCAGCGTTCCAAGTGGCGGTAGGACATAGAGAATTAAAAAAAAAAAAAAAAAAAAAAAAATTGTCCCTCCGCTCATGGAGCCACAGCTCCACCTAATGGAGAAGAAAACTTCTCTCCTTGGAATATTGGCCACCTTTGTTGCCCTGATAGTACTGGGAGCTGGGGCGTGATAGAATAGAGAAAAAGGAGGAAAAAGGAAAAACATTGGGGGACTTTCTGACTCTCTCTGAGCTTTAGAAGTTCTCTTTAGAGCTACTCAGGTCAGAGCTAGACTTCTGGAATTTTCTCTCATCTGTACAATAGTGATCTCTTCCAGGTTTCAGGCTGCTTTCAGTCCAGTGTGGAGGATAACGGAAGGGAAAAAGGATAAATTCACTTCCAGTTCAGTGGTACTTTTAATTCTGGTGTTTTCCATACTCTACTTGCTGATGTTTACTTTTCTATTTTCTGTCTCTATCAATTTGACTATTATAGGTACCTCATTATAAGTGCATTCATACATTATTTGTCCTCTTGTGTCTGGCTTATTTCACTTAGTGTAATGTCTTCAAGATTCATCCATGTTGTAGCCTCAGAATTTCATTCTTTTTTAAGCCGAAATAATTTTCCATTGTATATATTTACAACATTTTGTTAATCCATACATCCACTGATGGACATTTGGGTTGTTTCCATCTTTTGGTTATTGTGAATAATGCTGCTATGAACACTGGTGTACAAATATCTGTTTGAGTTTCTGCTTTCAATTCTTCGGGTATATACCTGGAGGTAGAATTGCTGGATCATATTGTAATTCTATGGTTAATTTTTTTAGGAATTGTCATACCATTTACTCCAGTGGCTAAAGCACTTTGTATTTCTACCAGCAATGCATGAGGGTTCCAGCTTCCGAACACACTCACCAACACTTGTTTCCTGGATTAAAAAAAATTATTATAGCCACTGCTAATGGGTGTGAATTAATATCTCATTGTGATTTTCATTTTCATTTCCCTAATGTTTAGTGACGTTGAGCATCTTTTCATGTGATTTCTTGCCTTTTGTGTATTTTCTTTGGAGAAATGTCTATTCAAAACCTTTGGCCATTTTTGAATTTGGTTATTTGTTTTGTTGTTGTTAAATTGTAGATGTTCTTATACATTTTGGATATTAATCCCCTATCAGATATATGATTAGGGAATATTTTCTCCCATTCTGTGGGTTGTCTTTTTACTCCCGTGATTGTGTCCTTAAATACACAAATTTTTTAGCGATTTCATGAAGTCCAATTTATCTATTTTTTGCTTTTGTTGCCTGGACTTTTGGTGTCATATTTAAGAATTCACTGCCAAATCCAATGGTATGAAAGTTACCGCCTATGTTTTCTTCTAAGATTCTTCCAGTTTTCACTCTTAAGTTTAGGTCTTTGATCAATTTTGAGTTAATTTTTGTATATACTGTGAGGTAAAGGTCCAACTTTATTGTTTTGCATGTGACTATCCAGTTGTCCCTGTATCATCTGTCGAAGACTGTCCTTTTTCCATTGAATGGTCTTGGCACCCTTGTCAGAAATCAATTGACTAGATATGTGAGGGTTTTTGGGCGCCTGGGTGGCTCAGTCGGTTAAGCGACTGCCTTCGGCTCGGGTCATGATCCTGGAGTCCTTGGATCGAGTCCCGCGTCGGGCTCCCTGCTCTGCGGGGAGTCTGCTTCTCCCTCTGACCCTCCTCCCTCTCATGCTCTCTGTCTGTCATTCTCTCTCACAAGTAAATAAATAAAATCTTTAAAAAAATAAAAATTAAAAAAAAAAAGATATGTGAGGGTTTTTTCTGTGCTCCTTCTTCTATTTCATTGGTTTATATGTCTGTCTAGTCCTAAATTTGTCATGCTCAAGGAAAGATCATTGTCCTGGCTAGAAATGGTTCCATATATTTGTTCTCAAAATTAAATATGTAGCAGAATTTTTTTCTGTATCTTACAACATTTCTTATTAAATACTAGTAGAAAATGTACTACATAGTAACTGACACTTTTCTTTAAGGTATTGCCTCCAGTGGGATATCCAGTGACTTCACAGCAAGTGCCTATGTATAGAACGGTAAGAAAAAAACCCTTTTAAGATATCAAGAGTGAGAGATAATAGGTAAAATTCCCCATGGTTTGCACTAACAAAAAAAGCATGATATAGATCATTTAAAATGGAAGGTAGTCCATCCATGTCCTTCCCTCACATTGGAAAAAGAAATAGCAGCCCTTTGAGAAATGATATAGCAAAGGCTTTGTGTGATGGATAAAGGGAATAGAGAAAGGAACCCTAGAAATGGGGAGGAGAAGGGATGTGTGGTAGTGGAATAGTTTAGAGAAAGCTGTTCTAGAATTAATAGATAATCCAAAATAGGAATAATCAATATGCATATAATAGAGATTCAACTAAGCCTTAGTTTACATTCATGAAGTCCAGTTTATCTATTTTTTTTTTCTTTCGTTGCCTGGACTTTTGGTGTCATATTGAAGAATTCATTGCCAAATCCAGTGGTATGAAATTTACCCCCTATGTTTTCTTCTTCTTCTTTTTCTTTAAATGTCCAGCGTTTATAATACGAGGGCCAGAGCTTTCTCCCCAACTCAAGTTTATAAATTTTCGATTGGCTTGTGAGGCCAATAGGGATACTTCTTCTTGTCTAATTTGGTTTCTGGGAAGACTTCATTCAGGTCCTCAGTGGTCATCTGATCAAATGGAATTATGTTCTTCATCTTCGCCAGCTCTTGTTCATATTCCTCAATCCTGGCCTTTGAGAGAGACAAAACCTCAGCCCAACTGTTCACATCTTTTTCTTCAGCATCCACCTGAACAGTGTATTTATTCTCTGGCACAAGAAACTTCAGGGCATTAAAGTGCTTCTCAAAGACTCATGTACCAAACCAGCCTTCACCACATTGGCCTTGTCGTAAGCCCAGTTGATAGCAGGTGGTTTCTCAGGGAGAGTAGCCAACCTGGAGGTAAGTGTTTCATTCCAGGATTTCAGGGTGTTAGCAATGGCCTTCTGGTTTCAGGGTATGATCTCCCCAAAAGCTACCCAGTCACTAGTTTCTAGAGCAAGTTTTTGCCCCAGCCATCTTGAGATCCTTCACCGACCCCGGCAGCCCACAGTCCATAGCAGCAAGGAGCCCCTATGTTTTCTTCTAAGATTCTTATAGTTTTACCTCTTAAGTTTAGGCCTGGTTTGCTGCTGGTTTTCCTCCCTTTCTGCAGGGATTTTGTTGTTATTTCATTTTGTTTTGTTTGGGATCATTTCCCTTCTTTATCAAGCAGGTAAAAAAAGTGAAATTTAATAAGCTGAATTTGTTCTTATTGTTCAAGACTTGCAATGGGAGAAATTGTTAATACAAGCAAAATATCTGGAATTTTTCTGATTTCAGGCTTTTTATCCAACCCTTTTCTAGCTCATTTAATCTGTTATTTCTGTTCTGCCGATTTGGCAATGTTTTCATGATTTAAAATTTTTCTTTACTTACTTAAAAACTGTTTGCAATCAGCAGTTCTTATAGCTTATAAGTTCTTATAGTTTTTATAGCTTCAATGCGTTTACATAAATTTCATGTGATATAATACAGTTAATGGAAACTCTGAAGTTCAGTCTACACAGCCTCACCACCAACTCACTCATGTTCTTATTGGTGCTGTTAATTTGGAAAAATGTTAAAAATACAGGAAAGTACAGAAGATAATAGCCATCCATGCTTCAACACCCTGAATTACTAAGTGTTAATATTTTGTCATATGTTTTTCCAGATCATTTTTAATGAAATTTTACAAATAAAACCAAAATAATCTTGGCACACTCCTAGTGCTAGTCACCCTCCACCTCTCCAGAGACAATGACTGTGACGAATTTATGTATGGCCTTCCAGAACATTTCCATTCTTTACTGTGGAAAAATAAGTAGAATTATTTTATATGATTTTTTAAAAAACTGATTATAATCATTATCATTTCCTACTTATGTTTTTGAGATCTATATAGATTGGTGCTTATTAATTATAATGGCTCAGTGGCATTCTACATAGGAATACTACCATGTAGTAGTATATTTTATCCCTTTACTGAAAAATTCCTCCAAAGAATTCTCTTGAACCTATTTTAGTAAGGACTCTGCCTGCCCCCATTGTTCTTATCTCAGTCATGAGTGACCTCCATATTATGATAACCAATGGCCCCTCCTCAGTCCACATCATGTCTTACCAATGGCATTTGATACAGCTGATTGCTCCCTCCTTGAATACTTTCTTTCACTTAATTTCTAGGACATCATACTCTCAGCCTTTTGTTCCTTCTCAGTTTCCTCTTTCCTGTCACTAAATATTGGACAGGATCAATCTCTGGATCAATCTCTGAGTACCTACTCTATCAACATTCATTCCCTTGGTGATTCCATCTACACCATGGCTTTAAATGTACATTTATATACTGATGACTCCCAAAGTTGTATCACCAGTCTAGAGCTCTTCCCTGCTACCAATTTATATATCCAACTACCTAATTGACATCTTCACTTGAATGCATAATAGGCATCTCAAACAGTATGTGTCCAAAACTGAACTCTTGATCTCCTCAGAGCTGTTCTACACACAGCCATCCTAATCACAGCTGATGGTAACTTTATCTTTCCAGTTGCTCAGGCCAAAAACCTTGGAGTCCTGCTTGACGCCTCTCTTTCTTTTGCTTCATAAGTGATTGGCTTACAGTATAAGTTAGACCAAGCCACTCAGGTATAACTGCCCCCCTCCCATTTCTCTCAGAGTAAAAGCCAAGGTTCTCCATGCTCTCTCTCTGTCTTCATATCCTGGCACTCTTGCCTGGCTTAGTTCATTCTAGGCTGCTCTTTGAGTACACCAGGCATCCTCCCAGCTCAGGGCATTTGCAACTTTCTGTGCCCTGGCCTTGCACTACCTTATTTCCTTCAGGGATCTGAACAAATGAGTCCATTCTTGACTACCCCATATAAATGGTACCCCACTATTACCCAATGAGTTACTTTTCTGTCCTTATCTTACTCAACACTTCTATCACTCAGCCAGCACATATTCTTAAGCATCTACTATGTTCTAGGTACTGTTTTAGAAGCTGAGCATATAGCAATAATCAAAAGAAACAAAAATCCATGCCCTTGCGGGACATACATTCTAATCGTGGGGAGTACAAACAATAAATAAAATAAATAAGGTGACATGCTAGGAAGACATTTAAAGCAGGGAAGAAGAATTTAGAGAATTGGGGTAGGTTTCCAGTGAACACTTTATTGAGAATATGACTCAGTCTTAAGTAGAAAACTGAAAGAGGAGAGGGAATAGGCCATGTGGAAGATCAGTTCCAGGGAGAGGGAGTGGTCAATGCAGAAGTCTTGAAGAGTGTCAGGAGAGAGCAGATGAGATCACCTAGGAGTGAGTGTAGACAGTCACACAGGTCCAAGGAGTGAGCTCTGGGATGACTTGCCATTCATGGGGCAGGGAGATGCAGAGGAACTTACAAAGGAGGTAGAAAAGGAGTAGCCAGTGAGGGAAGAAGGATGTTTCTTGAAACACTCTTAGATTTGGAAACACCGCACTTTCTTAGTTTTCCTCCCTTCCTCCTACCTCTTTTCTTTTAACGTTCTTAAAAATTTTATTTGAGTATAGTTGACAGACAATGTTACATTAGTTTCAGGTGCGCAGCATAGTGATTCAACATCTCTCTCTGTAATGCTATGCTCACTGCAAGTGTAGCTACCATGGGTCAGCATACAGTGCTGTTACAATATCATTGACTATATTCCCTGTGCTGTGCCTTTCGTTCCCATGACATATGCATTACATCACTGGAAGTCTGTATCTCCCGCTCTCCTACACCCGTTTTACCCCTCCATCACCCCCCTCCCCTCGTGCAGCCATCAGTTTGTGCTCTGTATTTGCAGGTCTGATTCTGCTGCTTGTTTGTTTATTCATTTGTTTTGTTTTTTGGATTCCACACATCAGTGAAATCATATGATATTTGTCTCGCTCTGTCTGACTTATTTCCCTCAGCCTAATACCCTTTAGGGTCCTGTCATGTTGTTGCAAATGACACAGTCTCATCCCTTTTTATGGCTGCATAATATTCTGTCTTCCTTATCCACTTGTCTATCAGTACACACTTAGGTTGCTTCCATATCTTGGCTATTGTAAATAATGCTGCCATAAACATAGGGATGCATATATCTGTTTGAATTAGTATTTTCATTTTCTTGGTGTAAATACCCAGTAATGCAATTGCTGGGTCATAGGGTATGAGGAACCTCCATACTGTTTTCCAGAGTGGCTGCACCAGCTTGCACTCCCACCAACAGAGTAAGAGGGTTCCCGTTTCTCCATATCCTCGCCAACACCTGTTGTTTCCTGTGTTGTTAATTTTAGCCATTCTGACTGGTGTGAGGTGATACCTCATTGTAGTTTTGATTTGTATTTCCCTGATGGTTAGTGATGTTGAGCATCTTTTCATGTGTCTATTGGCCATCTAGCCATTTTTCTTTGGAAAAATGTCTTTTCAGGTATTCTCATTTTTTAAATTAACATATAATGTATTGTTTGTTTCAGGGGTACCAGTCTGTGATTCATCAGTCTTACACAATTCACAGCACTCACCATAGCACATACCCTCCCCAATGTCCATCACCCAGGCACCCCATCCCTCCCACCCCCCTCCACTCCAGCAACCCTCAGTTTGTTTCCTGAGATTAAGGGTCTCTTATGGTTTATCTCCCTCTCTCGTTTTATCTTGTTTCATTTTCCCCTCCCTTCCCCTATGATCCTCTGTCTTGTTTCTCCAATTCCTTATATCAGTGAGATCATTTGATACTTGTCTTTCTCTGACTGACTTATTTCGCTTAGCATAATACCCTCTAGTTCCATCCACATCGTTGCAAATGGCAAGATTTCATTTTTTGATGGCTGCATAATATTAATCTGTTGATGAACATCTTGTCTCTTTCCATAGTTTGGCTATTGTGGACATTGCTGCTATAAACATTGGGGTGCACGTACACCTTCGGATCACTACATTTGTATCTTTGGGGTAAATACCCAGTAGTGCAATTGCTGGGTGGTAGGGTAACTCTATTTTCAAATTTTTGAGGAACCTCCATACTGTTTTCCAGAGTGGCTGCACCAGCTTGCATTCCCCCCAACGGTGTGGGAGGGTTCCCCTTTCTCCGCATCCCTGCCAACATCTGTCGTTTCCTGACTTGTTAATTTTAGCCATTCTGCCCGGTGTGAGGTGGTATCTCATTGAGGTTTTGATTTGGATTTCCCTGATGCCTAGTGATGTTGAGCACTTTTTCATGTGTCTGTTGGCCATTTGGATGTCTTCTTTGCAGAAATGTCTGTTCATGTCTTCTGCCCATTTCTTGATTGGATTCTTTGTTCTTTGGGTGCTGAGTTTGATAAGTTCTTTATAGATTTTGGATACTAGCCCTTTATCTGATACGTTATGTGCAAATATCTTCTCCCATTCTGTCGGTTGTCTTTTGGTTTTGTTGACTGTTTCCTTTGCTGTGCAAAAGCTTTTTATCTTGATGAAGTCCCAATAGTTCATTTTTGCCCTTGCTTCCCTTGCCTTTGGTGATGTTTCTAGGAAGAAGTTGCTGCAGCTGAGGTCGAAGAGGTTGCTGCCTGTGTTCTCAAGGATTTTGATGGATTCCTGTCTCACATTTAGGTCTTTCAACCATTTTGAGTCTCTTTTTGTGTGTGGTGTAAGGAAATGGTCCAGTTTCATTCTTCTGCATGGGGCTATCCAATTTTCCCAACACCATTTGTTGAAGAGACTGTCTTTTTTCCATTGGACATTCTTTCCTGCTTTGTCAAAGATGAGTTGACCATAGAGTTGAGGGTGCATTTCTGGGCTCTCTATTCTGTTCCATTGATCTATGTGTCTATTTTTGTGCCAGTACCATGCTGTCTTGATGATGACAGCTGTGTAATACAGCTGGAAGTCCGGAATTGTGATGCCGCCAGCTTTGCTTTTCTTTTTCAACATTCCTCTGGCTATTCGGGGTCTTTTCTGGTTCCATACAAATTTTAGGATTATTTGTTCCATTTCTTTGAAAAAAGTGGATGGTATTTTGATAGGGATTGCATTAAATGTGTAGATTGCTCTAGGTAGCATAGACATTTTCACAATATTTGTTCTTTCAATCCATGAGCATGGAACATTTTTCCATTTCTTTGTGTCTTCCTCAATTTCTTTCATGAGTATTCTATAGTTTTCTGAGTACAGATCCTTTGTCTCTTTGGTTAGATTTATTCCTAGGTATCTTCTGGTTTTGGGTGCAATTGTAAATGGGATTGACTCCTTAATTTCTCTTTCCTCTGTCTTACTGTTGGTGTATAGAAATGCAACTGATTTCTGTGCATTGATTTTATATCCTGCCACTCTACTGAATTCCTGTATGAGTTCTAGCAGTTTTGGGGTGGAGTCTTTTGGGTTTTCCACATAAAGTATCATATCATCTGCAAAAAGTGAGAGTTTGACTTCTTCTTTGCCGATTCGGATGCCTTTTATTTCTTTTTGTTATCTGATTGCTGAGGCTAGGACTTCTAGTACTATGTTGAATAGCACTGGTGACCTGTCGTGTTGCTGACCTTAGGGGAAAAGCGCTCAGTTTTTCCCCATTGAGAATGATATTCACTGCGGGTTTTTCATAGATGGCTTTTATGATATTGCGGTATGTACGCTCCATCTCTACACTGTGAAGAGTTTTAATCAAGAAAGGATGCTGTGCTTTGTCAAATGCTTTTTCTGCATCTATTGAGAGGATCATATGGTTCTTATTCTTTCTTTTATTAATGTATTGTATCACATTGATTGATTTGTGGATGTTGAACCAAACTTGCAGCCCAGGAATAAATCCCCCACTTGGTCGTGGTGAATAATCCTTTTAATGTACTGTGGATCCTATTGGCTAGTATTTTGGTGAGAATTTTTGCATCCATGTTCATCAAGGATATTAGTCTGTAATTCTCCTTTTTGATGGGGTCTTTGTCTGGTTTTGGGATCAAGATAATGCTGGCCTCATAAAATGAGGTTTTTTAATTATGTTAATCACCATACATTACATCATTAGTTTTTGATGTAGTGTTCCATGATTCATTGTTTGCCTATAACACCCAGTGCTCCATTCAGTATGTGCCCTCTTTAATACCCATCACCAAGCTAACCCATCCCCCCACCACCCTCCCCTCTAGAACCCTCAGTTTGTTTCTCAGAGTCCATAGTCTCTCATGGTTCATCTATAAAGTGAGTTTTGAAGTTTTCCTTCCATTTCTATTTTTTGGAACAGTTTCAGAATAGGTATTAATTCTTTAAATGTTTGGTAGAATTCCTCTGGGAAGCCATCTGGCCCTGGGCTCTTGTTTGTTGGGAGATTTGAAAAAAAATTCTTTTATTGTTATGT
Source organism: Mirounga angustirostris (assembly GCF_029215605.1). Taxonomy (NCBI): domain Eukaryota; kingdom Metazoa; phylum Chordata; class Mammalia; order Carnivora; family Phocidae; genus Mirounga; species Mirounga angustirostris. The sequence goes on from NW_026991719.1 coordinate 126,789,758, forward strand.
TAATCACCATACATTACATCATTAGTTTTTGTGGGAGATTTTTGATTACTGTTTCAATTTCCTTACTGGTTATGGGTCTCTTCAGGTTTTCTGTTTCTTCCTGGTTCAGTTTTGGTAGTTGATACGTCTCTAGGAATGCATCCATTTCTTCTAGATTATCTAATTTGCTGGCATATAGTTGCTCATAATATGTTCTTATAATTGTATTTCTTTGGTGTGGGTTGTGATCTCTCCTCTTTCATTCATGATTTTATTTATTTGGGTCCTTTCTCTTTTCTTTTTGATAAGTCTGGCCAGGGGTTTATCAATCTTATTAATTCTTTCAAAGAACCAGCTCCTAGTTCCGTTGATCTGTTCTACTGTTCTTTTAGTTTCTATTTCATTGATTTCTGCTCTGATCTTTATTATTTCTCTTCTCCTGCTGAGTTTAAGCTTTATTTGGTGTTCTTTCTCCAGCTCCTTTAGGTGTAGGGTTAGGTTGTGTATTTGAGACCTTTCTTGTTTCTTGAGAAAGGCTTGTATTGCTATATGCTTTCCTCTTAGGACTGCCTTTGCTGCATCCCAAAGATTTTGAACAGTTGTTTTCATTTTCATTTGTTTCCATGAATTTTTTTTTTAATTCTTCTTTCCTAATTTCCTAATTTCCTGGTTGACCCATTCATTCTTTAGTAGGATGCTTTTTAGCCTCCATGTATTTGAGTTCTTTCCAACTTTCTTCATGTGATTGAGTTCTAGTGTCAAAGCATTGTGGTCCCAAAATATGCACGGAATGATCCCAGTCTTTTGGTCAGTTGAGACCTGATTTGTGACCCAGGATGTGATCTATTCTGGAGAATGGTCCGTGTGCACTCGAGAAGAATGTATATTCTGTTGCTTTGGGATGGAATGTTCTGAATATATCTGTGAAGTCTATCTGGTCCAGTGTGTCATTTAAAGCCTTTATTTCCTTGTTGATCTTTTGTTTAGATGATCTGTCCATTTCAGTGAGGGGGTTGTTAAAGTCCCCTACTATTATTGTATTATTGTCAATGTGTTTCTTTGATTTTGTTATTAATTGGCTTATATAATTGGCTGCTCCCATGTTAGGGGCATAGATATTTATAATTGTTAGATCTTTTTGTTGGATAGACCCTTTAAGTATGATGTAGTGTCCTTCCTCATCTCTTATTATAGTCTGGTTTAAAATCTAATTTGTCTGATAGAAGGATTGCCATCCCAGCTTTCTTTTGATGTCCATTAGCATGGTAAATGATTTTCCAACCCCTCACTTTAAATCTGGAGGTGTCTTTGGGTCTAAAATGAGTCTCTTGTAGGCAGCATACTGATGGGTCTTGTTTTTTTTTTATCCAATCTGATACCCTGTGTCTTTTGATTGGGGCATTTAGCCCATTTACATTCAGAGTAACTATTGAAAGATATGAATTTAGTGCCATTTTATTGCCTGTAAGGTGACTGTTACTGTATATTGTCTCTATTCCTGTAAGGCAGGAAGTCTTATCAAGCCCTTTGTTTGGTCCTGCAGAAGTGGCAGCCCTGTACACTGAAGATAGCTGGGAGCTGCTTCTAAATTGCTGGCATAGGGTTAAGACAAGAAAGACAGGAGGGGCTCCTGGGTGGCTCAGTCGGTTGGGTGTCCGACTCTTGGTTTCGGCTTAGGTCGTGATCTCAGGGTTGTGAGATCGAGCCCCACATCAGGCACTTCACCCAGTAGGAAGTCTGCTGGAGAGTCTCTCTCTTCCTCTCCCTCTGCCCCTCTCTCCACTTGTGTGCACATGGGTACGCACTCTCTCTCAAATAAATAAATGTTAAAGAAGAAAGAAGGACAGGAAAACTTAACCTTATTATCAACTAAACTTCTATTAGTCTTTTTCACTTCTCCCCTATTCACTTCTACCAATACCCCCATGGGGATTTTTAAGATCCAGGAACAAAACTTAACAATTTCCTTTGTTAAAATTAATCTGTTCATTTAGGATCCTATCTCTGGCCTGGCAAGCACATTAATGTTTCTGAGTCTATTTAATATATTTATTATCCCTTCCAATATATATATGTTATTCACATGTTCAATGCACAAGTGTCCTACATTTTCATTAATAACTTAGATAAAGATAATCTGGAAGACCAAGGACACAGTCCTGCAGCATATCACCAGAAACCTCTTAGCAGGTCAACACATTAATCATTCATCTTTAGATATGAGTCATTTCAACAGTTTCTAATTTACCCAGTTGTCCTTAACTATAGCCCATACTGCCTCAACTTGTGAGGAAAAAGTGCAATAGATACAGATCGAGAAGCAGTAGGCTTGGAAAGTCATGCTGAGGAGTTTCACACTGTCTGCACTTAGTGAGGATCCATTTAAGAGGTTTAAATGGGGAAGGAGATGGTCAGAGTCTTATCTTAATAGGTCTGTGCAACCTCCTTATATTTGTCTTTCATTAAATGTCCTTCTTTCATCTTTTGAATATATTTCAAAATCTGTATACAAATGCCAAATCATAATGTTGTACACTTTAAATATATACTGCTTTGTCAATTATACCTCAATAAAGCTGGAAAAAAATCTAAACTTATCAGGTCACTGGAAAGATAATACAAACTAGAGAGATGTCAAAGCAAGATTTGATGGTGTGCCTGCCTGCCCTTCCCTCAGTCCTTTCACCAGGAAAATTTCTATATATCCTTTACATTTAACTTTTAAATCATCATATCAAATCACATACTTGTACTAAAGTATTTCATCAAAGATACATACATCTCGTTGTATATTTAATATGTTCCATGTCTACCTACAGACTTCCCTTCTCTTTCCCATGAGGATTATTGGCTTTGAGATGTAGGAGTTCTTTTTCTCATAAAGAGTCTTTTGTAGGCCTTATTGGCAGTTAATTCATCCCTCCTTTTCAAGAACCTTTTTTTTTTAAAAAGATTTTATCCATTTATTTGACAGAGAGAGACATAGTGAGAGAGGGAACACAAGCAGGGGGAGTAGGAGAGGGAGAAGCAGGCTTCCCGCCGAGCAGGGAGCCTGATGCGGGGCTCAATCCCAGGACCCTGGGATCATGACCTGAGCCGAAGGCAGATGCTTAACTGACTGAGCCACCCAGGTGCCCCTCAAGAACTATTCTTTAGGTCTTTTTCCTTCACACTTTATTACAAGCAGCTCCTTCACAGATCTATTTTTCTCTCTAGCATTTAGCATTCCTTTCAGTTGACATTCATCAAATGTAATATTTACCATGGGGGGCTGCCTGTCCTCTTGGCACTATTATATTAGGAGAAATAGTAATTAAGTTTTCACTTTTTGTTTTCTTTTCCATTTGAATTCATAGGTTCAAACTCCAATGGGAGCTCCTTCCCTGATGGCACCTCAACCTATGATTCATACGCAACCAGGCTTAAGCACCAGCAACTCTTGCTCCATCCACAAGAAATAACGTATGTTTGAACTTCTGTTGCTTAGGGCCTTGGCAGAGATGTATAATCACTGGAGGCAGGACCAGTGTTAGAAGAGTCTTACACTCTATACATCTTTTGTGTACTGTTGGTCTCTCATAGAAGAAAAACTAATTCTAACATTTTCAGCATTATAAAAAGACACAGAACTGTGCAGACCTGGTCCTCTACAAACTTGTGTTGTTAAACCTCAACTGGGTTCTGATACCTATTCAGTTTTAGTCATTCATTCAACAAACCTAACTGTCATCGGTGCTGGAGAGGTGGATAACTCAGCCTGGAGATTTCAGGAACAACTTTCCAGAGAAATGATACCTAAGTTGATTGCTAAGATTTAAAAATAGGTGGCCAGATAAACATATAAACAGAGAGGAAAGCACAAAGCACCATGAGAGATCAAAGGAGGGAATGATTAGATCAGGGATGGAAGGTTCCAGGGTAAGGGGTATCACATGATAGGGAGGATTTCAATCAGTAGATGTATAGATAATAGAAGTTTTGCATTATACACAGAGAAAACAGTGTGGGCAGAGAAGTGGATGCAGGAAGTGAAAATGTGGATGAATGTAGCTGAAGCATATGGCAGACCGTGTCATGGCTTCAGAGTATTATTTTCTAGAAGTCTTTACAAGGTTTCTTCCTTGAGTCTTTAGGTGATGTATTGGGCCCTCGGGTTCCTGAATGCTTGTTTTAGGAGGCCTGACAAAGCTTTGGGTATTAGATAATAAGATTGACCAGAGTTTTATGTAAAAATATTTGTAATTTATTTTAGAACCACAAAGAAAAATATGTAGAAATGATAAAAGATTTACATATCTATCTTTCTTTCATGCAGACACAATCCATGTAGAAGTACCAAAGCAAAAAGATTCAGATTCAGAGGTGAACAAAGGTGATGATCTCTCTACAGCCTGAACTGAATCATCCACAGCTTCCAAGTAAAATAAACATTCATTTGAACATTCAGTACTGTGAGATTCTTCAATTCAATGTTTTGGAGGTGATACATTCTACTTCTCTTGTTTTAATAGTTATCCTTGAAATGTTACCCTGCAAAATTATCAAAAACTAAAGTTAGTATCTTAATCTCCCCTCCCGAATAACACAAGGACCTTAGAACACTTTTTTTTTTTTATTATGTTAGTCACCATACATTAGTTTTTGATGTGGTGATCCACGATTCATTGTTTTCGTATAACACCCAGTGCTCCATGCAGTATGTGCCCTCCTTAATACCCATCCCTGGGCTAACCCATTCCCCCCAACCCCCTCCCCTCTAAAACCCTGTTTGTTTCTCAGGGTCCATAGTCTCTCATGGTTCATCTCTCCCTCCAATTTCCCCCCCCCTTCATTTTTCCCTTCCTTCTCCCAATGTCCTCCATGCTATTCCTTATGTTCCACAAATAAGTGAAACCATGTGATAATTGACTTTCTCTGCTTGACTTATTTCACTTAGCATAATCTCCTCCAGTCCCATCCATGTTGATGTAAAAGTTGGGTATTCATTCTTTCTGATGGCTGAGTAATATTCCATTGTATATATGGACCACATCTTCTTTATCCATTCATCTGTTGAAGGGCATCTCGGCTCTTCCCACAGTTTGGCTATTGCGGACATTGCTGCTATGAACATTGGGGTGCATGTGGCCCTTCTTTTCACTACATCTGTGTCTTTGGGGTAAATACCCAGGAGTGCAATTGCTGGGTCATAGGGTAGCTCTATTTTTAATTTTTTGAGGAACCTCCACACTGTTTTCCAAAGTGGCTGTACCAACTTGCATTCCCACCAACAGTGTAAGAGGGTTCCCCTTTTTCCACAACCTCTCCAACATTTGTTGTTTCTTGCCCTGTCCATTTTTGCCATTCTAACTGGTGTAAGGTGGTATCTCAATGTGGTTTTGATTTGAATTTCCCTGATGGCTAATGATGATGAACAATTTTTCATGTGTCTGTTAGCCATTTGTATGTCTTCTTCAGAGAAGTGTCTTTTCATGTCTTCTGCCCATTTTTTGACTTGATTATTTGTTTTTTGGGTGTTGAGTTTGAGAAGTTCTTTATAGATCTTGGATACCAGCCCTTTATCTGTAGTGTCATTTACAAATATCTTCTCCCATTCTGTGGGTTGCCTCTTTGTTTTGTTGACTGTTTCCTTTGCTGTGCAGAAGCTTTTTATCTTGATGAAGTCCCAAAAGTTCATTTTTGCTTTTGTTTCACTAGCTTTTGGAGATGTATCTTGAAAGAAGTTGCTGTGGCCGATGTCAAAGAGGTTACTCCTATGCTCTGCTCTAGGATTTTGATGGATTCCTGTCTCACATTGAGGTCTTTCATCCACTTTGAGTTTATCTTTGTGTAGGGTGTTAGAGAATGGTCGAGTTTCATTCTTCTGCATGTGGCTGTCCAATTTTCCCAGCACCATTTATTGAAGAGACTATCTTTTTCCCATTGCATATTTTTTCCTGCTTTGTCAAAGATTATTTGACCATAGAGTTGAGGGTCCATATCTGGGCTCTCTATTCTGTTCCATTGGTCTATATGTCTGTTTTTGTGCCAGTACCACGCTGTCTTGGTGATCACTGCTTTGTAATATAGCTTGAAGTCAGGCAATGTGATGCCCCCAGCTTTGTTTTTCTTTTTCAACATTTCCTTGGTGATTTGGGGTCTTTTCTGATTCCATACAAATTTTAGGATTGTTTGTTCCAGCACTTTGAAAAATGTCATTGGAATTTTGATCGGGATGGCATTGAAGGTATAGATTGCTCTGGGTAGCACAGACATTTTAACAATGTTTATTCTTCCGATCCATGAGCATGCAATGTTTTTCCATCTTTTTGTGTCTTCTTCAATTTCTTTCATGAGTGTTCTGTAGTTCCTAGAGTATAGATCCTTTACCTCTTTGGTTAGGTTTATTCTGAGTTATCTTATGGTTTTTGGTGCTATTGTAAATGGAATCGTTTCTCTAATTTCTCTTTCTGCAGTTGCATTGTTAGTGTATAAGAGAGCAACTGATTTCTGTGCATTGATTTTGTATCCTGCCATGTTACTGAATTGCTGTATGAGTTCTAGTATTTTGGGGGTGGAGTCTTTTAGGTTTTCCACATAAAGTATCATGTCATCTGCGAAGAGAGAGAGTTTGACTTCTTCTTTGCCAATTTGAATCCCTTTTATTTCTTTTTGTTGTCTGATTGCTGTTGCTAGGACGTCTAGTACTCTGTTGAACAATAGTGGCGAGAGTGGGCATCCTTGACATGTTCCTGATTTTAAGGGAAAGGCTCTCAGCTTTTCCCCATTGAAGATGATACTCGCTGTGGGTTTTTCATAGATGGATTTTATGAACTTGAGGAATGTTCCCTCTATCCCTACACTCTGATGAGTTTTAATCAGGAAAGGATGCTGTATTTTGTCAAATGTGTTTTCTGCATCAATTGAGAGGACCATATGGTTCTTCTCTCTCCTATTAATGTGTTCTGTCACACTGATTGATTTGCGAATGTTGAACCACCCTTATATCCCGGGGATAAATCCCACTTGGTCCTGGTGGATGGTCCTTTTAATGTATTGTTGGATCCTATTAGCTAGGATTTTGTTGAGGATTTTGGGATCCATATTCATCAGGGATATTGGTATGAAATTCTCCTTTTTGATGCGGTCTTTGCCTGGTTTGGGGATTAAGGTAATGTTGGCCTCATAGAATGAGTCTGGAAGCTTTCCTTCTGTTTTTATTTTTTGAAACAGCTTCAGTAGAATAGGTATTATTTCTTTTTTGAATGTTTGGTAGAATTCCCCAGGGAATCCATCAGGCCCTGGACTCTTGTTTTTTGGGAGGTTTTTAATCACTGCTTCAATCTCGTTACTGGTTATTGGCCTATTCAGGTTGTCAATTTCTTCCTGTTTCAGTCTTGGCAGTTTATAGGTTTCCAGGAAGGCATCCATTTCATCCAGATTGCTCAGTTTATTGGCATATAGTTGTTGATAATAATTTCTAATAATTGTTTCTATTTCCTTGGTGTTAGTCGTGATCTCTCCCCTTTCATTCATAATGTTATTAATTTGGGTCCTTTCTCTTTTCTTTTGGATAAATCTGGCCAGTGGTTTATCGATCTTATTAATTCTTTCAAAGAACCAGCTTCTAGTTTTGTTGATCTGATGTACTGTGTTTCTGGTTTCTAATTTATTGATCTCTGCTCTAATCTTAATTATTTCTCTTCTAATGCATGGCTTAGGCATCATTTGTTGCTTTCTCTCTAGTTCTTTAAGGTGTAGAGTTAGTTGGTGAATTCGGGATTTTTCTATTTTTTTTGAGTGAGGCTTGGATGGCAATTTATTTTCCCCTTAGGACCGCCTTTGCAGTATCCCGTAGGTTTTGGACCGATGTGTTTTCATTCTCATTGGTTTCCATGAATTGTTTAAGTTCTTCTTTGATTTCCTGGTTGACCCAAACATTCTTGAGCAGAGTGGTCTTTAGCTTCCAAGTGTCTGAATTTCTGCCAAATTTTTTCTTGTGATTGAGTTCCAGTTTTAAAGCATTGTGGTCTGAGAATATGCAGGGAATAATCTCAATCTTTTGGTATCGGTTGAGACCTGATTTGTGACCCAGTATGTGGTCTATTCTGGAGAAAGTTCCATGTGCACTTGAGAAGAATGAGTATTCTGTTGTTTTAGGGTGGAATGTTCTGTATATATCTATGAGGTCCATCTGATCCAGTGTGTCATTCAAAGCTCTTGTTTCTTTGTTGATTTTCTGCTTAGACGATTTGTCTATTGCTGAGAGTGGAGTATTGAGGTCTCCTACAATTAACGTATTGTTATCAATATGACTCTTTATTTTGGTTAACAGTTGGCTTATGTAGATGGCTGCTCCCATGTTGGGGGTGTAGATATTTACAATTGTTAGATCTTCTTGTTGGAAAGACCCTTTAAGAATGATATCATGACCTTCTGTGTCTCTAACTACAGTCTTTAGTTTAAAATCTAATTTGTCTGATATAAGAATTGCCACCCCAGCTTTCTTTTGAGGTCTGCTGGCATGGGAGATGGATCTCCATCCCTTCACTTTCAGTCTGGATGTATCTTTAGGTTCAAAATGAGTCTCTTGTAAACAGCATGTCTTTTTATCCAGTCTGCCACCCTGTGCCGTTTTATGGGAGCATTTAGGCTGTTCAGGTTGAGAGTGATTATTGAAAGATATGAATTAATTGTCATCATGTTGCCTGTGAAGACATTGTTTTTATAGATTGTCCCTGTAAATTTCTGTTGTATGTGACTCTTGGGGTCTTTCTCCTTTTATAGAACCCCCTTAATATTTCTTGCAGGGCCAGCTTAGTGATCACATATTCTTTCAGTTTCTGCTGGTCTTGGAAGCTCTGCATCTCTCCATCCATTCTAAATGACAGCCTTGCTGGATAAAGTATTCTTGGCTGCATGTTCTTCTCATTTAGTACCCTGAATGTCTTGCCAGGCCTTTCTGGCTTGCCAGGTCTCTGTGGATAGGTCTGACGTTATTCTGATGTTCCTCCCTCTGTACGTAAGGAATCTCTTCCCCCTAACTGCCCTTAAGATGGTTTCCTTGGTTCTAAGATTTGTGAGTTTTATTATTACATGCCGGGGTGTTGGCCTGTTTTCCTTGATCTTGGGTGGGGTCCTCTCTGCCTCTAGGACACTAATGTTTCTTTCCTTCCCCAGATTAGGGAAATTCTCAGCTACGATTTGCTCAAATATATCTTCTAGTCCTCTCTCTCTCTCCACCCCCTCTGGGATTCCAATAATTCTGACATTGGAACGCTTCATGGTGTCACTTATTTCTCTGATTCTATTTTCATGGATTCTGAGTTGTTTTTCCCTGGCCTCCTCTTTTCCCTTTTTATCTATTATATTGTCTTCCAGGTTGCTTATTCTTTTTTCTGCCTCACTTACCCTAGCTCTTAGATTATCTAGATTAGATTGGATCTCATTGATAGCATATTTAAGTTCTGCCAATTCAGCTTTCGTTTCTGCCCTTAGAGACTCTATGTTGCCATTAATTGATTTCTCCATTCTAGCTATTGTCTTCACAATTGCTAGCCTGAATTCCATCTCTGACATCTTGGTTATATCTGCATCCATTTGTAAATCTGTGGCATAAGTCATAATCTCTGAGTCTTTCCTATTTTGGGGGTTCCTCCTCCTAGTCATTCTGTTGATGGGTGTTTGAGGGAATGTATAGAGTCCAAATTATTGACCACAACCCAAGCAAGATGCACCTGTTTTTTTGGGACCTTAGAGTTGCTGGCCTCTTGTTCTCCCAGCCCATCTTCTGTGGGAGGGGCCTGCTGCACTGTTACTCAGGCAACCCTGTTGGGTTGGAGTTGCCCTGCCCCCCTGTGGCAGGGGATTGGGTCAGTGGGAACCAGTTTTTTGGGGCTTTTGTTCTCTGGTGGCTTTCCCTGGCGGCTTTCTGCATCTCTTCCGAGAGTCAGAGCAGAAGAGACTGTTTCCAACCCTCTGCCTCAGAGCAGAGAGATCGCAGTCTGTTCTTCAGTGAGCTCTCCAGGCCACAGTCTCTCCGTTTGTCTGTGCTGCTATAAACTGCAGCGTCCTGGGTTGTGCGCCCCTCTGCAGTACTCCCAGTCCTGCCTCCAGGTCGGGGCATGTCTCTGCCCTTTGTGCTTTTAAAACTGCCAGCTGCCCCCAGTTCGCATGCATGACCCTGCCGCTCCAGTTTCCGTCTAAAGTCCTTTCCCCGCTGCTACCGGTCTGCGAGTCTGTGCCCTGTCCCCAGCATGGGAGGTTATCGCTCACTGGTGGTGTAGGATCCCCACGGCCAGGCTCCCTCCTGCTGCCATTTATCCTCCGATATCTGCCCATGGAATCACGGCTCCCCACTTCGTACCTCGAAACCAACCACCTGTGATCTTCTGTTTGTAGAGATCCAGATCTATCGTCTGACATCTCAGACAGATTTCGTGGGTACTCAGAGTGGTCTGGTAGATATCCAGCTCAATTCCGGGGACCAGTTGGAATAGGGTCCCCTACTCCTCCGCCATCTTTTCCCTGTGTCGGACCTTAGAACACTTTAAAGCTACAAGGACATTCCCTCCCAACTTACATACTTTGTGGTCCCATATTTTAGCCCTGCCCCATTTTGTTAGCCCCCCAAATTAAAAGTATTAGACTGGCTGGCTCAGTCAGGAGAGCATGCAATTCTTGATCTCGGGGTTGTGAGTTTGAGCCCCACATTGGGCATAGAGCTCACTTAAAAAAGAAGGATTAGTATTTATGGAAACAGTTTTTGCTTAGATTTAGCCACATGTTTACAAATTCTTTGTTCGCTATCCCTTCTTGCACTGGAATCATTTCCCTCTTCCTGAAGTACAACTTTTAGAAGTTCATTTAGTATAGTTATGCTTGTGATAAACTCAGTTCTGTTTATCTGAAAATATATTTCTTGTTACTCATTATTTTTAAACCAGATTTTAAATTGATGTATACATACAAGTTCTATAAGCATGCTTGTACAAATCTTTTTGTGGACAAATGTGGATATATCTTTTGGGTAAATGCCTAGGAGTAGAATAGCTGGGTCATAGGGTAGGTCTTTGTCTAAAATTAAAACTGCCGAAAGTTTTCCAAAAACTCCTGTTCCACTTTATCCTATTGGCAATGTATGAGAATTCCAGGCACTCCAAATTCTGGTCAACAATTACTGCTATCAGCATTTTAATCTGGCCTGTTTTATTGGGTTTGTAGTAACATAATATTGTGGTTTAATTTACATCTCTCTGATGACTAAGCGACTTTTTACATACTTATTGGTCATTCCAATCTTTTTGTGTGTGTGTGAAATTCAACTACTTTATTCATTTTAATGTTTTCTCTTTTTTTTGACTGTTTATTTGTAGTTATTTATATATTCTGAATATTAATTCTATGTTAGATATATATTCTACAAATAATCTGTCCCAGTCTGTGGCTTGCCTATTCACATGCTTAATGGTATCATTTGGTGAGTAAATGTGTTTCCTAATTTTGAAATCTAATTTATGAAGTTTTTCTTTTATGATTAGTGCCTTTTGTGTCACTAGAAATATTTGATTCTCCCAATGTCATGAAGATATCCTCCCATTTTCTTTGAGAAGGTCTATAGTTGTAGTTTCTATGTTTAGATCTATGATCCATCTAAAATACATTTTTATGTTTGGTGCCAGGTAAGGGTAGAGATTTACTTTTTCATATAGTTATGCAGTTGTTCCTGCAACATTTGTGAAAAGCAAATTCTTTTCCCCTTGGGTTGCCTTGGTAGATTTCTCAAAACTCAATGACAACAAATTTATGGCTCTATTTTTTACTTTGTTTTGTTCCATTGAGTCGTATCTCTATCCTTAGACCAACAGCACACTGTCTTGATTATGATTGTTTTCTGTAGGTCACAAAACAGTCTTCCATGTTCATTCATATTTTCCAAGGTTGTGTCAGGTATTCAGGTTCTCTGTGAAAATCCCATGAAAATATTACAATCAGCTGATCAATTTCTTTTTTTTTAAAGGCACCTGAGAATTTTGATTGGGACTACACCAAATCTATAGTTAAATTTGGAGAAAATAGACATATAGAAACATTAGCAATATCGGTGCTTCCAAACCATGAACATGGCATAAGTCTCCATTTATTTATTTAGGCATTCTTTAAATTCTCTCTGTTGATTTGGAGTTTTTAATGGTAACTAGCATATTTCATTATCTAACTACCAAGTACTTTATGTTTTTTAATTCTAATATAATGGTATTATTTAATTTCATATTCTAAGGTTTTGTTACTACTATATAGAAGCTCCCACTGCCCTCTACCACCGCCCCATTCCGGTCTTCGGCCCCTCCACTTCCTTAGTCCAACTTCTCTGCTCAATCTCTTTTCTCCTCCAGCATCAATCATCTTCCTAGCCCTCCACCACCTCCCCTTTCCCCAGTCCTGTAGCCCCACCCCATGTCCAGTCCTTCAGCTTCTTCCTGTCCCAGGTCCTGTAGTTCTGCCCCTTCCAGTCTTCCAAACCCTCTCTTCTATCAGGTCCTCTACAAACACCCCTCTTTCTAGTCTTAAGCCCCACCCACTTTCCTTACTCCCCCAGCACCATTACACCAGTCCAGTCCTCTCCCCAGTTCTCTTTTCCCTCCCCTCTCTCTACTCCAGCAACCTCTCCCATCTCCCCAGTCCTGGAACTCCTCCTCTCTCCCCAGTCCTCTAGCTCTGGCCACTTTCCTCATTCTTCCAATGCCCTCTCCATCCTGGTCCCCCCAGGTCTGCAGTTCTGCCCCCCTCCAATCCACCTGCCTCCCACTCCTCAGTTCTCCATCCCTGCCCATTTGTTTTTACTACTCCAGTCCTGCTGCAATTCCTATACCTCTAGCCATGTTCCCCTCCCTGAGCAGGTTCCTGAGTGTGTTCAGAGTGGAGGGTGTGCCTCTCCTCCAATTTCCCTGTCTCCCTTTCTTCTTTGTCCCTGTATAAATGCCATGTCTGAGAGTTCCAGCCCTGCTCAATGTCCTTTGGCCTGGCCCTCTTTTTTTTTTTTTTTAATATTTTATTTAGTTGAGAGAGAGAGAGGGAGCGTGAGTAGGGGGAGGGGCAGAGGGAGAAGAAGACTTCCTGCCAAGCAAGGAGCCCAATGCAGGGCTCGATCCCAGGACCCTGGGATTATGACCTGAGCTGAAGGCAGATGCTTAACCGACTGAGCCACCCAGGCGCCCCATGGCCCTCTTTTTTAATTATGTTGCTCTTCTTCCCTTCTCTGGTCCTTAATCATTTTGCCTGCCCCTTGCTCCATCATTATTGTACTCTGCTCTACCCTCTCTCGTGTCCTTTCCCTGTCCCATCCCCATCCCCAAGCTCTCAGGTAGGTCTTCATTCATCTTACTGCTTTCCCCTCACAGTAGTTTTATTTTGAATTTTATTAGTGTTTGTGAGGTTGAACATGTTTCATGCTTAAAGGAAACTTTTACATCTTTTGGTTAATTGTCTTTTGCCCATTTTTCAGTATGACTTTGTCTATGTGACATAATTTTGCTGAATTTTTTCAAGCTGAATTTACAGTCTGAATTTGCTCTGGTATCATTTTTGCAGGAGTTATGTTGTTGTTGTTTTTCATAAATGGGCAAATATATTGGCCTTTTCTCTCTTTGTCCCTGGATGAGTCATAGAATGTCTTACACCAAAGTTAAAGGTGGAATTACCCCATATTTTCTTCTGGTACTTACATGATTTAGGGTTTTTAACATTTATTTTGGTAATCCATTTGGAATTTATTCTTGTATATGGTTTGTGATATTAATCTAATTTTAGCTTTTCCCAAATTGCTACCCAGCTGTCACAACACTATTTGTTAAAAAGTCTGTCTTTGTTTCAGTGGTTTGAGATGCCACCTCTGCGTACTTGTCTGTTTCTGGATATACTACTTTATTCCACAGGTCTGTCTTCATGAAATAAAGAACACTGGACTTAGAGCTGAGTTATTTGGGTTCCATTGGTCTATATGTCTGTTTTTGTGCCAGTACCATGCTGTCTTGGTGATCACTGCTTTGTAATATAGCTTGAAGTCGGGCAATGTGATGCAAGATAATGAAAGTAAAATCATTTGGTTACTGTATTGTGTGGCTGGTACATATTAGATATTTTACATGTATAATGTCATTTAATCTTTACAACATTCTTGTTGGTATACCTTGTTATTCTTTGTTATTCTTCATGCAGAAGAATGAAACTCGACCATTCTGAGGTAGTGTAGTGTCTTCACCTGTGCTCCCTTGCTACCCAATATGTGACTCTTATAACATTTATCCTATTATCTTACAAATGGTTCATTTTTTTGAGATGGTGGGAGGGGAAGAGGGAGTGGGAGAGAATCTTAAGCAGGATCCATGCCCAGCAGAGCCCACCGTGGAGCCTGAGGTGGGGCTCGATCTCACGACCCTGAGGTCATGACCTGAGCCCAAATCAAGTCTGAGGCTTAACCGACTGAGCTACCCAGGAGCCCCACAAATGGTTCATTTTTAAGGTTCTTTATAGTTGTCTGTTAACTATGGGTGATGATAGTCCCTCTCAGCTTGGGCTTGTGGGGATTAAACAGCATGACTCAGTGACTGGCACACAGTTAGCTTTTAATAAATGTTAATCACTATTCTTATTACATATGTGTCCCCACTAAGTAAGGGAACTAACATCCTTTATTCATAAACGGGCTGCCTCATTGTAGGGTTTGTGTGAGTGGATGAAGCACCGCTTCACTGCAAAGCACTCCAGTGCAAGCAAAGGCGGGAGGAACAGGGTTGTTAGTTATTAGAAAAGAGACCAAAGAATAAGTACTCACGTCTGTATAACGCACTTGCTTTCAAAGGGTCGTAGTGGTGGACGATGTTGGGGAAGTCCTTAGGGCTGGAAGCCTCGGAAGAGTTCTTAGGATTTTGTGTGTAGAATATGAAGTTTTGAAAATGGTTGAATTGGGGTGGCAACATTCCGATCAAGGATGGCTTTCAGGAAAGGTTGGTGCAGTGGGCGGGATATTTATTAAAATCAGGCCAATGGCTCCATTGCGAAACAGACACAAAACAAGTCCCCTTTGAGGGCCAGGAAGCTCGCTCGGATTGTGGGACCAGAAAGGCACCGAGACCAAGGCCCCGTCGCGGCGTCTAGGTCCCAGATTCACTTGTAGCCGAGAGGGGATCGGGTCGCTTCGAAGGCTATTCTGGAAGGTGTTGCCCGTTTTGGGGTGGTACTGGGGTCAGGTTCGGTCTCTGAGTCCTCGAGCCCTCCCACCCACAAAATCCCCAAGACCCCTCTCCTTGAACCCTGCATTGGTTTTTCCTGCAGAGCCAGCATCTCCCCCCGCGGTACTTCCTGGCTTGTCACTCACCTGTGCACAGCCAATCAGCACCCAGAGGTTGGGCGACTCGTCGGAGAGAGAAGGGGCGGCTACTTCCTGCGCGCCAATGAACCCGCAGACTCACAAGGAGGAGGGGGGGGCGGGCCTGCAGCTGTGAGCGAGCCAATCAGGGACCACCAGCGGTTGGCGGCTCGGGAGGCAGTTACTCGCGCTCTCGCTTTCCCAAGATGGCGGCCGCGAAGGACGGTTGTGGCTTAGGAGAAGTGGCCACAGGGAACGGGCGGCGGCTCCACCTAGGGATTCCTGAGGCCGTGTTTGTGGTAAGACGCACGCTGGTCCTCGGCATGTTGGCGCTAGGCCGCGGGCTACCCCTACTTCCCGGCCTTCACCCCGGCCTCGACTATTGGGGGAGGAGTTGAGCAAATGGAACTGGAAGAGAGCGCTTCGCCCGCTCTCCCCCTCTACGCCTAGACGAACTGAACTGCTGGTACCCCCCCCCCCGGGAGGGAAACGCGGTCGGCGAACAGAAGGGGACGCCGGGCGGGAGGACTGTGGAGCGGAGCGGGGCGGGGCGGTCTGAGGGGCCTCCCCCCGGATGCCGAGTTTCACCCTCTGCTGCTTGAAAAGGGAAAGGGGGAGGCGGTGAGCAGCCGGAGAGAGACTCACCCTGGATGCTGGAGGGACCGACGGTTATATGGTGACTTAGGATACAATGAGTAGGCAGAACAGCTGGTGCTTAGGTGTGAAAATAGGAAATTACACCTAGTCTGTTCAAGGAAGGCAGTGGTCTGTTGCCTTGCAGGAATGGAAGAAGAGACTGATGGTAGAGTCAGAGTGTGAAGGCTTTGTGTGTCCTGCTAAGGAATTGAGGCTTTTATCCAGTAGGCAACGGGCTGTCATTAGAAGGTATCTAAATAAAGGCACGGTATAATCATGTTTGGTTTTAGGTACATCATTCTAACAACTTAGTAGAGAATGCATCGTGTGGAGTTGAGAGAGGAGGTAGGGAATACAATTTGGAGGCATCACAGAACACGGGGATCAACCCAAGTCCAATCAAAGAGAAGCAACTAGATTAACTTCAACACTGTCCTTTCATTAGGCCATTCTAGAAATAGTATTTCAAAACTGTTTGAATAATGAGAGAAAACACGACTGGCCTTCAGGTCAGTATCATCTGTCTTTCACTCAGTTCTGACCGAGCTACTATAAAGTCTTAATTTTCCTGACCTTTTGGTTTGTACCTATATTGCTTTATTTCCACCTTTTTGTTAATGATACCTTACATGATTCAAAATACCCATTTCTTTTATTTATTCTTTATTTAGACCACTTTTATATACACTCTGTATTGCATATTTGCATTTGCTGATTCAATTTTGTAGTTGTTTTCTTTTGTTATTTTGTGTTTTCTCCCTGAGCTGTGCCATTTATTTCTTTACATTCGTTTCCCAACTAATGGTAATGAGACAAAATTTGTTGAGTGCCATGCACTTTCCTAACGCTTTTCCAAAACTCCAGGACGTAGGTATTATCGTTCCCATTTTGTGGATGATGAAACTGAGGAACTTGAGTCACTTGGCTCCAAGTCATATAGTGTGAAAGTAAGCAAGTTATCCAGGATTTGAACTTGGGCAATCTGTGGAGCACCAGAGTCCCTATTTACATGCTCTGCCAGTGGGAGGAAAGTGAGGTAGTCATCTTGGCTCAGTGTCATTTCTCTTGGTCCTAGCACAGCACCTGACACATAGTATAAGCGCATAACTAGATGTTGAATTCAATTTCCATAGTGCCTTAAATAATACGTTCTTGGTCCTCAGCTAGAGATAGCTTCAAAAAACTAATTCAAGAGGGTACACTTTATCTGAGGCTTTATAAAGTCTTATCTTAAAATGCCTTTTCCCCCTAAAATTGCTCTGGGTTATTTTTTCTAGACCTTGAGATTTCTACCTGTAGAATATAATATATAAGCAATCCAAATTTTATGTAATTATTTAAATAACATGGGACTGTAGAAAGAACATTGGCTTCTAAGTAGCCAGGGTTTGAATCCTGCCTCTACTTTGCAATTGCTGCTTCATCTTGACCATTTTATTTTTTACCACTTTGAGCCTCAGTTACTTTCACTGAAATAGCGATAACAATATTTAGAGAGTTGCTATGAGAAGCAATACGTGCTTTCAGTATAACAAGTAGATGCTTAATATATATTAGTTTCTGTGATATAGGAGGCCCTATACTGTTCTGGTTAAAAGTCAGACCTCATCCTTTTCTCCATTCCCACTGGTGCCATAGTTTGTTTTCTTTCTCTGCTTGAACTGTCATTTTCCCCCTTGCCCAGTTGCTGATGTCTTAATCTCTCAACATCTAGTTCAGATATGACCTCCCTGTAGTTTTTCTTTTTTTTAAAAAAAGATTTTATTTATTTATTTTAGAGATAAAGACAAAGAGCTTGCAAGGTGGGGGTGGGAGCAGAGGGAGAAGGACAAGCAGACTCTGTGCTGAGCGCAGAGTCCAGGGTAGGGCTCAATCCCACCACCGTGAGATCATGATCTGAGCAAAAATCAAGAGTTTCACGCTTAACCAACTGAGCCACTCAAGCTCCCCTCCCTGTAGTTTTTCTTGAGCACTGCCCCAAGACAGAATTTTTGGCACTTTCATCTGTTCCCTCAGCACATTGTATTATAGACATATATAAACATAGCTAATGTTTGTTGAGCACTTACTAGCTGTCATGTATTCTTGTAAGCATTTTACACATGCTAACTCATTTAGTCCCCTGTGAGAAAAAGGTATTTTCATTTTACAGATGAGAAACTTGAGTCAAAGAGAGAGGTTCAATAACTTCTCCAAAGTGAACACATCTAGTACGTGGTGAAGCCAGGATTCAAACAAGGCAGGCCCTGTCTCTTAGCCACAATTCTGTGCTGCTTAATTCTGCTTGCTAGACTCTAAGCTCCTAGCAACATTTACCAGGTGCTAGAAACTTTGACTTATATCTCTTTCCTGCAGTGACCCTTCTGGGAGGATGGTGTCTCCATTATACATGCAGAATTCAGCCATTGCCTCCAGCCTCACCTTTTCAATTTCTTTTACTATGTCTCTAGCTTGATGGCTTCAGAGTTCACACTCCCTTGCTGTTGTTTTTCTTTTGCTTCTTGTCTTGTTTTGGCTAAAATACTCCCTTAATAGCTAGTAAGTATGGATAAGAATAATGATACAGAGATCTCAGAAACCGTAAGGTAATTGAATTTAACTTAAAATGAAGGAATAAAGTTCTTTAAAGTGCTGGAAACGTCTAATAGGATTGCCTTAAAATTTCCATATATTTTCACTTAGTTCCTGATCCTTATCTTATTAACTCGTTTTTCTTCAAGGACCAGCATGTAGTATACATTTAAAAAATGCTGTTCAGTTTTGCTACTTTTCTTTTGCTTCATTATTCCTTTTACAAAAGATTGTTCTGTTTGCCTTTCAGGTTTACTTTATTTCCACCACTTGATACTTAAGGAGGTATTTGTGGCTTGCCTTGGGAACCTAACGACCATATGTTAGCATGATTTCTATGGTAGAACTTGCATTAAAAATTTTAGTCGATAATTTTGGCATAAAATCTGTTGAGTCGTTTTGTGACTAGGCTATATGACTAGGCAATGCGTTTGATTGTTTGTAATTTTCATATTTACTACTAGGGTCGCCTGGGGGGTGCATAAAGCAGGTAAGGTCATCTTTCTCTCCCTATAAATAAATAAAAATAAAAAGAGGAAGGTGGAGGAAGAATAAATTAGCTACATAATGTATGTGCACTGTCTGAAATGGTCTTGAATTTTTTATAACTACATTTTAGTTAAAAACAAGTATTTGGAAAAAAGAAACAAGCTTTTTCTTTTCTTTTTTTTTTTTTAAAGATTTTATTTATTTATTTATTTGACAGAGAGAGACACAGCAAGAGAGGGAACACAAGCAGGGGGAGTGGGAGAGGGAGAAGCAGGCTTCCCGCTGAGCAGGGAGCCCGATGTGGGGCTCAATCCCAGGACCCTGGGATCATGACCTGAGCCGAAGGCAGACGCTTAACGACTGAGCCACCCAGGCGCCCCAGAAACAAGTTTTTTCTTTCTTTTTTGCTTTAAAGATAAATTTCAAGCAGTCAAAAATCAGATTAGAGGTATGAATTCTAAAATTTGAGAGTACCTGGGGGACTCAGTTGGTTAAGCGACCAATTCTTGGTTTTGGCTCAGGTCATGATCTCAGGGTTTAAAATCTCTTAAAAAAAAGTCTAAAACTTGTGTTATTTTGATATTAAAGGAAGATGTAGATTCCTTCATGAAACAGCCTGGGAATGAGACTGCAGATACAGTACTAAAGAAGCTGGATGAACAGTACCAGAAGTATAAATTTATGGAACTCAACCTTGCTCAAAAGAAAAGGAGGTAAGTATAAACATTTACAAGTTGTTTTTTGTTGTTAATTTTGTATGGCTTAAACTTTAAAAATCAAGACATAATTTACATATAATCAAGTGTCCAGATGTTGAATATTCAGTTTAATGAATTTTCACATATGTATTCACTTCTATAACCATTGCCCAGATCAATATGTAGAATATTCCTGTTACTCTAGGAAGTTCCCTATCGCCCCTTTCTGGCCAACTCTGCCCACTCTGAGACAACCATTGTTCTGATTGTTTTCATCATAAATTTGTTTTTGTCTGTTCTTGAACTTCATGTAAGTGAAAGCATATAGTAACTACTATTTTATGTCAGGCTTCTTACCCGTAGTATAATGCTTTTGAGAGTCATCCATGGTCTTGTGTGTACCAGTAAATTAGTTTCTTTTTAGTGCTGAATCTTCCTCCATTGTATGTATATGTACCACCCACAATTTTTATCTATTTGCCTGTCAATGGACATTTAGGTTGTTTCCCCATTTGGCTTGAAGTCTTTGTGTGGGTATACATTTTCATTTCTCCTAGGTAATAACTTCGGGGCAGAATTGCTAACTTGTATGGTAAGTGTAATGTTCAGTGTTAGAAGGAAACTGCCTAGAAAGTCCTCCAAAATGGCTGTACCATATTTTACTCCCACCAGCAGTGTATGGAGTTCTAGTTGTTCCATTAGTCCACATCCTCGCCAACACTTGGTATTATTAGTCTAAAGATGGTTTTGAAAACATAGTAGAATGAATATTGAAGACCTTATTCCAAAGCATCTAGGGTCATAACATCTTGGATCTCTAGTACATCCTTCTTATTTTGCCATTGAGATGAGAGACCCATAGAGGTTATGACTTTCCCTAGATTTCACAAATAATAGGCATAGAACAAATGAATCCTTGCTCTCAATTGTGTATTTCCCTATATTTTTATAGTAGCTTATAAAATCAGTTCACTGCAATACATACTTGTGGATATCTGCTATGCACATATGCCAGAATTCTTTGTCAGTTAAATATTTATGGGATTCCAACTAGGTGCCATATACTGTTTTGGGTGAAATAAGGTCCAGGGGCATGGTAGATATGTAAATACCATAAGCACATAAAGTATCTCAGTTGAGATACCTTAGTACAAAGTAATGAGTTAGCACAGGGAAAGGTGTGATCTGGAGCGGGATGAGGAGGTTCAGGGGAAGCTTCCAAGAGGAGCATATGGCTGTGTAGAAGTTTGAAGGCTGGTTATGAGTTTGGAGGCAGACTAAAGCAAGGAAGGATCATCTGGGCATAACGTGCCATTCATGTACTACATGCTGGTCCTTGAAGAAAAAGTACAGAAGTTTGTATTTAGATATATTTTCTCATTTGATTTGGTGACAGGGAAATTTGAATAAGGGCTGGGTATTAGATGAAAAGTCATTGACATAGGGGCGCCTGGGTGGCTCAGATGGTTAAGCATCTGCTTTCGGCTCGGGTCATGATCCCAGGGTCCTGGGATCAAGCCCCGCATCGGGCTCCCTGCTCAGCGGGGAGCCTGCTTTTCCCTCTGCCTCTCCCCCTGCTCGTGCTCTCTCTCTCTCTCTGTATCTCTGTGTCTTGAATGAATAAATAAAATCTTTAAAAAAAAAAAGTCATTGATATAAACAAATGGAGAGTGTTAACAGAAAAGAGTAGGATAGAAAACACTAAGAACAGTATACTCTTATTTTGAAAAAAAATGTATATGTACACAAATTTCTGGAAGAAGCTACACTAATGGTGTATTAACAGTGGTAATCTTTGGGTGGTGGGAATATGATATTTTAAAAAATTTGGTTATCTGTGTTGCTAAATTTCTCCAGTAGTCACATACTGCTTTGTAATAAGTTTATTTTCATTTTAAAGAGAAGAATAAAGTCATTAGATTTCAGATCACCCATAGGGAGGTTATAGATAGAGAACAAAATGGGCCTCAGGACTAAGCCCTGGGAGAGAGGAGGAAATTTGTGTATCATAGTTATATTGCTAACTCTAGTACTGTGGTGTAGTAGGATATTCACTCCAGGTTTACATATGCTCTAGGCCTGAATGTGAGGGATAGAAATTGCACTGTGTACTTGCAGCCTTCCTAATTAGGTGCACTTGGGGTATATCAGTGAACAAAACAGACATTCCCTGCCCTTGGAAAGGTTGCAGTCTAGTGGAGTCTAGATAGTAAACACACAATTCATTAGAACTAATATTTATTGTGCACCTAATATGTGCTTGGCATCATCTTCAGTACTTAGGATATATCAGTCCTCCTGGAGCTGACATTCTAGCCAGAAAACAGAGTTAGATTATAGAGTAGGTTAGAAGGTGATAAATGCTATGGAAATAAGAAATGGAATAAGAGGGAGTGGAGTATTGGAGGTGGCAGCTGCTGAGGGTTTTGAGCAAAGAAGTGGTATGATCTGATTTTCCCCTATTATCTTACAACTCCCTCGGGTTGCTGGCTGATAATATTCCTGAGAAGGGCAGAAGCAAGGATGTCAGTTAGTAGGCCCTTTCATGAGTCTAGGTAAGGTGTTAGAGGTGGTGGGAAAGAAACATATTCTGAATCTACTTTGAAGTTGGAGCCAGCATGATCTGGTGGATTAGAGGTGAGATGTGGAAGGGACACATACAGGATGGCTCCCAAGTCTGAGCAACTTGGAAGGAAGAGTTAACCATCATCTGAGATGGAGAAGACTGTGGGTGAAGCCGGTTTGGAGGAAGATCGGGAGTTCAATTCTGGACACATTTGAGATACCTTTTTGGATATCCAAGTACAGATAGATGTTAAACAGGCAGTTAAATTTGTGAGTCTGACTTTGGGGAGCAAGCTGGGCTGGAGATAAAAATTTGGGAGTAACTTAAAGCTAGGGGACTAAATGAGCTCCATCACCAAAAGAGTGCATGTAGGTGAAGAAAGGATCAAAGATCTGGGTACTGCAACAGTCAGATGTTAGGAAGAAGAGGGATAACCAGTAAAACGACTGAAAAGCTGCCAGTGGGGTCAGGAAAAACCAGGAGAGTTTACTCTGGAAGCCAAGGTAAGAAAATGTTATAGAGAAGGGAATGATCACCTGTGTCAAGTAGGATAAGGACTGAGAATTGACTTGGGCTTACCAAAGTGGAAGTCATTGGTGTTATGGATGGGAATGTTGTTGGTCCAGTGGTTTAAAAGACATTGGGGAGGGTATGTGCTATGGTGAGCGCTGTGAATTGTGCAAGACTGTTGAATCACAGAGCTGTACCTCTGAAACAAATAATACATTATATGTTTAAAAAAAAAAAAAAAGAAGATAGCAGGAGGGGAAGAATGAAGGGGGGGAAATCGGAGGGGGAGATGAACCATGAGAGACAATGGACTCTGAAAAACAAACTGAGGGTTCTAGACGGGAGGCGGGGTGGGAGGATGGGTTAGCCTGGTGATGGGTATTAAAGAGGGCACATTCTGCACTGAGCACTGGGTGTTATACGCAAATAATGAATCATGGAACACTACATCAAAAACTAATGATGTATGATGATTAACATAACATAATAATAAAAAAATTAAAAAAGGAATGATAGAATTGGAGATAGTGAATATGGAAAGCTTTCTGAAGAGTTTTACCCATTTCAGTAGTGGGTTGTTGTCTTTTTTTATTTGTACGTGTTCTTTATACATTGACCCTCGAACAACACAGATTGTTCAAACATGGGTTTAAACACAGGTCCACTTACACATGGATTTTTTCAATATACATTTTGGAAAAATTTTTGGAAGATTTGTGACAGTTTGAAAAAAACTTGCAGATGAACTGCATAGCCTTGAGATACCAGAAAAAATTAAGAAAATGTTAGGTATTATTGTAAGGATACAGTATATAATACATAAAAGGTATTATAACATATAAAATATATGTTTATCGACTGTTTATGTTGTCTATAAGGCTTCCAGTCAACAATAGGCTATTAGTAGTTAAGTTTTGGGGGAGTCAAAAGTTATACATGGGGGGGCACCTGGGTGGCTTAGTCGGTAAGCGTCTGCCTTCGGCTCAGGTCATGGTCCCGGGGTCCTGGGATTGAGCCCTGCATCGGGCTCCCTGCTCGGCGGGAAGCCTGCTTCTCCCTCTCCCACTCCCCCTGCTTGTGTTCTCTCTCTTGCTATGTCTCTGTCTGTCAAATAAATAAATAAAATCTTTAAAAAAAAAGTTATACATGGATTTATGACTGCATGGGGGGTCAGTGCATCAGCCCCCACATTAGGATACTAATCCTTTTACATGGATGAGAAATTTTTCTTCCTTTTTTAATTTATCTTTTTCCTTTCTTTATGGTTTCCTTTGATGAGTAGTTCTTAATTTGTTTTTGGTTAAAATTTTCCTTAATAGCTTTTTGTGTCTCATTTTAGAAATCTTACCCTATATTTCATGTTCAAAAACACAAACTTCTGTGTTTTCTTCTAAAAGCTTTAAAATTTTGCTTTTCACATTTAACTTCTTATTTTTTTATTTATATTTATTGTGGGGGAGGGTTAGAGGGAGAGAGAGAATCTTATGCAGGCTCCACATTCAGCATGGAGCCTGACACAGGGCTCAATCTCATGACCCTGAGATCATGACCTGAGCCGAAATCAAAAGTCAGAGGCTTAACTGACTGAGCCACCAAGGCGTCCCTCACATTTAACTTCTTAATCCAGAAGTTTATTTTTATGTATGGTAGGTGTAAGTTTTCAGTTTCTTCTTCTTCTTCTTCTTTTTTTTTTTTTTAGTGGATATACTGTGGACGTATTATTTGACTCAACACCATTTAATTTTAATGTAGTCCAATTTAACAATCTGTTTCCTCCTGTTTAAGGAATATTTTCCTATCCCAAGTTCATGAAGATATCCTCCTAATATTTTATTCTCAGTTTTATTGTTTTATCTTTCACAACTGTGTTGCTAAATTTCGAAGCAATTGTGAAATTTTTTTTTTTTAAAGATTTTATTTATTTATTTGAGAGAGGGAGAATGAGAGACAGCATGAGAGGGAGGAAGGTCAGAGGGAGAAGCAGACTCCCTGCCGAGCAGGGAGCCCGATGCGGGACTCGATCCCGGGACTCCAGGATCATGACCTGAGCCGAAGGCAGTCGCTTAACCAACTGAGCCACCCAGGTGCCTGCAATTGTGAAATTTTCAAGCGTGTTTCTTGTCTTCTCAATACTGTAAATTGATAGTTGGATCTGCAGTCTTGATCATATTCAGGGTGTTTGTGACAACACTGCTTCATAGGTTTGTGTATTGTTTTTCCATTAAGAGGTAGATAGTGTCTAGTTGTCTCTTTTTATGGTGCTCAGTGCCTAGATACATTAATTGTGAGTTGCCAAATGATGTTCTAATTCAGTTATTTTTCACCTATTAATAAGTCTGGTATACTTCTATAAAGAGAAATAATCCCTACTCATTATTTGATAAGAGTAGCTGCAGGAAATCAGCTCACCTTTCAGTTTCTTCCCTTGCTGGAGTCAGCCCTGTAGTTCCTGTCACCTTCAGCAGCTCTCTGCTACCTTCCAACAAAGAAGGTGTGTGTTTGTTTTCTTTGGCTATTTGAGTGGTCACAGGTGGGAGTGCTGGTCTGCCATCTTAACCTGAAACAATTTTTATCCCTTTTTAAAAACTTTTTAGTCTATATTATTAGGCACATGCAATTTGAGATTTATTATGTCTTGGCGAACGTAACCTTATATAAGGTAATGCTTATTGTTTTAAAGTCTGTTTTGTTGGATACTTCCAGCTATCCCAGCTTTCTTTTGGTTAACATTTTCTTATTTCATCTTTTCCAATCCCTTTACTTTCTGCCTGTTTATTATTTATATTTAAGGGTGTACCATGTAAACAACATAAGGTTATTGTTTTAAATCTAGCCTTTTTAGATCAACTGATTTTTCTTTTTGGGTATGTTCAAGATGATAATCTCTTGTTTCATTTTACTGTAATTTGTCTATGTGTGGATGTTTTTCTTCTTTCTTCACTAGCTATATGTCAGCTTCCTGTAACTATGGATAACTGTGTGGTTTGCCTTTATCCATAGAGGATTTTGCTTTTGCCAGGAGTGGTGATTCTATACCAGCCTGTTCCTGTTGTGGCACTTAATATGTGAGCTTCCCCACCGAGTTGCCGAGGCAGGGACCCAGGCTTGGGTCTGTAGCTGATAGCAGCACCTGACTCATGATGCTTACTTTTCTCTAGTTCTCACTGCTCAACTCAAAGCTTTTTTCAGTTTTTTACCCTTTGATTTTTTCTGGAACTTCCCTTACCTCTGTGATATCAGCTATGCTACAAAAACTATTTTTGTGCATGATCGAGTTGTTTTGCAGCAGATGGCTCTGTGTAGTTTGGATACTAACCTTTTTCTTTTACATATCCTGTAAATTTTTCCTTGCAGCCTATCATTTGCCTTTAACTTTACCTTCAGCTGTATAAAAGTTCTTTAGTATTTCATAATTGTTTTGTGGTAATCTCCTCAGCACCTGGATTGTATGTCTTTTATCGTTCTTTAACTGGAAATTTTGTGATTATCATATTTTGCATTTTTTTCTGGTAATTTTTTTTCTCTTGTCTTCTGGGATTCCTGTTAATATAGATTTTGATGCTTCTAATTTGGCCTTCCATTTCTCTTTATTATTTTCTCTCTTCTACTGACTTTGGTAATTTGTCTTTTGGTCATTAGATGGATGTCCATGAGTTCTTTATTTCAGCCATTACATTTTTTGTACCTAGTCGTTTTGGTTAGTTCTTCTTAACAGCTAGCTACTTGTTTCTTTATATTATCAATATCCTTTCTTTTCTCTCTGAGGTATTTTTAAATACTCACTGTATAATCTTATCTTTTAGTATTTCATTTTGTTTCATCTGATGGGTGTTATTGAGTTTATTGTCTTTATTTTATTGTAGTTGTGTTTATCAGATTATCATTTCTTTTCCCCATCAGCTCATATTCCCTCAGGGATATCAGTTTCTTTGGTCACTAATGTGTGTGGGGTTGGGGGTAATTTAAGCCCCTCCTGGTGAGTACGGGTAGGAAGAATGCTGCTGGTGTTACAATCTAGGGCACCACCATTGGACAGATGTTCCTTCTCCCAAACCAGGTGACTTGGCCTCTGAGGATTCTTTTTGTTCCTCTGCCCTTGGCTGTCTTCACTGTTATCACTCCTGGGAGTAGGAGTCAGGGGGCGGACTGTTGGGGACCAGTATTTGTCTTCTCAGCTCCTTAGCCTGACCTCTCTGCTTCTGGTCAATTCTACCATTTTTCCACCCTGTAGCGGTGAGGGGGTAGGTAAGGTGATTCACCCACGGCAGTTTAGAGGGAGGAATAAACATCTAAAAAGCTTTCCTTTAACTCTACTCCCCTTTTGAAGATTTGATCTGCTTTCCTTCTAAGCCGCTATCTCCCTTCTCACTCTTCTACCCACTCCTAGAACCTAGAGATTTCCATTGCTCATATAATAACAAAGACCTAGAACTGACCCAAGTGTCCATTGGCAGGAGAGTAGATAAAGAAGTTGTGCTATATGGGGCGCCTGGGTGGCTCAGTCGTTAAGCGTCTGCTTTCGGCTCAGGTCATGATCCCAGGGTCCTGGGATCGAGCCCCACATCGGGCTCCCTGCTCGGCGGGAAGCCTGCTTCTCCCTCTCCCACTCCCCCTGCTTGTGATCCCTCTCTCGCTGTGTCTCTCTCTGTCAAATAAATAAATAAAATCTAAAAAAAAAAAAAAAGTTGTGCTATATTCATAATTGAATATTACACAGCAGTAAAAATGAATGAATAAGTCTTAGGAACCTAATTGAGTTAAGCAAACCCAAGAAAAATGCATTCAACCCTCGATTATATTAAGCCAAGAAACCAGCAAAGAATATATCGTTTGGGAATATACATAAATGTGATGAAATTATTGGAAAAAGAAGAAAAAGGGGCTGTAAGCACACAGGAGAGCTGCTATCTCTTGGGATGGAGCAGAGTGGGAAGAGGTATATTGCTTGGACATGCTCAGCGACCTTGGTGATGTGGTTCCTAAGTTGACTGGGGTTGCAGCTGCTTGATTTATTAATATGCTTCATAATTTATGTATTACATGTAATATTTATACATACAAAAATATCATAGAAATCATTGACATGACCAAAAACCTTTATTTGAACATTCTTCTTTTGTTGCCTGTGTATCAGATATTTTACAAATAAATAGATAGTTTTAGCATTTACCTATATTAACACGTAATACAAAAGTAAGCACAGTTGAAAGCGCTACAACATCCATTCCATACTGAATTTGTAAAGAGCTCACAGAGCTAAGTAAGTAAAAAAAATGAACAATAAATGTGTGTCTCTATATTATTCACTGGACTGTATTTCCAGATAGTGATAGTATTTTTTTTTTTAAGTAGCAGGCTCATCTAACATACTTCTTGCCAGGTCAGTAGCACAGGGTATAATAAAGTTTGCCCTGCTAGTCTCCTTCACATATGCTGTGACTTCCTTTATATGATGCAATAAATATATTTTCTTTGTTTTTTGTTTATCAAGTTTTTATTTAAATTCCAATATAGTTAATATACAGCATTATATTAGTTTCAGGTGTACAATATAGTGATTCAACACTTCTATAATAAGTACATTTTCATTATCACATTTAAATTTTGTTTACATACCAATTTCGTCATATTTAGTTAAATGTATTCTGAAAGAACCACAGCTTTGTTTTTGTATCCCAAGTTTGTCTTGCTACAAATTCCATTGTGATTTGATAGGGACCCCACAATTAGTTTGCACATTTTTCCATGCGCAACACATTATAACCTTGGGCAGCTTCTAATCACCAGGAGAAAGAGCTAAACCTCAGTGCCAACAAAATAAAAAATGTTTCATTCTTCTAAGTAACTTTCAGTGTTTTCAGCATATTTTTATCTCTTATTTTCTTGTCAGTGAGGTTGATGTTGCTTTGGAATCAGTTGCTAGTAGCTTTTTAAGAATAATTTTTAGTAGATTTTAGTTGTTAGAACACTTTTATGTCCATAGCACAGTTAAGCAGAAGGTACAGAGATTTCCCATATATTCCTTGCCTCCCCACACATGCAGAACCTCCCCCATTATCAGCAGCCTCCACCAGAGTAGGACATTGATTACAATTGATGAGTTAAGGGGTGCCTGGCTGGCCCTGTCATTGGAGCATGTGACTCTTGTTTTCAAGGTCATGAGTTCAGTCCCCACATTGGGTGTAGAGCCTACTTAAAAAATAAATAAATGATGAGTCAGTATCAATATATTATTATTAACTGAAGTCCATAGTTTACCTGAGTGTTCACTGTGGTGTTGTATATTCTGTGGGTTTTGACAAATGGATGGTTTTAATGGTTCTCAAAAAGATAATCAATAGAAAATGCAAAGCTAGTAAGACTGTGTCCTGGTGTTTTTCTTGCCTGCAAAATACTAAGTCAACCTTTTTCTTATTCACAGACTAAAAGGTCAGATTCCTGAAATTAAGCAGACTTTAGAAATTCTAAAATACATGCAGAAGAAAAAAGTAAGTGCATTTTTGTTTCTAAATATGAGTGAACCAGAGACTCATCTTCCTTGACTCTTTGGTCACTGGTATTTGAATGTGTTAGAATATCCGGTTTGCCTTCTTGATACTTGTCACAGTGTACTTCTGTGATAAATTTTGTGGCTTTTTTCCCAAGTCAGCTTTAATTTTAGGGCTTACACTTCTTGGATTCTTTTACTTACATGAAGTATTTGTAAAACTTAAATGCAGTTGAAAGTTATTTTAGGTACAAAAAGAAAATGTCTTATTTTGAGGTAGTAGCATCCAAGGGTTTTTATTGTTGTTATTGTTCTCCCTAAGAATAAGGACTGAGTCTAAGAATCTTAGAAATTGTGTTTTGGGGCACCTGGGTGGCTCAGTTGGTTAAGCGACTGCCTTCAGCTCAGGTCATGATCCCGGAGTCTGGGGATCGAGTCCCGCATCAGGCTCCCTGCTCGGCAGGGAGCCTGCTTCTCCTTCTGACCCTCCCCCCTCTCATGTGCTCTCTCTCTCTCATTCTCTCTCTCTCTCAAATAAATAAATAAAATCTTTAAAAAAAAAAAAGAAATTGTATTTTGGGTTCTCATGTAACGGGAAACTGTTACAGAGAGGTTACACTTGACCAGTGTCACATAGCTAGTTATTGGCAGAAGTGTATTTGAGAATCTTCTGAGTCTTAAAACAGTACTCATTAAATAAAAGCAGGCTGTAAAGATTAAATTTTATAAGCATATTGTACTTAAAAGATTATATGGGGGTGCCTGGGTGGCTCAGTCAGTTAAGCATCTGCCTTCTGCTCAGGTCATGATCTCATGGGTTGTGAGATTGAGCCCTGCATTGGGCTCCCTGCTCAGCGGGGAGTCTGCTTTTCCCTCTCCCTCTCCCCCCTACCCCCGGCTTGTGCATGCTCTCTCTCTCTCAGATAAATAAAATCTTTTTAGAAATGTGTATATAATTTATTACTTGACTACTAGAATAACTATTTCCAATACATTATTTTATGTGGTGAAATTTGTAAGAGACTTCAGGAAACTGGTTGGTTGAGCATGAAGCACTAATGAAGGAATAATTGCTAACTTGTGGGAGAGGGAGAGAGAGTGTGAGTGGGGGGGGGGGGGAGGGGAGGGAAAAGGCAGAGGGAGAGAGAGAATCCCAAGCAGACTTCACTCTTAACGCAGAGCTGACGTGGGGCTCAATCTCACGACCCTGAGATCATGACCTGAGCTGAAATCAAGAGTCGGAGGCCTCACTGACTGAGCCCCCCAGGCACCCCAATAATTGCTCACTCTTGCATAGCACTTACTCTTTGCCAGGCACTATTTTGTGTGTATGTGTGTGCATGTTTGTGTAAAGTCTGTTTTCCACAGCCTTCAGAGGTATCGGGACTATTATTCTAATTTTATATATCGGGAACCTGAGACACAGATCAAGTGAAATGCCAAATTTACACAAGTAGTAAGTAGCTGAGCCAGAATCCATGCCTCCCATGCCCAGCCATCTGGCACTTATTTTGCCACCACACTTAGTTGGCATGATGGTACTGTTTTAAATGACTTAGGTTTAGCTCTATGATCTCTCCTTTATAGCCTTGTTATTAAACTGACCTATTGGGCACCTGGGTGGCTCAGTTGGTTAAGTGACTGCCTTCGGCTCAGGTCATGATCCCGGAGTCCTGGGATCGAGTCCCGCGTCTGGCTCCCGGCTCAGCGGGGAGCCTGCTTCTCCCTCTGACCCTATCCCCTCTCATGCTGTTTCTCTCTCTCTCTCAAATAAATAAATAAATAAATAAAATCTTTAAAAACAAACAAAACAAAACTGACCTATTTACAATACTGTCATTTTTTTTTTTGAAGGAGTCCACCAGTTCACTGGAGACCAGATTCTTACTGGCAGATAACCTGTATTGCAAAGCTTCAGTTCCTCCTACTGATAAAGTGTGTCTGTGGTTGGGGGTAAGTAACTGAAATAGCCCCAGCTTCCTTGGCTGACACTGGTAAACCAGTGTTTTTCCCACCACAGCAGTACTGTTTAAGCCGGGGAAAGTGCTCATCTCCCTTTGACTGTGGAAGGAACACAGGGTTGGAGTTCAAGGGGTCTGTATTGGAAACTGACTGGAATTACAAGTGTGATGAGCAGCAAAAGGTGCTTGTCTCTCCCAGTCAAGACAAAACTAACCAAAGCCCTCTCTCTTCCCCTTCAGATAATGCTTTATCTCTTAAATGTAACAGAAGGAAGAGGAATAGAAATAAAACAGAAAGAACTGCTGAACCTCAGATAAATGTTTCTTCCCCATAAGGGTTTATTAGTTCTGGAAAGATCTCTCAAAACTTAAGGGGGAAAAGATTATTACAAAAACCTTGAGATTAGAGTCCATTTTTAAAACCATATATTTCAGTTTTAGATGATGTCATAGACCTTGTCTGTGATTTTTTCCTATCTTACTCTTCTCAATCCCCTGACCAATCATCCAACCCATTCCTGACTGTCCGGCTTATCTAGCTGTCCATTGGTCTTTTTACCCCAGACAAGTTCCTGTACCAAGTAGCAAGCTAAGTGTATAGCTCCCATCTCTCCTTACTGGAAGGATTTCCGCCTTGTTGTTACCATGTAGAATCACCCCTTAGAGGCACTCTAATGCTATGAAAGATGGGCAGATTAATACCCCATAATTCACTCTCTGTGCCTTAGTTCCTCCTCCTTGATTTTTGTTAGTT
The DNA here is from genome assembly GCF_029215605.1 of Mirounga angustirostris. NCBI lineage: Eukaryota > Metazoa > Chordata > Mammalia > Carnivora > Phocidae > Mirounga > Mirounga angustirostris. Next base: position 126,821,755 of record NW_026991719.1, read on the forward strand.
ATAATATTGTCAGGGTTTGTACATTTCTTTCTATAATCCTAATTCCCATACTTATTTAGCTTTAGTTCTGTAAATGGAATAGCTATCTACCCAATGGCTCTAACCCTAGGGGTAATCTTCCTCAATTTCTCTTTCCCTCAGCGCACATTCCATCAGCAGGTGGGGATAAGATGATTCCATAAACTAGATTGGGACAGTAGGGAGCTGTCTGATAAGAATTACAACTGGAATCCACTTCATACCTCATAAGAGAATGAATTCTAAATGTATTACATACTTGCCTGAAATACACCATCAAAGTTCTAGACCAAGTAATAGATAATTTGTTTTATAACCCTGGAATAAGGATGGTTTGTTTAGGCCACAAAACTCACAAACTAAGGTGCGTGGGTGGCTCAGTTGGTTAAGTGACTGCCTTCGGCTCAGGTCATGATCCTGGAGTCCCGGGATCGAGCCCCACATCGGGCTCCCTGCTCAGCGGGGAGTCTGCTTCTCCCTCTGACCCTCCCCCTTCTTGTGCTGTCTCACTCTTTCTCTCTCAAATAAATGAATAAAATATTAAAAAAAAACACCTCATAAACTATAAGCGAAGTTGAAACTCCCTTTGCAGGTAGAGGACTAACAGGGTCCTTTGCACGGTTACTTGGAATTGTGTTTTGGGCGTGTCAGTCTTGAGATGCCTGTTAGACCATCAAATGGAGAGGCTGATAAGACTGAGGAATGAATCAACAAAAGAGAAATACTTGGCACAGGGTACTTCCTGAATGAATCATCAATGTTTTTCTGACACAAATGAAATGTTTTTAAATGTATTCTAATTTTTTTTTGTTAAAAGTAACCAAGGTGTAGAAACTTTCTGGGAAAAAAAAATAGTAATAAGAAACAGTGGCACGGGTGCCTGGGTGGCTCAGATGGTTAAGCGTCTGCCTTCGGCTCAGGTTGTGATCCCAGGGTCCTGGGATCGAATCCTGCATTGGGCTCCTTGCTCAGGAGGGAGCCTGTTTTTCCATCTGTCTGCTGCTCCCCCTGCTTGTGTGCTCATTCTCTCTCTCTCTCTGACAAAAAAAGAAAGAAAGAAAGAAAAAGAAAAAGAAAGAAAGAAGAGTGGCAGTTGACTCAGGAATGAGATTGGGGTCTGGGATTGAAGAGACATGTACTTTCCATTGAATATTTTTTTTGTCCTATCTCAATTTTTATACAGTTTTCCAACTATCATGGATTGGGTTATTCAGTCAGTATTTATGCAGCACCTGCTTTGTGCCAGACACTTTCATGTTGTCTGTCTCATTTAATCCTTACAACAATCCTTTGAATAATTTTTAAATTCCATTTGTCAGATGAGGGAAGTGGTTCAGGAAATGCCCAGTGGTACGGCAGGCAATAGGAGGAGTTCAGAGCTGGGAAAGGTTTGGTTCCCCACTTCCAGAATGCATGCATCTCTAAGTGTTGGCAATAACACCAGAGCTTCAGAATTCAACACAGTCACCTTGCCTTTGCCCCTAGCATCTTTTGGAGGTAGGAAGAGGACAGTAAAAGCTAGCCATTACTGGATCAAATTAGATAATATATATGTATTTGAAAACTTTTAAATTGCTGTATCTTAAGCTCAGAAACAACTATTTAAATTGATTCAAATGTAATACTATTTAGTGTCATCATGGAGGTTGTAGAAAGACGGGATTTGGTGTCTAAACATTGGTTCTTCTCTTAATTCTACTGTTTACTTAATATCTGTGTTAGTGTAGGCAACCTGACCTCTTTGAGCCCACATTTTCTTAGCTGTAAAGAAGAAGATAACTTGACTGACCAGGGTTGTTATGAGGAGTAAATGATATAATGTATGTAAATATATTCTTTAACCCAGGGATCGATAAAGTTTGTGTAAAAAGGTCAGAGAGTAAATAGTTTGGTTCTGCAGAGCACATGGTCTCTGTCACAACTACTCAGCTCTGCCGCCATGGTGTGAAAGCATAAACAAATGGAGAATATCTGGGTTCCAATAAAACTTATAAGAAAAGGCAGCTGGCTAGATTTGGCCTAAGGGCTGTAGTTTGCCAACCCCTGCTCTAAGCTGTTGAGTAATTGTCATGACTTTCTTTCTTCAGGCTAATGTAATGCTTGAATATGATATTGATGAAGCTCAGGCATTGTTGGAAAAGAATTTATCGACTGCCACGAAGAATCTTGATTCTCTTGAGGAAGACCTTGACTTTCTTCGAGATCAATTTACTACCACAGAAGTCAGTATCCTTTCTTTAACTAAAAGCAAAGGGAGGAAAGAAGGATGTTTTCGACACTCTTACTTACATTATTTTAATGAGAAGAATATCCTTACTCTTAGGCTGATTTGAACTTGCAGATTTTATGAGAGTAATAAATAGCATATTTGGAACTAATACTTAACTAAGTTTGTAGATAGATTAATCTGAATTTGAAGTGTGAAGGTTTGGAAACAGCACATTCAAATTAGTGCACAAGCATTTTTCTTTCAAATATTTTCTCAAGACACCTTCAAAGCTAGTTAAATAGCTTAATCCACAAGCATTTATTAAGGGTCTCTTAACTGTTGAGGCACAGGATGGTAAGGGTTAAAAAAGAGTGCCAAAGTCTTGCTGTGTTAGAACTGCACATGTAAAACAGCTAACTGATAATTTCATAGCAAAATATAAGTGAGTTCGTTTTGGGTATGCCATGCCAAGGCAATTTAAAGTTAGAGAAAGAGAGATACGTGCTGGAATTAGTTCGAAGTTAGAACTTGGGCTGTTTTTAAAGGCATTATAGGATTTGGATCAGCAAAGAGAAGAGATGGGGGTAGGTATTTTGGTCAAGGAGGGGGTAGGCCTGTTAAAACCCAGCTCTTTGCCTTTCCTCTCTGACCTGTCTCTCTTGGTGCCTGTTGCAGTCATTGGCCCCACACAGTCGCCCAAGGCTCTCTGTGAGGTGTTCCCAAGCCAGTCTTACTTCATGCCACTGACCTCTTCCTGCCGTAACCTTCCCCCAGTGCACCCTGGGTTCCAAATAGCCCCAATCAGTTCTCCTCACCCCTTTATATTTCTACTTTGTTCTTCCTACCTGGAAAGATTTCCCCCTATTTATGTGGGTTACTCCTTTTTTTCCCTTCATATTTCAGCTCAAGCATCAGATATTTCTCAACATTTTCAAATCCTTGGGGTGTTTTGTTGTTTCCCTGTGCTTACTTAGCACTTTGCATGTAGTACTTTGTTTTCTGTGCCAGATTGGGAGCACTTCAAGTGTAGGAGCTGTACTTTCTCTTTTCTCCACAGCATGTAGCTAGCATGCAGCAGGCATTGAGTGCTTGGGTGAGGGAAGATAGGCGTGTTGGAGGGGCCTAGAGCAGGAGTTGGCATGGGACTCGTAATGTGGAGACTTTATCCAGAGTGGGGAAAAGCTATTAAACTTCTAGAAGAAAAAACAAACCTTCTAGGGGATAACATTGGAGAAAATCTAGATGACCTGAGTATGGTGATGACTTTTGGATACAACACCAAAGGCACAGTCCATGAAAGAAATAATTGATGTGCGAGGCCTACACAGGGTGGTGCTCGTGGAAAGGAAAAGAAATTGAGTGAATGTCCTATTAAACCAAAGGGAGGGTAAGAGATGAAATTATTAATAGTTGTACTAATTTAAATATTGCCTGAAAGGATATGGTTTGAACAGTCTTTGAAATTTCATGAATGAGGGGCTGTCTTTCAAACTGATAATTCTTTTTTTATAAGATTTTATTTATTTATTTGAGAGAGAATGAGAGAGAGCACATGAGAGGGGGGAGGGTCAGAGGCAGAAGCAGTATTTTGTGTGCACAATTTCTCTCTTTGATTCAGTATGTGAGTGAATACTTAGTCATTGCATGTGTTATCTTTAGATTTGCATTTGCATTTTCTTTGACAATTCTTGCAGATATGGCCAGGGTTTATAATTGGGATGTAAAAAGAAGAAACAAAGATGATTCTACCAAGAACAAAGCATAATGCTGACAATTAAAAATGTGGTTCAGTTTTCCAAACATGTTATTTTAAATACCCCAAAGTTTATCCCTAAAGGTTGACATGACTTTGACTGATTTTTTTTTAACAGCAAGAAAGATAATTAAAACTTAAAAGAAGATAAACATCACTTTATTATAAAAACAAAATTGGTTTCAAATATTTTACGAAATTAGCAGTATTTTAATTTTTCATTTCCAACAAAGTAAATGCTACTTTCATCATTTTTTTGGTTTGTCATAAAAAAGTCTTAGCTGAAATGGCTGAGGTATGCTATGGAGCTGAATTCTGGACACTTTTCTTTATTGGCTGATGTTACTCTCACTTGATGTGGTTAAACCAGTGTAGAGGTAGGAAAAACAGTTAGTTTAAATATTTCCAAACTTGTTTTCTTTAGTACATAAGGGGCTTTATGGCTCTCTGTTGCTGTTATTTGTCTTATATAAATGGATTTTCATGAATTACTGCTTAGCCAATAACTATTATAATATTCTGTACTTTTTAAGAAATGGTAATTTGCCTTCCTAAACAGTAAGAGGGCTATTGAGACAACGCTTTTTCTTACCGCATAGAAGTGCACAGTGTCTTTGCGATGCCAACATAAGGGGGATCTTGGCCAACATGAAATAACAAAATTCTTTAGCCACTCAAAACTCTTGGCTAAGGCAATTTTGTATTTCTTAACAGTTCGCCAAAGCAGCTGAACAAGAATATTAAGATAAATATAAATCTGCGGTGGTTGAAAAGATTTGTGAGCTTTTTTATTCATGATAAAACCTCATAGGAAGAGTAGAAAAATCCCTGTGGAAAGTCATTGATCCAGCGGCTAGCACTGACTGGGTGATACAGATTCTGATAAAAAATGTATTATTCCATTTCCATGTAGTACAACATATACTCGTACAATGTTTTGTACTTGTATTTCATGATATTAAAACATTGAAGTTAAAACTGTGGCATGGCACTTTTTTTTTAACATTATTCTTTCTAAAGTTAATGTGTCTTTTCACATATTTGTAAAGTTCATTTACTTCTACATATAACGAGCATGTCCCAAGAACTTATATTTGTAGGAACAATACAGAATCTCTTTGGAAGGAATACAGATCAGCAAACAATTGAGGAGTTAAATCTGAAAGACACCAAAGTTCCTTGAGTCACTTTTTCTCTCATACTTTTAAATTCCCATATTTTAGTATTTGAGGTTTATATACATCTTGATATATGGTAAGTGCTAATTTTCCCAAACCTTATTATGGTAAGTATATTGGCACAAAATGTCCTTGTCAGTAGTAGGACATGAATGATTTGCTTGGTTTAAGTACATGAAAATGGAACTGAATATGAAGAAACACAGCTCTTTAGATATGAATTAAAGAGCAAAAGCTAATTCTATAAATGCATATAAATACTTAGTATGTGTCAGGAATGGTATTAGGCTTTGTTAATAAAAGAAAGATATTTAAGTCTTGCCTCTGCCAGATCATTTCTCTTATAAGTATTTGCAGTTTCAGAATAACATAACCATACTGCTTTGACATGATATTTTCAAGCTTCATATTAGCATAGTATACCCAGAGAGGATATGGGTAAAAATTAACTATGAAACTTGATACTGAATAATAACAGGTGTGTTGGAAATGAAACTAATATTTATTTTTCCATTCAGATGCTCATTTGAGAAAATGTAGAAAATGGGAAAAAAGACATAAGTTCCGCTTGCAGTCCCCTTAACATTTCTTTGTCTTCCATTTCTTTTTTATGCATAGGTTTTTTTAAACATAATTTTGAAAATTTTGTCTTTATCATTTTTACCCTACTTTTTTCACTATATTAACATCATTTTACTAGTTTCATAGTAACTGTAGTAAACTGTGATACACATTGAGACATTTGGGTTGCTTTAAAACTTTTTCTCCATTGTAAGTAACAAATAATTCCGTAATTTGCATTTTTACATGAGGCTTTCCTCATGTATTTAGAATTTTTCCTGAGACTTAACCAAAAATGGAACTAAGGAGCAAGATTATAGCGTTTTTATTCCTGGGGTTAGCTGAGAATAGTTTTGTCAGTAGTGACAGCAGGGGATGATGGAAAGCACAATTCATCATCCCACCCCTGCCTTTCTCTGCCATATAGATATTGATTGATGGCTGCAGTAGGAACAACCTTACCCAAGTCCACATAGCCAGAATGAGACCAAGACCCAGTTCCTAGGTGAATTTCCTTCCCTCTGTACCGTGATGTCTCGCTCCTTTATTTAGCAATAACTAATAGGTAAGTTTGGTAGGAATGTTAACTAAAGTTCAGTCCCTTAATGCTCTCCTTTCTCTGCTTTAAACTTCAGTGATACTTTTAAGGTCTTGAACTATTTCTTAAAGGTTTGTCTTGATAGGTTCTAATCCTGTACCCTTTTGATAGCCTTACTATGCCTATTCAGTGCTAATGTGGGATTGTGTTGTCTCTGAAGACATTGAGTGTGTGTGCAACGCCTATCATAGCTGGTGTTGGGTTCAACTATACATTTAAACTCCCAAGCCTTGGATAGGCTATGTCTGACACCAGTTTACTCTGAAGGACATGGGACAGTAAGACACCATGCCAGGGGATGGTGGGAATTCTTCTGTGGGAATTCTTGCAGCAGTCCCCACAGACTGCATAGATAGGGGCAGGAGCCACCCTGACCTAGGAGCCATAAGGGACCACTCCCTCTTAGAACAGTCCCCTGTGCATAGCATCCCCATCCTGGCCAGGCACAGGGCCCAGGAACAGGAGGTACATTGTACTCAGGGACTTATTTATGTTCACTTGCAGCCCTCTCGGCTCTCACCTAGGACACAAGGTGCCACCCTGGGCATTTTACCAGAAGCAGGCTTACCTGGTCACATAGCTGATGGTCCACTTTCATCAGGTTTCCAGAGGAACCAAGCTAGAAAGCTAATCCAAGGTCAGTTCCCCAAACTCGAAGGAGAAAGGGGTTTTGAATACCTCTTGCTCACAGCCTGTTGCATCTTGCATAGTTATGGGCCCAGGTTTTGACAGTGACTTACTTCCTTTTATAAGGCCCCTGGCTAATGACTGACTGCCTCTGCAAAAAAGGTAGTAATAGTTAAGGTATTTTAAAGGGCCGGATGGAGGCGTTTCTGTCTGGATTAGGTGAAAATAAGACATCACCACCTAGCCTCCAAAGTTTTACAATTATATGATGGATTGGAGAGCTTTCTTCTCCTTGACCCAAAACCAAGTGGTGCCATAAATTTAGCAAAACTATTTATGAACTCATTACAGAGTAAGTTTTTTTTGATCTTGTGGCCAAACTAGTTGATAAGATTTTTCTTACACTTTTTATGTTGAAGTTTTATAGCTACAGTCAGTGTCACAGAATTGATGTGCCTGCTAATTAACCGTATTTTCTATATATTAATATTTCTCTTCTATATCCAGGGAAAGTACTGCTTACATGATCAGTTGTGAGAGGAAAGTTTGAGACATGAAGTGTTTGAACTTGGTTAATGTTTACAGAACTGCTCTTCTTGTCTGATGTCGGGTTTAGTTACAGCCACATTAAACAAAAAGGATGGACCTGGTGTGTACAGTATATCTGAGCAGTTTGTTTATAAAGGATCATGTCTCTTGGTCATGGTTTTCAAATAAATTTATGTTCAGTTGGTTGTGTGACAATGGGGATACTTTATTTGGAGGTAGGCCATGACCAGATAGGAAATTTCTCCTAGATCTTTTAGCTGCTTGAGTAAACCCATCTTAGCCTGAATTGGCTTATTTTCCCCAGATCAAACCTGTGCATTCTAGAGAGTAAAAAATAGAAAAATTAAAAAGCAAAAGTCAGCAGATAACAATCTCTTCCTTTTCATCAGTACACCCCAGACAACAACAAAAAAACACATCCTTGGCTTCTTCAGCCCATGTCTGGACTGGATTGGGCAATAATTTCTTTTCAGTCCAGAGGGAGCTTAAGAGTTCAATTTTAATTCACCCTAGATATTTAATTTTCAACTATACTATAGCTATTAGTTGCAGAACCAGAGCAAGGTGACAATTCTATTTGCTGTGACACTTGAAACACTGACATCAGTGTTTGGTTAAAAAGTGGACTCATGATGGGGAAAGAAGCCTCGGTGGGTGGGTGGGTGGGTGGGGATACATTTTATTTTAGGGAAGGAGTGATCAAGTTCCAAGACAATAAGGATGACCCTGACAGACAGAATGCAGGAGGAGCAAGGAATTTGGCCTTGGGGATAGACAGAGGCAGGCAAGCTGGGAACTAAGCCTGAAACCCCTTCCTTTCTTCCCTCCTCCCTATCATACCCCCCCTTTTTGACCCTCTACCTATCCCACAGGTAAAAGTTGGCTATACCAGGAACTTCTGAAAGTAGATGGGGTCCAAACTGGTTCTGAGAGAAATTGAGATACAGTAAAGGCAGGGAAAACAGCTCAACCATAGAAATAACTAAAGAAAGGGGCATTTTGAAAGTATATAAGAATACAGCTTGGAGGGGTTTTTAAAAGGGACGAAATATAGTCAGACTGCCTTCATACAGCTCCAATTTTTCATGTGTGACTCTGCATGTGTCATGATACAAAATTATAAAGACTAGTACTGAATAATGGCAAAACAAATACTAATATTTAAGTAATTAAAAGTGGAGATATATACCGAAATACTGAACACTGGTTATGTCCACCCCAGAAATTATTTCTATGAAATTGTAATTAATATAAATATTTCAGAGTAACATACTTTTTAAAAAGTGTTTTGAACACTTTAAATGAGATGGCAAAGGATATTTTAGGGAATCAAATTTTGGTCCTTCTAGTAGAGTAAAAACTCTCCGTTGTTAACATCTTTCATTTTGGTGCTTGATATTTCTGTATTTTGGGTTCCAAAGAATCATGTCACCAGGGAGTTTGCAGTAGGAGTTCCAATTACTGTTTTCTTAAATTAATTTTTTTTTCTACTTTCACATATTTAAAACAAGATCCTGTTGCACTGATAAAGGGTACCATTTATGACAAAGATGAAACCTTTGTAAACATGTATCTAATATGTCAAAATATATAAAGTGTTAGAAATTCAAGAAAAAATGGATCAAAACATTAGTGGGAGTCTTAATACACTATTCTCAGTCACTTACAGGCAAATCCTCTGGGCCACATTTTCTAGTCATAACTCAGATAATTTAGGCATTAATAGTTTCAAATAAATCTGAAACATTTTAAGTTTAAACACTGAAATAACTTTGAGGTAAAAAAAAATGGAAACTAGAATTACAGGTTATTTAGGATTTAATGCAATGGGAAGCTAATGAGCTTAAAAACAGGGAATTCAGATGAAAATATGAGCCCTAGATGCCAAACTCAAAAGAATAAAAAACCAAATGTCCAACACACTAACTTTGCTTCCTCCGTCAATTAAGGTCAAGGATGATCTGTCTCAAGGTAATAGTGTTTCTCTCCTGCCTCATCTTTTCCCCTCCAGTAGTCTTGTCCTCCCAGAGCATTCCTTAACCACTTATTCCTGCAGTCACACCTGAGACCTTGTCATTACTAATCATTGCCACCCCTTCCTAATCTCATCCTCAAGCCATTCTGTCCCAGCTTGCTTGGGATTTCTGGCTGAAGCACAGGAAACGGAAGCCCCTGGGAACCTCCTGGAAAGAGGGAGGAATTTGGGAAAGTGACCCCAGTGTTGGTTACAAACTTCTGGGTTCATATGTGTTCCTAATCAGCATACCAAAGAACTGAACAAAAGGATAGACCACTGCCCAGTTTCTGGACTGGCTACTGTGTGGTGTACGAGCTTTGAAAACTGAACTGCCATTGGAATGACATTGGAACATGTGACCTGAACTTATCCAGAGAAATTCTCAGCTAAAACAAAAATACCAACATTCTCCATAGAATTTAAACAAGACCCAGAATTGCATAATATTCAAAATGTTCAGAGTACACTTAAAAATTACTTGGCATGTGAAATACCAGAGAAGTACTCACATGAAAAGAGACAGAGTATAAGTTTATGTAGATAACATGAGAAGTTAAAAAATTAGAATGCAGAATAAGCAAAATTGATAAAACCAAGAACTGGTTCTTTGAAAATACTGATAATCAGGCTCCTTGCTCAGCAGGGAGCCTGCTTCTCCCTCTCCCTCTGCCTGCCGCTCGCCCTGCTTGTGCTCGCTCTCACTATCTCTCTCTTTCTGTGTGTGTCAAATGAATAAATGAAATCTTAAAAAAATACTGATAAAAATACACAAGCCTCTAACAACTCTGACTTATAAAAACAACATAAACATATAGCATTACAAATGGGAGGTTTCTATGCACCAATACAGAGATTTTAAAGTTATACTAAGTACAACAACTGTATGCCAGTGCATTTGAAAATTTAGATGTGATGGATAACTTTCAAGGAAAATATAAATTACCAAAATATACTTACCAGGATGTAGGCTATGTGCCGCTATGGTAGTCATTCCCAGTCCCTGTGCCACATGTCTACTAACAGGTCAGGGTGGCTCTGCTCCATGCTCACTTCACTCTGGAATCCAGGCTGATGGATAAGCCTCTAGCTAGGACACTGATGGTCACATGGTCAAGCCTATATCATAGGAGGGAAGTATAATCCTATTCCAGGGAAGGACAATGAATATATGTGACCAATAAAACAGTGTCTCTAATGGTTTAAAACTGAATCTAACCATAACCCTGAAATAAATTGAAAAGATTGTTAAACATCTACACCCTCTTCTGCAAAAAAAAAAAAAAAAAAGGAAAGAAAAGGAAGAAGGAAGAAAAAGGAAGGAAGGAAGGAAGATAGATTAGATACATGCTGGAAGGAAGGAAGGAAGGGAAGGAAAGAAGATGTTAGATAAATGCTGGAAGGAAGGGAGGGAGGGAGGAAGGAAGATAGATAGATGCTGGACCAAAAGCTTTTATGGGTGAATTCTATCAAACTTTCAAGCAGCAGATCACTCTTATTTAATTACTCTAGAGTATAGAAAAAGAAGACAGATTTTCATCCATTTCATGATTTCATGAGGCCAGAATAACCATGGTGCCACAACCTGACAGAAAGCACAAAAGATCAACATTTCCAATGAATTGTTAGTCCTTAAAATAAGTTATTTTGTCATGTAAATTGAGGAGATGCTGTGTAAAATTGCCTCCCATTGGAAAGCCCCAATATAGAATAGTGTAGTTCTACAGAATACTTTTTGCCTTGTTTAATCCACAATTTTCCAAATTTATGTCACTGTAGATCCCCCCACATTCCTCTTAATCCCTGTGGAGTTTTTGGAAATACTGTTACGAACCAATCTCGAATTGGAATATAGATGCAAAGATCTATATTACTTACTAATAATAGTAAATTAAATCAAGCTGTTTTAAAAATGTACCATGAACAAATGCAGTTTTTTCTAAGATTTTTAAGAAATATGGTTAAACATAAACAGATTTACTAATATAATTAATTACAATACTAGGTTAAGGAAAAAACCCGTTTGATTATCTCAATGGGTACAAGAAAGACATTTGAAAAACTCAACATACATTCTTTGTAAAAGGTCTTAGTAAAATAGTAATGTAGTGAAAAGTTCTATAACCTAATCAAGGTAATTTAAGGTTAAAATGCTAGAAGCATTCAATCCATATTCTAGCCAGTGTGAAAAGACAAGAAGAAGAAATGAAGTATAAATATTTGAAAGGAAGAGAGAAAATTACCATTATTTGTAGATTACAGTGTCTACCTAGAAAACAAAAGAGATCAATTGAAAAACTGAAGTAATAAAGTTTAGTATGGTGTCTGGATACAAGATGTAAACATACATGTATCCACAGATTTCCTACACACTAGCAATGACCAATTAGAACATGTAATGAGAAAACCCATTCAAATAAAATATAAATATCATTTATGATATATAAATATTATAAAATATCTAGGAATAAACAGACAATGCTAAAGCCTATAAGTGTGCATGGTGAGCACCCAAAATCTAGTCTCAGCAAATTTCCAGTGTTCAATACACTATTAATAACTACTACAGTCATCATTCTGTATAGTATATCTCCACAACCTATTCATTCTGCATAACTGCATTCTATGTATTTGAGTTGTTTATATTCCATGTATAAATGAGATCATGCAGTTGCTTGCTTTCTGTGCCTGGCTTTTTCACCAAATGAATGGGTAAAGAAATTGACACATTTCTTATTAAGTTTTACTGTATTGCATGAGAATATCAAAGAAAATTTTGAAGGGAAAAGGATAATAAAAATATACTGTGGAATTACCCAGCTACAACAATGTAGTATTAGGGCCAGAATAAGCAAACAATTTAATGAACTATAAAACGGGAGTCCAGAAACAATTTAATATTTGAAAAGAGTAAAATTTCCAACCATTGAAGAAAGAAGGAAGTATTCTATGGACAGTATGGGGTAAGTAGCTAGCCATTTGGGAAAAATAGTTGTTATCCCTACCTCCACATCCTATACATAAATCAATTCCTAAAGGAACCCTAAATGGGTTATAGGAAGTCATAGGAAAATGGTTTTCTAGTATTTGGGTGCAGAAGGCCGATCTAAAACTAACACTTTTTGGCCATAAAGCATCAAGAGACCAGTCTATATATATAAAAAAAATAAGGTACATGGTACTAAAATCAAAAGTAATAAAATGTTATCCAGTAGACATTTTCTTTGCACCTTGTCCCCCAGCCACCTGGTTCCCCAACTTTGAGACAACTTCCCAGTTTCTTGTAGACAACAGGTGAAATGATTAAATAATAAGTAAAATATGATTATTAAATTATTTAATAATGATGTTATCTATTAAATATTAAAGGCTTCTGTATTACCAAACACCATAAAAAGTTAGAAAAACATGAAAAAAGTTTTTTTTAAAAGATTTTTTATTTATTTGAGAGAGCACGAGTGGGGGGAGGAGCAGAGGGGGAGGAGGACGGGGGAGAAGTAGAGGGAGCAGCAGAGGGAGAGAGAGAAGCAGACTCCCTGCTGAGCAGGGAGCCCGATGCAGGACTCGATCCCAGGACCCTGGGATCATGACCTGAGCTGAAGGCAGACGCTTAACTGACTGAGCCACCCAGGTGCCCCAACATGAAAAAATACTGTAACGTATGTGGTGGATAAAGCATTGATTTCCATATGTAAGGAAATCTTATTAATAAGAAAAACACCTTTTTATTAGTACTATATTCAGCCACAAGCAACAGAAAACCAATAACCAAATATATGCAAATTTAAAATACATGTTCTCTCAGATCTGCAGAGTTAAAAGATTGGCAGTAATATTCATTATAGGGCGCCTGGGTGGCTCAGCTGTTTAAGCGTCTGCCTTCAGCTCAGGTCATGATCCCAGGGTCCTAGGATGGAGTTCTGCATCAGGCTCTCTGCTCAGCAGGAAGTCCACTTCTCCCTCTCCCTCTACCCCTTGTTCCCCCCTGCCCCGCCCTGCTTAAAAATCTTTAAAAAAAATAATACTGATCATAGACATTATCATACACTATTCATGGGCATTCAGTAAAACCTTTCTAAGGAGCAATCCAATTGATTTTATCAAAATTTTATTTTATTTTATTTTATTTTTTATTTTTTTTTAAAGATTTTATTTATTTATTTGAGACAGAGAGAATGAGAGAGAGAGAGCACATGAGAGGGGGGAGGGTCAGAGGGAGAAGCAGGCTCCCCGCCGAGCAGGGAGCCTGATGCGGGACTCGATCCTGGGACTCCAGGATCATGACCTGAGCCGAAGGCAGTCGCTTAACCAACTGAGCCACCCAGGCGCCCGATTTTATCAAAATTTTAAATGTGTATATTCTTTGATTCATAAATTCTACTTTTATGATTTTGACTTGACATAATTGGCCAAACACACAAAGATATGTATACATTGTAGAATTGCTTTATAGCAGCAAATAATTGTGCATAACCTAATGTCGACCAATGAGAATTAGTTTATTCTATGTCCATACAGTATAATGCTATTATATCAGTTTGGAGACTTTCAGCTACAAGTGGAAAAAAATGGCATAAACTAAAAAGTGATTTATTATCTTATGGAATAAGGAGTCTCAATATAGAGTGGTTCTAAGGGTAGTTAAAATCTGTAGCTCAAAGATCCAGATTTCTTCTATGTCTGTCATCTTCAGTATGTCAGCTAACTCTTTTCCTGATCACTTCAACAAACGTACCAGGCACTAACTGACTATAGAGATACAATAAGGAAAAATGGACAGTTCCTGCCCTCATAGGTATTTACAAAAAAATGTAGTGTATGTGTACAAAAGGTAACAGCACAGTATGAAAAAGATTCATTTAGGTGCAAACATATAACAAATCCCAAGCTTTTCTTTTTTTTTTTTTTAAGATTTTATTTATTTATTTGAGAGAGAGAGAGAGCACATGAGAGTGGGGGGAGGGTCAGAGGGAGAAGCAGACTCCCTGCTGAGCAGGGAGCCCGATGCGGGACTCGATCCCGGGATTCCAGGATCATGACCTGAGCCGAAGGCAGTCGCCTAACCAACTGAGCCACTCAGGCGCCCAACAAGTCCCAAGCATTTTGTGAGTATGTTTACTATGTGACATTTACCAAGTGCTAAGTACTTTATATGGATTATCTCATTTCATCCTCACAACAATTCTATGAAGTGAATATTATTATTGTCCAATTTAATATATGTGTAAAGTGAGACTGAGAAATTGAAACAGATATATATTAACTGGTAGAGTCAGAATTTGAACCCATGTTGGTCTTACTCAAAATCCATACCCTTAACCACTATGTAAATAACATTTTGAAAAGTAAAAATTAAATAAATAAAAAGTCTAGAAGGAAATAGACCAAACTTTTAAGAATCATTTTCTTTAGGAGCTAATGACTTGAATGCAGCTGACAGACCCCACAAGAGCCAGGAGAAAGAGGGAGGGAAACAAAGTCAAAGGGTGCATTGATAGACTGGCAGCGGGCAGTGGTTGATTGCCTGAAGGTTCCTAAAGAAGTGTAAAACAGGGTTCATGGGATAGAGTGGACAACCAGAACTTGTAATCAGAGAGGTTTTAGAGGCTGTATAAAATTTGGTCATGCTTCAGAATCGGGCCATGTGTGTATTTTATGAAGTGAGGTAATAGTCAAGGTCATTGGATTAAAGCAGGGCAATAAAACAACCATTCATTCTAGTATTTATTAGTTATTCAAGCATATATGTATGTTACAGGTTGCAGAAACAATGGTGAACAAGATGAATAAGATTCTTATGTTTGTGGAACTCACAATTGGAGAAGTAGGCAGAGGCCAGATCATGCAAGGCCTTGTAGCCATGTTAAATGTGCTGAGAAACCATTGGTGGGTTGTAAGCAAGGGAATGACTTGATCTGTTTTCTGTTTTGAAAGGACCATTCTGGCAGTTATGTTAAGGTTGTATCTTGGGAATAAGAACAGAAAGTAAGGTGAGCACTTAGGAAGATATCGAAGTAGTTCAGGAAAGAGTTGGTAGTAGCCTGGATGAAGGTTATAGCAATGGAGATAGATATATTTTGAAGATAGAGCTGATAATGCTTGATGATGGATCTTATATTGGAGGCGGGGGGGGAGAGAAGTGAGGGATTAAGGATAACTGCTAAGTATGTTGAACAAAGGGATGGATGGTGGTGTCATTTATGGAGATGAGAAAGATTGGGGTGGAAGGAACACAGTCTGATAGATACTGATTTCATATTGGATATGTTGAGTATAAGGAATTTGTGTATGTGTTTAGTAGGCAAGTTGGCTGTATTGTTACAGTGCTCAGAAGAATGGGCTGGAGTCCTCCATTTGGGAGTCCTCAATGCAAAGACAGTAACTGGAGTCATGAGCAAAGGTAAGATTGTCTAGGTAGAGGAGAGAATGGAGAGCAAGAAAAGAATTGAGAAAAGAAAAGAAAGGAATTGAGAAAAGAAAAGAAAAGAATTGGAACTCCAACAGAACTGAGAACAACAGCTTCCTAAGGAGCTTGGTGTAGGCAGAAATCATTCCACCAATGCTGTGCTGACAGGTCACTCATGACTTCCTGCTCCCTTGAATCCTATGGATATATTTTAGCCATAATCTTTCTGAATCCACTGCTACATTATGATACCACTGTCCACTCCTTCCTGTGAAACTAGACTCTCCAGGTTTTCCATTCTCTCCTTCTAAGTAAGTTTCTTTGCCCTTTACTGGACATGTGCAACTTTGTTGTTCCCCAGGAAGACTAAAGAATTATACTCTATGTTGAACTGTCAAGAACAGCTTCTGGAGCCACATCTTCTCTAGAATTGGGAAGCTGCTTGCAGATTTTGGAGGCTGTTGGTTTCAGAACTTCATGGAGGTGAGGGATAAATCCAGACAGTTATCTCAGGAAAGAGAATTCCAGATACAGTAAGGAGCAAGTACAAAGGCCCTGAGGTGTGAATGTGCTTGGTGCGTTTGAAGAACATTTCAACATCTCACCAAAGAGATTCTGGTTACTTTTAAGGCAGAGCCAGCGTAACCAGATACATCAAATGTAGACTATGAAAGAGAGGAGTCAAGGATGACTCCAAGGTTTTTGGCAAAAGTACACAGAAGGACAAAGTTGCCATTTACTGAGGAAGTAAAGGTTATGGGAGAAACAAATTTGGGAAGGAAAATTAACTTGGTTTGGGACATGTTAAATTTCTGATGCCTAACACACATTCAAATGGAGATGTTGGCTAGGCAGTTGGTTATAAAGGTCTGGAGTCCATGGGAAAGGACAAGCTGGAGATACAAATTCAGGACTCATTGGCTTATATGTGGTATTTACAGCCATGGGACCGAATAAAGTCACCAAAGAAATTCACTGAAGAAAAGATGATCAGGCCCTGGGGGTTTTAGGGAGGGTTTTAAGGAGAATGGAATGATAAACTATATTAAATGCTGTCACATGGGTGGCTTTCCTTTCTACCTTCCTTCCTTCCTCCCTCCCTCCTTCACCCATGACTATAAAAATGATAAAGCTGTGCGGAATTCAGCCTTCCTATGCCCAGACTTAGAATCAAACATCTTTCCCTTTTTTCCTCTCCCCTAAATATGTACTATAAACCCCAGGCACTTCTGAACTGTTGTGTTCTAATCTGGGCCCCACACTCCAAGGGATCCTGACAAAAAAATCATGCCATATAGTAGGACCTGAAAAAGCTGAGACAATTTAGCCTGGGGGAACAGAAGACATTCCAGGGATGACAATAGTTGTGATCAGCTACCCGGTGTCATAATTAAGATTGTTGACCAAAAATTGCAGTCATTCAACTTTAGGCTTGATAGAACCAACTTTTCCAGAAGTGGCATGGGATTCTCAGGCAGTAGTGAGGCCTTTGTGACTTTCAACGTGATGATTCTATCTTTCAAAAATCATATTCTTGTTCTAGCTTTGAGATGCTGGTGAATACTGTTTGCATAGTGGAAATAGCTACAACACACACGTGAAATCTCACAGTCACATAATCAACCATTTTACTAAATACAAGCAAATTCTCATTCACATACAGCTAAAGAAAACATTTTTCCACATTTCATTACAATGCACAACAAAGTGAGGAAAAGTTTACAGTACATTTTATTCTGGAATAGGAGACAATCTAATCCAACATGCAGTTGTGGTCTTTGTTACAAGTTAGTTGATCTTTTCTTTTACCTATGTAGTAAAATAGCTTCTAAAGCTTTATTCTTAGTATTGTATTAACACCTGATTTTTTCACACTTATTTTCTAAAACCCACTTATTGCAGTGACAACAGCACTGAATTCTACTAAAATGATTTTTAAAATTTCTAGAACTTGTTTAAGCAATTAAGCTCAGCCACCTTTGCTGGATCCTGTGCTGAGTATTTTTAAACCTGCCTAAAAAAATGCAAGGAATGAGAACAGTATACATATAATGTATTTTAGACAAGAAAACTGTAAAGTTTTGTTTCTATCCTTTTTTTTTTTTTTTTGAACTGACAGAATCCACTCATTTATCCACTGGATAATCTTGCTTTCAGAATCTTCTTAATATAATTAAGTATAGTAGTTGGTGAAACTTTGTCTTAAGCCCATTTACCATCTTTTATTTGCCTTCTGAAACCACAAAGCTGGCAACTTAATTACTCCACCCAAGCCAGGTCATGTGGCATGAACGTAGAGATGATGATTGGTTCACTTGTAGTTGATGCTGCAGGTTGGTCCAAGGTGGTTTGTTTCCATAATTTTCATTATTTGGCTGCTTCATTCTGGCTGAAGTAAATTCCCAAACGTTCAGATTCAGTCACATTCATACTGAAGTTCAATATTATATGTCAAAGCAATTTACCATTGTCAGGCCTTCCTATCACAATGCATATGAGAAACCTGACTATTCAGAATTGTTTTCTTACTGTGAAAGGTATGGCTTTTGCCTAGCTCAACTGGCTACAGTCCAAAGAATAATTTAAAGCATGACCTCTCTTCAAGAAGATAATGGAAGCTTAAGCCAACCATTTCAATTTTCTGATGCAATTAGATGTCTGTTCACCTGAGAATTAAGAGCTGACTCTCCAGGATAGCCAAGAATCCAGTGTAGTTATATGGCAAACAGGTGGCTAAGGTCATTGTGAGTTGAGTATTTTATCCCCATCCCACTCCCCATTGCTGTATTTGGTTCCTTTCAATGATATGTCCACTGTGTTTCAGTGATAAGAACACATTAAAACTGTGTGTTTTGAGTTGTGCAGTTATTTACTCATTTAAAGCCCTCTTGTCAATGATATCTGAATTGGCTTTACCTTTTGTTTCATCCCCAGGTTCCCTCAGGATTATAGCTGAGTCGTAAGCAATAAGGAAACATATCCTAACATGTAGAGAACATTTATTTACAGTCATATCTCTTCCAAAGTAAACAAATTAATAACAGTTCATTCATCTGATAGCAGGCACAAGATGATGCAGTGGAACAAGAACTAGGAGTCAGGAGACCTTCCCCTTAGCCAAGTGAATCTCCTGCTTCTTAGTTTACTCTTGTAAAATGGGGAAGAAAACCTCACAGGCCTGTTGTGATGATCAGTAAGTAATTCAAGGGACTGTTTGCAGGGTCACAGCGCCTCTTGTTGAGCAGGTACTCAGCAGTCCCTGTACCTGAAGAGTCAGGCAGGTGAAACTCAAGGCATGGTCAGAAGGGACAGAGGGTATGGCATGGATTACACTGTTTCTTCTACTTATGTGGTAATTTGCATGGGACAGTTTCTTTCACGCTGTTGGTTATTCCATCACAAGGGTGTACATTTTCTGGAATGTGATAACATCAGTATGTGTAATGGCCTCCCTTTTCATAGTCACACCAATTTTACTAGAACAGCAGGCCTAGAAAGGGTCATAGTAAATAGCTGGTCCATGCCCCTCATTCTCCGGATGAGCTGTTTAGAAGCCAATCGGTCCCTTACAACGAAACCCAGCACACACACTTGGTGTGGGATATTCTCACTGATTAAGTTGATCTCATAGTCATTTTTAGTTTTGCGAATTGTTTCCAATGTGATACTTTTTTCCCCTTTACATATATCTTTATGTTTGTGACCTATGAATGAGCTGGAACACCAACAAATAGTTATTCTGTCTGTGGGTGTATTTTTCTGGAGCCTAGCTCCCCAAACCTCAGCCCCTTGACATGTGATCCACAAAGGGCACATGGAGCAGCCACTGCCCAGAATGGGCCACAAACAGTGCCTGGCCCATATCAGTAATTCAGTCCCTCGGTCACAGCACCCAGGCTCCCACATCCACCCACCCACAGCCTGTCAGAAACCCCTTGAGAAGGAGGCTCACTTGTATGTAAAATGGAGGTTGAGTCCATTCAGTCACGCAGGGATTCTTTTCATTTTGATCACTTTTAAGTTCAGGTGGGAGAGCATGTTTTGGAAATAAAACAGCTGACTAGCACAAACATCTCCTTTCTGATTTGACAACCTCTTCTGAAGAGTGAACCACATTTGGTACAAATCCACTCTTCACCCCTTCCCATCCCTCCTGGATTGTAATATCCCCCCTTTTAACCAGCTCATATATGTCTCTTGTCAGGTCTGTGAAGGCTTTCTCCACATTAATGGCGTCTCGGGCTGACGTTTCAATGTACTTCATGCCGTACGCAGCAGCCAGTTTCTCTGCCTCGTGGCGAGTCACTTGCCTCTGTGTATCCAGGTCACACTTGTGACCCACCAGAACAAATACAATTTGGTAGGGCTGAACGTGCACTTTGGTCTCTTCTAACCACTCATGGACATTCTGGAAGGACCTGCGGTTGGTAATGTCAAATAAGAGAAGACCACCTACTGAGTTCCTGTAGTAGGCGCGAGTGATGGATCTAAAACACAAGAAAGAAGTAAAGAATAAAGGCCATGCCCAAACTCCTGTACTTCGATGAACTCAGTGTATTCTAGTGTGTCTGGTTACTGACACAGTCCTTTAGTAAAGATGATTTTCTTTTTTTTAAACAATGGAATGCAAATGTCATCTGTAATAATAATAACACATGAATTTTCAATTGGGCAACACTAAGAGATAGCATCTTCTGGAAAAGAATGCTCATGGCCTTACAGGCATTTTCCCTTGATTCAGGTAGAACTACGGCTCACTCTCCCACCCTGGCAAAATGGGATACCAAAGTCACAGGTTATTATGAAGAAAAGTGAAATAATGAATGTTAAAATGTTCTCTGACCTGGAGAGCTCATGATAAATTCTAGCAGTTGAAAGAGAATTTAAAAAGATTAGAAGTGAATTTATGATAGATGACAGAAAATGTTTATGAGTATATATACGTATGTTGCAATATACTCCATTTTTTCCCATTTATCACTTCTTCTTTAACTCTAAGGGGGTCCTCCATCTCTTCTCTGAGGAGAAACACATTTTGTTTTTTATTTTCTAGGCCATGTAGAAATGGGAAAAATAAGAATGGTCTGCGAAGGTGTCGAGCAGAGTGCCTGTCAGCCCTATTTCCTGACACATTTCAGAGAGGCTGACTCAGGAGCTACCACTGGGAAAAACTGCCCAAATAGCAAAAATTTCCCCTTAAAATGATACAACTTATTTAAAGCGGTGTACCTGGAATATTTCTAAAACCTAACCTTTGCTGTACTTAAACAAGAAACGTCCAATATTTTAACTTCTTGAGTTGAGGAGCATACATATGTTAGGGTGCTTTACTTAGAGCATATTAGAGCTTATTAGAAGGTGTCGAACTATTTGCCTCTACAATCACTTGTTTTAGACTACTGTGCTTTTTGATCTATGTCTATTTTTAGGTTTTGTGTCTCCTTCGATGAAAAAGATAAACAATGAGGGACTCGATAGCTTAAGGCTTAGGACAAATGGCCCAATGATAAGAGAACATTGTCCAGGGAACTACAGTCCAAGCTAGATGATAGTAAGAACAAATGTTACAAATGAGTTCAAGTCTCCAGAACCAGGCAAATCAGCCCTGGAGACTGGAAGCATTTCTAATTCTCTTATGTTTAAAGGTTCATGGAGAATGGTAGGTGTAATCAGAAAATTCAACACGAACAAAGGTTTTGATTCGTGAACAACTTGGTTCAGGAAATTGGTGAGCAAGCTGTAGATCCCTGTCAAAACTCTAAAAGACATTATTATATTAATGGTTTGTGAGTATTTAGAAAGTAACAAAGCCCTTTCTAAACACAATATAGGGCTACATAAAAATTAAAACTTCCATTCATCAAAAAATTTTCTTAAAGTTCAAAGACAAATGACAAACCAGGAGAATATTTTATAACATATATGACAGAAAAGGATAATAATCTATAAAAAACTTTCAAATCAATATCACCGAATAAATAATAAGCGGTAGATATGAAAAGGCTTTTCATACAGAAAGAGATTCCAGTAAACATATAAAAGACACCTTTTTTCACTTCTAATATGAGAAATGTAATCAATTCAAAGTGAACCTGTACAAGGATATTTGTCACAAGTGTTGTTTGTGGAAGTTGGGGGTGGGGTGGGGTGGAGACAAGTTTGTAGTAAACTCTTCTCTCTACTCTTCTTTGACTACCTAACCAGTATTTTCTATGCTCAATTAGTGTTCAATAAATGAATAAATAATCATAAACGTATTTGAAAATGAATAAAGGCTATTGAGTCCTTTTGATCTAGTTCCTGCTGCCTTATGTGACTTTAGCTCAAATTGTTCTCTCAAAGTTTTCTGTGTACACTGCTCTCTCTCACTTGTCTTAATACGTGCTGCTTTCTGTCCCTGGGCTTTTCCTGTCTTTGCTTGGGTAGTCATCTTCTCCAGGTAGCCTTTTCTGTGTTCAGACATATAATTACACATGATGCATACTACAAAGGAAAGACAAAGGGTTGTAGGAGAAAATTAAGCCTGTTCATTGGTTACTCATTATATGCTGAGCGTTATAGTAGGGAGTGGGCATACAAATATGAACAAGACACTCTTTTGTATAATTGCTGATTATGTATTTCCTCCCACTATGCCAGCACAGAAGTTCTAAGAGGGAAGGGCCTGTGTCTGTTTTGTTTACAAGGCATCCTCTTGTGTGTTTCGTCGGGCTGTTTCCCCAGAAACAAGCCCAGCGCCTGGCATGCAGTGGATGATCTCTGAATGTGTGCTGGTTGCAAGAAGGAATCAATCATCAGTATCTATTTCATATAGTTATGTGTATCTCTATATATCTATATCTGTATCTATGTCTATAAGTAGCTATCTCTGTATATCATCTGTCTATACCTGTCAGTTAAGTTAGGATGACCTGGAAACGTTTTTGAAAGTAATATAGCATAAGGACTGAGATTGATAATTACCGTGATCAATTCCAGCTAGTTTATTAGCCACCAAGGGGCAGATTGGTGGAATTGTGCAAGCAATACGTATTATCGACTGGCCTCCCTGCCAGGGTGCTTCTTACCCTGCACTGAACTCCCGGCTAGCTGAAGGTGGGCTTGAGCAGAAATCCCCAGACCCTTGGTATCGTCCCTATGGGGCCGCGACCAGGACCAGGAAGTCCTCTTTCCCCAGGGGTTGTTCAAGCCGCGAAGACCCTCCCACTGCTCGCGGCCCCGGCTGCGCTCCCACCTGAACCTTTCTTGACCCGCGGTATCCCAGATCTGGAGCTTGATGCGTTTTCCTGGCTCGATCTCCACCAGACGGGAGAAAAAATCCACTCCCACAGTGGGGTCCGAAACCTGGGCAAAGCGGCCTTCGGTGAAGCGGCGGATCAGACAGGACTTGCCCACCGTGGAATCCCCGATGACAATGAGCCGGAACTGGTATAGCCAGATGGCCTCCATGGCCGGGGATCAGCAGGTCTCCTTGGCCCGGGCCGGCCGTGGGCGGCGAGAGGGGCGCCCAGCCGAGGCCTCGGAGAGCGTGGCTTGGTCCGGATCTAGATCGGCAGCGAGCACATCGCTGGCCTGGGAGCCTGAGGCGAGGTAGGCCCAGGCGCAGGGAGAGCGAAGGAATGGATGCTGCGCTCGCAGAGGTGATGAAATGGCAGCAGCATCAGCACCACGCACTCTGACTCATCACTGACAACCGAGTTACTGTAATCCCGCGCGTAGACGCGACGCCCGGGGCTGCCACACTGTCTGTAAAAGGAGCGCACACAGAAACAGCCGCGGAAAAAAAATAATGCGCCTTCCTTTCCTTTCTCATTCCTCCACCCACCGCCTCTTCTTAATTTTTTTTCTCTATCTCCAAATAGCAAAAGTAATACCTTTTCATTAAAACTAGCAAAACAATCCAAAATGTACACAAAAAGGTAGATCCATAATTATCTGACCCCTCCATCCCCAAGATATTAACAACTTGGGATATATTCTTTCATGTGTATTGCCATGCAAATATATATACACATAAAAATTTATTGCTGTTTGATTTTTACAAAGATTGGATCAAATTGGACCATTATTCTGGCATTTGTTTTTTGCAATTAATAAAGAATCATAGACATCCTCCATTTCCAACTCATTTTCCTTTTACCATGACAATGCTGCAATAATGATTCTAAGTATAGTCACACATATGTTATTTGTGTGAGATAGAGTCTTTCAAAACGGACCGGGAAGTCAAAGAGTATGAACATTTTAAATGTAATGGATTTGGGCATTATACATTGTAAAAATACTTAGCAATGTAAATTCTACTTAGCAATATGTGAAAAGGCCATTTCTTCACATTTTTTTCAAGCATCATGTTATAGTCTTTCTGAATTCTTGCCAGTCTGATGTAGTTAAATAAAAACGTGCTCATTGCTTTGTTTTACATTTCCCTGACTACTAATGAGG
The DNA here is from genome assembly GCF_029215605.1 of Mirounga angustirostris. Lineage (NCBI taxonomy): Eukaryota > Metazoa > Chordata > Mammalia > Carnivora > Phocidae > Mirounga > Mirounga angustirostris. The sequence goes on from NW_026991719.1 coordinate 126,846,113, forward strand.
TCAATACCATTTCTTGTGCATTGACCATTTGTGTTTCCTCTTCCGGGAATGGCCTCTCCGAATCCTTTGTTCTTTTTTTTTAAAAAATATAATCCCTTATCATTGCCTTACTAAATTAAAAAACAGTTTTATTGATATATAATTCACATACCATACTATTTGCTCATTTGAAGTGTACAATTCAATGGTTTTTAGTATAGTCACAGAGTTGTGCAATCCTCACCACAGTCGATTTTAAAATATTTTCATCATCCCCAAAACGGACCCCTACCTTTTAGCCCATCCCCCCTCTATCATCCTTCCCTCCTAGCCCTAGGCAACCACTAATCTACTTTCTGTCTCTATAGATTTCCTTATTTGGGACATCTCATACAAAGGGAATTATACAATATGTGGCTTCTTTTCATAGAAAATTTTTCTGGCTTTATAACTGGCTTTTTTCACTTACTATAATGTTTTAAAGGTTCATCCACATTCATTTTTATGACTGAGTAATATTCCACTGTGTGGACGTACCATTTTGGTAATCCATTTATCTATTGATGGACATTTGGGTTGTTTCTACCGTTTGGCTATTATAAATAATGCTGCTCTGATCATTTGTTTCCAAATGTCTGTCTGAACACATGTTTGAACTCTTTTGGCTTTGAACCTAGGAGTGGAATTTCTGAGTTCAGTGGTGACTGAATGTTGAATGCTTTGAGGTAATGCCAGACTGTTTTCCATAGTGGCTGCAATGTATGAGGGTTCTTATTGCTCTGTTTCTTCTCCAACACTTGTTATTTTCTGACTTTTTGACTCTAGACATCCTAGTGGGTGTGAAGCGGTATAGCTCATTGTGGTTTTGATTTGCATTTCCCTGAAGACTAATGACAATGTGCATATTTTTACATTCTTATTGGCCACTTGTGTATCTTCCTTGAAGAAATGTAGACTCAGATCCTTTCCCCACTTTTAAACTCGGTTATTTGTCTTTTTATTATTGAGTTATAAGAATTCTTTATATATTCTAGGTACAAGTCCTTTATCACATATATGATTTGTAAGTATTTCTCCCACTCTGTGTACCCTTTTTTTTTAAATGAAAAATTTAACTCAAAATAATGCATGCATGCTAAGTACATTGGTATACTCAATACAAAATGATGCTGGAGAGTTTACAAAGTTGGTGATGTAAAACAGTAGTTCCCAAGGAACTTACTTACTCAGACCTTCACAGGGCCCTAGAAAACTTCATTTTTAACAAGAATCCCAAAAGATTCTAGGCCTTAATTAAAAGAGTGGTTTAGGGAAGCACTTGAAAGTTTCACTCTGTGTCAGATTACATATACAATAAAAGTAAATTATAAATCATGTAATTGAACAAAAAACTTTTCTTTATAGAAACTATTAAATAGATATCTAAATACAAGATGGATTTTATTTTTTTATTTATTTTTTTACAAGATGGATTTTAAAATGAAATGTTATTTGTATTTGTAAAGGTATGTACACTGATCAAAAGCTATACAACATTAACAGCAAATCCAAGTACAAATGAAGATAATCCTCTGAATTCCATGTTTCATTGAGCATCAAAACCCACCAATCTTTTAGTCCTTTTCTTGTACATTATTCTGTATCCACATTCTCTGCATCTGATCGGATCCCTGGATTTTATTTCATTTTCTGGGTGACATTCTCTGCAGATATGTATCATTGGCTGCCGCTTTGGGGGTTGAATGTCCTTTTGGGTGTCCATTGATAGTCCCTCTAAATACAACCAGCCAATTCCTACCCATGTAGCCCGCAGAAACTTCGTACTCTGAACTCTGTGTACCCTTTTTGCACTTTCTTGAAGGTGTCTTTTGAAGCACAGAGTTTTAAATTTTGCTGAAATAGAACTTATCTTTTTTTCCCTTTTGTTGCTCATGCTTCTGGTGTCATGTCTAAGAGTACTTTGCCAAATCCAACGTCATGAAGATTCACTCCTAGGCTTTCTTCTAAGATTTTTGTAGTTTTAACTCATACATTTAGGTCTATGCTCTATTTCGAGTTAATTTTTTTTTTTAAAGATTTTATTTATTTATTTGAGAGAGAATGAGAGACAGAGAGCATGAGAGGGGGAGGATCAGAGGGAGAAGCAGACTCCCCGCTGAGCAGGGAGCCCAATGCGGGACTCGATCCAGGGACTCCAGGATCATGACCTGAGCCGAAGGCAGTCGCCCAACCGACTGAGCCACCCAGGCGCCCCTCGAGTTAATTTTTAAATATGCTAGAGGTAGGGATCCAGCTTAATTCTTTTATGTATGGATATCTAGTTGTCCAAGCACCATTTGTTGGGAGAGGATATTCTTTCCCCATTGAATGATTTTGGCACTCTTGTTTGAAAATCAATTGACCATAGACTATGGGTTTATTTCTGGACTCTCAGTTTTATTCCATTGGTTTGTATGTCTAGTCTTATGCCAGTAACACATTGTCTTGATTATTGTAGCTTTGTAGTAAGTTTTGAAATCAGGAAGTGTGAGTCCTCCTCCTGTGTTCTTTTCCAAGATTGTTTTGGTTATTTGGGGCCTCTTTTAATTCCATATGAATTTTAAGATGAGCTTGTCAATTTCTGCAAATAAGGCAGCTGGGATTGATTGAGATTTTATTAAATTTATAGATCAATTTGAGGAGTATATTCATCTTAATAAAATAAAATAAAATTAAATTAAGTCTCCTAATGCTTGAACATAGGATGTTTTTCCATATATGTAGGTCTTTTAAAATTTCTTTTAACAATGTTTCTTAGTTTTCAGTTTACAAGTCTTACACTTCTTTTGTTAAGTTATTTCTAAGTATTTTATTTTTTTTGATGCTATTGTGAATGGAGTTGTTTTTTTAATTTTATTTTCAGATTGTTCATTGCAAGTGTATAAAAATACAACAGAGGCTGTTTGTGGTGGATGTGATGGCTTCTAGGTTACTTCGTGGAATTGGAGTGCTGGCCATGCAGGACCTCAGGGCCCACGGTCCCAGTGGAGTCACCATGGTGCACTTCATGGCATCTGCAGGTGGTGTTCCTACTGAGACGAGCAGGCAGCTGGGCTGGAGAGGGAGGTCATGATGACTGCATGGAAGGGGCTAGACCCATAAATATGCTAGCCCCACAGGCAACTTCAGGCACCAAAGAAGACCCTAATTTAGTCCCATCTATCACCAACAAGCAAATAGTGGGCTGCATCTTTGAAGAGGACAATAGTGCCTTCATCTGTTTCTGGCTGCACAAAGGTGAGATCCAGTGATGCCCTAGCTGTGGAACCCATTACAAGCTGGTGCCCCACCAGTTGGCCCACTGAGCCTTTGTACTAACTTACTCAAAATGTGCTGTGAAGTGTCTTCCTTCCACTAAAGACTAACCATTGCATTGGCTCCTTCTCCTCCCTCCCCCAAAATACAATAGATTTTTATTTATATTTATTTATTTATTTATTTATACTTCATGATGGATTGACACTTTTATCATTATGAAATATTCCTGTTTGGAAATCTATTTTGTGTGACACTAGCATAAACATTTCAGCTTTTTTGCAGTTGTTGTTTGTGTGATACATCTTTTGCCATATTTTTTTTACTTTCAGTTTGTATTGTGGGTTATTAAGCATTTCTACTGTATATATAGTTGTATCATTTTTAAAAATCCACTCTCACAATCTTTGCTTTTTTATTAGATTTTGTTATTGTAATCATTTATATACTTGGATTTGCATGTGTCATTTAATTTAATTTTTCCTTTTCTATATATCTTATGGGATTTCTTATTCCTCTATTCCTTGTGTCTGTTCATGTCTTCTGCCCATTTTTAAACTGGATTATTTGTTTTTTTGGTATTCAGTTTTATAAGTTCTTTATATATTTTGGATACTAACCCTTTATCAGACATGTCATTTGCAAATATCTTTTCCCGTTCTGAGGGTTGCCTTTTCGTTTTGTTGATTGTTTCCTTTGCCATGCAGAAGCTTTTTATCTTGATGAAGTCCCAATAGTTCATTTTTGCTTTTGTTTTCCTTGCCTCAGGAAACATATCTAGAAAGAAGTTGCTATGGCTGATGTCAAAGAGGTTACTGCCTGTGTTCTCCTCTAGGATTTTGATGGTTTCAGGTCTCACATTTAGGCCTTTAATCCATTTTAATTTCTTTTTATGTATGGTATAAGAAAGTGGCCCAGTTTCATTCTTTTGCATGTTTCTATCCAGTTTTCCTAACACCATTTGTTGAAGAGACTGTCTTTTTCCCATTGGATATTTTTTCCTGCTTTGTTGAATGTTGACCATATAGTTGTGCGTTCATTTCTGGGTTTTCTATTCTGTTCTATTGATCTGTGTGTCTATTTTTCTGCCAATACCATAATGTTTTGATCACTAAAGCTTTGTAATATAACTTGAAGTCCAGAATTGGGATGCCTCCACCTTTGCTTTTCTTTTTCAAGGTTGATTTGGCTATTTAGGGTCTTTGGTGGTTCTTTCAGAATGGCTGAAATTAAAAACACAAGAAATAAGAAGTGTTGGCAAGAATATGGAGAAAAAGAAACACTTGTGCAATGTTGGTGGGAATGCAAAGTGGTGTAGCTTCTGTGAAAAACGGTATGGAGGTTTCTCAAAAAATTAAAAATAGAACTACAATATGATCCAGTAATTCACTACTGGGTATTTACCCAAAGAAAATGAAAACGCTAATTTGAAAAGTTATATGCACCCCCATGTTTATTGCGGCACTATTTACAACAGCCAAGATATGGAAATGACCCAAGTGTCCATCGATAGAGGAATGGATAAAGAACAGGTGGTATGTGTGTGTATGTATATAAATATATATGCAATGGAATATTACTCAGCCATAATAAAGGATGAGATCTTGCCATTTACAATGACATGGATGGATCTAGAGAGTATAATGCTAAGTGAAATAAGTCAGTCAGAGAAAGACAAATACCATATGATTCCACTCATGTGTGGAATTTAAGAAACAAAACAAAGAAAGAAAGAGACAAAAAACCAGACTTAACTACAGAGAACAAACTTGTGTTTGCCAGAGGGAAGGTGGGTGGGGGAATGGTTGAAACAAGTGAAGGGAATTAAGAGTACACTTATCTTGGCAAGCACTGAGTAATGTATAGAATTTTTGAATCATTATATTGTAATCTGAAGCTAATATAACACTGTATGTTAGTTATACTGGAATTAAAATAAAAACTAAGGAAACAACATTGGTACATCACTAATAACTAAATTCCACGCTTTATTAAAATTTCACTAATTTTCCCTAATGTCCTTTTTCTTTTCCAGTATCCCATCTAGGATGCCACATTACATTTTGTCATCATGTCTCCTTAGCCTCCTCTGGTCTGTGACTGTTTCTCAAAGTTTCTTGGTTTTTGATAACTAGAGACCTTTGAGGAATACTGGTCAGAGATTTAGTAGACTCTCATTTGGGATTTGTTTGATATGCTTCTCATGCTTCTACTAGTTAGGAGTAGATCCCTATAATGTGAATGTTTGTTTGCTTGATGTTGTCTGAGTTAAGATCCCTTAACTTATCATCATTTTAAAAAATTCTATTATCTTGGGGCGCCTGGGTGGCTCAGTCAGTTAAGCGTCTGTCTGCCTTTGGCTCAGGTCATGATCCCAGGGTCCTGGGATTAAGCCCCAGGTCAAGCTCCTTGCTCACTGGGCAGTCTGCTTTTCCCTCTGCACAGGGTGCTTTGTGCCTGTGTTGCCTTGGTGAGTACTGACCCAGGGTGTTCTGGGGTTGCTTTTGTGGATGGCTGGGGCTGGTGTGGGCTGGGGGCTAGGGGCTCACTGAGGCAGCAGACCAGTTAGGGCGCCCAGACTGTGCACTGGTCTGTGCTTTTAAGGTGGAGGGGAATGTAAGCTGTGGAGCTCACCAACCCCTACAACTCAGAGAAAGTTCCAGCAGCTCCCTCACCATTTGGTGGAGTTCTAGGGCTGGTTCCTTTATATTCTAGTTGCCCTTTTAAACCATGGCTTTTTTTTCTGTTTCCCAGGGCAGACAAATCTACTCCTGGTCTCTCAATACTCTCTCCCCACTGCAGTTCACAGTGTCAGGGGTGGGGGTTCCCTTTGTTACTTTGTCTCCCTGTCTCCTGCTGTTCTCTGTGTGGTCTCTCTATCTTTTGTTGTGCTGACGCTGTTCAATCAGCTATCAGTTCTTCTTCAGGAGGAGTTGCTCTATAAATACATATCATTTGGTGTGTTCTGCAGAAGAGGGTGAATTCAGGGTGTTCCTATGTCACCATCTGGGAGCAGAAACTGTAGTTAAACTTTTTGGAAACTTTTAATTTTTATATAATTATACTTTTACCCATAACATAGCTTCCCCCAACAGTAATGTTTGCATAATGATTGTACTTATACCTCTTTAAAGTTGTTTGGCACAGAATTTTTCAGGTTCTGATTTGTTTAAAATTTTTTTCTTTTTCTATAACCTTGATATTTGAAACTAGCTTCATTGGATGTGAAATCCTTGGTTCACACTTTTTTCTTTGAAAAAGAAAAAGCATTTCTTGAAAATGCTGCTTCATTGCCTTGCCTTATATGTTGCTTTTGAAAAGCCTGATTCAGTTTAATTAATTTGACTTCATGGATTATTTCATCATTTTGCCTAGAGGCTTAGAGGATATATCTTATCTTTCATGTCTAATAATTTTACTAGGATATGTCTTGGAGTTGATCATTTTGGTTTATTTCCCCAGAAACCTAGTGGGACCTTTCAATGTGTAGACTAAAGTCTTTCACTTTGGAAATTTTTCTTCGATTATAGGTTTAAATCTTTTAAATATTAGCTCTGTTACATTGTTTTGTTTTTCTTCCCCAGTAATTCCAATTACACATTGCTATTCCTTTGCTTCTCTTTCAATTCACCAATTTCTTTCGGATCCTTTTTACTTTCTTCTTGGTTTTATTTTCATTCTCTCAGTTATTTTTTCTGCCTTTTTCAATGCACCTTATTAAATTCTCTTGAGTCTATTTTCTCTTTGCAACCTTGTAATTTATCTTCACTTCTGAGATAATTTTGTCTCTTTCTTCCATTTATTTTCTAGTTTGATCAATTTTCTCGTTTTTTTCTTGATTTATTTTGAAAGTCTGAATCCAGGTGATTTTTTTCATATCCCCAAATATTTGTCTGCATGTTTTTAAATTCAGTTTGGAATGTTGTCTTACAGGTTTTTTTTCTGCTTCATAGTTGTTCTCTGTAAGGAGATGTTTATCAGTTGAGGTATGTTGGATCTTGTTTTCTGATTTTTTTTGGTACTAACTCTATAGATTTACCAAAAGTTACTTCTCACTTCTTTTTATGTCTTGTATTTTTTCCCTAGAAGCCATACTTTTTGAGGACTGCTACTCCAGATTCCTTTTACTCTGTGTTCTGGCCTACCAGGACATTTTAAAACATATTTTTATACTTGAGTTAGACTTACTCTTTCTTTCAATGATTTTAGATTAACCCTAGGCCCATGACTAACTTCCTTATTTCCTACAGTTTTTATCAGCCTGCATTGCTCATTACAGAAGTTTGTGGTGCAGCATGAATGTGACAGAGTACTTCCTGGAATTTGGTATTTTTTAAAAACTTATAGTTATATTGATGTTTGGGGATTTTTCTGCTTTAAGTTATGCTTCCCCCCGTGGTTTTAGTGCCATTTAGAATTTTTGTTATTTATATTGAAAGACACAAACCAAGACAGCTACCATTGTCTTCATCAACCTGGAAGTCTAATTAATCTTTTAAAATTTTTTCCTAACTTAGAAAAACCAGATCCACCATCCCCTACTTTGCTGAGATCACAAGGTATCATTTTCCTTACCTGACTAGCTTAAGACCGTCCCACCTTTGCTGATGACAAAACAGATCTTGGAAGTGGTCTTAGACTGTAGCTTGTATAAAAGAAAACCTATCCTCAGACACTGGGTAGTATACACTTACCTCTTTCTTTCTTATAAATAGCAGTATTTATTTTAGGTTTTCATTTTAATTCCAGTTAGTTAACAGACTGTTATATTAGTTTCAGGTGTACAATATAGTGATTCAACACTTCCATACATGACCTGGTGCTCATCACAAGTGCCCTCCTTCATCCCCATCCCCTAGTTCACCCATCCCCCCACCCACCTCCCCTCTGCTGACCATCAGTGCCTTCTCTATAAATAAGAGTTTGTTTCTTGGTTTGCCTCTCTCTCTTTTCCCCTTTTTGATCCTTTGTTTTGTTTCTTAATCCACATATGAGTGAAATCATATGGCATTTGTCTTTCTCTGACTTATTTTGCTTAGCATAATACTCTCTAGCTCCATCCATGTTGTTGCAAATGGCAAGATCTCATTCTTTTTTCATGGCTGAGTAAGATTCCATTGTATATACGTACCACATATTCTTTATCCATTTATCAGTTGATGACATTTGGACTCTTTCCATAATTTGGCTATTGTTTGGATACTAACCCTTTATCAGATATGCCATTTGCAAATATCTTCTCCCATTCCATAGGCTACCTTTTAGTTTTGTTGACTATTTCCTTTGCTGTGCAGAAGCTTTTTATTTTGATGAAGTCCAAATCATTTATTTTTGCTTTTGTTTTCCTTGCCTCAGGAGACATATCTAGAAAGAAGTTGCTATGGCTGATGTCAAAGAGGTTACTGCCTGTATTCTCCTCTAGGATTTTCATGGTTTCCTGTCTCACATCCATTTTGATTTTATTTTTGTTTATGGTATAAGGATGTGGTCCAGTTTCATTCTTCTGCACGTTACTGTCCAGTTTTCCAATACCATTTGTTGAAGAGACTGTCTTTTTCCCATTGGATGTTCTTTCCTGCTTTGTCAAAGATTAACTGACCATACGGTTATGGGTTTATTTCTGGATTTTTTATTCTGTTCCATTGATTTATGGTCTCTTCCTTTTTTGAGGCTGAACTTTGTTTCTCCTTTGAAGGACCAAGTTAAGTTCAGCTTTTGTTTTCAGATTTGAGTGATTTTATTTTAACATGTAAATTTGAGTACATATAGTAATAGAACATTTTAAATTCTATACAAATCTTTGTCATTATTCTTTAAGGATAGTGTGCCTTATCTTTTTATGGACAACAACAAGATCTTCTGGTCAGTCGAATTTCTTAGTTTCCTTTTTATTTTTATGGAATAAAGGTCCAATTTACTTTGAAACTTTACCATATATTTGCTTCTGATCTTTTAAAAATTATTATTATGTTTTATTTAATGAATACGTGCTCATTTAACAATATAATCTGGTCATAAATGTCATATTCTCATCTCTGACTATGAGACAGTCATATTTCTAGGTGCTTAGTGCCATTCTAATACCAGTTGGTCTTGATCTCTTTTTAGAGCTGATTTTAAAAATCATTCTTTTAGGATTTGTCTCTCTGATATACTTACTCTCTGATTTTATTATTCATATCAGAAATAAACTCACCCATGTATTAAACTAAACAAAAATGTAAAATTGTTTTAATGATTTAAATGGAAGTGTTTCTAAGGAGTAGTTTAAGATTGTGGCTCTATGTCATTTGTAACTTCAGCCATCTGTTGAGGTTACACACGATGCATTCTGATAATGCAATTAAATAGCAAAAGATCATGATACTTTCCACGTGATTTAAGATTGCAGTGGTTATGCCATGGGAATAAAGAAAATTAAGTGAAGTGCTCGCTTTGGCAGCACATATACTAAAATTGAAAATTAAGTGAAAATATAAAGAACTTTAAAATACGCGGTGAGAAGATAGTTTGGACTGACTAGATACAGAAAATACAGCATTCTTTTCATAAGAGAGTTGGATAGAGGAAACAGTATTTTCCATATTCTTTTTTCCAAAAACCTTTATAATATGACAATAAGTGAAAAGAGAGCTTTTTCTACTAAAAGAGCGTCCTAACTCTTCTGTTTAGCCACGCTTGCATAGGTATTTTCAATTTCTTTGTCTTCAGGACATGTGTGGGTAAATTCTTCACGGGCATAGGCATTGTGAAGATAGCGCCAGACTCCTGAGAATTCTGCTGGAATGTCAAAGTCACGGTATTTCTTGGCGGCAACCTAGGGTTTTGGGAAAAAACAGTTGGTAGTAAAAGGCATCAGTGACATGCCTAGTGTGTAGAAACATCTCAAAAGTCAAGATCGTTAAGAATATGTTATTTACACAAAAATAAACCTAAAAAATCTTGGACTTACTACTTTAATGTTTTGTTTACAAAGGTAGACAAAGCTATGTGTGTAATCACATTTATATTTATGCTGTATTTAATTATTAATATGTTTAGAAGAAAGCACAGAAAAAGAGCACATATTTCTCCACTAGACTAAGAGTTTGCTTAGGGTCCCAACTATGTCTTATTTCTTTATGTATTCTGTGTGTCTGGCATGGGATCTGAGACAGAATAAGTTCTGTTCAATAAGAATTTATTAAATAAATGATTAAATCATCATAAAATTATTAGTAGCTCACATTATTTATCATTTGCTATGATTCAGACACTGTTCTAAGCATTTGACATGCATTAGTTTAATTTTCTCAACAATTCCATGAAATGGGTAATATTACCCTTGTTTTATAGATAAGACAGTGGAAAACACCTTCTGATTTTGGAAGAAGCAAGAAGTTTTTATGGTTCCCAGAGAAGATCATTATGGATTTTTCCTCTGGGGAGAAAAAGGAGATAGACACTATGCATAATGATGATGACAAAGCCATCATATAGCAATCTCACACCAAATAGTCTCTGTGTTTCATGCTGGCCATTCCCAACCCCCTCCCAGACCATTCAGTGTACCCTACAAAGACTTACTTTAATAATGTTCAGTTTGGGTAACAAGCTGCAGTCAGCCAGTGTCAGCTGATCCCCGTCCAAGAACAATCTTCTGGAAACTGTGAGTTCCTCGGCACTGTCTGGATCAATTTCATCCAGAAGCGGGGTGTTTAAGTAGTCATCCAGACGTTTAAATTCTCTGAGCAGAGATTTTTCAAAATCTGATGCAAAGAAAACATAAGGTTACTAATGTTTTGTCTTCATGACTGAATACATTCTCAGTATGCTTTTTACCCATTTAGACATCTCTATCTATACACATTGCTTACACTGGCCCTTCGAAATCTAAATAGTTAACTAGAACTCTCAATTACCCACTGATAAGACAGGGTCAGATGTTTATTCAAATGGTGAGTAAAAACAGTTTTGGACTTTTCTTGAGGAGGTGCATTGGGAGGAGAGTCAGAGAAAGAAAAAGTCACATATGTTATTACTAAACACAAAAGAGTCAGAAGTGGAATCAGAGACTAATAGCTCTCATGACTCAGAAGATAGTAGACCTATTCAAGAATGTTTGTGGGAGATGGTAGATGCTATGGTTTTAGAAACCTTAAAGGTACACAGGACTGGGAAATTGAGCTAAGTTAGTAATTGCTCTATTGAATCTTGGGTTCTAAATTTAATAAAACTTCATGCAAAGGAATTTCAAAGGAGAGAAGAAAGAATCAGAGGAAGAGTGTATTCCCCAACATATACTACATATTCAGGAAAATCCTATTTTAGCTGAGTGAGACTGTGAGAATCAGCAAATGTGTGAGAGAAACAGAAATTTAAACAAAGGTATCTTACTCTTATTTGCTTCTTTTTGCGTATTCTTAATGTATGCAGAAAACTTGGCAAAGAGGTTACAGCCCACATCAAAGGACTCCTTGTTCTTGGGACTCAGGTGAGGATACCTTAAAAAGAAACATCACTCTATGATTATTCACACATAACAAGTCAGAGACCAAGTGTCCTAGCTTGTGCTCTACTGAGAATGGAGGTTTTGGAAAATTGTGCTGGAAATGGAAAGTACTGGAATCTCTCATTGGAAATATGTATTTTTCCCAATATCAGAATACTTAAGTTTCTAAAGTTCACTGGGAAACTGATTGTGGAGAATTCAAAGCTCATTAACTTGTGGAAACAATGTTTTAAATGGTAGTTAGTTCCTCCGTACTTGCTCCTAAAAGCCTATTTGGCAGGAGATATGTTGGTAATACATTTTCAAAGGTAAGTCGTAGGAAAAACATGGTTTTAAATTATTGTAACTTACATAAAAATGAAGGAATAAAGAGGATAGAGAGGATGGAAAAAAGTAGCCAAGATGGCCTCTCCTTAATAATACAAAGTTTATTTAACATAATAAAATAAAATGATGTAGTAATGTAATTCACCACATTAAGAAATTAAATACCGGGCGCCTGGGTGGCTCAGTTGGTTAAGCGACTGCCTTCGGCTCAGGTCATGATCCTGGAATCCTGGGATCGAGTCCCGCATCGGGCTCCCTGCTCGGCAGGGAGTCCGCTTCTCCCTCTGACCCTCCCCCCTCTCATGTGTGCTCTCTCTCTCTCAAATAAATGAATAAAATCTTAAAAAAAAAAAAAGAAAAAAAAAGGAATTAAATACCATATGATCATGAATAGATGCAGAAAAAGAGTTCAATGAAAATCAATTCCTATTCATAAAAAAACCCCACTAGCGACTAGAAATGGTCAGGACAAACAGTCATCTTCCTTGATTCCTCTCTTCTCTCCATCCCCATATTTGATCCATTAGCAATTCTAGCTAGCTTACCTTTCAAAATGTACCCAGGGGAGGTGGGTAGGGCATGGGCTAGATGGGTAATGGGCATTTAGGAGGGCAATGGGTGAGCACTGGGTGTTGTATGTAAGTGATGAATCACTGAATTCTACTCCTGAAACCAATATTGCAGTGTATGTTCACCGACTAGAATTTAAATAAAAATTTGAAAAGAAAACAAACAAACCCCAAAATGTACCCAGAATCTATCTACTTCTCACCACCTCCACTGCCCCCTGCCTGGTCCAAAGCTTATACTACTGCAACAGCTTTTTGACTATTCTCTCCACTCCCCTGCTTGTCCCCCACACTCCTAGACTATTTTCTACCTGCTGCCAGAGCAATCATGTTAAAAGGTAAGTCGTATCATATCTCTTCCCTACTTATTACCCTGCAATGTTTCCATCTCCTTCAGACTCAGACCCCAAGTCCTCTCAGTAGTCTATGAGGACTGATGTGATTTGACCCTATCTTACCACTCTGCTCTCATTTCCTTCTACTCTTCCCCACTCACTTCACTTGGAACTTATCTCCTCGGTGTTTTTCAAATAGGCCTAAGCTTCCACCCCAAGGCTTTTTCACTTTGCCCTTGAATGGAGTGATTTCCCTCATATATGCACATGACCTGCTTCCCCTCTTCTTTCAGATCTTTTTTATAATCCCTTCCTAAATGAGGCCATCCTCTGCCCACCCTATCTAACACTGCAACCTTTCCCCTGTCCTTAACACATGCTACTTCCCTCCTTTGTTTTATTTGTTCTTAGTTTTTAGCATCATCTAAAGTAGTTTGTTTTGCTTTTTAATCTTGCTTATTAATTGTCTTCCCCAACTAGAATGTAAGGTCTACAAGGACAGAGTGTTTTTGCTTGGTTTAATCACTGATATATCCCAAGTGCCTAGAATAGTAACTGACACTAAAGTATTCAGGAAATATTTGTTGAATGATTAAACTAATTCATTAATTTCCTTAACTTGATAAAATGTACCCATCAAAAACTTACAGCAAGCACCATATTAAATGGTGAACTGTTAGAACTATTACCCTTAAAATGAGTACAGGATAAGAATAATCATTATCACTACTACTTTTCAACATTTTGCTGAATGCACTAACAAGTGAGACAAAAAACATTCAAAATGGTGACTTTAGAACCATTTACATTAAATTTAGGAACAAGATAGACACCTACAATTGCTTTTATAGTAGATATTGTTTTTGAGGTTCTAGCAAGTTGAGAACATAAAGCACTAGTATAATTATTGGAAGAGAAGCAACAATATAATTGTATACCTAGAAAACCCAAGAAAGTATAGGAAAAATTACTAGAATTAATGAGATGTTTTGGTAAGGTGGCTAATACAAGTCAAACATTAAAAAAATAAGTTTTCCATGCTAGCTAGCAATAACCAGATAGAAATGGGTATTAGTAGCATATTCCATTTACAATAGTGATAAAAGTATAAAATATTTAGAAATAATGTAATAGAAAAGGTAGAGAACCAATATGAAAAAAACAAAACAAGACAAAATCTTATCAAAGAACATAAGACTGGCACTTAGGTTGATAACCTAATGTAAATCAGTGGATGAATGGGTAAAGGAGATGTGGTGGAATATACAATGGAATATTATTCATCCATAAAAAAAGAAGGAAATCCAGCCATTTGTGACATGAATGGACCTGAGGACATTACTCTAAGTGAGATAAATCAGACAGAGAAAGACAAATACTGTATAATCTCACTTATATGTGGAATCTAAAAAGCAAAACTCATAAAAAAAAAGTAAAATGATAGTTACTGGAGGTACCTTGGGGAAGGGTTGGGGAGATATTGTTTAAATGTTAAAAACTTGCAACTAATAGATAAAAAAGCACAGCATGGTGATTATAGTCAACAAGACTATATTATAAACTTCAAAGTTGCTAAGAGAGAAAGTCTTAATTGTTCTCACCACAAAAAAGAAATAATAATTATGTAATGTGGTAGAGATGTTAGCTAACACTAGAGTGGTTATCATATTGCAATTTGTAAATATCAAATCAACATGTTGTACACCTTGAACTTACACAATGTTGTATGACAATTATATCTCAATAAAAATAATAAGATGGTACCCAAACAAATACACAAATAATGTTCTCTGATGGGAATCATTTGTATCATAAAAATGAAATTTCTTCAAATAGTAATATAAATTCAGTGCAATTTCAATTAAAAGCCTAATCTTTTTTTAAAAAAATGAGATAAAATTCACATAACATAAAACCACTTAAGCTATTTTAAAATGTACAATTCAGTGGCTTTAATACAGCCACAATATTGTGCAACAGTGACTCCTATCTAGTTCCCATTAAGCAGTTACTCCCCATTCACTCCTCCTCTCAGCCCCTGGAACCACTAATATTTCTGTGTCTATAAATTTGCTTATTCTGGACTTTTTTTTTTTTAAGATTTATTTATTTATTTATTTATTTGAGAGAGAGCGAGAGAGCACAAGCAGGGGGAATAGCAGGCAGAGAGGGAGAAGCAGGCTTCCTGCTGAGCAAGGGGCTCGAGGCGGAGCTCAATCCCAGGACGCTGGGATCATGACCTGAGCCGAAGGCAGACGCTTAATGACTGAGCCACCCAGGTGCCCCTCTGGACATTTTATATAAATGGAATCGTACAATATGTGGCCTATTGTGTTTGGCTTCTTTCACTTAGTATGATGGTCAAGTTTCATTCATATTCTAGTACGTATCCCTACTTCATTCTTTTTTTTTTTTAATTTTTAAAAAGATTTTTATTTATTTATTTGACAGAGAGAGAGACAGCGAGAGAGGGAACACAAGCAGGGGGAGTGGGAGAGGGAGAAGCAGGCTTCCAGCCCAGCAGGGAGCCCGACGTGGGGCTTGATCCCAGGACCCTGGGATCATGACCTGGGCAGACGCTTAATGACTGAGCCACCCAGGCGCCCCAAAAAAGAACATCTTTTGAAAAGACAGAGGTATGGAGAAAATGCCATGTGAAGATGGAGGATTGGAGTTATGGATCTACAAGTCAAGGAACACCAGTGACTGCTGGAAAACCACTAGAACTTAGGAAAAGGCAAGGAAAGATCTTTTTCTTAAAGGTTTCAGAGGGGGCATGGCCCTGCTGATATTCTGACTTCATACTCTAGCCTTCAGAACTGTAAGACAAATTTCTGTTTTAAGCCACCCAATTTATGGCACTTTGTTATGGCAGCCCTAAGAAACTAATATAAATGTCCATTTTTTAGGTCTTCTTTAAATTATTTCAGTAATGGTTTGTGGTTTTCAGCAGAGAAGTCTTTCTCCTCCTTCCTTAAGTTTATTCCAAAGTATTTTGTTATTTTTGATACTGTTGAAAATGGAATTGTTTTCCTAATTTACTTTTGTATTACTCATTGATAGTGTAAAGGAATACAACTGATTTTTGTATGTTGACTGTAGTATCCTTCAATTGCACTGAATTCATTTATGAGTTCTAGTAGTATTTTAGTGGATTTTAAAGGATTTTCTATATGAAAGATCATGCCATCTGCAAATAGAAATAGTTTTACTTCTTCCTTACCATTTTGAATACTTTTTATTTATTTTCCTTTCATAACTGCTCTGGTTAGAACTTCCAATACAGTGTTGAACAGAGGTGTCAGAAATGGTGTCTTTGTGTTGTTCCTGATCCTAGAAGAAACATTTTCAATCCTTCACCATTAAGTGTGATGTTATCTGTGGGTTTTTAATAGATGCCATTTATCAGGTTGAGGAAATTCCCTTCTATTCCTAGTTTGTTGAGTATTATCATGAAATGGTGTTGGATTTTGTAAAAATATTGTTGCATCGAGTTGAGTATGTGCTTCCCTCCTTTACTGCTGCTCTTTATTTCTTCACATGACTTTGAGTTACTGTCTAGTGGCCTCTCATTTATGCCTGAAGGACTCCCTATAGCATTTCTTGTAGAGTAGATCTACTAGCAACAAAATTCCTCAGGTTTTGTTCGTGAGGAATGTCTTAACTTCTCTTTCATTTTTGAAGGATAGTTTTGCCCAATATGGAATTCTTGGTTGACTTTTATTCCTTCAGCACTTTATTTTATTTTTTAAAGATTTATTTATTTATTTTAGAGAGTGAGAGTGGGAGAGCGAGAATGAGAGAGAGAGAGAGAGAGAGAGAGAGAGAGAGAAGGCAGTGGGGAGGGGTAGAGGGAAAGAGAGTTTTTTGTTTGTTTTTTTATAAATATCTTTATTTTTTTTAAAGATTTTATTTATTTATTTGACAGAGAGAGACACAGCGAGAAAGGGAACACAAGCAGGGGGAGTGGGAGAGGGAGAAGCAGGCTTCCCGCTAAGCAGGGATCCCGATGCGGGGCTCGATCCCAGGACTCTGGGATCATGACCTGAGCCGAAGGCAGATGCTTAACGACTGAGCCACCCAGGCGCCCCGAGGGAACGAGAGTTTTAAGCAGACTCCACACTGAGTGTGGAGCCTGACCTGGGGCTCGATCTCACGACCCTGAGATCAGGACCTGAGCCAAAACTAAGAGTCAGATGCTTAACTGACTGCACCACTCAGGCGCCCCACCTTTCAGCACTTTAAATATGTCATCTCTCTGCCTTCTGGCCTCCATGGTTGCTGATGAAAAATCATATGTTAATCTTATTGAGGATCACTTCCACATGATGAGTCATTTTTCTCTTGCTTCTTTCAAGATTCTATCTTTGGCTTTGGCTTTAGATAATTTGATTATAATGTATCCTGGTGTTGATCTCTTTGTGTTTATTCCACTTGGAATTCATTGACCTCCTTGGATGTATAGACAAATGTATTCAATTAAATTTGGGAGGTTTTCAGCTATTATTCCTTCAAACATTCTTCTGCCTCTTGATCCTTATTCTCTCTTTCTGGGACTCCCATTATGTGTATCTTGGTACATTTGATGGCATTCCACTGGTATGTTAGATTCTGCTCATTTTCTTCCTTTTCCTCAAACTGGATGTTCAGTGTTGCATATTATTTCTTTTATCTGTTCAAATCTGCTGTTGAAACCCTCTAGTGAATTGTTCATTTTAGTTAATGTACTTTTCAACTCCAGAATTTCTGTTTGGTTCCTTTTAATAATTTCTTTTTATTGATAGTCTTTCTATGTTGAGTTTGCTCTCTATAGTTTCCTTTAGTTCTTTGTCCATGATTTTCTTTAGCTTTCTAAACAGATTTTACACAGTTGATGTAAAGTGTTTGTCTTTTAAATCAAGTATCTAGGTTTTTTCAGGGTCAGTTTCTATTAATTTATTTTTTCCTGTGAATGGGCCATACTTTCTTGTTTCTTACCATGAATTTTATTTTTTTCTTGAAAACTGGACACTTGAACATTATAATGTAGAAACTCTGAAAATCAAATTCTCCCATTCCCCAGGATTTGTTGCTGCTGCTTATTGTAGGTATCATTTATTTGTTTAGTGAATTTTCTGAAGTAATTTTGTAAAGTCTGTATTCTTTGTTGTGTGGGGCCACTGAAATCTTTGTCCCATTATCTTTGTTAGTTACTGATTTAACAGAAATTTCATTAAACTCCTGGGACCAAAACAAACAAACCAAGAAGGAAAAGGTCTCTCAGTGTTTGCAGTCTTGCTCTGAGTTGGGGCATTCCTTCAATGCTTATGTATGCAGTTTACAGTTTAGCCTTCAATTTCTGCTTGCATGGTGTCTGAAGTTCAGTCAGAAGTAAGTTTAGGATCTTCTCAGTTCTTTTCTAAGCACAGGTCTAGACCTAGACATGTGCATGGACTTCTAGAGTCCCTAGAATACATGAAAGCATTTTGAAGCCCTTATTCCCCCAAGTATCCCCCAAATATCCCAGCCTGTTTATTCCCAGACTTTTCAGTTTGTCTATTGCTTTCCTCAAGTGCTATCCCTTGCCCCATGTAGCAATGGCTAATACAACTGCCTTTAAATGCCTTCCATGAATGCCACCAGGGAAGCTGCCTCAGCCCCGGGGAAGCTCTAAAGTAGGTGAAAAAAAGACAAAACCTCGAGCCAGTCCATCAGGGTGCCACCAGGCCAAACCACATAACCATAGTTATTTGAGAATAAAGCCATATCATGTCCTCTGCTACCAGCAACCTGCACCTACAATGTGGACTACTATCTTTAAAGCTGCTAAAGACTGAGGAGTAGAAGATGGTAATAAGATAACTTAAAATGCCACAAGGCTCTCTTACTAAAATTCAGCTTTTTTTCTTCATTAATATTCCCTTGGCTCTTGTAAATTTTGGGTTATATTTCAGACTTCTGGAAAAGTTGATTCTGACATTTTTTCCCCAAGCTATTCATTGCTTTTATGGAGGGATGGCGTTTTGGAGTTCCTTGCTCCACCATTTTCACTGATGTAAGTATCTAACAGGTTTTAAAAATTTAGATAAAGTTTATATGAAAGGGCTTCCGTATCTAGCAGTATGGCAGACAAAATAACCACTCTGGAGGGCTTTGTAAAAAGAAAGTACATTTTAGCATTGTTTGTAATGCCAAAACTTAGAAACAGTCTTTCAGTTGTTTCTCTAACAATGGTAACTGTTATGAACAGGTGATTGTTGTGTGCTAGCCTATCCTTTTTATTGTTATCCTTTTAAAAATGGCAGTTTTTATTCCAGTTATCCAATTCCTACTCCACCATGATATATTGAGTCAAGGAGTGAGTGGAGAAAACTTGCTTTTAATTTATTTAATTGCCCAACGATTAGTATCTAATGGAGATGTTGCATATCACCCAAAGATCCTGAACTTTGAGCTGGATGCAGTAACTGTATGGAACTTGGAAGCTGTCTCTCTTGGGAGTAGGTGTGTTCCATGTAAGAAGCATGCACACATTTATTTGATGGTCAGAGGGGCAAACTACTGCTGATAACCCAGTTCTGTACCTCTCTCTTTCTTTTTCTTCCTTCTTTTCTTCTTTTCTTCTTTCTTTCTTTGACTAAAACTTGTTTTATTAGGGGTGGCAATATACCTGGATAAGAACTACATTTCCCAGATCCCCTTTGTACTTAGATGTGAACATGGGAATTACTTTTGGATAATGAAATATAATGCAGATTGTTGAGTGTGGCTTCTGTGAAAACTTTTAAATCTGGCTTGCACCTTTTGTTCTTTGCCCTTTTCCTTCTTCCTGTGTAGGAGTTAGATCTGTTGCCTGGAATTCCAGCAGACATATTGTCACCATGAATTAACTTTGAGACTGGAAGCCTCACCTGAAGCATAGCAGAGAAGAAAGATTAGAAAGAGCCTGGGTCCTTGGTGCATTTTTGGAGCTGTCATTCCATCCCTACAATGACTCATTCTTGACTTCTTATTATGTGAGAAAAATAAAACCCATATTTATTTAAGCCAGTACTTTTTTTTGTCTCTAGTTATCAGAGTTGAATGCAATCCCTGATATATAAGCCAATAGAAAATCGGAAGGATTTGACAAGATAATTCACAGAACAAAAACAAATCATCAACCAACATGTGTAAAGATGCTCAGATTCACCTATTATTCAGGGAAATGCAATTTAAAGTATCATGAGATATCACTATACCCATCACACCAGCAAGATTTAAAGAGTGATAACACCTAAATCCCCATCACCTATTTCAACCATTCCCCCACTCCCTTCCTTCTCATAATCATCAGTTTATTCTCTATAGTTAGGAGTCTTTTTCTTGGTTGCTTCTCTCTCTCTTTTCCCTTTGCTTATTTGTTTTTTTCTTAAATTCCACATGAGTGAAATCATATGGCTTTTGTTTTTCTCTGACTTATTTCGCCTAGCATAATACTCTCTAGCTCCATGCATTTTGTTGCAAATGGCAATATTTCATTCTTTTTATGGTTGAGTAATATTCCATACTATATATATATTATATATACATACATACATATCTATATCTATATCTATATCTATATCTATATCTATATCTATATCTATATCTATATCTATATATCTCACATCTTCTTTATCCATTCATCAATTGATGGATTCTTGGGCTGTTTCCATAATTTGGCTATTATAGAAAATGCTGCTGTAAACATTAGGTGCATGTATCCCTTTGAAATAGTATTTTTGGAGTCTTTGGGTAAATACCCAGTAGTGCAATTGCTGGATCATAGGGTAGCTCTATTTTTAACTTTTTGAGGAACCTCCGTACTGTTTTCTAGAGTGGCTGCACCAGTTTGCATTCCCATGAACAGTGCAAAAGGGTTCCCCTTTCTCCCCATCCTCACCAACACCTGTTGTTTCCCGTGTTGTTAATTTAGCCATTCTGACAGGTGTGAGGTGATATCTCATTGTAGTTTTGATTTGCATTTCCCTGATGCTGAGTGATGTTGAGCATCTTTTCCTGTGTCTGTTGGCCATCTGGGTGTCTTCTTTGGAGAAATGTCTATTAATGTCTTCTGCCCATTTTTAAACTGGATTATTTGTTTTTTGGGTGTTCAATTTTATAAGTTCTTTATATATTTTGGATACTAACCCTTTATCAGATATGTCATTTGCAAATATCTTGTCCCATTTTGTAGGTTGCCTTTTCGTTTTGTTGATTGTTTCCTTCGCTGTGCAGAAGCTTTTTATTTTGAAGTCCCAATGGTTTATTTTAGCTTTTGTTTCCCTTGCCTCAGGAGACATATCTAGAAAGCAGTTGCTATGGCTGATGTCAAAGAGGTTACTGCCTATGTTCTCCTAGGATTTTAATGATTTCCTGTCTCATATTTAGGTCTTTCACCCATTTTGAGTTTATTTTTGTGTATGGTATAAGAAAGTGGTCCAGTTTCATTCTTTTGCTTGTGGCTGCCAGTTTTTCCAACACCATTTGTTGAAGAGACTGTCTTTTTCCCACTGGATATTCTTTCCTGCTTTGTCAAAGATTAATTGACCATATAGTTGTGGGTTTATTTCTGGCTTTTCTATTCAGTTCCATTGATCTATTTGTCTATTTTTTGAATTTTCAAATTTCCTTTTTTTAAGGTTTTTATTTAAATTCTAGTTAGCTAACATATAGTGTAATATTGGTTTCAGGAATAGAATGCAGTGATTCATCACTTACACAAAAAACACCCAGTGCTCATCACAACAAGAGCCCTCCTTAATACCCATCATTTTGTGTCTGTACCATACTATCTTGATCTCTACAGCTTTGTAATATAACTTGAAATCTCAAATTGTGATGCTTCCAGAAACAGACATATAAATACAGAGTACAAACTGCTGGTTGCCAGAGGAGGGGGGGTAGAATGGGTGAAAATGGGTGAAGGGGAGTGGGAGATACAGGCTTCCACTTATGGAATGAGTAAGTCATGAGAATAAAAGGCACAGCATAAGGAGTATAAAAAATACTTTGGGGGCGCCTGGGTGGCTCAGTTGGTTAAGCGTCCAACTCTTGGTTTCAGCTCAGGTCATGATCTCAGGGTCCTGGGATCGAGCCCCACATTGGGCTCCACGCTCAGCAGGGAGTCTGCTTGGGATTCTCTCTCTCCTGTCCCTCTGCCTCTCCCCCTGCTTGTGCTCTCTCTCTCTCTAAAATAAATTAATAAAATCTTTAAAAAATACTTTGAAATGTTACACCTAACGTTTTCATGTATTTGAAGTTGAAGGGGGAAGTTTATGCATAATAGACATTATATTTCCCAACCCACAGAGCTTAGAAATCAGACTGAATCAAAGGCTATTTCAAAATTGAAGATCTTGTGAGGGCTCTACAATAAAACAAGTCTAATTTCTATCAGTATAAATGCCCCCAAACTTCATTATGGCTGAAATTCCCTGCCTTTCCTAGGTTTCCAAATCTATCCTTTGCCCTTTCCTAATATATTACCTACATCTCATAAAGTTTTAATAGCTTTACATATATTAAATAAGTAATTCTGTAGTAAAGTTTTGTAATCATGTATAGAGTAATCATGGGGATCTTTGCAAACGTTTCTAGAAAAATAGCAAAAGAGAGATCCAACAGTGGAAAAGAGATATTTAGAAGTAAGAACCCTCAATCTGCAATATAGGGCAACAAAATAGATTTTCTCAAAAACAGTAATATCATGTAGAATGCTATACCTTGGAGGAGCCAGTGTCTGCTCTAGAAACTCCTCAATTTTAATGAAGTCTGTTTTCAACTCCTTGTTATACACCAGGAAGGGAGGATTGGTACCTGGGGCTAAGTCCTTCAGCTCTTCAGGCTTTCTATGATTATTGAAAATAAGCAGAGTTAGGCCTCTAATTAAAGTATACATTATACAAACATAAACATAATATTGGTGTCTACTGATTTCAATCTCCAGAATGAAACATGTCCTGATTTCTCTTACCTGGTCATGTCAACAGTAGTCACATTGAATTTAACTCCTTTAAGCCAGAGGATCATAAAAAGGCGTTGGCAAAAGGGACAGTTTCCAATACTCTCCCCATCACTTCCAGCCTGTTAAGATAAAGGAAGGCCTCATTCATTCATTTGCTCAAGTATGTATTGAGTGCCTACTGGGAAATGAGCCAGTTGCTAGAGACAAAATTGGAAGCCCTTAATCTCATGGATCCTACCTCCTGTGGGCACACAGAGATAATAAATCAAATAATAAGTTTGTTGTATTTAAAATGACAAGTATAATGAGTACATAGTAATAATAGTTAATTTTATATATTACCAGAATTTATATAACCATTTCCTATTGATGGGCATTTCAGATATTCCAAAATTTTTACTATGCTAAATGCTTCAGCAGCAAATATTTCTGGGCATATAATTTGTTCCACTTCTGATATTATATCTTTAGAATTAATATTAAAAATGAGAATGTTGAAAAAAGAGTAAGTGCATTTTCCATTTTAATAGATCCTGCCAAATTCCCTTTCTGAAAGGCATTTTCCATATGTTTATTGCTGATTTGATTTCCTTATTTCATGAAGTTTGTTCATGACAAACTTACATTTTCTCTATCAAAGTGATATTTTCCTTGATTTGAAAAATTTATTTGTATACTAAAGATACTAACACTTTTTGATACACATTACATGTACCTTAAAACATGGCTTATGTAAAAATTAGATCTTACATGAAATCTATTACTCAATCTGGTTTTTCTGATCTCCTTACACTGCCATTATATATCAAGATTACAAAAAACAAAAACAAAAAGCAAAAAACCAACCCCAACCCTTTCTTGTTTTGTTTTATTATAAAAATGTTCTTTTGTGTTTTCATTTAGTACCTTTGTGCTTTCAGTTTTTGCATTTGTTTCATCTATTTGGAATTTATTTTAGCACCAGGAGTATATTGGGACTCTAGCTTATGTACTTAAATTTTTAAAAAATAGTTAATAGTTGTTTTAACACCATTCAATTAAAGATCCATCCGTTGAACAGCATTACCCTGATGCCAAAACCAGACAAAGACCCTACAGAAGGAGGAAACTATAGGACAATATCCCTGATGAACATAGATGCAAAAGTTCTCAACAAAATACTAGCAAAAAGCATTCAACAATACATTAAGAGGACAGTTCACCATAATCAAGTGGGATTTACTCCAGGGATGCAAGGATGGTTTAAAATTCGTAAATCAATCAATGTGATACAGGATATTAACAAAAGAAAGGATAAAAACCATATGACTATCTCAATAGATCAGAAAAACCTTTTGACAAAATACAACATCCATTCATGATAAAAACTCTCAACAAAGTTGGTTTGGAGGGAACATATCTCAACATAATAAAGGCCATATATGAAAAACCCACAGCTAACATCATAATCAATGGTTAAAACTGAAAGCTTTTCCTCTAAGATCAGGAACAAGACAAGGATGTCCACTCTTTTTTATTCAACATAGTACTGGAAGTCCGAGCTGCAACAATCAGGCAAGAAAAAGAAATAAAAAGCATCCAAATTGATAAAGAAGTAAAACTGTTACTATTTGCAGATAACATAATACTCTATGTGGAAAACTCTGAGGACTCCACCAAAAAACTGTTAGAACTAATAAATGAATTCAGCAAAGATGCAGGATACAAAATTAATATACAGAAATTTCTATACATCAATAATGTAGTAGCAGAAAGAGAAATTAAGAAAACAATCCCATTTCCAATTGCATAAAAATTAACATAGTTTGGGATGCTTGGGTGGCTCAGTCAGTTGAGTGTCCAACTTTTTTTTTTAAGATTTTATTTATTTTGACACAGAGAGAGAGAGTAGGAGCGGCAGGCAGAGGGAGAGGAGAAGCAGGCTTCCTGCCAAGCAGGGAGCCTGATGTGGGTCTCGATCCCAGGACCCTGGGATCATGACTTGAGCCAAAGGCAGATGCTCAACTGTCTGAGCCACCCAGGTGCCCCGAGTGTCCAACTTTTGATCTCAGCTCAGGTTTTGATCTCAGGGTCATGAGTTCAAGCCCCATGTTGGGCTCCATGCTGGGTGTGGCGCCTACTTAAAAAAAAAATACCTGGGAATAAACTTAACCAAGGAGGTGAATGACCTGTACTCTGAAAACTCTAAAACACTGATGAAAGAAGTTGATGATGACACAAACAAATGGAGAGATATTCTATGCTCATGGATTGGAAGAATTAATACTGTTAAAATTTGTTAAAATGTCCATAGTATGCAAAGCAATATACAGATTCAATGCAATCTCTATCAAATGCTAATGGCATTTTTCACAGAACTGGAACAAATAACTGTAAAGTTTGTATGGAATCACAGAAGACCCTGAATAGCCAAAGCAATCTTGAGAAAGAACAGAGCCACAGGTATCATGCTCCGATTTCAAACTATACTACAAGACTATACTAATCAAAACAGTATGGTCCTGGCACAAGAATAGACACATAGATCAATGGAACAAGATAGCCCAGAAATAAACCCATGCTTATATGGTCAGTTAATCTATGACAAAGGAGACAAGAATATCCAATGAGGAAAAAGCAGTCTTTTCAATAAATGGTGCTGGGAAAACTGGACAGCTAAAAAATGCAAAGAAATGAAACCGGACCACTTCTTTTTTACACCATACACAAAAATAAACTCAAAATGGATTAAAGGCCTAAATGTAGGACCTAAAACCATAAAATTCCTAAAGGAAAACATAGGCAGTAATCTCTTGGACATCAGCTCTAGCAACATATTTATGGCTATGTCTCCTGAGGCAAGAGAAACAAGCAAAAATAAGCTATTGGGACTACACCAAAATGAAAAAAGCTTTTGCACAGCAAAAGAAACCTTTAACTTAACAAAAAGGCAACCTCCTGAATGAGAAAAGATATTTGCAAATAATATATCTCATTGAGGGGGTAATATCCAAAATATGTTAAGAACTTATACAACTGAGGTGCCTGAGTGGCTCAGTTGGTTAAGCATCTGCCTTCGGCTCAGGTCATGATCCCGGAGTCTGGGGATTGAGTTCCATGTCGGGCTCCCTGCTCAGTGGGGAGCCTGCTTCTCCCTCTGCCCCTCACCCTGCTCATGCACGCTCTCCTGCTCCTTCTCCTCACTCACTCTCTCTCAAAAAAATCTAAAAAAAAGAACTTATACAACTGAACACCAAAAAATCCTGAATAATCTGATTAAAAATGAAGACTTGAATAGACATTTCTCCAAAGAAGATATCCAGATGGCCAAAATATACATGAAAAGATGCTCAACATTGCTCATCATCAGGGAAATGCAAATCAAACCCACAATGATATATCCTTTCACACAAGTCAGAATGGCTAGTATCAAAAAGATAAGAAATAACAAGTGTTGGAGAAAAGGGCACCCTCATGCATCTTCAGTGGGAATGTAAATTAGTCCAAGCACTGTGGAAAACAGCATGGAGGGTCCTCAAAATATTAGAAATAGAAATACCATATGATCTAGTAATTCCACTACTGGGTATTTACCCAAAGAAAATGAAAACACTAATTTGAAAAGACATATGCACCCCTACGTTTACTGAAGCACTATTTACAATAACCAAAATATAAAAGGAACCCAAGTGTCTATCAATAGATGAATGGAATATTACTCAGGCATAAAAAAGGAATGAGAGCTTGTCATTTGTGATAACATAGATGGACCTAGAAGGTATTATGGTAAGTGAAATAAGTCAGACAAAGAAAGACAAATACCATATGGTTTCACTTATATGTGGAATCTAAAACACAAAACAGGAAGCAAGCAAAACAAACAATAACCCCAAACAAAGCCAATCTCTAAATACAGAGAACAAACTACTGGTTGCCAGAGGGGAGATGGGTGGGGGTGGGCAAAATAGACAAAGAGAATTAAGAGGTACAAACTTCCCAGTTATAAAATAAGTAAGTCATGGAGATGAAAAGTCCAGCATAGGGAATATACTCAGTAATATTGTAATAATGTTGTTTGGTGACAGAAAACAACACATTTTTCTCCTTTGAACTTTTTTTAAAATTTTATTTTTTTTAAAGTTTTTATTTATTTATTTGACAGAGAGAGACACAGTGAGAGGGAACACAAGCAGGGGGAGTGGGAGAGAGAGAAGCCCGCCTCCCACCGAGCAGGGAGCCTGATGTGGGGCTTGATCCCAGGATCCTGGGATCATGACCTGAGCTGAAGGCGGACACTTAATGACTGATTCACCCAGGTGCCCCCCTGCTTTGAACTTTTATGTGTACTTGAGTTTATCTGTGGCCCCTCTACTCTTCACTCATCCATTCACTCTCCCAATAAATACTTACTGAACAAATAATGTATTTAGAATAGACCAGATATTACATATACATATATAATATATACTATATATAACAGATATTTAAAAAAAATAGTCTCCCAGTTAACTTCCTTTTAAACTGAGATAAATTCTTTGAAGGAAGGATGGATGTGCATGTTATGAGAGCATGTAACAGAGAAACACAATCTATTTGAGGTCTGTTAGGGAAGGCCTTTCTGAGGAAGTGGCAATTGAAAATTCAAAGAATAAGAATTAACTAGGTGAATAGGCACAAAGAAGGCATTCTAAACAGCAAATAGCATATCCAAAAGCTTGAAACATGCTTCAGCATGGCATTATAAGGAACTGAAAGAGGGTCAATATGAGGGAGTGAGGGAGAGAAAAGAAAAATTCAATAAATTGAGCTACATGAAAGCTAAAATCTGCTTTTCATAAGAACTGTTAAGAAAATGAAAAATGTTTGTATCCAAAATATAAAAATATATGAATAAAGAACTCTTACAACTCAATGACAAACTATCCAACTTAAAAATGGGCAAGAGATTTAAACACTGTATGAAAGAGATACAGATGGTAAATAAAGACATGAAAAGATGCTCAACATCACTAGTCAACAGGGAAATGAAAATTAAAAGCATAAGATACCACTATGAACACATTGGAATAGCTGAAATTTAAGAGACTGACCATACCAAGTATCGCCAGGAATGTGGAGCAACTGGAACTGATACACTATGGTACATCAGAGTGTAAAATGGTACAAGTGGTTTATAAAGAGTTTGTCAAAGTTAAAAATGTACCTACCATATGACCCATTAATTCTAATCCTAGGTATTTACCCAAGCAAGAGAAGTGAAAGCATATGGCCATAGAAAGACTTGTACATGAACATTTATAGCAACTTTATTCATGTAGCCAAAAAACTAGAAACAACCCAAATATCCTTCAGTGGGTAGATGGATAAACAAATATGCTACATCTATACAATGGACTACTTCAGAAATAAAAAGGAATGAGATATTGATGCACATAACAATATGGAAAATCTCAAAATAATTACGCTGAGTGGAAGAAGCCAGACAAAAGTACATACTGCATGATTCAATCTCTAGAAAATCCTAGAAAATACAAACCAATCTATCCTGACAGAAGGTAGATAAGTGATTTTCTGGCAGGGGATAGTGGGGTACAGTGGGGAAGATTGACTGCAAAGAGACACAAAGGAACTTTCTTAGATAACAGAAATATTCTATATTTTGATTTGGGGTAGTGGTTGCATGTACATATATATTTGTCAAAAGTCATTGGATTGTGCACTTAAAATAGGTGCATCTTATTTTATGTAAATTATACATCAATAAAATGCATTAAAATACAAAAGTTCAAAAAGTAGAATAATCCCCCCTATAATATCATGCAGGCATTGCAGAAGTTTCAGTGACAAGGTTAGGATATGACTATGGAAGGAGAAGAACAAGATCAGTGAAAGAGAAGAAGTCAAGGATCTGAGAGGCCAGAGTACTGGAAGGGTCATCTGTGTAGATATTAAAATCACCAAGAATTGTGATAGGAATAGTGTTGGAGAGAGTGACAATGATTCAGAAGCTAAAAATCCTCAAGAACTAGGAGAGAGTGACCCAGTGTTTGGAAGACTACTATAACAAGGAAGGGTAGTGGGTGAATTAGTCTGATTTTATGAGACTCAAGATATTTCTAGAGACTCAAGATATTTCTAGAGACTCTAGATATTTCTTTGTATGGGGGAAGTAGAATGGTCTGGACACAAGAATGAGGAGCAAGGATACCTAAAGGATACATACCTTGTTTCCAGGCTCAATGGTGAGAAGAATGAGGAAGAAAAGGTAGCCACTTCTTGAGAGGGCTATGGTTGATGCAGTGTCTTGTGGGAAATCCAGGCTTTAGACACTTCAATCTCAACATGCCCCAAACTGGATTCCTTCATTTTTCTTTACTCCACTCACCAACCTACTCTTTCTGTAGGGCTCCTAATCCTGTGAATGACACTACTATCTGCTATGGACTGAATTGTATTCTCCCAGAATCATATTTTGAAACCCTTCAATGTGATAGTATTTGGAGGCAAGGCCTTTGGGAAGTAATTAGGTTTATATGAGGTCATGAGGATGGGGACCTAATGATGGGATTAAGGCCCTTAAAAGAAGAGACCAGGAAGCTTTCTCTCTCCTCTCCTCCTCTTCTCTCTGCCCACCATGCAAGGACACTGAGAAAGCAATGATCTATAAGCTAGGAAGAGAGGTCTTACCAGAACCTGACCATGCTGGCACCTTGATCTTGAACATCCAACCTGTAGAACTTTGAGAAGATAAATATCTGTTGTTTAAGCCACCAAGTCTCTGGTATTTTGTTATGGCAGCCTGAGCAGACAAGACACTATCTAATGAGTTGCCCAAATTAGAAACTTGAGGATAATCCTTCTGCTTTGCTCCCAAATTGAATTCAACACTAATTCTTGTCAGTTTTACTTATAAATATCTCCAAATAAGTTTCGTTCTTTCATTTGCCATGGCTTTTACATCATTCATTCATTCAATATTTATTTGATGCTTACTATCTGTCCAAAACTGTTAGTTGCTAGCTACCCAAGTGCAAGCCATCAGCATATCTCATCTGTTGGATGGATTTATTTGTTTGTTTATTTATTTATTTATGCTTTTGCCTCAGTCTGTAGAAGAAAGTAAAGGGTACTTTTCACCTTACAGCTGCTCTGATCTGTCATTTCTAACAATATTAAAGTCCCAGAAGCCCTGGGCATAATCCTAATTTTGGGGGCAAATTTTCCTTTCCCTGGCAATGGGCACAACAGAGGAAATGATGGTTACTGTTGTTCTTTTGTGATGTCAGGGAGTGAAAAGCTGTGGGAAGAGGCTCCCAACCTTGGCAGTTGTGTTTCTTTTGTAACGGAAGTCAAACTAACGATCCAATCAGAACTGGGGCTAGTAAGTAGAAACATGATTATGGGTGGGAGACAGGAAGAAGAATGGAGTCTGATTATAGATACAGCAGGAAGGGTGGATCGCCCTTGGCAAAAGGAAAGGCAAAACACTGAGATGTGGGGGAAATGCAGTCAAGTTTTACAGGAAAACTGAGGTTTTTTTTCCCTGTTTATAATATACTGATTTAAAGTGCCATCACAGAAAATTTTAGGATGTAAATTCCCTAGCCTGACTGAAGAATTACCACCTCTTAAGTATATATAGCTGGCAAGGACAGGATGTGGTCATTCACAAAAACAACTTTTTCTCTTTATGTTTGTGATCTAAGTTTCTAAATATGAAAAATAATAATAGTCACAATATCTGACATTTATTGAGCGTTTACTATGTTAACAACTATAGTGTTTTATGTAGTTGTTTTATTTAATCCTCACAGTGAAGATGATCCCATGAGGTAGGTTCTGTTAACCCTCTTGTTTCACAGGTGAGGAAATTGAGGCTCAGAGAAGCTGACTTGTTCAAGTACACTCAGCTAGACAAGAGCTAATGATCTATTTACTCTTCTCATGTAGCAGGTCCAGGACTGTCTACTCCAAAACCCAAACTCTTAAACACTGTTTTCTCCCATCTAATAGTTTTGTTGAATTTTAAAAAATTAATCAGTTTTTATGATAGTCTTTATGATAGTTCTAAGAGAGTTTGAAAAAGGTCTGAAAATTCAGAGAAAGGTATAATCTCTTTTTTCTTTTCCACATAGATAAAATGTTTTTGTTGTTGTTGTTGTTCTTATGGTTAGGGTATGTGCCTTGTATTTTGCCGTTCAGAAACCCCTCCAGAGAATAAAATCCCAGACTTCTGCTGGAGTTAGGGTTAAGGTTAGGGGTTAGGAATTAGGGGTTAGGTTAGGGCTTGGGTATGTCCCTGGTATTTTGCCATTCAGAGACCTCTTCAGAAGGTTAGGGTTAGTTTTAGGGTTAGGGATTACAGTTAGGTGTTATGGGTTATGGATTAAGGTTAGGGTATGTGCCAGGTATCCTGCCATTCAGAGACCTTTCCTAAGAATAAAACCCCATACTTCTGCTGGGATGAGAATAAACATGGCAACCATCTATCAAGCTGAAGCAAGGAGGGTATTTGGGACTCTAAATACTCTTTTTTTTTTTTTTTGAATTTTGAGATTTTTTCATTTGAAGGTAAATCTTAATGCTATTAAATTCACAAATATGCTAATTTAAATACCCAATTCTATTTATCTAAAACACACATTGCAAACATACAAATATCTATTCTCTCCACATGTCAGAGCCCATTCATTTCATGGTTTGGAAATGCGGAGAATAGATTCCCCTTAAACTGCAAGTCAGCAGGTGTTTCTTTACAGTTAACTTTAGCAAAATTCATACAAAATAGTAATTAACAATGATCTTCTTTACTTGTTAACTCACAAGGAAACACCTTCAAAACTGCATTTTGTTAAAGTTTCTGTACTAAAATGTAGAAAAACTGAACTACACAAATATTGAAAAGTTAAAAATTCCTTAATTTTTTATTTCTGGTACCACTACCACAATTTACAGGGCAATATACCTGAAGTAATGAAAAGAAAAAGAAAAAGACAAAGCTACAACAGATAAAAGACCTCAGGAATGTACATCTAATTGACACTACATTGCATTAATCAATAGCTGCACTTTTTGCAAACTGTGGCTATGATGGTCCTGAACAAGACGGGTTTCCTGTTTAAGCTGCAGTAAATTTTCTGACTATGGATCATCGTTCCTTCTGTGGCAGATTTTTACAGTTCCTCTAATGCATTTGGGACAACTGTCTCAAAGTAACCTGCAGCTTTCCTGACAACTCCTTGCTCTCTCTCCTGCTAAGAACTGTAGCCCTTTCCTTCTGATTTTTTTTTTAGAACCTTCTGCTACCATATCCACCACTTCCACCACCAGATCCATAGCCACCACCATAGGGACTGCCTGAGCTCCTTCCACCAAAACTGCCCCCCTTCATGGGTCCATAATTTGATTGCTGTTGTCCACTATAATTTCCAAAATCATTATAGTTCCCACCACCACCATAGTTACCACCCCCAAAATTTCCTCCTTCATTGTAACCATCATATCCTCCACCACCACCTCCATATCCGCCTCCTTGGTTTCCATATCCTGGTCCACCACCACCATAGCCTCCTCTACTACTATAACCAGGACCACCACCAGAGTTGCCACCATCACCTCCAAATCCATTATATCCACCATCACCTCCTCCATAACTACCTCTGCTGCCACCACTTCCACCACCATAGCCTCCTCTTCCACTGAAGTTTCCACCATGGCCAAAGTTACCACCACCTCCAAAGTTTCCTCCGCGACCCATGAAGTTGCCAGATCCACCTCCACGACCTCTTTGTGATCCAGCGGACTGCATTTCTTGTTTAGAAAGGGTCTTTTTCACTTCACAATTATGCCCATTAATAGTGTGGTATTTCTGAACAACAAGTTTATCAAATGTATCATGATCATCAAAAGTTACAAAAGCAAATTGTCTCTTTTTTCCACTCTGCCTGTCTTCCATAACTTCTATGGTTTCAATCTTGCCATACTTTTCAAAGTAGTCTCTCAAATTACATTCTTCTGTATCTTCTTTAATACCACCAACAAAAATTTTCTTCACCGTTAGATGGGCACCAGGCTTTACAGAATCCTCTCTACAAACAGCTCTCTTTGGTTCCACTACACACCCATCAACCTTGTGTGGTTGGGCACACATTGCTGCATCCACCTCTTCAACACAAGAATAAGTTACAAAACCAAAACCCCTGGAACGTTTTGTTTGGGGGTCTCTCATCACTACACAATCTGTAAGTGTACCCCATTTTTCAAAATGTTCTCTTAAACTATCATCTGTAGTTTCAAAGCTCAAACCACCAATAAACAGTTTTCTCAACTGCTCTGGTTCCTTTGCATCATGGCCCTCCATTTTGAGACCAGACTCGCCTCTTCCAACTCGAATTCAATTGGGACTCTAAATACTCTTTAAATAGATATTTAATTGATTTTTCTGTTTTTATCTCTACTTTCACACCCATTTTCAGAAATACTACCAGTTCTTCTTTTTTTTAGAGAGACAGAGAAAGAGAGAATGAGGGAGGAAGGGAGGGGAGAGGGACAGAGAGAATCTTAAGCAGGCTTCATGCCCAGTGTGGAGCCCAACACAGGGCTCAATCTCACAACCCTGAGACCATGACCTGAGCCAAAATCAAGAGTCAGATGCTTAACCAACTGAGCCACCTAAGTGCCCCAATACTACCAATTCTTAAATGTTTGGGGTCATCTCTAGGAAAACTAGGCTGCTTCTCAACTTTTCTTATCATGTGTTCAGTAAGCCAGATCAAGGGTTAGGGTTAGGGTTAGGGTATGTGCCTGGAATTTTGCTGTTCAAGAACTCACCAGAGAATATAACCCCAGACTTCTTCTGGGCTTAGGCTTAGTGTTATGGTTAGGGTATGTGCCTGGTATTTCGTTGTTCAGAGACATCTCCAGAGTGTTAGGGTTACATTTAGGGTCAATTTTAGGGATTAGGTTTAGGGATTAGTGGTTAAGGGTTAAGGTTGGGGTTAAGGTATGTGCCTGGTATTTTCCAGGTCAGAGACATCACCAGAGGACAAAATCCGACTTTTGCTGGGGTAAGTATAAGGGTTGGGGTTAGAGTTAGGTTTAGGGTTTGTTTTAAGTTAGGTTAGGGTATGTGACTGGTATTTTCAGTTCAGAGACGTCTTCAGAGGGCTAGGGTGTGCTGTTAAGGGTTAGGGTTAGGGTTAGCTTTAGGGTTTTGGTGAGGGTTAGCATTGGGTCAGGGTTAGTGTTAGGTTTAGGGTTAAAGTTGGGGGTAGGGTTTAGGGTTTAGCAGTCAGGGTTTAGGGTATGTGCCTGATATGCTGCAGCTCAAAGATTTCTCCTGAGAATAAACTCCATGCTCTCTGGGATGAGAATAAACATGGCAACCATCTACCTAGTTGAGGCAAGCAAGGTATTTGCGACTCTAAATACTCTTTAATTAGATATTCAGTTGATTTTTCTGTTTTTATCTCTACCTTCACACCCATTTTCAGTAATACTACCAATTCTTGAATGTTTGGGGTGTTCTCCAGGATAATTAGGCTGTTTCTCAGTTTTTCATAGCATGTGTTCAATAAGTCACTTTCTCAGACCACAGTTTAGGGTTAGTGTATGTGCCTGGTATTTTCGAGTTCAGAGACCTCTCCAGAGGGTTAGGGTTAGTGGTTATGGGTTTGGGGCTAGGGGTTAGGGTTTAGGGTATGAGATAAAATGGCTTTGACACATTCAGAATTTTGGCCCAAATGTTAAGTTCTATAACTTTATGTAAAAATCTTTATTTTAAAGTGTTGGGTAGAGAACACAGAACCTATTTAATGAGCAACAAACCAGTAAGATAAAGTCTGCATTTAGAGAAAATAAAAGGTATGTTAGAAAATCCTTTGTTCTTCGTTCATGGTTAAAAATCTTGCCCAAGTCATTCAGAGCTGAAAGGCAATGTTTTCACTGATTACATTAAAACACCTAGGTGGTATGATATAAATTCTTTTGTTTCGGTGTGATATAAATTCTTAATTGTGACAGGAAAGTGCTTAATCTCTTTTAGGTATCCTATTGGTGATATGGGGAAGAAGTTGTGGTAGGGTTTTTAAGCCACAGCCAGAGGTAGCTGGGGAAATCACAAACTCCTTTAATCTTTAGAAAGAAACTGCATGATCTATAATGAGACACCATTGATAAAGAGCAGTGCTTTTTAAACTTACTCATTAATATTTTTCATGCCTCTTAAACCTTATGCCCCATGTCCATATTTTCTA
Organism: Mirounga angustirostris; assembly: GCF_029215605.1. Classification (NCBI taxonomy): domain Eukaryota; kingdom Metazoa; phylum Chordata; class Mammalia; order Carnivora; family Phocidae; genus Mirounga; species Mirounga angustirostris. The sequence continues at coordinate 126,881,308 of NW_026991719.1, forward strand.
TGAAACTTCTAGAGATCTATGGAACACATCTTAAAGCAAAGCAAAACAAATACCTGGACCAGATGATACTCAAGGTTCTTTCAGAAAATCTATAATTTGTATCAATGTCATTAGATAAGCTTACATCTAAAGGATTCCATCTGATGAAATTCTCGAAAAATTTACTAAAATGTTTGCCAAATTGAAAACAGTTGAATAAGATTAGATATAACTATTTTAAAGAATTGGAATCCTAACCTTGCCATTCACTAACCATGTGACCCTGGACAAAGTTACTTAGATACTCTTTGCTTTACTTTCTGTATCCATAATATAGGGTTAATAATAAACCACTTAACACAATGCCTGCCATATAGTAAGTATTCAATAAATGATTAGTTATTTTAACCTGAAAGTTATTATTTAATTCAACATTTGTTCCTCCAATGTGTGATTCACTAACTTTTCCTGTCCAGATTACTACCCAAATATGGGAATTCTATGAAGATGAACACATAGATAAATGCCAACAACTAGTTAGGGGAGTTTGATTGGGTTGAATGAGTAGTTTAGACTGAAGGAACACTTTAGTTGCCCTATGAAGAGACATTACATCTGGTTTGAAATTGGTAGATGTAAAAATCCAGTTAGGAAGTTAAGGCTTATTAATATTGTGTCTGAGCAGTCACATGTTTTGCTAAAATCCAGAGATAAGAGAAGTAGCCTCTTATGCCCCATAGTCCAACACTTACTTGGATTATTTTGGTATGCAGGAATTCAAGGATCACTCTCTTATAATTTTGAAAGGGCAGGTTGATTATGTCCTTTGTGTATATATTTGACCAGTTTTTAAATATTTTTAAATGAGTGTAAAAGTATTACTTTGGCTAACAGATATTTAAGCTAACATTTTGTAAACATACTTTATTTTATATCTTTGTAAGTCATCAATAGACATATAGTTTTAGAGGCAAGTTCCTTAAACTTTATTGCCTTCGTTTACTTACCTAGAGATGAGGACAACAATATTACTATAATGACAAGTACTACTACCATTACTCCTACTCATGATACTACTTCTACTCGTACTGTTAATGTGAGTTGTTAGGACTAAATGAGGTAATATATGTAAATATGTGTAATATATGTGAAGTGTTTAGAAAAGGGCCAAACATGATATGAGAGTTTGTTATGATTATTATCATCCTGGATACTTCCAATAGTCAAGGAAAATATAGAAGAAAAAAATAGTATAGGAAACTTTAATTTCTACTTGGAATAACCTATACAAAATTATTATTTTTCTTGATGAGTTAATTTAGAAACACATGTTCCTTTCTCCTGCCTTAGGGGTTTTCCAAAGGGCTTTTCTGAAAAGTTAAGGCATTACAAAAAAACCCCAAGGCAGACCATAAAGAGGAAACACACCATTCTAAAATGCCTCCTCCTCACGCAGACTCCTCACACAGACTCCTGGCTGTTTTCTCCCATAGTGTCCATGTGACTCCACTGTGAGTTTCATCTATTGCGGGAGAATTTTAGAAAGCTCTATCTGGGCTATGTGTGGGATTGGGGCTCTCAGCCCATTCTTGGCCTTCTCTTCTCCCCATTTAGGTCTTCCAAAACCTATCTCATAAAACAACAGATTGCAAAAGCTAGAAAGCCCTTAAGGATCATTTTGTCAGGCTCCTTCATTATACAGATGAAGAAACAAAGGTCCAGAGGGAAGGAGAGATTTGTTCAAAGTTACACAGAAAGCCGCCAAGAATATAATTTAGATGTTCCGACTACCAACCAGTCTAGTGCTCTTTCCACAATATCTCTTTGCCTTTTTCAAATAACATGTTTTCCTATTGTCGTCTAAGAACAGCCAGGCATACATCGAGTACTCAGAGGAGGAATATAATTACAAAATTATTTCTAATCTCTAGCCCAAATACTGACTTCTTTTTAGAATCTAAGGCACAGTGTCAAGAAATAATACATTCCATATGCCTTTATTATAGCTAGAAAACTTACCTTCACGAAAAGCTCAATTTCAGGATCTGCCATCTTTTTGTTTTTACTACCAGTAGTCAGCCCCCTGCCTCTTCAGAGTTCACAGGACTCGTGGACTATTTTCTTCCAGTTTTATCCAAAGGCTCAGATAAAGTTGGTGCTTTAAGAGGAGAGTCCAGCTTGTAGTAGACTGAGTCAGAGCTGGCGCCAGTCTCTCTTCTCAAGAGGTGGGGTACAGAGAATTCTAGATGCTTGAGAGCAGCTCTTGAATTCGTTTTCCTTCTTCCTCTTGACTTAACATTTGAATCAAGGAGGAGCTGAAGGGGTGTGTGTAAACTGGCTGGCTATGAAGGTGGGGGTGTTTCCAGAAAGACTTCAATGCCATGAGTCAGCATAGGAAAAACACATACACACAAAAACACACATGCAGTGCTGGCTTCTATATATCAAGCTGACCAGATGTTCTCTAGAGCCTCCCTTTGAGTCCTGGGCTTCATGCCCAGAAAATGGCCTCTTATTGCTGTTCCTGTAAACTGACAGCAGCAAAAAGCTTTTCCAGGAAAAGGGCCAGAAATGACTTGGGTTGTATCATTGAAAAGGATGTTTATCTAATGATATTGTGTAAAAGAGGGTTAAAAAAAGTGTACTTCATCAAATGTCTCCACCCCCAATTCAGATTTCGCTTCCGAATTATATCTTTCACTTCTCTTCTATAACCAGGGAATCTTCACTGGGTTCGTTGAGTCCAGGGGGCATCCTTTGCATGCCCCATGTCATTCTTATTTCTGGGAAATCTGCACTGGGACAGATCACTTCCTGGTTTTGGTATCTGTAGCAGAAACCACAAGCAGTTCTGTATCTCTGCTTGTCAGCCTTGGGAGAAGCAATAAAATAGCCAGACTAACACTTGGTGTCTGTAGTGTTTCTGGCAGTTGTATTTTTTGCCTGCCAGGATGAGGGTGGGGGGAGGGCTGGATTAATAAACCTCTTTGGTATGAAGAGTCTCTTTGTGATTGAAGCCAAAGTGAAATAGACCCACCAGTTGGGTGCCCACTGTGACCCTGTTTCTACAACACCAAACGTCCTCTGTGCTCACGTGGGCTGTACAATCTGCCACTGCCCTCATGCAAAGAATTTACAGAATAAGAGGCTCTTGGCAAAACCGGGTCTGTGCACACCTGCAGGTTCTAGGCAAGGACTGCCTGATAGGAGGGTGGATGTTCTTCTGGACATGGGACCTGGTGATTTTCCAGACGGTTGATAGAGTGAGAGGGAAATTGTGATAGACTTCTGCTGAGCCGACCTTGAGGGTGAGTTTAGGACTGGCTGTTTGGCAGGCACCGGTGAATGCTTTGTTTGGCTGTATTTCTACTCTATTCATTTATCCTTTCACTCCAAAGACAATCAATGAACGCTTACTCTGTGCCAGCATGCTGATCCACTCACTGAGATTAGCAGCAAAGGAAGACAGTAAGTTTGGGAGGAGAACAGGAATTCCACTTTAGGCATGCTAAGTCGGAGCCATCTTCTCTCTTCCTGATTCCCAATATAGAATCAATTCAAAATCTTGCCACTTCTGCTTCCTGAATATTTTTAAACCTATCCACTTCTCTTTGCCCCCATTGCTACTCCAAATTTTGAGCCAGCAGCATTGTTTTTTATTCATTTATTTAAAGTTTTTTATCATTGAAGTGTAATTGATATACAATGTTATGTTCGTTTCAAGTGTACAGCATATTGATTCGACAATTCTATACTTCACTCAGTACTCAGCAAGATAAGTGGAGTCACCATCTGTCAACACGCAATGTTATTAAAATAGTATTGACTATATTCCCTATGCTGCACTTTTCAGCTCCGTGGCTTACTTATTTGGTCATTTAAAAAACTTTTTTGTTTTAAAAGATCCGAATCATTGCTTGACCCTCAGCCCTCATGGGAAAACCGACACTCCTGTCATCACCACAGCATCAGCAACACCCAGTGAGCTCTCTATGATCCTTGATAGGCTGTGAAAAAGAGGAACTTTCTCTCTCTTTGTTTTCTTCTCTTTTCTCTACTGCCCAGAGTGTCTTTAAAATTTCTTGTATTGAGACAACATGGATGGACCTAGAGGGTATGGTGTTAAGTGAAATAAGTTGGGCAGAGAAAAACAAGGACCATATAATTTCACTTATATGTGGAATCTAAAAAAAAAAAAAAACAACAACAAACACAAAAACAGACTCTTTTTTAAAGTTTTTATTTAAATTCCAGTAGATAACATCAGTGTAATACTAGATTCTGGTGTACAATATAGTGATTCAACACTTACATAGGACACCCAGCACTCATCACTAGGGCCCTCCTCAATCCCCATCACCCATCCAACCTATCCCCCCCAACCACCTCCCCTCTGTCAAGATCAGTTTGCTCTCTGTAGTTAAGAGTCTGTTTTTTGGGGTGCCTGGGTGTCCCAGTCTGTTAAGTGTTGACTCTTGATTTTAGCATTGGGCTCTAGGCTGGGTGTAGAGCCTGCTTAAAAAAAAAAAAAGAGTCTGGGGGGCGGAGCAAGATGGCTGAGGAATAGGAGACCTGGATTTCGTCTGGTCCCAGGAATTCAGCTAGATAGGGATCAAACCATTCTGAACACCTACAAACTCAATAGGAGATCAAAGAAAAGAATAACAACAACTCTCTGAACAGAAAAGCGACCACTTTCTGGAAGGTAGGACGTGCGGAGAAGTGAATCCGAGGCAATATTCGGGAGGATAGACGGCGGGGGAGGGGCCTCCGTCGGCCGCTTCTGGCAAGTGATAGAGCCGCGGAGCACAAAATCGGAACTTTTAGAAGTCAGCTCCGCTGAGGGACGTCACTCCAGTGGCTAAGGGGGGGTGGAACCCTCCGGGACAGTGTGGTCTCAGGACCCTCAGGGTCACAGAAAGACCGGGGGTGCCTGAGTGCGGCAGAGCTCCCAGGGATCGGAGCAGGGAAGCCGGCTGCAGAGGCGGAGCCCAGGCGCGGGCTCTCAGCTCGGGGTGGCCATAAACCGTGATCCGCGGCACAGTCGGGCCACTGCTCCTCCAGCAGGGACCCAACAAGCGGCAGATGCGGGGAGACTCACCTTCCTCCCCCGGGAGGAGCTGCGCGGGAGTGCACTGCAGGGATCTGCTGGGTTTGGAGACTCCACACGGGGTTGGATGCCGGAGATAGAAACGCGCGGTCACAGGCCGGGCGAGCACGGGGTGCGGCCGGAGATCAGGGAGACGGGAGTGACTGACGGCCTTTCTCTGGGGGCTCACTGAGGAGCGGGGCCCCGAGTTCTCGGCTCCTCCGGGGCGGAGATTGGGAGGCCGCCATTTTCGCTCTCCGCCTCCAAAGCTGTACGGAAAGCTCGCAGGGAACAAAAGCCCCGGAGAGCAAACCCGAGCAGATCACTTAGCTGGGAGGGGGCAAGGGCGGGGCAATTCCGCCTCCGGCAGAGACATTTGGGAACCACGGCAACAGGCCCCTCCCCAGAAGATCAGCGAGAACAGCCAGCCAAGACCAAGTTTACTGATCAATGAGAATGGCAGAACTCCAACTCTGGGGGAATAATGCACATAGAATTCATGGCTTTTTTTTTACCATGATTCTGTAGTCTTTCAAAGTTAATTTATTTTAACTGTCTTTTTTTTTTTGAATTTTTCTTTTTCCCTTTTTCAACCAACATATTATCAAATCCTTTTTTTAAAAAAATTTTTATTTTTCGTTTTTAGAGTCATATTCTATCCCTTCATAGTAGTTACCTTTATTTTTGGCACATATATATAAGTTGTTCTCTCTTTAAAATTTTGAGATAGTTTCTTCTAACAGATCAAAATATACCCTAAATCTCTAGTGTATGGTTTTGTTCTACTCTCCTGCCTGATCACATTCACTCCCTTTTTTTCCTGTTTTTTAAAAAATCCTCTTCTTTCTTTTTCCAAACAACTTCTTATCAATTCCTTTTATAAAATTTTTTATAATTTTCATCTTTACAGTCATATTCCATCCCTTCATCATATCAACCCTTAGTTTTGTACATATATAAGTTTTTCTTTCTTTAAAATTTTGGGAGGCACTTTCTTCTAACAGACCAAAATACACCCAAAATCTAGTGTGTGGCACTGATCTATGCACCAGCCTGATCATATTTGATCATATTCTGGTTTTTTTGTTTTGTTTTGTTCTGTTTTTGTTTGTTTTTATCTTTTTCTTTTTTCTTTCTTTCCCTTTCTTTCCCCCTGGCTTCAGGTCTTTTCTGATTGGTTTAGAGTATATTTTCTGGGGACGTTGTTACCCTGTTAGCATTTTGTTCTCTCATTAATCTATTCTCCTCTGGACAAAATGACAAGACAGAAAAAATCACCTCAACAAATAGAACAAGAGGTAGTACTGACTGCCAGGGACCTACTTAATATGGACATTAGTACGATGTCGGATCTAGAGTTCAGAATCATCACTTTAAAGATACTAGCTGGGCTTGAAAAAAGCATGGAAGTTATTAGAGAAACTCTTTCTGGAGAAATAAAAGAACTAAAATCTAACCAAGTCGAAATGAAAAAGGCTATTAATGAGGTGCAATAAAAAATGGGGGCGTTAAGTCAGAATGGCTAAAATTAACAAGTCAGGAAACGACAGATGTTGGCGGGGATGCGGAGAAAGGGGAACCCTCCTACACTGTTGGTGGGAATGCAAGCTGGTGCAGCCACTCTGGAAAACTGTATGGAGGTTCCTCAAAAAGTTGAAAATAGAGCTACCATATGATCCAGCAATTGCACTACTGGGTATTTACCCCAAAGATACAAAAGTAGGGATCCGAAGGGGTACGTGCACCCCGATGTTTATAGCAGCAATGTCCACAATAGCCAAACTGTGGAAAGAGCCAAGATGTCCATCGACAGATGAATGGATAAAGAAGATGTGGTATATATATACAATGGAATATTATGCAGCCATCAAAAGGAATGAGATCTTGCCATTTGCAACGACGTGGATGGAACTGGAGGGTATTATGTTGAGTGAAATAAGTCAAACAGAGAAAGACATGTATCATATGATCTCACTGATATGAGGAATTCTTAATCGCAGGAAACAAACTGAGTGTTGTTGGAGTGGGGGGTGGGGTGGGAGGGATGGGGTGACTGGGTGATAGACACTGGGGAGGGTATGTGCTCTGGTAAGCGCTGTGAATTGTGCAAGACTGTTGAATCTCAGATCTGTACCTCTGAAACAAATAATGCAATATATGTTAAGAAAAAAAAAAAGAAGAAAAAGAAGGTAGCGGGAGGGGAAGAATGAAGCGGGGGAAATCGGAGGGGTAGACGAACAGTGAGAGACGATGGACTCTGAAAAACAAACAGGGTTCTAGAGGGGAGGGGGGTGGGAGGATGGGTTAGCCTGGTGGTGGGTATTGAGGAGGGCACATTCTGCATGGAGCACTGGGTGTGATGCACAAACAATGAATCATGGAACACTTCATCTAAAACTAATGATGTAATGTATGAGGATTAACATAAGAATAAAAAATAAATAAATTAAAAAAAATGGGGGCGTTAACTGCTAGGATAAATGAGGCAGAAGAGAGAATCAGTGATATAGAAGACCAAATGATGGAAAATAAAGAAGCTGAGAAAAAGAGAGATAAACAACTACAGGATCACAAGGGCAGAATTCGAGAGATAAGTGATACCATAAGATGAAACAATATTAGAATAATTAGGATCCCAGAAGAAGAAGAAAGAGAGAGAGGGGCAGAAGGTATATTGGAGCAAATTATAGCAGAGAACTTCCCTAATTTGGGGAAGGAAACAGGCATCAAAATCCAGGAAGCACAGACAACCCCTCTCAAAATCAATAAAATAGGTCAACACCCCGACATCTAATAGTAAAACTTTCGAGTCTCAGAGACAAAGAGAAAATCCTGAAAGTGGCTCAGGAGAAGAGATATGTAACCTACAATTGTAGAAACATTAGATTGGCAACAGACCTATCCACAGAGACCTGGCAGGCCAGAAAGGACTGGCATGACATATTCAGAGCACTAAATGAGAAAAATGTGCAGCCAAGAATACTATATCCAGCTAGGCTGTCATTGAAAATAGAAGGAGAGATAAAAATCTTCCAGGACAAAGGAAAACTAAAGGAATTCGCAAACACGAAACCAGCCCTACAAGAAATATTAAAAGGGGTCCTCTAAGCAAAGAGAGAGCCTAAAAGTAACATAGACCAGAAAGGAACAGAGACAATATACAGTAACAGTCACCTTACAGGCAATACAATGGCACTGAATTCATATCTTTCAATAGTTACCCTGAATGTAAATGGGCTCAATGCCCCAATCAAAAGACACAGGCTATCAGATTGGATAAAAAAACAAGACCCATTGATATGCTGTCTGCAAGGGACTCATTTTAGACCCAAAGACACCCCCAGATTGAAAGTGAGGGGGTGGAGGACCATTTACCATGCTAATGAACACCAAAAGAAAGCTGGGGTGGCAATCCTTGTATCAGACAAATTAGATTTTAAACCAAAGACTATAATAAGAGATGAGGAAGGACACTACATCATACTTAAAGGGTCTATCCAACAAGAAGATCTAACAATTGTAAATATCTATGCCCCTAACATGGGAGCAGCCAATTATATAAGGCAATTAATAACAAAAGCAAAGAAACACATTGACAACAATACAATAATAGTGGGGGACTTTAACACCCGCCTCACTGAAATGGACAGATCATCTAAGCAAAAGGTCAACAAGGAAATAAAGACTTCAAATGACACACTGGACCAAATGGACTTCACAGACATATTCAGAACATTCCATCCCAAAGCAACGGAATACACATTCTTCCCTAGTGCCCATGGAACATTTTCCAGAATCGATCACATCCTAGGTCATAAATCAGGTCTCAACTGGTACCAAAAGATTGGGATCATTCCCTGCCTATTTTCAGACCACAATGCTTTGAAACTAGAACTCAATCACAAGAGGAAAGTCGGAAAAAACTCAAATACATGGAGGCTAAAGAGCATCCTACTAAAGAATGAACGGGTCAACCAGGAAATCAAAGAAGAATTAAAAAAATTCATGGAAACCAATGAAAATGAAAACACAACTGTTCAAAATCTTTGAGATGCAGCAAAGGCAGTCCTAAGAGGAAAGTATATAGCAATACAAGCTTTTCTCAAGAAACAAGAAAGGTCTCAAATACACAACCTAACCCTATACTTAAAGGAGCTGGAGAAAGAACAGCAAATAAAGCCCAAACCCAGCAGGAGAAGAGACATAATAAAGATCAGAGCAGAAATCAATGAAATAGAAACCAAAAGAACAGTAGAACAGATCAACGAAACTAAGAGCTGGTTCTTTGAAAGAATTAACAAGATTGATAAACCCCTGGCCAGACTTATCAAAAAGAAAAGAGAAAGGACCCAAATAAATAAAATCATGAATGAAAGAGGAGAGATCACAACCAACACCAAAGAAATACAAACAAATATAAGAACATGTTATGAGCAACTCTATGCCAGCAAATTAGATAATCTGGAAGAAATGGATGTATTCCTAGAGATGTATCAACTACCAAAACTGAACCAGGAAGAAATAGAAAACCTGAACAGACCTATAACCACTAAGGAAATTGAAGCAGTCATCAAAAATCTCCCAACAAACAAAACCCCACGGGCAGATGGCTTCCCAGGGGAATTGTACCAAACATTTAAAGAAGAATTAATACCTACTCTTCTGAAACTGTTCCAAAAAATAGAAATGGAAAGAACACTTCCAAACTCGTTTTATGAGGCCACCATTACCTTGATCCCAAAACCAGACAAAGACCCCATCAAAAAGGAGAATTACAGACCAATATCCTTGATGAACATGGATGCAAAAATTCTCTCCAAAATACTAGCCAATAGGATCCAACAGTACATTAAAAGGATTATTCACCACGACCAAGTGGGATTTATCCCTGGGCTGCAAGGTTGGTTCAACATCACAAATCAATCCATATGATACAATACATTAATCAAAGAAAGAACAAGAGCCATATGATCTTCTCAATAGATGCAGAAAAAGCATTTGACAAAGTACAGCATCCTTTCTTGATCAAAACTCTTCAGAGTATAGGGATAGAGGGTACATACCTCGATATCAGAAAAGCCAACTATGACAAACCTACAGTGAATATCATTCTCAATGGGGAAAAACTGAGAGCTTTTCCCCTAAGGTCAGCAACACAGCAGGGATGTCCACTATCACCATGCTATTCAACATAGTACTAGAAGTCCTAGCCACAGCAATCAGACAACAGAGATAAAAGGCATCCAAATCGGCAAAGAAGAAGTCAAACTCCCACTCTTTGCAGATAATGTGATACTTTATGTGGAAAACCCAAAAGACTCCACCCCAAAACTGCTAGAACTCATACAGGAATTCAGTAAAGTGGCAGGATATTAAATCAATGCACAGAAATCAGTGGCATTTCTATACACCAACAACAAGACAGAAGAAAGAGAAATTAAGGAGTCAATCCCATTTACAATTGCACCCAAAACCAGAAGATACCTAGGAATAAATCTAACCAAAGAGGCAAAGAATCTGTACTCAGAAAACTATAAAATACTTATGAAAGAAATTGAGTAAGACACAAAGAAATGGAAAAACGTTCCATGCTCATGGATTGGAAGAACAAATATTGTGAAGCTGTCAATGCTACCTAGAGCAATCTACACAGTCAATGCAATCCCCATCAAAATACCATCCACTCTTTTCAAAGAAATGGAACAAATAATCCTAAAATTTGTATGGAACCAGAAAAGATCCCGAATAGCCAGAGGAATGTTGAAAAAGAAAAGCAAAGCTGGTGGCATCACAATTCCAGACTTCAAGCTCTATTACAAAGCTGTCATCATCAAGACAGTACGGTACTGGCACAAAAACAGACACATAGATTGATGGAACAGAATAGAGAGCCCAGAAATGGACCCTCGACTCTATGGTCAACTAATCTTTGACAAAGCAAGAAAGAATGTCCAACGGAAAAAAGACAGTCTCTTCAACAAATGGTGTTGGGAAAATTGGACAGCCCCATGCAGAAGAATGAAACTGGACCATTTCCTTACACCACACACAAAAATAGACTCCAAATGGTTGAAAGACCTAAATGTGAGACAGGAGTCCATCAAAATCCTAAAGTAGAACACAGACAGCAACCTCCTCGATCTCAGCCACAGCAACTTCTTCTTAGAAACATCGCCAAAGGCAAGGGAAGCAAGGGCAAAAATGAACTATTGGGACTTCATCAAGATAAAACCTTTTTTTTTAAAGATTTTTTTTATTTATTTATGAGAGACAGAGAGAGAGAGAGAAGCAGAGGGAGAAGCAGGCTCCCAAGGAGCAGGGAGCCCAATGCGGGACTCGATCCCAGGACCCTGGGATCAGGACCTGAGCCGAAGGCAGATGCTTAACCGTCTGAGCCACCCAGGCGCCCAAGATAAAAAGCTTTTGCACAGCAAAAGAAACAGTCAACAAAACCAAAAGACAACCGACAGAATGGGAGAAGATATTTGCAAATGACATATCAGATAAAGGGCTAGTATCCGAAATCTATAAAGAACTTATCAAACTCAACACCCAAAGAACAAAGAATCCAATCAAGAAATGGGCAGAAGACATGAACAGACATTTTTCCAAAGAAGACATCCAAATGGCCAACAGACACATGAAAAAATGCTCAACATCGCTCGGCATCAGGGAAATCCAAATCAAAACCTCAATGAGATACCACCTCACAGCAGTCAGAATGGCTAAAATTAACAAGTCAGGAAACGACAGATGTTGGCAGGGATGCGGAGAAAGGGGAACCCTCCTACACTGTTGGTGGGAATGCAAGCTGGTGCAACCACTCTGGAAAACAGTATGGAGGTTCCTCAAAAAGTTGAAAATAGAGCTACCATATGATCTAGCAATTGCACTACTGGGTATTTACCCCAAAGATACAAATATAGGGATCTGAAGTGGTACGTGCACCCCAATGTTTATAGCAGCAATGTCCACAATAGCTAAACTGTGGAAAGAGCCAAGATGTCCATTGACAGATGAATGGATAAGGAAGAGGTGGTATATATGTGGAATATTATGTAGCCATCAAAAGGAATGAGATCTTGCCATTTGCAATGACGTGGATGGAACTGGAGG